>NW_028227265.1:58640692-59337192 GCF_978045245.1 Mus caroli | reverse complement strand
ACACTGAGGGTTCCTGGCCTGAGACTCGCACTGGATTTGTGTGCATGAGTGTAGAACACTGGAGAAGAAAGGAAGCCAAGCTGAGGACCTCCACCCCGGCCTCTGCGCCCACTGTGGCTCCTCAGGCTTGCACTCCTATGCTCTGAGTCCCCTTTCCCTATTCACAAGACACACCCCAGGAGAGACACACACAGAGACTTCCAGGGACATTAACAAAGGAACCATGCCTGTGTTGACGGGGTAGGCTGCGCGACCTCTACACAAAGACACCCACAATCTGGAGCCCTCTGCTGAAGCCCCTAACGAATCGTTCACCAGGTCTGGCTCCTCCCACAGGCTGCCACACCAGCCCTGGGATGCATGTGGTCTTGGTGACCGATGCAGGGCCACTGGTAATGTGGCCCCAGCATAGTTTTGTAACAAAAGACACTGTTAGCAGTTATATCAGTCACCGGAGACCCTAGACATGCCTCTCCTCATAGCTCGTTGACACACAAAGACCCCCGATTCCTGGGGTGAAAACCTTCCCTGTCTCCCTGTAGGGACGTCCAGGGATCACCGAGACTGCCAGAGTCTGGGACGGCACAATGTATGAATTCATACCTTCCTAACTGGTCCCCACATGTCACCCATCCTGGACTGCCTCAGCCTGGTTTCATCCCAAACACACTTAGAATGAACAAAGCCACACTGTGGTGTATGCACGGGGGTCACTCCTATACCCAAGCACTGGGTCCCTTCCCTTCTACCACCTGATCATCCAAAGAGAGTTTTAAAATTCACCATACAGGTAGACTGGGGGTGAAGCACTGGGGTGGAGAGCTGAGATTACGTGGAGATGTGAGGCATCTGGGGGGTCCTTTCCCTTCACAGGGTCCATCCAGGTCCTGAACATCCATCTTGGGGCACAGCAGAACCCACACCCAGCATTAGCCAGGACAGTAAACATGCTCACTGGGAAAAGGGACTGCACCCAACTCCTATCTGTTAGAAAACCAGGGTGACTCGTAGGATGGGTGCCTGAGCCTCCTTCTCAGCTCAGGATGCAGTAAGAGGACAGAGACCTGTCTGACTTCCTTTCCCAGGGAAGGGACTCTGCTACACACACTCTTAAATTGGGGGACCCTCTCCCCACCACAGCCTTCCATTCATGTGTAAATTGGAGGTCCCCATTTCAAGTTCCCAGCTTGTCTCAGCTATGAGCAGGATTCCCTTGTCTTTATTCCAAACTCGGGGTACCCCTCCCCTAGCCCTAGCTTTCAGCACCTCCTGCTTGATCCAGAGAACTATATGCAGCCAGGGATCCTCCCTACCAGGGATGGGAAAGTCTTTTCATTCAAGACTCCTTTCCATTCCCAACACCCCTAAGGCCGCCCCTCATGCACTCAGGCCCCCCAAACTTGGTTCCCCTCCCCCATCGTTCCCTGCCCATTTTCATCGAGGGGGGCTTCCCCTTCATTCTGGTCAGTCCTCCCCAAGCCCTATTTTTTGTTACCCCCCTCCTTCCGGCCCCCCCACACCTGGCTCCTTAGCGCGGACACATCCCCACGGTTCCGGGCACAAAGGACGCGACGCCCCGCTCCCGGTGTTTCTTCAGCCCTAGAGCCCAGGCGCTCAGCACGCCAGGCGCAGCTTCCTCACTTATAAAGGAGCACAGGAATGCTCTGCGCATGTGCAGCCCCTGGCCTTCAGCTGGCTTGCCTGAGATTCCTTTCACGTCTGTCCGGACACAGTCCAGGGGCTGGCTACACCTGACTCCGCCCCCCTTCTCTTTGAGCTCTTAGGGACCCCATTAAATGGCCCCAGTATGCCTCATGAGGCCGCCTGCTCCAAATTACAGGTGGGAAAACTGAGCCCCATGGATGTAAGAGTGTTTGCCAAGGTCACTCAGAAGGAAAGGGTAGAGTGGGGATTCAAACCCGAATCTCCAAGGTTCCAAAGACAGTTAACCATTCCTAGAACAGAAATGGGCTCGGAGGAGCCACTGGGTCACACAGCTACCAAAAGTCACCAAGGAGCCCGTGAGATGACAGTAATAGTCTTTGCTCAGCAGTAAATGTTTGCTGCCAAGCTCAAGGACCCGAGTTCAATCCCTGTGACCCACAGGGTGGATGGAGAGACGTGACTCCTGCAACTTTTCCTCTGACCTCCACAACCCCACACCAAATAAGTAAATGTGATAGAAAATGTTAAATCGGGCTGGTGAGATGGCTCAGTGGGTAAGAGCACCCGATTGCTCTTCCGAAGGTCCAGAGTTCAAGTCCCAGCAACCACATGGTGGCTCACAACCATCCGTAACGAGATCTGGCGCCCTCTTCTGGAGTGTCTGAAGACAGCTACAGTGTACTTATATATAATAAATAAATAAATCTTAAAAAAAAAAAAAAAGAAAATGTTAAATCATCAGGGACCAAGTCTGGATGTGTTAACTGCAGAACTGCTCCAGCAGCTCAGCCCTGTTCATATCATTCATTCATTCATTCATTCACTCATTCATTCGCCTTTTCCTATCATTGCTTAATGGTGCACACTAGGGTCACGTGTTTACGATGCTCCTACTTTAGGTAGGAGCATACGTGCCATCTTCACACCTGTTCTTTAAAAGCCAAGATTTTAGGGGCTGGAGATGTGGTTCAGTTGGTAGGTAGGGTGCTTGCTTAGCATGCCGGAAACCTTGGGTTTGACCTCCAGCACTTCATAAACCAGGCATAGTATGGAAGTGCATGACTGAAACCCCAGCACTTGGGAGAGGGAGGCAGAGGATCAGGAGTTTAAGGGTCATCCCCAGCTACTTACCCAATTGGAGACCAGCCTGGGCGACATGAGATTCTAGCCTCAAAAGCAGACCTGAGGGGAGGGGACCTCAAGAGATGGCTCAGTGGATGAAGTGCTTGCTCACCTCACATGCATGAGGACCTGAGTCCCCAAACACCCACACAGAATTAGTGTACAGTGACATTCCTATAACTTCAGTGAGGACAGAGACAGGTGAAGCCCTGTGTCCTTTTTAAAAAGAAAACTTTTCATTGGCTCTTTGTGAATTTCACATCATGCACCCCAATGCCACCCCTCTCCCTCTCTTCTGTACCTGCCCTCCACCCTTGCAACCTTCCCCCAACAGAGGAAAAGGAAATCTCATCATGGAAGCTGTAGTGTGCCACAGTGTGTCCCATAGCAGACCCTTTGTCCACACTTCTTCACTTGCAAATGTTCATTGCAGTGACTTGGTGGTCTGGTTTGAAGCCTCTGACTTCTTATTCTATTAATACTGGATGCTTGCCAGGACTCCTCTTGGAGACCCTGTTGCTGCCTTTTGACATGGAGACCCTGTAGTGTTGGATCTGTAGGATCAGCCCCTTCATGCACTCCAGCAGGTCACTGATGGGGTAGATGTTGGTGTGGGCTCATTCAAAATCCTGGATTTGGACCTGAGAGGTATCTGAACTGGTCAGCCCATCAGCTCTCCAGCTCTTACACCCCTAAGGCTAGCTCTCCCATGATGCCTAGGTGAGGAGTGGGACCAGTTCTGCACGTCCTTTATACATTAACATGTCCCTGGGCAGTAACCCAGACCAGGGACATCTACCACGACTTTGGTAGTAACAGACCCCTGCTGTTGCAGGGCCACAGACCCAGGCAAGGCCCCCGTAACAGCACCGGCCAGGAACTCACCATGGTCCCAAGTGGCATCACTGGCTGCTCACATCAGGTTGTTCCTCACTACCTTTGTATCTCCAGTTCTGCCTCTCTTCATTGTGCCCACATCCTTCTGCTTCTCTTTCTCTTCCATTTCTTCACCACTTACTTACTGGTCTGAGCGGTGCCCGGTGTCTTGGGTCTCAGGAGCGCTATGCCCCACTTGTGCATTATGGTGCAGGTCAGGGGTCATCTTGGGCTTGATCTGCACCTCCAGGTCAGCATGGTACTGGACTTGTGGTCATCTCAGGCTAGCTCCCTGTCTGGGTCCATGGTGCTGGACTTGTGATCATCTCAGGCTTACGTTTTTCAGGGACTGTTGGGCTACTAATCATTCAGATATTCACAGGTCAGAACAGAACCCTAAGCATGGTCTCTTCTCTGCCACCTACTGATACATATGTGACACAGCAGCCACACCTGCACACCTCTTAGGGTTGGGGGCCTGTGTCATTTTATTGTTGTTTGTTTTGCTTTTTGTTTTGTTTTGTTTTGTTTTGTTTTTGAGGCAGGATTTCTCCGTGCATCTTGGCTGTGTTAGAATTTGCTCTGTAGACCAGGCTGGCCCAGAACTGAGAGATCCTCTGCCTCTGAGATTAAAGGTACCCCATACTGAGTACTGGGATTAAATGAGTGTGCCACCACTGCCTGGCCCAGAGGCCCAGAGTGCTGTGTTTGCTAGCCAGTTGACCAAGATGATGAACATGTTTCAAAAACAAATGGATGGATAAACAAAGCAGTTGGGGAGAACAGCCCATGTTGACCTGTGATTTCCACCACCACATGTACACACAAGAATATGTGTTCTTCCCCATCTTACCCTGACAAGATGGCACGTGCAGGTGCAGTCAGCATTCTGTAGGCTGAGGCAAGGGATCGTGAGTTCAGGTTCAGCCTGGACTACAAAACTGCCTCTCCAAAGAAACAAGAACAAATCTAGAACTCTGTGGTCAAATATTATGTAGCCATGAAAAATCCTATATACAACATAGCAGGGAAAAACCTGGAAACTGTGATATTGAGTTGTCAGGGACAGACAGGCACAAGCAGCCGTATCATGCATAGTTCCACGACAGAAAATGTCCAGAACTATCCAAACCCACAAAGTCAGGAAACAGCCAAGCTGTAAGGGACTGCAGTGGGAAGTGGCTTTCTCTCAAGGAGTGAAATTGCATTAGAAGGAGAAGAGATGGCTCTATTAATATAATAGAACCGTCCTTAAGCCCCCTCACTACAGGACACCAAACTACTGGCTGCTGTGTTTTGTTTGTCTGTCTGTTGTTTGCTTACTTTGAGACAAGGGCTCAATCTATAACCCCGGCCAGTATGGACTGGCTATGATGAGGCCTAGGCTGGATTTAAACTTCAGAACATCTTCCTGTCTCTGCTTCTGACGTGTTCCACCACGCCAGACTTGTTATTGTTTTCTTGGCTTTGTGGTTGCTCATAGGATCTGCTTCTCTTTAGGTGTAGGACTGTGTGTCTCTGAGAGTGAATAAGCACAGGGATCAGAAGGAGTCAGAGCCCCTAAGCTGAGGTAACAGGCAGTTCTGAGCACCTGAGCAAGGATGATGGGAACCAGACGAATCCTCCACAGGAGCAGCAGGGCTCTAACCTATCTAGCTGGGCCGGCCTCAGCACCTGCCACCTCTTTTTAAAAACCAAAGTGGGGAAAAGAAGAGGAGGAAGAGGAGGAGGAAGAAGAGGAGGAGGGAGAGGAGGGTCTCATAAATTCAGCCTGGTCTGGAACTTGCTATGTAGCCCTGGCTGGCCTCTAATACCCCATGTATTCAAGGATGACTTTGAACTCCTGATCCTGCAGCTCTTCTCTCCCAAATGCTGGGGTTGCAGATGCATACATCACCATGCCTGTTACATGTGGTGCTGTGATGGAACCTGGGGCTTTGAGCATGCCGGCCAGCACTGTACACACAAAGCCCTGGTCCCTGCCTTTAGCCTTGGTTTGGTTCGCTCTTGAGACAGGATTGGGTATGTAGAGCAAATCTAAACACTCTCTCTCTCTCTCTCTCTCTCTCTCTCTCTCTCTCTCTCTCTCACACACACACACACACACACACACACACACATACACACACAGTCCTTTTAAATGAAATAAAATAAATAAAATAAAACTCAGTGGTAAATTTTAGGCTGAAAAGATGCTCTGGAAGGTAAAGGCGAGCCTGTGCTGAACTAGGACCCTAATTCTGGAAGGCGAGAGCTGACTCCTGCGGCTGTCTTCTGACCTCCACATCTACACCATGGCAGCTATGCACCCCCTCCATAGACAACAATATTGCCTAGGGATGAATGTGAC
The DNA here is from genome assembly GCF_978045245.1 of Mus caroli. Taxonomy (NCBI): domain Eukaryota; kingdom Metazoa; phylum Chordata; class Mammalia; order Rodentia; family Muridae; genus Mus; species Mus caroli. The sequence goes on along the minus strand of NW_028227265.1, from coordinate 59,331,179 downwards.
CCTAGGGTGAAGCACTTTCTTTGCATGCACTGAGATCCATGGGCTCAGAACCAGGACTGAATAAAGATTGCTGAGCCCAGCAGTACCCACTGCACACTCCCACACTGTGCACCCCAATGCTGTACACACCCACACTGCACACTTCCATGATGCACACACCCAAGATGCACTCACTACTTCTCTGGTAGCTGGGACAAAATGCCTGACAAATCCCACGTGGCGAAGAAGGGTTTCCTATGGCTCACAAGTTCTAGGATGTAGTCCATCACAGTAGAAGGCACACAGGCACTCGGAGCATCTGCAGATGTGGCAGGGAGATGAGTGCCGGGCTCACCAATCTTTAGTGAGTTCCGTTTCTGAGCCCATGGATGGTGCAGCCCATATTCAGAGTGGGTTTTCCCATCTAATTAACTAGTCTAGATATTCCCATGTGTCCGAATGTTTGTTTTCCTAGGGAAACATTTTCTTGGTGAGCCTAGAGCCTGTCAAGTTGACAATCCAATCAAGATGAGCCGTCTCCTCTCTCTTCACTCTCCCCTCAGTATGCTGGTCCCCCAATAGAGCAAGCTATATATCCTCCGAACACTATTGCCATACAAGGGTGGGCATGACAGCTCACAACTATCACCCTAGTGTTTAAGAGGCTGGTGGGAGAGAACTGTCATAACTTTAGGTCAGCCTGGACTTTACAGTAATTTCCGGGCTAGATTCAGATAAGGTCCAAACAGACAGCAGCGAGAAGATGCCAGCACTTCGAAAAAGCAGAGAGATCGCTGAGTGCGAGCTTAGCCTGGTCTGCAAATCAAGACAAGGTAGCTGGGGCTACCCTGTCTTGAAACAAAAAAATGAAGAGAAAGGTAAAGGGTTGGGAGCTTAGATCAGTAACAGAACTGCTTTGAATCCCTGTGAGGAGCTAGTGTATGGCTCAGGGACAGAATGCCCGCTTGATCTGGGAAAGGCCTATGCTCTACCCTCAGAACTAACTAGAATAAAGTGTAAGATCAAGCCGGGCGTGGTGGTGCACACCTTTAATCCCAGCACTTGGGAGGCAGAAGCAGGTAGATTTCAGAGTTCGAGGCCAGCCTGCTCTACAGAGTGAGTTCCAGGACAACCAGGGCTATACAGAGAAACCCTGTCTCGAAAAACAAGACAAAACAAAACAACAACAACAATAACAACAACAAAAAGTGTAAGACCTGCCTTCATGGGCTGGAGCGGTGTCTCAGTGATTAAGAGCCCCGGTGCCCTTGCAGAGGACCTAAGCTTGGTTCCCAGCACTCACATGGTGTATGTGAACTGTATGTGAAGTGGGAACTTACGGTTTCTTTGGGAAGTCGGTTGTGTTGGATGGTGTTTTGCTGGGGCAGACATGGGAAGAACTGTTTTTTCCTGAAGCAGACACAGGTGAGAGAATGTTTTGCTAAAGCAAACATGTAAAAAGACATGTGATGTCAAGAGGGACACAACAGACACAGATGACGCTGGGTGGTGTGGTACGCCTTGCCATTCCTTAATGGTCATATTTGTCATGACATCATAGAAAGAAACACACACACACACAAAAAAAAAAAAAAAAAACTTCTGGCGATGCTCTGGTGGCTTGTGGCTTCCAAGGACTTCGGTTGACTGGTAGAGTGATGTCAGCTGATACAGACTCACATAGAGTTTGCTAAGACAGACTTCTGTGGTGAGGCAAGAGCTATGGGAGGAGCTCTGGATGGAGTAGAGAGGACCCAACGGACAGGGCTTCTATAGCTGGCTTTGCAGCACTTCATTGGTCTCTTGTCTTCATCTTTGCTGATCTTCATTTCATTGAGAAAGGCACAGCAGAGAACTTCTCCTTACGTTCCTGCTGGTCCTGGTCCCTCCTGCTGGCTCATGCCAAGTTGGCTGAGGCCTGGTTGTCTCTGCTAGACCGTGCCACCACTGCTGATTCATGTTTGCTATCCCAACTCTACGGAACTGGACCGCTGGTGTACATCCTGACAAGTAGATGGGAGCTGCTCCAAAGAACTATTTCTAAACAGGTCCACTTCCCCAGTATCCTAATAACCTTTCTATTCCATACCTCTGGTGAGTGGTGGGCTAGAAGGGAGGTTAAAGCATTTAAGAACCCTTATTTTATTATTATCATTTTTTTTTCCTAGACAGGGTTTCTCTGTATAGCCCTGGCTGTCCTGGAACTCACTCTGTAGACCAGGCTGGCCTCAAACTCAGAAATCCGCCTGCCTCTGCCTCCCAAGTGCTGGAATTAAAGACGTGCGCCACCACTGACTGGCTTTTAAGAACCCTTATTAAAAGTAACTTTAAAGAAATTTAAGGGGCTGGAGAGATGGCTCAGTGGTTAAGAGCACTGATTGCTCTTCCAGAGGTCCCGAGTTCAATTCCCAGCAACCATCTGTAGTGAGATCTGACTCCCTCTACTGGAGTATCTGAAGACAGCTACAGTGTACTTACATATAATAATAAATAAACCTTTTTTTTTTTTTTTTTTTAAATTAAGCCGGGCTAGCGAGATGGCTCAGCAGAGAGCAGAGTTGATTACAGCGAACAGGGCTGACCTGAAAGAGCGGGGTGGATTGGAGCAAGCAGAGGTCCTGAAACTTAATTCCCAACAACCACATGAAGGCTCACAACCATCTGTACAGGTACAGTGTACTCACATACATTAAATAAATAAATAAGTAAGTAAATAAATAAATCTTTTAAAAATATTTAATCCAACATGAGTATGTGTCTACCATTTTTGTATTTTTTGAGGCCAAGTACCAGCCTAGGCTGGCACACAGCATCCTAAGTACCAGAGGAGGAGCCTGATTTTGAGATTCTCCTGTCTAAACCTCCCAAATGCTAGGACAAGGCATACTTCATCACACCCAGCAGGTTACCATCTTGTTGTTCCTTTTGGAGTTTGCTGAGGAAACTGAGACTAAGGGAGATGGGATACCCTGCTTGGAGTTTCACAGGCCTGCTCTGTGGTCCCAGAGCCAAGCTGACCCTCGGGCCCCTCACCAACCCCATTCCTGAGCTGGTGCCAAGGCTGAAAAGAGAAACTGGCCCAGGGCCCAGGCCTGCTGGTGCTGCCGCCTGGACTGAGGGACCCTTGCCTGGGAATCTGCAAGGCTCAAAGAGCTATTTATAGGTCCACTCTGGGGTTTAGAAGGTCCCCATCTCCAGCCTGGAAGTCCCTGTCTGTTACTGGCACCCTGAGGTTAGCTTCAGGAGATGAGGTGAGGGGGGAGCAGAGTGGCTCAGAGGTCACATGGGTGGATGGAAGCTCCTGGACAACCAGGTCTCAGGCATGGTGTCCCTCTAATTGTACAGGAATATAGCCAAGGTCATAGTGGATGGATACACAATGCCACCAACCACCTGAGGAGGGAGGATTGGGAGTTTACGACTATTTTCTTGACTGCATAGTAAATCTGAGGCCATCCTGGGCTACGGAAAACCCTGTCTCATTAAATAAACAAATACATAAATAAATAGAAAAGCCAAGTGTAGTGATGTATAACTTTAATCTCAACACTTGGAGGGCAGACACAGATGGATCTCTGTGAGTTTGAGACTGGCCACACAGTGATCTCCAGGACAGTCTGGGCTACAGAGAGACCTTGTCTTGAAAACAAAAAAACCCAAAACAAAAAAAACCAAAACAAAACCCAAAGAACTAAAAAAAAAAAAAAAAAAAAAAGGAAGAAAGAAAGAAAGAAAGAAAGAAAGAAAGAAAGAAAGAAAGAAAGAAAGAAAGAAAGAAAGAAAATTGAAGAAAGACAAACAGTCCAGGTTCGGGGATGGGCTAGAAAGACCCAGTCCTCCATGTGACACCCTCCTGCTTCAGGGCTTGGAGGGGGACGGGAAGGAGGAGGCTCTCAGGCTCCCTGACTCAGGGATGAATGCACTATGTTGGCTACTTCACTGGGAACTCAGAGCTACTAATTCCCTGGTGAAACAGGAGGCTCTTTCATGCCCAGGCGCCAGTGGGGTGAGGAGGCGGGAAGAGAGTAGGGAGCTGGCAGTGTCCCAGGGGGCCAGGCAGCCTCATGCCAGGGCCAGAAGCAATACAGGAAGGATGGCGGCTGGGATTCTATGCAGCCTCTTCAGGCACCACAGCCACCTTTTTTGTGTTGAGTGCCACAGAGGTAACACAGCCAGCCATTGGCAGGGTAATGATGAGTCCATGCCTAGAGACAGACTTGTCTATGAGCCCCAGTGTCTCAAGTGTCATTGTTCCTGGGCGTCAACCCAAAGGGCCTACTTTTCACAGGCAGGAAGTTGAGCTCAGAGGTCAAAGGTTTGTCTGAGAACACATAGCCAAACGTTTAATGACGCAAGGCCTTGGAAAACAGCTAGGCTGGAGCGGGATGGCCTGGCAAGGAAGGCCCTGCATTTCTGGGCTGGCAGGGGATCCCTCCTGATGTGACCCAGTTACCCTGCCAGGCCTGCTTCCTGGGGCGGATTTGGGAGACACCAGTGGGATGCTAAGGAACCCTCTGGCCCTCACAGAAAGAGGAAAGATCAGAGGCCATTCAACCCAGAGGCTGCTCTATCTTGGGAGTCTTCATTCAGAGAGCAGGCTAGGGTTCCACCCTCTCCCCAAAGCTGCTGCAGACCAGTGGGAAGTGGTTCCCTAGCTCTCATTCAAACCTGTTGTCTGTGTCACCTGATTCTATGTTTTTGCTAATCCCTGGCCTGGAACTCTTTCTCTCCCAGAAAACCCTTCCTTTAGAAAGACTCCCTGCTTCTTCAGTCTCTTTGTTCCTGTGACTCATCCCTGAACCCATGACGTTTGGGGTGTCTATGTCTGGTTTTGTTGCTCTGCATCCTCTGAAATCCACCTTACACCATTCTTTGACCAAGTCTTCCATAACACATTAGGAAAGCATTCGCTGAGAGACTGATTTATCCTTCGTGCTGGTGATGGGACCCAGTGCCATGCACTTTCTGGGCATCCTGCTATCGAGCTCCTTAGCTGAGGAGATGGCTCAGTTGGTAAAGTAGCTGACCCTGACCACTCAAATGCAATTCCCAGGACCCATGCGGTGAAAGGAGAAAACTAACTCCTTCACGTTATGATCTGACTTCCACATATTAATAAAAGTAATACAAAAATTAGAGTCTGGAAAATGTTTGAGAGCACTTCTTGTTCTCGCAGAGGACCTACAGTTGGCTTCGAGCAGCCTCACTGGAAGTGGTGGTACAGGAGATCCTATGTTCTCTTCTGGAGGGACAATTACCAGACATGCATGGTATACAAACACTCAAGCAAAACACTCATTACACATTAAAGTGTTTTTAATTAAAAAATATATTTTAATCCCAATACGGGGCGTGAAGGTGCATGCCTTTAATTCCAGGGCTCAGGAGTCAGAGGCAGGAGGATCTTTGGGAGTCTAGGCGGCCATTATCTGCGAGGCAAGTTCCGGGCAGCCAAATCTACACGAGACCCTGTCTCAAAAATATATTAGGCAGATCTGCTAAACTGTCCATGTTAGATTGAAACGTAAGCCCTGCAGGAGAAGATGGATTTAGGGTCCGAGCAGGACGCACGGGCTGGGGGTGACTGATGCTCCCAGTAGCACGGCCTCTTCAACATTTATTCTGGCCTCTTAGGAAGGCAATAGGGTGCAGGGCTCCCAAGCTGCATCCACGGCGAGCAAGGCCTTCTGCAGGCAGACATGATCACAGGAAGGCCGTGGGAACATTTTGTAGCCACTAGGTGGTTCAACAGAACCAGAAACCTCAGTGTGAGGGCCCTTTAAGAGGCGAAGGGGAGGTGCCATAAGCCCCGCCCCCGCCCCGGGAACGGAACAGCGTCTGTGTAGCATTGCGCGTGCTCTATACGCACGCGGTTCCGGGTTCGTAAATCTGCAGAGACGCTGCGGCTCGGTTGGTTTAGACAGCTGCTTTTAGTGTTCCCCCGGTTACCAGATCGCCCACCTTGTCACATAGAGGTGGCCGGGGGAAGGGAGTGTGGCCGCTGGGTCAAGTTGGAAGTGGCAGCGCCGGGCTTCGAACTCGCGTTCCGCGAGGCATCCTAGAACTGTGATGACTCAGTCTTTGGTTTGTCCCGAGACTGTGAGCAGGTGAGACTCAGTGTAGATCTGGGCGCGGGGGCGGAAGAACTGGGAGCTGAGCTGTGGAGACGAGGTCCAGATGGCAGCTAGCTGGGGTCCAGAATCAGGAGCCTGGAGCAGTCTGGGGGCGGAGCCAGGTGGTAGAGTGCCTTGGTTTAAGTGGTGTGTTGCCGGGTGCGCCTGTTCCCAGGCTGGGAGACCTGGTGTTGGTGTTCCTGGCTGGGGGACCTGGTGTTGGTGTTCCTGGCTGGGGGTGCGGTCTGGTAGTTAAGTTCCGGGCTGATGATAGTAGAGTTCTTGGGTGTGGGACCGGCCGGCCTGGCGGTTGGCTCACAGCAAGGATGCCCAAGTGTTGAGGCCCCTAACCTGGTCCTGTCCTGCAGGGTCAGTTCTGTGCTCAATCGCAACAGCCGGCAATTTGGAAAGAAACATCTTTTTGACCAGGATGAAGAGACGTGCTGGAACTCTGACCAGGTGAGGTGCTTCTACACCCCTTCATTCCAAGTGGGAAGCAGATGCAGGGTTGCAGGGTGCCTTGAGATCTCTGGGGAGACCTAGAAAGTACAGTGTGCTTGTACCCTTCCTGTGCTGGCCGTGGCACTTGAAAGATGAACAGACAAAAAACAAACAAACAAAAAAGCCGGGCAGTGGTGGCGCACACCTTTAATCCCAGCACTTGGGAGGCAGAGGCAGGTGGATCTCTGAGTTCGAGGCCAGCCTGGTCTACAAAGTGAGTTCCAGGACAGCCAGGGCTATACAGAGAAACCCTGTCTTGAGAAAAAAAAAAGATGAACAGAACATCATAGGGCCCTAACCTTGCAGTTACCAAGTGCCTCAGTTTATCCCTCTGCTTCCAGGGCCCCTCCCAGTGGGTGTCACTCGAGTTTCCCCAGTGTGTTCAGATCACACAGCTGCAGGTGCAGTTCCAGGGTGGCTTCTCCAGTCGCCACAGCCGCCTGGAAGGTACTAGAAAAGCTGAGAGGTGGGGTGTCCACACGGTTTCCTGGATTCTTAGCCCATTTCTCCATTGCAGGTTCACGGGGTGGGGAGGCACTCAGCAAGATTATAGATTTCTATCCTGAGGACACCAATGCCCTTCAGATATCCTGCCTGTCTTGTGGTGGGAGGGATCTGGTTTTCTACAAGCTTCAGGTCTTTGGGTGTGGTGGTAATGGCACTGGGGAGGCTGAGGCAGAAGGATCCAGAATGCCAGGCCAGCTTGGACCAGACCCTGTCTCAAAAGAATCAAAGGTTTGACCTCCTCGGCAGGCGTAGGAACTGCTTCTCTGTGCTTTAGTGCCCTGGAGGGGCTGCAGGAAGATCAGGAGTTCAAGGTCAGCCTCAACTACACAGTTTGAGGCCAGCCTGGGTTACCTGAGACCCTCATATTTAAAAGAGAAAGAAAAGAAGGTGCTATTGATTTCTTGCTGGGTATGAGAGGCATCAAGAATCAAGAGCCTTTAGTCCGTGGCCCATCGGGTGGTCTCTGGACTGGGAAGGTAGGGCCTGATGGGTCAGAGATAAAACTGCCATTTCCTTGACTGCAAGAAGTCACACCTTCTCCATCCCCACAATGGAGGTGGACCGACTGAAGTTGACTTTTGAGGACACCACCGACTTTTTTGGCCGAGTAGTCATCTACCACCTGCGGGTGCTGGGTGAGAAGGCAGGGTGAGAAGCGGCTATTCCTCCAGGAAGCCCCCCTGGGAGGCACCCTGAAGGCCTTCAAGTTCTGCACAGATTTATTGGTTCCTGTTGCGGAGGGCCCTTCCCACCACTGTCCAGGAGCTGCCTTTCCAGCCAGTTGTGGGCTGACTGTCCCTGAGTGCCTGGGTTCCCAGCAGGCTGTCTTCACTCGGGGTCCACAGGCCCCAGGGTGCTCTGGAACAATCTGAGGATGTGGCTCTCCATCACCTGTTGCACTGTGGGAGGAGGTGGGAGGAGGGGTGAGCTGGGGGAGCCGGGAAGAAGGGACTGAAGAAGATGCTCAGCCTCAGATGTAAACAGGAGGCCGTGGGCAGGAAACTGTCCAGCCAAGTGCTTTTCTGCTTTTCTGTTCTTGCTGGGCTGGGCTCCCTACCTTGAGAATAGGTTGCTTTAAGGCAAGGTTTGCCTGTCTCCCTCCACTCCTGCATCCCACCCACCCTCCGAATTATAGCTCTCCCTGCCTTCAGAACCATGAGTCCAAATAAAATGTTTAAAAAAACCAAACACCCCATTTGTGGTACTCTGTTACAGCAACAGGAAAGGAAGTCTGGGATGCCCACGCCACCACCATGAGGAACGATGCGTGGATATGGGTGGAGGTGACAACCAAGACCATGCCCGCCCTGGGGCTGGGATGGTGCTGTTTGTATTTCTGAGTGTCTGTGTCCCCCCAGAGTGTCTCTTGAGTGTCTGTGCCCCCCAGAGTATCTCTGAGTGTCTGTGTCCCCCAGAGTGTGTCTGAGTGTCTGTGTGCTCCCAGAGTGTCTCTTGAGTGTCTGTGCCCCCCAGAGTGTCTCTGAGTGTCTGTGTCCCCCAGAGGATCTCTGAGTGTCTGTGTTCCCCCAGAGTGTGTCTGAGTGTCTGTGTCCCCCCGGAGTGTCTCTGAGTCAGTCTGTGTCCCCCAGAATGTGTCTGAGCATGTGTCTCCCCCTCCCCCCCGAGTGTGTTGTCTGAGTGTCTGTGTCTCCCCGGGGCAGTGTTCTCTTGTCATGCACTGGTGTCCCTGCTGCAACCTGGGTGCTAAGGGCCGTGTTTCCTACCAGGATCTAGCACCCATGGGGAACACCCTGTGTACAGCCTCTGCGGCCACCCCATCTACAGCCCCTCAGCTTGCCACAGTATCCCAAGCCCACCTTTGCGGTATCCCAGCGCCACTGCAAGATCCATTGGGGTGTAGCCAGAGTCAGCCTCTGTGGTGAGGTCAGCACCCCGTGCTGTGAAGAGGAATGGGCACTCAGAGATGGGAGCTCATGGCAGGGCTTGGAGACTGAAGGCTGGAGTGACTCTTCCCTCCCCACCCCAGTACAACTACAGGTCTGCCTTTTGTCCATTGACACAGCACAGTGGCCAGACTTCAGTAGCCCCTACCTAAAGAACAGGGTTTAGAGTCTCTGAGGCATGGAGGGTAGGAGGCTCATCATGGCTGACAGGATGCAACACAAACCCCCTCACACTACCCTGTCTCTTCTGGTCTACACTTGGAGCCTGTGATTCCTGCAGGGCCCATGGGCTCCCACTCACCCAGTAAGGCCTCCACACACTTCACGTGGTTCCCACGCACAGCATAGAGCAGTGGTGTTCCTCCATTCTGTTGGATAAGATCATGTGAAAACCAAGGTAAGTCTCAGTGCCCTGCCCTTGCCCTCTGGCTGCCAATTCAACCTACTTCCTGCCTACCACTTGGGATATCTTTCTGTTCTGTGTCCTAGATGCCTATTCTTCCAGGAAGCCCTCCCTGACTTTTCCTCGACTGCCTGCCGGCCATTTATAGCTCTACTCTTTCTGTGTATCTTGTTTTCCCTGCACTGGGAACTGTTATCAGGTATGAGGACAGTTGTCTTGTGTTTCCAGAACCAGGGCAGGCTTGGCACCTTGCAGGGACCCCATCCATGTTCAGGTAGGAATGGAAAGCAGGAGGCTAAGACAGATAAGGGTGGCAGCGCCTCACCCAGTCATAGATGTTGATGTCCACGTCACGGTCAAGCAGCAACCTCACGATGTCCGTGTAGCCACCCATACTGGCAAGTGACAGTGCACTCTCCCGCTCCTTGGCCAGGATGTGGGGGTCAGCACCCTGGGAGACAGGATAGTGATGGGACCCTGGAACCCCAGGGTCCCCAAGTAGGGCAGCACATCTCCAATGCAGCAGCTTCAGAGGCTGAGACCCCAGCCTGTCCATGTGTTCCCAGGATAGACATACCCAGTCTAGCAAGAAGCGAACTGTCTCAATTTCTCCAAAGGCTGAGGCCCAGATGAGGGGGGTGAAGCCACGCTCATCCGGTTTGTTGATCAGGTTGTTCCCTGACAAGTGGAATATGGGACAGGGATGGCAAGATTGTCAGCTCTTGTGAGCAGGGTGGGTGGGGTTCAGGGGTCACATGAAGGGGAACATTACACAAATCATACATGCACACACAAGCCACTCTCACGAACAAGTTCCCCTACCAGACAGGCATGTGCAGGCAGTACACGCACCCTTCCGCAGATGATCCTTCAGTTGGCTCAGCTCCCCTTGGGCTGCAAGCTGGTGGATGGAGAGGGCTGGGGGGCAGAGACAGGCAGTGCTCACCCACTCCATCCCTCTCCAGGCCTCAGTTTACCCTGCTCATCCTCTTTTTGTTTCTGTTTTGAGGTAGGATCTCATGTAGCCCTGGCTGGCCTGCAACTTGGTACATGTTTGGTCTGTGTAGCAAAGGATGACATAGAACTGCTAATTCTCATGAGTGATGGGATGACAGGTATACGCTACTATTCTCAGTTTATGAGGAGACTGAGATAGAACTCAGGACTTTGTGCATGCTAGCTGAGCAATCTACCAACTGAGCTACAAGCACTCTGACAGCTGAGCTATAAGCACTCCATCCACTGAGCTACAAGTACTCTAGCTACTGAGCCATAAGCACTCTATCCACTAAGCTACATTCCCCAATCCCTTGTGGTCTTTCGTTCTTTCTTGTTTTTGTTATAGGGTCTCATGTAATCTAGGCTGACCTCCTATTCTGTAAGTAGCTAAGAATGACCTTGAACTTCTGATCTCCCACCCCAACTGCAGGGCCATAGAGCACCATGGAGCTTGTAAGGAATCCTCTAGCCCCATCCCTACTTGAGTTCTACTTACAGTCCAGGGTGGCTGGCAGAGCTGAGACCTCATTCCCACGTTGCCGGTTTGTGAGGGTTGTGGAGTGCTTCAGGAAACTTCCTGCAGGAAGAGGAAGGGCTGTTCCCTGGGGTCTGGGCTGTTCCCAAGGGTGTCAGGACAGATGCTGCAGGCTCCAGGCTTAAGAAGACCACCCCTCTGATCTCCACGTGCACACCCACATTCACACACAGACATTAACCGTAAATTAATAATCTTAAATGAAGGGAAGATGAAGGGCCTAGTGGCACAGGCCACATTCCCAGCCTGGGCTACACAGGGAATTCCAGCTCAGTTGAGACCACAGAATTGAGCCCTATAGAAAAGGAACAGGAGGAGGAGGTGGGGGCAGAAGGGCTGTGGATGCAGTGTGGTGGCCCAGCACAAACCAGAACAAGAAACAAGGAGCTGGAGATGGATCATTCACTGGTCACGAGTGCTTGCTGCTCTTGCAGAGGACCCCTGCAGAGGTGGTTCTAGCACCTGCCTGTGAGGAAGCCCAGCCGCAGGGTACCTGATGCCTCTGGCCTCTGTGGACATGTGCACTGCTCACACACAGACTCTGGAGACGTGCCTCAGTGGTTAGAGCACTGGCTATTCTGCCCGAGGACCTGGATTTGGATCATAATACCCAACCGTTGCCTCACAATCTATGGTAACTCCAGTTCCAGTGATCTAATGCCTTCTTCTGTGCCACACCACCTCCAGTAGGATCTGTGTGACAAGTTCCACAGACTGAATGACAAGTTCCACAGACTGAGGCAATCGACCTCCAGGGGGAGGCCTCCTGGAACCGGTTGTGGAACTCTTCGCTGGAGAAAAAATATTGTTCTCTTGGCAATCTATCTTCTGTTTTATTTTCTCTTATTCCTTTTCTTTTCTTTTTTTTTTTTTTACTTTGGTTTTTCGAGACAGGGTTTCTCTGTGTAGCCCTGGCTGTCCTGGAACTCACTTTGTAGACCAGGCTGGCCTCGAACTCAGAAATCTTCCTGCCTCTGCCTCCCAAGTGCTGGGATTAAAGGTGTGCGCCACCACCTCCCGGCTCTTATTCCTTTTCTTATTTACATGTTCTTGGCCTGGTAGCCTAGGCCAAGATCTTAAATGAGAATAATGGGTAAGAAACCATCCCTAGAGATGGGGTCACTAGCATGACCTTATCCCCGAGGAAACCAACGCTTTACTTTCTAAATCATTTACAACACTATTATGATAGAGAAAAAGTTTCCCAACTATAAAATTTCATGAGCCTGTGTCCTCTGAAAGAACAAGTTCTCTAAACAACTCAGCTGTTGCTCTGCCCACCCACACCACCCTTTTGAAGACAGGGTTCTCTATGAGGTCTTGGTGGTCCTGGAACTCCGGGGACTACCTGCCTTTGTCTTTTGAGTATTGGGATTAAAGTTATATGCCAACAACTATACCTGGCAAATCTTTAAAGAATATATATATATATATATATATATATATATACGCACACACACATATATATGTATACATACATATATATACACATATATATGTGTATATATTTGGGGGGGTTACTTTTGTTTTTTTTTTCGAGACAGGGTTTCTCTGTATAGCCCTGGCTGTCCTGGAACTCACTCTGTAGACCAGGCTAGCCTCAAACTCAGAGATCCACCTGCCTCTGCCTCCCAAGTACTGGGATTAAAGGCGTGCGCCACCACACCCAGCAAGAATATATATTTTATATATACTTCTACATACATGTACCATATTATACATACACACACACACACACACACACACACACACACACACGACAATAAAAATAACCTAGGAGGGTGGAGGGGAAGAGCGATGAGAGCAGAGATGTGGTCTGGAACTTGACAGTCTCCCTCACCAGAGCCCAGAGTGGTTCTCACCCTGCAGTGAGGATGCACTGGCATCTGCTTCGGGATTCACAGCATCTGGGGTGCAGGGGAACAGACTGAGGACGACAGTGTCTGAGTTCTCTGGGGACTCATCTCTGTTGTCCTCAGGATCCTCTAGGTCAGGAACAGGAGGTTGCTGGTTTGGGATGAGGTTCTCTGCAACCTGAGTAGGCTCCATGGAGGAAGCTGGAGTGAAGAGATGACAGTAATTAGCCAAATCTCATGGTCCGTCCCCAAGATGGCTCAGTTGGTAAAGGCACTTGTCACCAAGTCAGATGACCCAATTTTGATTCCAGGAACCCACAGCGGGGAGGGAAAGAACTGACCCTAGTAAGCTGTCCTCTGACCTCCACACCAACCCCACAGCACATCCTGCCCCCCAAATAAAAGAATAAATGCGTTCTTATCAGGGGCTGGAGCTTGGTTAGGTGGGGCATGATAGCGCACACCTTTAGTCCTAGTACTTGGGAGGCAGAGGCAGGCAGATCCCTTTGAGTTCAAGACTAGCCTAGTCTAAATTGTGAATTCCAGGACAGCCATGGTCTGCATATTGAGCCTTGCTTTATGACGCTGGGAAAACTGTGGCTTTAGATAAATATCATCGTTAATAAATTAACACCAGAACCCAAGGCAATAAAATGAGGGCTCTGGCAGCAGTCTCGGTTCCAATCACTTACAAGCTATAAAAACCTAGTCTATGACTAAGCTGAGCCTCATTTCCTCCTTAATAAGGTGAAGATGTAAGGCCTCAGAGAGGTCATATCAGAAAATATCATAAGAGAGATACTAATGTCAAACTTATCAATGTCCCACTGTGGTTATTTGGGTCGGAATCCCCCAAAATGACTTAGGATTCAACAAAAGATGCGACGTGTAAGATCCACTCACCTCCCTCCAGCCTCCTCTGTGTCCCTACGCTGCCAGCCTCGGTCTTCCAAAACTCAGGAAGCTCTGTTCACAAACTTTTCTGGTTCAGTAGATCTCCTAAAGAGCAAGTTGGTGACCGGACGCTCAGTTCTCTAGCTTCCTCTCCTGGGACATAGAGCTGCAACTTAATACGCGACGACTACTCCTACTGGAGAACGCCTCCACTGCGCCTGCGCACCCTTGCCCTGCAAAAGTACCAAAAAATAAAAAATAAAAACCCGAAGCTGCTTCTAGCCCTTTAAGACAGAAGGGAGGTGCGTGGCTTCCGCGGAGGCCAATGGGTACAGCGGCGCATGCGCGCGCTATCCTTCCTAAAGGGCTGAAGGAGCCTTAGACTCGCTGAGGATTTTACTGCGCGTGCGCTTCCCCGCCCCACGCACCGCCCCCACCTGTCTTCCCCAATCGAATCCACAGACGGCGGGAGGGCGGAGCATTCGCCCCACGGGGCGGAGACACATGGGCGGGACTTGTCAAATTTAAAGAGACGGAATATTATTGTTACTTTGTCCAGAACAATTTCCCTGCCCTGGTCCCTGAGAATTATCTGTACGTGTAGCAGGGAGTCCTTGACGAGGTATCCTATAACATCAAGAGATCTCTATCCTCCCCACACGCTCGCCTAGGACTGCCTCCTTCCGTCTATCTCGTGTCAGAATAGAAGTTAGCTCGGAAGAGGAGCCAGCGGACAGGACGCCAGAACCCAAACCTGAACGTTTAAACGTCTCAACCTCCCGACTTCCGCTTCCGGTTTCTGAGCTCTGCTGCCTGCCTTCGCTATGGAAGAACCTGAGATGCAGCTGAAGGGAAAGAAAGGTGTTGCGGGACCCTAGAGGGGTTGGAGGGGCCTAGAGAGGGCAGCGCGGGAAGGTACATGACAAAGAGCCGCCGTAGACCTCCCGGCCTGCGGGGCTCGACGGAAAAGGGAGGCCGATGTCTCCCGCCGGGAGGTGGTGTGATGATGTATAATGATCCCGGGCAGGAAAAAGCTCTTTTCTACTTCTGAGATAAGGTCCGGGGATGTAACCCTGGCTGTATTGGAACTCGCTGTGTAGACAGGGATGGTCTCAAACCTCTCTGCCTTCTGAGAGTTGGAATTAAAAGCAGAATCCATCCAGGTCCCTGCTCAGTGTAATGTGGTTTTTAGCCTGGGAACACGTAAAGGAGTATGTGGGCTTGGTGGCGCAATACTCTAATCCTCTCTTCTCAAGAGGCAAGAAGTTGCAGGCCAGTTTGGTCTACACATTGAAACTCAAATCTTGAGAGAAGAGCTGGGGCTTTAGCTCAGTCGGAAACACTTTGACCAGCGCCGCGTTCAAAGCTCTGGATTTGATCCCCAACACTGCAAAATATATTAAGGACCAGATAAGTAGGTTATTTTCTTTAGCTGATGGGAGCCCTGGGTGGTAAGAGGAGTTGGTGCCATCTGCCACCATTAGCCTGGTCAGAGCTTGTCTGATTCAGGAAGGAGTGGGGGGTGGAGGGGACTGAAGTTGGAAGCAACAGGATCCTTGATGGATGGAGCAGGAAGGATAGAGACTTCCTGACTGAGAAAGCTGTTGGTCAAAGTCTACCCTGGGATGATGGTTTTCGTGCAGTTGACTTGTGGTAGGAACATGAGTTCTGGAGTAAAGGAAACAGGCTTAACAGGAACTTGAATGGATTCTGCAGAGGGCAGCCTTAGCAGGCATGCTTCTGCGACAGGGCCTGTGATAGACCTCAGAGCTGTTCCCACACAGCAAGGGACGTGGCCTTCCACATCGTTCCTGTCTCAGAGTAGATGCCTCACAAGATTGTGGACTTTAGGCACCTTTGAGTTCTGTGTTCATCCTCTGGTCAGCTGGCTATGGTGGTACATGCTTCTCTTCCCAGCACTTGGGAGGCAAAGGCAGGGGGATTGCTGTGAGTTAAGGACAGCTTAGTCAACACAGTGAGTTACAGGGAATCCAGAGCTACTAGATTCTAGGATGATGTTCCATACTGCTCTCCAGTATGCTCCAGTTTTAAAGGGGGAGGGGGCTGTCAGTGGCTTTAGTACCATCCACCAATGTCCTCTGAAAGTGGGTCTGGGGAGAGAAGATTGTGAGTTCATGTGTGTGCTGATGCTCCCTTGAGTTAGGCCTTGCTGTCTAGAGACCATCCCTGGACCCGCAGGTGACAGTGAGAGTGGTGCACCCTGGCGGCTCCTCTCTAACTCCCATTGGGCTCAGAGATTGAACAATCAGGAGTGTAATGTGGGTGGGACTCAGCTGGCAGAGTGTTGCCTGGCATGCATGAAACTCTGGGTTATATGTCCAGCACTGAATAAACTAGGGGTGGTGTCACACATGTGCAGTCCCAGCACTCAGGAGATGGAGGCAGGAAGATTAGCAGTTCAAAGTCATTCTGGCTTACAGAAAACTAAAGTCTAGCTTGGGCTGGAGATCCAATTATTATTATTTTTTTAATGTTAGAGAATTGTCTCAGTGGTTAAGAGTGCTTAGTGATCTTACAGATGCCTAAGCTCAATATGATTGGTTCCTCCATTCACAGTGAGCAGGTCACAGCCACCTGTACCTCCAGTTCTTCTAGCCTCAAACTGTCACTCAGTCATGTGCATAGACACTTAAATACATACACATAACTCAAAATAAAATACTTAACCTTTATTCCCTTATTAAACACAGTCACAGACAAGTTCACCGAGAGTGTCTATGTCCTTGCCAACGAGCCATCAGTGGCCCTGTACCGGCTACAGGAACATGTGCGCCGTTCACTGCCAGAGCTGGCCCAGCACAAGGTGAGTTCTGCCAGCCCTGCCGAGGATCTCCCCCAGGTCCACTCACAGCTCCTGAGCAGGAGTGGAGTGCTATCCACAGAGGGGCTGAACTCAAAACAGAGGCTCTGGTGAGATGAACTGTAGCAGCTGCATCAGGGGGACAATGTGGGGAACAGCCCTTGATGGCTTTTGAAAGAGACGGTCTGGTCTGTGTTAGTAACCAGCGAGCTGAGGGAAGAGCCCAGGGAAGGGTGTGCCACGCAGAAGGAATTGACTTTGCAGGTCTTGAGGCCTTCCAGTCACGCAGAGCCCCAGAGGAGAGAGGGCTGCCAGAGGAAAAGACTCTGTGGTCTAAGCAAGGAGTAGGAAGGCCCTACCAGGATATCTAGGGGGAATAGGGAATTCAGGAAGGCTTGGTGAGAGAGAGGGACTCAGCTTGGGGGGAGATGGGGGGGTCGCATATAGCACTGGCTCCCATAGAGCCTTCCCTCCTAACACCTGCCCCCCAACCCCTGCAGGCTGACATGCAGAGATGGGAAGAGCAGAGCCAGGGCGCCATATACACCGTGGAGTACGCCTGCAGGTGAGATCCACATTCATCACAGGGCAGAGGGCACGGCTCCCAGTCTCCAACCCCCATTGCAGTCTCCAGCCACCATTGCAGTACAGCCTCAACACCTCTGACGGGTCCCGCAGTTTTCTTGGGGAGCTTAAGGATGTGACTATTTGCCTCTGGCTTGGGGTGGGTGATGGATAGCTCACTAGATAAAGTGCCCTGTGTACAAATTCTCTCTGAAGCACCCCTGTTGACAGTTGATGGGCACCTGTAATTCTAGCTCTGAGGAGTCAGCAGAATACCTGGACTGGCTCCTCTAGAGAGCTAGTCCTGTTGGTGAATTCCTAGTTAAGTGAGAGACTCTTGCTTCAAATTAGGGCCTAGGGCTCAGTTGATAGAATGCTTGTGTGAAAAAGTGAGGTGGAGAGCAACCGATGAGCGTGCCAGCATCAGCCTCTGGGCTCTGCACACATGCACCCACAGGGATGCACACACGTGCAACTGCCCACCCACAAGCACACATTCACTCATATAAGCCACACAGACACAGAATATCAGCTCGTTCCCAGCTGAGCACAAAGCCTTAGGCCTGACCACAGTTAAGCAGAGTTAGGTTGCCTCCTGCCCAGTGCTGGGCCCTCCAGCACAGGGCCCTGACAGAAGGGGCTGAGTGTGCCTACCACTTCTGCCTGTCCTGCTGTGTCTGAGTTGGATCTTGTACACCCCAGGCTGACCTTGAGTACCCAGGCTTAAAAAGTTCTGCTCCACCCTCCCAAGGATTTGAGACCATTCTGCATATGACTTTTACTCACTCATAGATTTTATCTAACATTTAGTGTGTGTGTGAGGGTGTGGGATGTGCACTTGTGCCATGGTAGATGTATGGAAGTCAGGACAGATCACAGGAATCTATGTGTGTCCCAGTCATCGAGCTCAGGTCATCAGCCTCAGTGGCAAGTGCTTTTACCCCCTTGACCATATCTCTGCCCCCCTCCTGTTTGGCTCTGTGAGTGTGGTCTCAAGTCTGTGCTGTGCACACTGGCTATGTCC
Organism: Mus caroli; assembly: GCF_978045245.1. Taxonomy (NCBI): domain Eukaryota; kingdom Metazoa; phylum Chordata; class Mammalia; order Rodentia; family Muridae; genus Mus; species Mus caroli. The sequence continues at coordinate 59,313,079 of NW_028227265.1, read as the reverse complement.
AAAGGCTTGAACTTGTGGAATATACAGGACTCCATCTTCCCCTCTGCACATTTTTGTTTTGTTTTGCTTTGCTTTGTTTTGTTTTGTTTTGTTTGAAGCAGGGTCTCTGTGTAGCCCTGGCTGACCTGGAATTTACTATGTGGCTAGGCTGGTCTCAAACTCACAGAGATTCTCCTCCCTCTGTTTCCCAAGTGCTGGAAGTAAAGGCATGTGCCGCCATTCCCAGCCCTTCTTTGCACTTTTAGGCTCAAGCAGCAGGCCAGCTCTCCTTTTGAGATACCAGCACTATGTCCAGTCCTATGGTCTGGTGTGGCACACTGGTTCACTCTGTGCTTCTTTTTTTTGTTTTGTTTATTTTTGTTTTTTTCGGGGGTGGGGGGGGCAGTGAGACAGAGTTTCTCTGTGTAGCCCTGGCTGTCCTGGAACTCACTCTGTAGACCAGGCTGGCCTTGAACTCAGAAATCCGCCTGCCTCTGCCTCCCAAGTGCTGGGATTAAAGGCGTGCGCCACCACGCCCAGTTCACTCTGTGTTACTTGAAGCACTTAGATCTCACTTACAGTGTAGAGTCAGATAGCCAGTTGCTTTTGATGTGCACACTCTTTTTTTTTTTTAAATGTGACTTTCATATGTACAGCACTGAAGCCAGTATTTTATTTATTTATTTATTTATTTATTTATTTATTTATTTATTTATATGTAAGTACACTGTAGCTATCCTCAGATACTCCAGAAGAGGGCATCAGATTTCGTTACGGATGGTTGTGAACCACCATGTGGTTGCTGGGATTTGAACTCAGGACCTTCAGAAGAGCAGCTGGCACTCTTAACCACTGAGCCATCTCGCCAGCCCTGATGTGCACACTCTTGATTGCCTGAGCCTCTCACACACAATTTTTGATCCCCTCGTTTGCACAGTTCTGTAGGATTTTCTGGACATAAGAATGATAAACCCCTTAACACAGGTCCTCTAGCCGGGTGGTGGTGGCGGCACACGCCTCTGATCCCAGCAATTGGGAGGCAGAGGCAGGCGGATTTGAGTTCAAGGTCAGCCTGGTCTACAGAGTGAGTTCCAGGACAGCCAGGGCTATACACAGAAACCCTGTCTCAAAAAAAAAACCCAAAAAAACCAAAAAACAAAACAAAAAAAACAACCAAACAAACAAAACACAGCTCCTCTGCTTCTTACAAGAAGGGTTGTTGGGTAAAGGGATGCGCATCAGCCTGGTAACTGTATTTCCCAGAGCCCACATGGTGGAAGAAGAGCACTGACTCCTGCAGGTGTCCTCTGACCTCCACGGATGCATGCACGGAAGATGCATCACCTCCATAAATAATTGGTTTAAGGGATTTGTATAATTTTGAGATAGGGTCTCACTGTACAGCCCAAGCTGGCTTCAAACTCAGGGGATCCTCCAGCCTCGGCCTCCCAGTCCTGGAAAGGCATGCAAGTACAAGCTTGGTTACACTTTAAGTCGTGAGAGCAGGGCTCCCCAGCAGCTACCTTGTAAGTAGCAGAGTGGGAGAGTTTCCTCCCTGAGAAGCTGCACCTGAGGAAGTCGCTGAGCCTAGAGGTGTCCTTCCCTGAGCCGGTGGAAATGGCTCCTGCAGACAGAATGAGTTTTCTTTACAGACATGAGCCCTCTCTTTAGTTAATAGTCATATAGTGTTGGAAGGGTGAGCCCACCTCCGCAGCACCTTACAGAGGGATCCTAGGCTGCTGCTGTTGCCAGGACAGAAACTGACCCTCACTCCCTTCCGTTTCAGTGCTGTGAAGAGCTTGGTGGACAGCAGCGTGTACTTCCGTAGTGTGGAAGGCCTGCTCAAACAGGCCATCAGTATCCGGGACCACATGAACACCAGTGCCCAAGGCCACAGGTAGCCCTGGCCACCTGCCCTCACCCGATCCTAACCAGTGAGCTGTCCTGGTAGTCTTTGGCATCTGTGGCACTCATCTTCTGTAACTCAGCTGCTGTGAGGAACACAGTGGTGCCAGGCTCACAGGGACAGTGACTGAGAGACAGTTCAGAGCAGTTGTGGGTGATAAAGAGCAGCTGCCTGGCATCCCCATGATGGTGACCAGAGCAGGGGCCCTGAGACTGGCACTCTGGGCCCCTAGAGGAGTGATTTAGTGGGAGGTCGAGGCTTGTGGGAGCTGGGCTCTCCACCCTGTGTCATGGTTTCTCCGGCTTAGAGACTTTCAGCTAAGGCCCAGTGCAGCGGAAAGCACCTGCTGGCCCCTTTTGTGTTGGCTGTGACTCAATAAACATAGCTTGCCTGCTCGAGCCTCAGCCAGCCTTTGACCGGTCTGTCACTGGAATGAGAAGAGCAGCAGAATAAAGTGCTGCAGACCCCTCCCACTGACTCTGTCATACCCACCCGTCTCTGACAGCCTGCCTGGCCTCTGAAGTGACCCCATATCCTTACAGCACACCCAAGAGCTCAGGCCATGGGTCTTGGGGCCAAGGTGGAACTCCCCTCTAGTCAGCTCCACTGAGCAACCTCCTGGCCTGTGGCATCAGTCTCATACATTTGCATATTTTGTTCCAGCCAGGAGGAACTGTCCCCTCCTCCTTCCCTGGCCTGACCCTGACCCTGGAAGACTCAGGGCTACCTGCTTCCCCACCCAGGTCAGTGTAGAGGCCGTCACCCTGCTGAACTAACCCATTTCTTTGTGTCCCTGCAGGGACCTCTAACTGTTGTGTTTCCTAGCTGGTCTTCGGGATGTTTTGCGGGGTATTGGCTTAAAGGGTCCCGTTTTGAATTGCTGTTGTTCAGGCCTCTGCTGCCTCATCTTCCCCTGGCTGAACCCAACCTCTCAGCTGTTGTGTGACTTTGCGGCTACTCCCTCACTTCTCTGCTCTTCAGCTTTTTCCTCACATAAATATGGCGCATCCACATGCTGAGCCTACATGCTCAGTGACAGGTGTACTTTGTGACATCTGTATCCATGTGAGAGAAACATTCAAAATCCTGCCACTTTGCGGTACTATAAACCGGCTGTGAACCTGTGTGTCCTCTGGCTTTGCCTGTTGCTGGGCATGGGGGCCTGGGTGAGGGCAAGGTCTGTGTACCACTCACGCAGAGGTGCTCAGCCATGGGTCCCGCTGGCGCAGAGCATCCTCTGTGGCAGAGGCCCAGGGACTGGGTGGACACTGGCTTACGGCCCCAGAGCCCAGAGTAGCAGGGTGCACTTCCTGGACAGTATAGAGAGGGCTGATTGGGTGACAGAATTATTGGGCATTAATTAGGCACCTCACTTATTACAGTAAGCATTCCTCAAGCTCCTTGGGTATCAGGCAGTTACTGGGCACCTCAGTGGTTTACTGAGGGTCTCCACTTGCCGGGTTTCTGAGTACTCATTGGCTGTCACCCCCAACACAAGAGATGAGCAGTCCTTCACTTGGGAGTCCCATGGGACATCTGGGAAGACCCTAAGCTAGAAGGGCTCACAGGTGTGTGCACTGTGATGTTGTCAACCTTGGGTGAACTCTACCTCTAGTCCAGCCCTTGCCTGGACATGCTCAAGGGCAACTCTGCATGAGTCTGTCTCCTGCACTGCACACCCAATCCCAGGTTCATCTCTACAGACTTCTTTACCTCCCTGGGATTGTCCTCCAAAAGTACTCAAGGTCACTACTGACCTTTATGGGGTCAGATCCTCTTTGGCTGTGTAGTCCTGAGACCCCCAACACAGTCACATTTTATGTGAGCAGAAGCTGGCTTGGTGGTGAGACAGCAGCTCCAGGTGCTGTTCCTACCTGCAGGCACTGGAGTCTCACGCTGGCCTTCTGCCCCTAACCCCTGTCTCCCAGTCCTGGCAGAAGACTTTCCTTGGATACCGCATTGAGGACTCGCCAAGAACTGAAGACCTAGCAAGTGGCCAGTGCCTGCTGCCTACTGATTCTGCCATAATTGTCTACCTTGGTCATAAATTAGGGTCACTCTTCCAGGATCATTCACATAACAGTCTTTGTGCACTGAATACACTGAATGTCCATAAGTCGTCTCTTTCCATGCTGGGGTCACATAACCTACATCATGTCACATAGCTGAAGGCCCGCCCTGCCATGTGTGATGCAGGGCTAGGTGCTTTCCCTCTCATAGGAGCCCCTGGAAAAACAGCACCCACCTCCATTCAGGGCAAGGCGTGACCACTAGCTTCCATCTTGTAGACCATGGTGGGGCAGGGTGCTTGCCTGGCCTACACTGGGTTCCTGCTTGTGTCCCCAGAATAACATACACACACACCACAAACTCTAACAACCAAAAGTTGCCAAAGTCATTGGAGCAGTTGTCTGGAGGAGAGCAGTTTCAGGTCTGGTTAGGAACATAGCTGAAACAAGGTGGTGGACCTCATGGCCTACATGGCCTCCAAGAGTAAGAAACCCTGAACTACCCACCGCAGCAAGGACACTGAGAGCAGGAGAGAGGCCCTCAGTTGCTGAGGAATCCCTGTCCCAACTCGGCCCCCAACACTGAGCATCTCCCTCACAGTTTCTATCCCAGACCCCGTAATAACAGGAGGGGCCGGGGCTGGTGAGATGGCTCAGTGGGTAAGAGCACACGACTGCTCTTCTGAATGTCCAGAGTTCAAATCCCAGCAACCACATGGTGGCTCACAACCACCTGAAATGAGAACTGACACCCTCTTCTGGTGTGTCTGAAGACAATTACAGTGTACTTACATATAATAAATAAATCTTTAAAAAAAAAACAAAACAGGAGGGGCCGAGGGAGCCCTCCCTACTCTCTTGAATACCATCAATAAAGTTCACTGCACCCCTCCCCCCCCAAAAGACTTCAGCTGAGCCCATGTACAGGAAGTGTTCAACAAGCCCAGCTGTGTGCTAGAAAGAAGCCCTGTGCCAGTTACACAGGTTAGAACCCAGCATCCACACAAATATATGTCCATAGATACATACATATGAATAAATAGTAGATGTGAAAAGTACCCCCTGGGTCCAGCCACGGAAGCAACAGGGTGCTCGGGGCATTGGGGAACAGTCCTGGTGTGCCATAGCCCCTGGGTACCCTTCTTAGCTGGCAGCTGGCACCTTTCACAGGTTTCAGAACAGTCTGTCTCCCACCTCAGCACCTGTTGTCCAAGCCTCCCAGGGCCATGGCTAATTTACATTTCATTTTTATTCCTCCCACAAGAACAGAGCATTGGTCTAGGTACACAGTCCTGCCTACTTATACAACCAGCCAGAGGCTCCTGGTCCTTCAGGACGAACTGAGTCACTCAGCAAGGCCTTATATCTGCCCACAACCAAGGCTCACAGCCTTCCTTCCCCACCTAACTCTGGAGCCAGGTGGTCACTGGTCTGTGCTGCGGGGCATCCAGAGGAACCTGGCACCCACCCACCGACTAGGGTAACCGGAAAGGAGTCTGACCTGGATGAAGCATTAGACTCCTGCAGATCTGTGTCAGGGCAAAAAGGGAACGAACAGTGGTCTGTGGTGACTTTTTTTTTTTTTTTTAGAAAACATCTTTTATTAGAGGGGTGTGCATTAGTATCATGGCACATGTGTGGAGGTGGTCAGAGGACAACTTGGGGAGTCCTTCCACCATGGAATCAAACTCAGGGTCATTGGCTTGGCAGATAGCACCCTTAGCCACTGAGATGTCTTATAATCCTTGGATTATTTCCTTTTCCTAGGTTCTGTCATGAATTATCCTGGGCCTCAACTGCCTTACTTTTGGGGGTCACAGCACCACCAGGCCCAGTGTTGCCAGCTTTTGAAAAATATGTCAGCTCTAAAGTACAAATAAGGCTTTTTACATTAAAAAAAAAAAAAAAAGACTTTATTTTTAGTTGTGCGTGGGCGTGCAGGTGTCCACAGAGGCCAGAAGAGGGTGCTGGATCCCCTGGAGCTGGAGTTGTGAACTGCTGATGATGGGTGCTGAGAATGGAACTCTCTGCAAACAGGATGTGCTACGCTTCACCTCTGAGCCACTTTTCCAGCCCCTCTGGTGTTCCATCTGCTCCCCTCCCTAGCCTAAGCCCATCTTTGATTTCCTGCTTTCTTTAACCCTAACCTGGAAACCCTCCCAAACTAGGAACAGACCTGTGTGTGCCCCAGACATAGGTCTGCCAGCTTCTCTTCACAGGCTGTCTGTGGGGGCTGTGGGTCTTGAAGAGATCCAAGGCACATTGGGCCTGGCCCCATGGCACAGCGGAGGACATAGAGTCTGATGTACACACCCCAGCACTGGGGTGGGTGAAGTATGGGATGGAGATTCGCAGAATGTGAAAGACACCAGAAGTGGTCCCCACAGAACCTGTGGCTTTTGTCCCTACCTTTTCCACTTGCAAAGGCTCAGAGAGGTGAAATGCCAGCCAGAGATCACACAGCAAGCCCTGCAAAGGGACAGGGGTTTCTAACCCTAGGAGAGGTGGCCCTTGGAAAGTCTTCAGCTCTTCCCTGCTGGGTGTAGTGGTTCATGCCTGTCATCACAGCATGGCTGCTAGGTTGAAGTCAACAAGACAAGCAGAGTGAGACCAGTCTCAAACAGCTAGGCAAGCTGGAACACACCTGTTATCCCAGCGAGTGGCAGGTGGAGGCAGGAGGATCAGAAGTTCGGGGTCATCCCTATTCTGTTTGGCTGGCGTTTATTGTTTGAAAAGGTTTCTCTGTGTAGCCCTGGCTGTCCTGGAACTCACTCTGTAGACCAGGCTGGCCTGAAATTCAGAGACCCACCTGCCTCTGCCTTCCTCCTACTGGGATTCAAGGCTTTGGTCATCACACCAGGCTCAGGATTGTTATTATTGCATAACTAGTCTGAGGTCTTATAGGAGGCTCTGACAATAAATAAATAAATAAATAAATAGATTCAGAACAAAAGCCCAATAAACAAAGAGCCCTTGATTTCAGACTTCCTCATTCCTTGCTCTAGTGAGTGCTGGATACAAACTCCACCTGAATAGCCAGAGGCGGTGACTTGACTCTCCCTCCAAGGATATTGGAAATACGGGATCAAGAGGGTCCAGGGCAGCAGGTGACCTTTGTGGGCGCAGGAGAGTGGCTTTGTGTGGGCCAGGTAAAGTCAGTGTCATCCCCAGGCCTTGTCCTGTCCTGTTCAGTCCTGCTCTCCCACCCTGCCCCCCTCCTAGCGCAGGGGCCCTGCTGCAGCTGCCGCCCTCACGTAACCAGAGCCTGCTGGTTGCATCAGAGCCAGGGGGAGGTGGCCAGGTAAACAGCGAGGTCCCGGGGGCCGGGCTCCCCAGGCTCCTTCTACCGGAGCCTCGTTCATCATGGAACCCAGGCAGAAGCCCCCAGGCTTGGCCGGGATCTTGGTGTGTCCTGGGGACCCCTTTGTGTGTGGAGTGGGCAAGTTGACAAGAGTCGGGGACCCACCTATAGCACAGCAGGAACTTTTTTGAATCTGAAGAGAAAGGTTTTTTTTTTGCTGTGGAAGCGGTTTGCTACTGTCATCCAAAACTCATGGGGTGAAGCTAGAGGATTGCCCTGAGATGCAGAGTCCTGCAGACCAGGTTCCAGTTACACAGGTGTGGGACAATGGAGAGGACACCCAGTCAGCTGAGATCCCACCCCACATCCCAAAGCCCCTCACCCAGCGGCGAACTCCTCAAACAGCTAGGCTCCTCCTTAAGGAGTCAGGGCTCCTGGACCTCACTGTGATGACCCTGACCTTCCTTGGACTAGCTAGTCAGGACCATACACCTTAATAGGAGTGAAGTAGAGTTAGCAGCTAGTTTGGTGACACAGCCTGTCCTCCCAGTTGCTCCAGTCGGCTGGAGTGTGCTAAGTTTCTGGCCAGTCTGAGGTACACAGAGCTCAAGTGCATCCTGGGTAATTTTGAGACTACTGTCTCTAGATAAGAAATAAATTGGGCCTGGTGGCTGAGTCTGTAATCCCAGGTACTCAGGAGGCTGAGACAATCACATGAAGATGCTAAGTCTAACTAAGGCCAGCCTGGGCAACATAGTAAACCTTGGCTCAAAATAAATATAAAAACAAACAATAGTCAGGCGTGGTGGCGCACGCCTTTAATCCCAGCACTCAGGAGGCAGAGGCAGGCAGATTTCTGAGTTCGAGGCCAGCCTGGTCTAAAGAGTGAGTTCCAGGACAGCCAGGGCTACCACGCCCAGCTGTTTTTTAATTTTTAAGATAATATGTATTTGACCCTGTTTTCTTTTTCTCTTTTTTCTTTCTCTTTCCTTTGTTTTTGTTGTTGGTGGTGGTGGTAGTGATGGCTTTGGTTTGTTTGTTTGTTTGTTTGTTTGTTTCCAGACACAGTTTCTCAGTGTGGCCCTGGCTGTCCTGGAACTTGCTCTGTAGACCAGGCTAGCCTCAACAATCACCAGCCTGTACCTCTCCAAGGGCTGGGATTAAAGTTGTGTGCCACTATGCTCTGGTTGTTTTGTTTTGTTTTGTTTTTGATAGGGTCTCGCTATGTATCCCATGCTGGCCTGCAACTAGCTGCAGTACTCCTGCCTTAGCCTCCTTGGCGTGCACTTCTCAGTCAGGCTTCTCTTTCCTAGCATCTTCTCTCCGACCTAGTATGAAACGTCTAGGAGCCAGAACACAGCCAGGTATCCGCCCCTATGCAAATAACCCACTTCCACCCAATCAGCTCTTGGGGGCGGGGCTGCGCGGGAAGGCATCTGCCGCTGGGCCAGAGCTATGCTCAGTGCTGCAGAAGCATAGGCGCCTGGACCCTCACAGTGCGCAGCAGGTGTGGCCAGCAGGGACCAGACTCCCGGGACTCCTGAGGTGTGCGCGGGTCTCGGGGCGGGTGGGATGCAGAGAGCCGTGAGAGAGAGAGAGAGAGAGAGTGTGTGTGTGTGGGTGTATGCGCGCGCGCTGTCTGTGGGTTAGGGGGCCTGGCTTTCAGGAGTGTTTGCTGAGTAGGGTTTCAACTAGCCTAAGCTAGTCTGGAAGTTACTATGTAGCTCATCTAGCCTCAAACTCACAGCAGTTCTCCTGCCTCAGACTCCTGAGTGCTGAGATCACAAGCGTGTGACCATTAAATTGTTGGAGGTTTCTTCTTTCTCTTGAGAAGAGGGGGTTTAAGACAGGTTAGTCCGAAATTCACTATGTAGTTTCGGCGTACATAGTTCAAACTCAAAGCAGCTCTCCACCCTTAGCCTTCCAAGGACCAGGATCTCAAGGGTGTGACCACACTCCACTGTTGGAAGTTTCAGTTGGCAATTTTAGAGAGGGTTTCACTCTACAGTCCAGGTTGGCCTAGAAGTCTATGTAGCCATACCTGGTGCTTCATGCCTTTAATCCCAGTTAGGCAGATCTTTTCAGGCTAACCTAGTCTATCTACATAGTGAGCCCTAAGTGAGGCTGTATCATGAGACCTTGGGGTTGGGAAGAACTCTGTAGCTCAGGCTAAGTTAGAACTCATGGTAGTGGATCTTTGGTCTCCCAAGTGCCAAGATCACAGATGTGTACCCGTGGGTGGCTATGTTTGTGGTTTTCTTTGTTTTAGGTAGAGGGGGATTGAGAGGTTGAGACAGGGTCTTTGTGTGTAGTCCAAAATAGCCTTGAACTTTCATCAGTCCTCCTGCCTTCATTTCCAAAATGTCGGGTCACAGGTGTGTTCCTACTTGAGGCTGTATTTGAAGTTTTGGGGATGGTTGATTGTGATGGCACTACATCTGGGTACTGGCTGGTTTTGTGTGTCAACTTGACACAGACTGGAGTTATCACAGAGAAAGGAGCTTCAGTTGGGAAAGTGTCTCCATGAGATCCAGCTGTGGGGCATTTTCTCAATTAGTGATCAAGGGGAGAGGACTCATTGTGGATGGTGCCATCCCTGGGTTGATAGTCTTGGATTCTATAAGAAAGCAAGCTGAGCAAGTCAGGGGAAGTAAGCCAGTAAGAAACATCCCTCCATAGCCTCTGCATCAGCTCCTGTATCCTGACCTGCTTTGGTGATGAACAGCAATTTGGAAGTGTAAGCTGAATAAACCCTTTCCTCCCCAACTTGCTTCTTGGTCATGATGTTTGTGCAGGAATAGAAACCCTGACAAAGACAAATTGGTACCAGAAGTGGGGTATCCCTGTGAACAACCTGACCATGTTTTGGGGAGGACTGTGGAAGGACTTTGGAACTTTGGGCTAGAAGAGCCATTGGGATGTTAAGAGCTCTGTGGGATGTTCTGTAGGAACTTGGAAGATAATGTTGAGAACAGTGCAGAAGATGGAGGTCTGGCTTGTGAAATTTCAGAGGGACGATTAAAGACTCTTATCAGAGCCATTGCTGATTTGATTGTGAAGATTCTGTGGTTCTGGTTAGCTGGGGCTGAAGAATCAGCTTTGATTAACAAGATACCAGAACTACTAAAGCAAAACCTTTGCATTACTGGGATTATTGATGCTGGTTAGCTAGAGCTAAGAAATTAGCAGTAATTAAGAAGAGACCAGCATCATTGAGGTGAAATCTTGTGGGAAGTATTTTTTGAGGCTGTGTTCCAGAGATAGCCAAGGTTGTACCTCATGCTGCAGCAGGACTTGGTAATATGTAAGAGTCACCCAGGTGGTACTGGTTTTGAAGGCACGAAGGGGTCAGGAAGAGCAGCTGAGGCTTGGCACTGTGAGAGGCCATGGAAAGCCATTGGTGGAGGTGCAGCTTCAGTTTCAATTAATGGCCCAGGACTGAAGGGGTCATGCAGTGGAGTTGAGGCTTCACACCATGAAGAGAGCCTATGAGAGGTTATTGGTGAAGCCTAGTTGCAGCGTTTTGGAGATGCCAGTACCATGATAAACAGCAATTTGGAAGTGTAAGCTAAATAAACCCTTTGCTCCACAACTTGCTTCTTGGTCTATTCTATGCAGGAATAGAAACCCTGACTAAAGCAGTCTGTGAGCTGAGGCACCCACTTCTTAGGGTACACACCAATTGACATTCATTGCCCTTGTTTTCCTTCAGGCATGTACATGGGCATGGGAGACGGGGTGAAGGAACCATCCCTCGCCCCATGCCTGTGTCTTCCTTGGAAACCTCATTAGGAACAACTCACAGCCCTCTCCGAGACAATGTCCCTTTCATAGTCTTGACCCGCTCTCCACCTCTCAGTCTCCAGGGCAGTCGACAGAGTGACCCCATCCTTGCCTAACCAACCCTAGATGCAGACAGAGGTCAGAGGTCAGATACAGCTTAGGCTTCCACCTGATTGTGTGGGACTCCTTACCAGGGAAAGTTAAGGACTGCAGCCCTATGGGACTGGGGACAGGCATTCTGACAGTTCGTCTGAGCAAACCTGGGTTCAGTAGAGGCCTCAGTGGGCAGGAGCTGGGAGAACGCTTAACTAGAATCTACCAGTGAGGATCAGAAGAGAGCGCTGGGAATGTGTGCTGTTCCCAAGTCCACCCAGGAGCAGTGTTTGGGGTTTGATTGCTAAGGCTGCAGGGGTCTCTGAAAAGGCAGGCTTGCTCCCTCCAGACTCAGTGTGTCAGTACTCCCTAACTGAGAGCAGAACAAAACTTGTCTTGAAGGGGACAGAATTTTGGGACACTTAAGGCCTGGGGGCCATCTGAAAACTGGTTTGAATTTTTCTCCTTTTGTTTTAAAGATTTATTTTTTTGTCATTTTTAATTCTCTGTATGGGGCGGAGAAAGAGTACATAGAAACGGCTGGATTGAGTCCCCTGGAGCTGAATTTTGAGCCACTCGCTGTGGGTGCTGGGAACCAGGCTTGAGTCCTTTGTAAGAGCAGCATGCGCTCTTAACCACTGAGCCATCTCTCCAGCCCAAGAAGTTTGCCCTTTTGAGCTAGGGTGTCAAGCTGCCCAGGCTGGCCTGGAGCTCCTGATCCACACCTGGGCTGACAGATGAGAACCATCAGTCCTAGCTTATGATGCTGGATCTCAGAGGAGAATCCTAAAGGCTGGTAGGGACATCCAGCCCTCTTGGAGAAAGACAGAGCTCAAAGCCACTCTCAGGTCTTTGAGAAAATTGAAGCTCTGACTGGGGACATAGCCTCTGCACCCACCTTCCATGAGGTACCGTTCTGTCTGCCTTTGTGACCACAGCAAGGCAAATTGAGCCAAAACTTGGCTTCTTTGGGGGGTTTTGTTTGTTTGAGACGATCTTGTGTAGCCCAGGCTAGTCTCAGAGTTGCTATGTAGCTGAGGATGACCTTGAACCACTGACCTGCCTGCATCTCAGAGCTGGGATGAAAGGCATGTACCACAGTACTGGCTTTGCCAGGAGCATGCATTCTGTCCTGACATAGTCTGGGACCTGGGTTGTGATCCCAAGATGACAATATCAAGCCCCACTTCCGAGCTAGTCACAGGCAGTTACTGTAGAGTGTGGCAGGCCGATGCTGGGACCCAAGCCTGCTCCTGGCTGGGAACCTGGGACTCTTGTCATCTGACACCAGGGGGATGTCCACTCTCTCTCTATAGGAGGACTCCTGTCTCTGTAGCTGGCCTGTCTCTGTGAGGCAGAACATGTGTGGATGGCCTGGGCGAACAGTGGGCACTCAATCACCGTAGATACTATGAGCTGTTCCAAGCAGAGGGGCTGGGGAGGGCAGCTTGTCCCTGGCATCCTCTTCTCTAGGTATTAGTTCACCCCAGGTGAGGTGAGGGCTAAGAAGGGAACAACAATCCTGGTAAAGACATGGCGTCCCCACAGCTGCAAACTCCAGCTTCTCCCATCTTCTCTCCCAATCTGCAACGCTGGTAGTCCAGGCCACAGCTGCTCCAGATGTGCTCTGTCCCAGCTTCCTGCCTTCAAAGCCTCTTGCCCCACCACAGCCACTACATCAAGAACAGTGGATCGACATAACCTTCCCATAGTGCTCTGCCCATGCTCTCCACTGTCTGCAGCCCCCACTCACCCTATCCACCCTGGCGGAGGCAGGGGGCTTTCCCCCAGGGCAGGTGGCAAGACAGGCAAGTGTCTTGGTTAGGAGCAGGCTTCAGCCTCCCTCCTCAGGGCCTTAGCACTGACTCTACTATCTACCAGGCAGACTAGGACCTGGATGTCGTCTTTCTATCCTCAAGACGCCCCCTCAGACAGGCCTTCCTGGACCCTCTGTCAAAGCCACTCTCACAGTTTCTTGCCTCAGTTTCCCCACTTTCCTCTTCCTTCCTTTCCTTTCTTTCCCATAGGTCTTATACAGCCTAGGCTATCACTCAGATTCACCGTGCAGCTGCCCACCCACCTCTACTTTCAGCTGCTGGATGTCAGGCATGTGCCACCAGAGGTGGTGTTATTTCCATCCTTTCCACATAGACCTCCTGGAGACAGACAGAGTTATGTATCTGCCATTGACTGGCCAGAGGGGAACCCATCGTTCGTCTGCCCCCTTGCCTGGGTGTCCCTAACATTTCTGGGCATACAGAGGAGGACACAGGATGTCACACACACCTCAACTCGGGTTTCCATCTGGTATGTCTTGGGGCTTTTTGAGGCCATGGGTACAGTCCCTTCCGCCCAGTGCTGACAGATGTGTTAATTTCCCAAGCTGGGAGGCCTGGGCCTCTGAGGACCAATTCCCCACAGGAAGATCTTTCTGTGGAACAAAGAGGGAAATCTTGGGCTGTCCCTGCAGCCACTGTGGAGGCTCAGGGGACAAGGCTGGGGGCCTTGGGTGTCCCTAACATGGGACAGCAAGATTAGGCTCAGAGCATGAATCTGTCCTTGCTTCTGGATCAGTGGCCTTGACCAGGCAGATAATCACACGTACACATGCACTTTACTTTCTGAGCGAGTGCCTCTCACTGAACCTGGAGATTGGCATTTTAGCAAGACCAGCCCGCTATCAAGTCCTTAGGAACTGCCTGGCTAGTACGTGGGTTCTGAGTCTCAACCTTAGGTCCACACGCTTACCTGTATCCTCTTACCCTTACTGAGTCTTCTCAGCCACTTCCCCCCACCCCGTTAAAATTGAAATTTATGTTATGTGTAGGGTTTTTTTTTTCCCTACATTTTTGTCACTCTTGTTTTGAAACAGGATCTCACTGCATAGCCTTGGCTGTGCTGGAACCCATTATGCAGACCAGGCTGATCTTGAACTCAGAGATCCACCTTGCCTCTGAAAGAGCTAGGCAGCCAGGCACCCCTGGGCGGCCCAGACTGACCGGGTTTTGGTGGTTAAGCTGCGGCTGCTGCGGGGAGAGTAAGGGAGCTGGTCACACGCACCTGCTCAGCCAGGCAGATGCTTGGCCCAGAGCTGCGGTGGGCGAGGCCCCGCCTCCCGCCCTGGGCCCCGCCCATAGGGGGGCGTGTCGTCGGTTGTAGCGCCGAGGAGATGGGCAGCTGGGGTCGCTCTCAGCGGCTGCTGGGGCCCCCGGGAGAGGGCGGGGAGGGGTCCCGGCTTTCCAGGGGGCGCTTCCTGTTCTCGTAATGAGGAGTCCTGGGAGCAGGTGATGAAACCGCAGCCCGGGTTGCGTGAGGCCGCGTGTCCCGCGGGCCTGGCTCCCCACCTGCCTCTCACTTCTGCTTTCTCTGCTCACGCTGGGCTATGGGTCCCTGTGCAGCCCAGTGGCCCATCGCAGGGAACAAGTCGGAAGCTGGACGAGGACTGACACTCAGGGCTTCTGAAAAGGAAAGACAAATCGAAAGCCCTTTGGGGATAGGGGGAGACAGTGTTTCTAACCTGCTTTCATTGACGGTGGGGGTGGGGGTGGGAAACGGAGACCTCATTGGGCTAAGAGGCAAAAGGTCACTGGGAAGATGGGATCTCTTCCTAGTCGCCCTCATTTCAACACCTGGGGAGCCAGAGGCCTCACCAAGCTGGAGAGGTGATAGTTTGTGGTTTAGAAGCCTTTCAGGCAGATTTGTAGATCGACTTACTAACCATATCCCACCAGACAGAAGGGTTGAGTGTATGTGGGGAGGTATGTTTTATTTTAATTTAGTTTTTAAAAATTGCATCCATAGCCAAGTGTGGTGGTGCACGGCTTTAATCCTAGGAGGCAAGGGCAAGTCGATCTCTGAGTTTTAGATCAACTTGGTTTACATGAGATCCAAGACAGTTAGGGCTACATAGTGAGAGCCTGCCTTTAAAACAAAACTTTAACAATCATTAATTTTTCTGGGCGTGCGATCATAACTGGTGTATGGATCTCAGAAGACAGCTTCCAGGAATGGGTCCTGTCCCTCCACCCTGTGCATCCTGCGATCACACTCAGCTCATCAGGTTTGTCAGTCTGCTGCCCTGGATACAGGTGCTCCTGGTTCTGCTTGGGCAGCAGATGTGTTACTGCCCCTTACCCTGTCTGTCACAGAGAATTTCTGGTTTTCCAAGCACCTCGCCCCTCAGTGCTCAGCCCTGAGCTCTTGGCCAACCCCGGGTATGTGGGTCACCCACATAGCAGCCCCTGGTATCCCCTCTCTCCCCCCCCCCCCGTCCCGTTCTCCCCCCCCTCCCTCCGTGAGCTCTCCTCTGTGTGTATCACTGTCTAGACTGCCCTCTCTCAGCTAGGCAGGGTTTCCTCCAGGACCTAGCCCCACCTCTCCCTGTCACATCAGTCTGGGCTGGATGGACACTGTCCCTGTGGCAGTCATTGAGCCAGGAGGAGCATTTTAGTTTGTTTTAAGATTTCACTTTAGTTAATTAATTTTGAGACAGGATTTCATGTAGCCCAGGCTGGCCTCCAAAACTACTTATGTAGCCTTGGATGCCCTTGATCTCCAGATGATCCCCCACCTTCCACCTCACCAGTGCTGGGTGACATCACTGCACAGCTGAACACCCCCTTCCTACATGAACAACACTTGAGTGTAGAAGGCTAATCCCTGGCTCCCAGCTTCCTCCTTATGCCCAACATATTCATAATATGCTGCCCCCTCCTCCCCACATTCCGATCACCCCAACATCTGGAGCTGAAGCAGGGGGGGGGGTCCGTTTGTGGCTGGGTAATTTGCATAGAAGTACAAATAGGTCTGCCAATCCCTGGCGGCCGCCTCCGCACTCCGCGCCACACCTGGGCCACAAGCGTCTCTAGCCCGTGCTGAGTGATCGAAGATTTGCATTCTTTCATGTATTTCTGGGCAAGGTGTCCGCTGGGGAAGTCTAAGAGGAAGTGTGCAGGGGACTGGGGGGAGGGGCAGCGGGGTCGTCTCGGCCTCAGCTTTCTCTCTTGTGTTGTGTGGAGGCCAGAGGTCACCGTGGGGGCAGGGGTCTTCCTCAATCACTCTTCATACTTTAATTCTTTAGGGTCTCACTATGTAGCCCTGGCCAGTCTAGAACTCATAGAGGTCCCCTGGCATCTGCCTCCCAAGAACTTTTCCACTATATCTGAGACAGTCATTTCCTAAGCTTGGAGCTTAGCGATTCAGCCTGCCTGGCCAGTAAGCCGCACCTCATCTCCCCAGAAAAGAGAGGAAGCACTCTCGGCCCTTTATGTGGGAGCTGGGATTCAACTCTGGGCTCCATGCTTGGGCAGCCGCTCAAAGAGGGCTGAGCCCTGGCCTCCTGCTCCCCATGAGAGTTTGAGGGTCATCCCAGAACTCTGGAGCCTGAGGCAGGAGGATCAGGAGTTCAAGCCAACCTAGAGGATATTAAACCCTGTCTCAAAAAAAAAAAAAAAAAAAAAAAAAAGTAAAGTAAAATAAATAAATAAATAGCTAGGAGTGGTAGTTGTACGCCCTTAGTCTCAGAAGTGGGGAGCAGAGGCAGGCTGATGTCTTTGAGTTGCAGGCTATCCTGATCTACATAGCAAATTCTAGGCCAGCCAGGGCTATATAATGAGACCCTGCCCCCAAACTAAATGAATTAATCAGTATTGGGACTGGTGAGATAATTCAGCGGGTAAAAATGTTTGTCCTCATCCTGATGACCTTAGTTCGACCCCTGGGACCCACATAGTGGAAAGAGAACAGGCTCCTACAGGTTGTCCTCTGACCTCCACACATGCTGTGACATGTATCTCCTCACAAAGTAAATAATTTAAAAAAAAATTAGGAGCTGGAAAGAAAAAGCACTGGAGTAATTAAGAGCTCTTGCTGCTCTTGTGGAGGGTCTAGCTCTGGCTCCCAGCACCCACTTGACAACTAACAGCCATCGGTGACAGCCGCTCAAGGGAACCTGACTCCATTTCTACCTCCTCAGGGCACCAAGCACACATCTGGCAGCTCACAATACATACATGAAGGTAGATGTGCCCACACACAGGCCACTTTGCTGTTCTGCCTTCAATCCCAGCACTGGGGAGACAGAGGCAGGTGAATGTCTGTGAGTTCAGGGTCAACCTAGTCTACATGGTGACACCCTATCTCCACAAAACAAAACCCCAAATCACTCATACACATAAAAAAAAAATTAAATCTGAAGAGATTTCTCAGGATTAAGAGCACTAGCTGCTCTTCCAGAGGACCTGGGTTCAATTCCCAGCACACATGTGGCAGCTCACAACTGTGGGTAATATCTGGCCTCCTCAGACACCAGGCAGGCAGGCATGTTACACAGACAAAACGTACACATGAAATTTTTTGTTTTGTTTTGTTTTTGTTTTTTCGAGACAGGGTTTCTCTGTATAGCCCTGGCTGTCCTGGAACTCACTCTGTAGACCAGGCTGGCCTCGAACTCAGAAATCTGCCTGCCTCTGCCTCCCGAGTGCTGGGATTAAAGGTGTGCACCATCACTCCCAGCCAATAAATTATTTTTTATCACAGAGAAAACAAGTAAATCCAGCCAGGCATGGCTCCGTGGGTGGAGCACCTGCCTGACTCACATGAAGATCTGGGTTCCACACTCAGCACCACCTAACACACTCAGGAAGTAGAAGCAGAAAGATGGAGTTCAAGGGCATCCTCAGCTATGTAAGAGTGGGACCAGGGGAAAAAAGAAACAGCTGGGTGTGGTGGCGCACACCTTTAGTCCCAGCACTTGGGAGGCAGAGGCAGGATTTCTGAGTTCGAGGTCAGCCTGGTCTACAGAGTGAGTTCCAGGACAGCCAAGGCTACACAGAGAAACCCTGTCTCGAAAAAAAAAAAAAAGAGTGGGACCGGCTTAGGCTATATGAGACACTGTCCCAAACTACAGTAAGAAACAAAACAAAAGTAACTTTTTAAAAAAGTGTATTTTGCTGGGTGGTACATGTCTTCAATCTGAGACTCAGGAGGCAGAGGCAGAGGCGGAAGCATCTCTGAGTTCAAGGCCAGCCTGTCTATGTCGTAAGTCCCAGGACAACCAGGGCTATGAGAGACCCTGTCTCAAGACATAAAAATAAAAAGTCAATTCCTACCCTCAGTGACAAACTAAAGGCACCTTGTCTGCTTGAAGCAGAGACCCTGCAGTCCCCTGCTAGCCTCCCTCCCATGTCAGGGCCCTTGCACCTGCTCTCCCTTCTTCCAGGAACTTACTGCCTATCTCTGCCCTCGGGTCTGTGTTCAGAGAGAGCCCCCACATCCCTTCTCTCTGCACCCCACCCTTTGGGGGTCCCTCTCACCATCATCTCTGCCTCACATCTTCAGGGCAGAGGGAGATGGCCCAATGGCTCAGGTCCAAGCATGGCCAGGCTCCCACGGATCTGAAGTCGGAGACCTTTCCAGAGTTCTCTTGGCTGGGGAACCTCCTGTCCAGTGTCCCCTTCAGCCTCTGAGGACCTGCCTGGGTTTTAACAACATGTCCCAGTCCCGGGAAAGGCCTGGTTCCGGCCAAGGGTTAAAATTAGCGAGGAGGTTAAATTTAGTAAGAAGCTGCAGCTGGCCCCTGACCGCCCTGGAGCTGCCTCCTGGACTCACCTCAGAGAGGGTGGTGACTACACAGGATCTCACCTGTGCTAGCTGAAGTATCCCACATTGCTGGGTATACAGGGCTCCCAAATGGTGGGAGCCACAGGCAGGCCACTCGGTTTGTGGACTAGGAAGCAGCAAGGGCTAGCTTCACTGGCTGAGTCTAGTCTTAAGCTTCTAGTCCCCTGCCTCCACTTTGTCAGTGCTGAGATGATGTGCCATGGTGTCTGATTATTATTATTTGAGTCCTGCTTTGTAGGTCTGACTAGCCAGGAGCTCCAGAACTCAGGGAATCCCCTGCCTCAGCCTCTGGAGTGCTAGGATCACTGGCATGAACCACCATTTGAGGCCTCCATCTCTCATGGACTTCGGGGCTCATTACCAGCCAAAGGTGGCACTGTATATGCTGTGTCTGCCTGGGCTCAAGACAGCAGAGGGTGAGGGAGAGGCAGCCCCTGTAGGGAGATGGGCACAGGCAGGCCCATGTGACCCTGAGGTGGCATGAGGACATGTGTATCTGTGTAAATGGGAACCTCAACCAGTTGTGAGGCAAGAGAGGCTGTATAGCCCTGTAGTGTGTGGAGAGGACTGTCCCCAAGAGGGTAAAAACCGAGTACACTGTAGCTGTACAGATAGTTGTGAACCTTCATGTGGTTGTTCAGAATTGAATTTAGGACCTCTGCTCACTCCAGTCGGCCCCGTTTGCTCAGTCCCTGCTCGCTCCAGCCCAAAAATTTATTTATTATAAATAAGTACATTGCAGCTGTCTTCAGACACACCAGAAGAGGGCGTCAGATCTCATTACTGATGGTTGTGAGCCACCGCGTGGTTGCTGGGATTTGAACTCAGGGCCTTTGTAAGAGCAGTCAGTGCACTTATCCGCTTAGCCATCTTGCCAGCCCATGTCTGGTCCTCCATGTGTTATGAAAGGGCTCTGGAGCTACCCAATCCCCAACACAGGGGTCAGCTTCTGCTACATAGCAAGTTTGAGGCCAGCCTGGGCAACAGGGGAATGCCTGTTTCCTACAAAATAAAAAATTGCAAGAGAGAGAGAAAAAAAAATCCAGATCATCTGAGGATGGCCAGTTACTTCTCTGCTTCTAAACTGTGTCCCAGGCCCAGCCTAGCCTGGGTCTCTGAGAGTCCAAGGTTTCATGCAGGATGTAGTGCCCTAGGCCAGTGGGTGTCCCTACCTGAGCTCTGTGTGTATGGGGGTGGGGTCTGGAGAGCAGAGGTTGGTGTGGGTTGTCATTATCAGTTGCTTTCTGAACTTGTCTGTGTATCTGTGCTCATGTGTGCGTGTGCGTGTGTGCGTGTGTGTGTGTGTGTGTGTATGTATCTACATGCCTTTGCTCAAGTGCATGTGTGTGTATCTATCTGTGCATGGATTCACAAGTGCACAGAAGACAGTGTCCTGTCCTGTCCTGTCTACCTCATCCCTTCTCAGACAGGGTCTCTAGCTGAAACTGGATCTTGATGGCTACCAAGCCCTGTGCTCCTCCTGTGTCCCCCAGTCTCACTCAGCACTAGGGTTAGACATTAGCAGGCAGACTTTCATGTGGGTCTTGGGATTCAGACTCAGGTGATCATTCTTGTGAAGCCACTTTTACACTTTTACACATACTCCAACCATCTCCCTAGATCCCACTTCATGGTTTTGAGACACTGTTGTTCACCGAGCCAGGATCTTGCTCCGTTGGCCTGGGGTCTGCTTGACTCGGCCCCCCCAGTGAAAAGACTGCAGGCTTGTGTTTTGGGAGAATGCCGGGAACTCTGACCCTAGCATCTACACAGCAAGGGCTTTACCAACTGAGCCACCTCCCTAGCCTCCCGCACGCAGCCAAGCCCAGACTAGCCTAGAGCTTCTAGACTCCAGCAATCTCCTGCCTCAGCCACGGAGTGCTCACACCATTCTGTGTCACCCATGCACAGCTCAGAAACCTTACCTTGTTTTCATTTGTTTGTTTAAGATCTCACCATAGCCCAGGCTAGTCTAAAACTCCTGGAAGCCCTGCCAGGGAGACCCAAGATCCTCCCTCTGCACCCCCACCCCCACCCGAGGCCAGGGGCTGTTCACATCCCCATATGGATCCTTTGATGGAGTCCCCAGGTCTGCCAGCCTAAACCAAGCAAACAGGGATGAGTTTTCCGTGATGCCACACACCAGTCCTTTTCCTCAGGCCCATGCAAAAAAACCACAGCAGAGCATTTTCTCTCCGGGAATGTGATGGCCGCTCTGTTCCACTGGCACTCCGGAGGCTAAGAGAGAGATTCTGAGTTCTGGGTCAGCCTAGACTCTTAGCAAAACCATGTCCCAGAACACTCTCACTCCAGGTCCCATAGTGAAAATGTGGGGAGCACCCAGGCCCACAGAATATGTTACCTCATGTGTGGAAATGTCCAGAACAGGAAACTCCACAGAGCCAGAAAGCAGGGGAAGTAGGGGAAAGGGGGAAGGGAGCAAGAACAACTGCTGCCTCGGTGAGGTGAGCAAAGAATGTTCTGGAGGTAGCCCAAAGGAATGATTACACTGTATAGAAAAAACACGTGTGCCATATAGTCACGCCAGTCAACACGGTGAATTTTACACTAAAGAAGTAAGAGAGCTGGGTGTGGTGATGCATGAGTTTGGGGCTAGCCTGGTCTACACAGCAAGTTCCAGGACAGCCAAGGGCCACATAGAGAGATCCTCTTTCAATAAAAAAGAGGACGTGTGAGATGGCTCACCTGTCAAGGCCGTTTGCTGTCTAGCCTGATGCTAGAGCTGTATCTGCGGAGCGTTGTGGTGGACAGAGGAAACCTGAAGGTTGTCCTGTGTGTGCTCAGAGTGATGCCTGCACACACACGCACACACACAGTAGATGTGTTCCACATCTGTGGCCATGGCCCAGAGCACATGCTAATGCTCCCTTCCATTGGGGCAAGTGATATTATTCCTTGCTGTCCTCCGTCTTCCCTGTGGAGCTGAGGCTTGCCTGGATCCCAGCTTCTTCCTGCCCCAGCTGCCTGGGTGCGAGGGAGGACACGGACCTCCACATTGCCTCGCATTTATTGAGCATGGAGTACACCCAGCTGGTGCCCAGTAGGGGCTGCCTGGATTAAGTGGCTGCCTTCCTTCTCCCTGTCATTTTGTTATGCTGGGACTTGAAGAGAGCAGGGTCAGGATCGAGGCTGGGTACTGTTTGCCTTGTACTGCTCACGCCTTCCTTCTGCCCTCTTACACAACAGCCGCTCTGCACAGCTACCCACGATGGGGAGGAAAAAAATCCAGATCTCACGCATTCTAGACCAAAGGAACAGGCAGGTGAGTTCCCAGGTGGTGTTACCATTATACGGGGAGTGGCATTCCAGGCAGGGGCACATCCAGGCCAAAGTCGAATGGTCTTGCAGAGAAGTCTGAGTCCTGAGGCCATCTTGGGGAGTCTGAGTGTGACAGAAAGTGTGGGTTCTGTTTCTGGGGCCCAATCTTCCTTTCAGAAGGGAACTGGACATTTGGGTGGAGTTGTAAACGCAGAGAGCTTTCCTAGCTTCAGATGGAGACTGAAGGAAAAAAGCCTGCTCTGTACTCATTTAGGAACACCCTCCTTTAAAAAAATTTATTTATTTATTATATGTAAGTACACTGTAGCTGTCTTCAGACACTCCAGAAGAGGGAGTCAGTTCTCCTTATGGATGGTTGTGAGCCACCATGTGGTTGCTGGGGTTTGAACTCAGGACCTTGGGAAAATCAGTTGGTGCTCTTAACCACTGAGGCGTCTTACCAGCCTTAGGAACACCCAGCATTAACCCTCCTCCACCCCAATCCTGTCTCTGCCCCTGTGCTGTATGTAGGTGACTTTCACCAAGCGCAAGTTCGGGCTGATGAAGAAGGCTTACGAGCTGAGCGTGCTTTGTGACTGCGACATTGCCCTGATCATCTTCAACAGCGCGCAACGCCTCTTCCAGTATGCGAGCAGCGACATGGACCGGGTGCTGCTCAAGTACACCGAATACAGCGAGCCGCACGAGAGCCGCACCAACGCGGATATCTTACAGGTACCTGAAGCCTCCTGCAGTCCCCCGAGAACATCCTGGCCAGCCGGCCACTGTGTGACCCTGTTAGTTCTTGATCCTTTCCTCTGACACTAAAGGGACTTGAACTTTGGGGGAACTCACAGTGGTTTTAGTCCCTGGGGTCCCTCTGGAGCAGGCCACGCCCATCTGTATCTGTCTGTGCAGTTTGGCTGGAGAAGGACTCTCCCAGGTACCTGAGAACCAAGTTCTAGGAGTCAGATAAGGTCGGAGGGCCCACCCTGTCATCTGCTGTTCCCACAGACACTGAAGAGGAGGGGCGTGGGCCTTGATGGGCCCGAGCTGGATATGGAGGAGGGGCCAGAAGGTCCTGGAGAGAAGCTGCTGAGGACACTGGGGGGTGACAGAGGCTCGGCCTCGCCCCCGCCTCGGATTTATGTAAGAGGACTTCCCTGTGCCCCCTCTCACCCCCAACACACTTCCAATACATAGTCTGAGTTTGAGACTCTGGGAGTAGTGATAAAAGGGCAGACAGGGGAGCCACTGAGTGGAAGCCAGTCTTGTCCTGGGTGGCTGAGGAATGCACTTTATGACCCGGGCTTTGAAGGACAGTAACAGTTCAGCAAGCAAGTCTTCCTGCCAAAATTTCTCTGACACCCCATGCTCTGCAGAGGGAGACCTCAGCCCTGAACAAGGCAATGCAGCTGAGATGGAGCCCACCCGGCAACCCCAGCCTTGGGTCTAGGCCTTAATGGAGACCCTCAGAAACTTCTGAGGCACAGGGCCCCCTCTGCCTCATTCTCTCCCCCTTCTGTCCACAGCCCGTGGCCCCCACAATGTCGGTTTCAGAGCTGTCATACCGGGTCCCACCAGCCACTCCAGGCTGTGATCCTGGCGGGCAAGGGGAGGCCCCATCTGTTCACAGCCGCCCACCTCACTTTCGACCCCCGGGTGAGCGTTAGCGTGAGAGATGGAGCGTGGGGAGGGCAGAAGGGCACGAGGAACCCGGGCTCTGAACTCGATGAGTGACACGACAGCCTCTTTTCCTGGGTCTTCACCTCAGGCCTGGGACACCCGATCTTCTCTCCGAGCCACCTTGCGAGCAAGACGCCCCCGCCTCTGTACCTGGCGACTGATGGGCGGAGGCCAGACTTGCCTCCTGGCCTGGTTGGTGCCCGAGGGGGACTGGGCACCTCGGTGAGAGGGGAGAGAGTTGGAAGAGGATAGAGGAGGAAGAGGAGAAGGAGGAGGGGGGAAGTGGGAGAGAGGAAGGAAAGAGGCAGGGGGTCACATCCAACCACAGTTTTCCCTCTGTTGTTCCTGCAGAGAAGCCTGTACAGCGGCCTGCAGAGTCCCGGTGCCCCGGGCCCCGCTCTGGGTAGCTTTGCCTTCCTACCGTCAGGCTCCACAGGTGCACCCAACCCTGTCTGATTTGCCTGCCCGTTGGCGTCCTTCACCCCAACCCCAAGTCCGGGAGCGGGAGGGTTGGAGTACTGACAGGATCTCTGCTCATCCAGCCTCTGCCCATAGATTGCAGCCCAGGAGACACAGCTCAGGGACCCCTGCAGCCCTCGCCCTGGCCACCAACGAGGGATGCTGTAGACCCCATCCGGCCAGTGTGAGTTGGGCGCCCCCTGGCGGCCAGGAGCGAGACTCGCCTGGACCGGGCTGAGGGTGGGGCTGTGAGATTTAGAGGGTACTCCAGAACCCCATGGCCTACAAGCCTTCTTACCTATCTTGTGGGTCTCTCCCCTTCCTGCCCCCCTTCCCCCATCTCTCCAACAGTGCCCGCAGTCTGTGCGAGGAGGGTCCCCCCAGCCGAGGGGCCTCCCCTCCGACACCTCCAGTCAGCATCAAGTCCGAGCGACTGTCTCCAGTCACTGGGACCGCTGGCGACTTCCCCAGGTCCTTCCCCTACCCGCTGCTCCTTGCCAGGCCCCTGGCAGAGCCACTGCGGCCCTCGGCCTCCCTGCACCGCTTGACCCCTGACAGCTGGCCACGGTAGCGCTCCAAGAGGTTCCTCCAGCCTCCACAGAGTTCCCGAAGTCTCAGGTTCCCTGCACCACCAGGAGGATGAGGGCACCCACTGTGCATCACTAATGAGGCCCTGTCCCTTCCTGGGGGCCGCTGCATCAATAAAGCCCAAGGACTCGGGAGGGCACTGGGCAGCCCCTAGCTCAGAGCTCCCGAGCCTGGAATAGCCACACCCAATCTCCTCAAAGATCTCTTTTTGCCTACACTGGCTTTGGGGTGCATACCACAGGAACGGGTTCCAAGAGGAAAGCCAGGTGGAAGGTGGGGTGACCTAAGAAGGAGCCACAGGCATCGCTACCAAGGGTGAGCCAGGAGGTCTGAGCTGCTCCTGGAAGTGTGACTCTCGGATGAGACCACAGCCTTGTCACCATGGTGGTGAGAGGGGAGTAAAGTGGTTGCCTGTGGTAACCAGGAGTTCTAGTACAGCCTGGGACTAAGAACACTTTTAAAAAAGTAAACGGGGGGGGGGGGGGGAGGGGGCACACACACGCCTTTAATCCCAGCACTTGGGAGGCAGAGGCAGCTGGATTTCTGAGTTCGAGGACAGCCAGGGCTACACAGAGAAACCCTGTCTCGAAAAACAGAAAACAAAAACAAAAAGTAAACAGGGGAATGCTCCAAAACGGCTCATGGCATAACGGCACTTGCTGCCAATCTTGTGGACCTGAGTTTTATTGCTGGAAGTTCTGCTGGTGGAAGGAAAGAACCAACTGCCTCCAAGTTGTCCATTGACCTCCCTACATGTAGGTGCCCCCCCACAGATGCAAATGAACGGATAAATATATAAATGGGGAGAGGACGGGGGAAGGGTCGATGGTAAGAGAGCTTGCTATGCAAGTGTTAATATCTGAGTTCAAATCTCCAGCATATAAAAGGCCAGACGTGGTCTGGATGCCAGAGTAAGGTGGGGAAAGTATGGCTGGGGCTTAGTAGCCCAGCTCCAGCTTAAAGACAGATCATATCTGAGGGGAATAAGACACTCACTCCCTTTCTGTGTCCTCTGAGGCTGTGTTGGCACCGTTCTGCAAGGAGACAGACATAATTTACGTAAAAACAATGAAAGGGTGGAGCAAGGGCTTTGGGGCTGCACCCTTCCTCCTCCAAGTGTGTCCTGGGCTGCAGAGATGGCTCAGAGGGTGCAATGTTGGTTATGTCATCATGTGACTAGGGTCCAGTCCCAAGTGCCCTGGTCACAAGCCCAGGGTTCCACAGACACTGCTAATTAGAACTAGCTCTGCTGGAGGTTTGCTGGCTGCTACTCTTAGCCTAGAAAGTTCTGCGTCTGGTTCAGGCAGAATCCCTGCCTCAAAGGGGACACCTGATGTCCTCCCACAGCTTCTGCCAGGGGGCAGGCAAGTATACCGGGAAGCTCACATTCATGCGAACCGAAATGATGATTATACATGAATGCCTTTTAGTTTTAGAGGGGGTGGGGTCCCCTAGGGCAGGATGGCTGCACTGGTGGGAAAAGCACTTGCCAGCTCTGAGTTCAGCCCCAGGAGGAAGTTCACATGGTAAAAGGAGAAAACGAATCCCGGGATCCCGTGCGTTGTCCACTTGTGGCAACACCACACCTTTCCCCAGTCAGTAGTTCTCAACCTGTGGGCCACCGAAGATCATTGGAAAACACAGATATTTACTTTTCAATTCATAACAATAGCAAAATTACAGTTAAAAGTAGCAACGGAAATAATCTTGTTATTGTTGTAATGTTGGTGGAACACCATAAGGAACATACACCATAAGGAACTGTATTAAAAGGGCTTCTTAGCATTAGGAAGGTTGAGAACCACTGGCGTTAAGTCCATGTAAAAACAAGATTTTAAAAAATAGG
The DNA here is from genome assembly GCF_978045245.1 of Mus caroli. NCBI lineage: Eukaryota > Metazoa > Chordata > Mammalia > Rodentia > Muridae > Mus > Mus caroli. The sequence continues at coordinate 59,286,530 of NW_028227265.1, read as the reverse complement.
TTTCTAGGCTCAGTCCTCTCTTTCCACCCAATCCTCCTGGTCTCCATTATGACAACACATCCTGGAGCAGGAGGAAGCAAGGTTGCTTGGGTGCTTGGGTGGCACTTAAAGGGCCTTTGAAACTCAGTAGCCAGCCGGGCGTGGTGGCGCACGCCTTTAATCCCAGCACTTGGGAGGCAGAGGCAGGCAGATTTCTGAGTTCGAGGCCAGCCTGGTCTACAAAGTGAGTTCCAGGACAGCCAAGGCTACACAGAGAAACCCTGTCTCGAAAAACCAAAAAAAAAAAAAAAAAAAAAAAAAGAAACTCAGTAGCCATCTTCTGCCCGGCTGTTCCTGGCTCTGCCCTCCCCCAATGAGTGCCTCAGACACCACTGGGGTTGGGGCAGGGGATTGACTATGGCCTTAGGCCACTCCAACACTAAGAAACACAATCTGTGACACTCAAGACTGAAGCCAGCTTGTGAAGCCCAGCAGGACCCAGGAGGCCTCAGGGTTCTAGAATGATCCTCAGGGCTTCCCCAGCCCAGACATTGAGCCAGTAGGGCATGAGGAAGTTTCTGAAAACCAAACAGGCCTGGGAGGTGGGGAGTGGTGTCCTGTGTCTTTAACTCCAGCACTCTGCAGACGAAGGTGGCAGATTTCTGAGTTAGAGAGCAGCCTGGTCTACATTAAATTCTTACCCTGGACTACATAGCAAAACCATAACTGAAAATGACGCCACCAGGCCAGGCCAGGCCAGGAACCTGGAGGCTGGAGCTGATGCAGAGGCTGTGAGGGTGGCTGGCTCAGCCAGTTTTCTTCTTCTTTTCCTTTTCCATTTTCTTTTTGTATTTCCAAGGCAGAGTTTCTCTGTGTAATAGCCCTGGGTGCCTGAAACTCAATCTTTAGACCAGGCTGGCCTCAAACACACAGAGAACCACCTGCTTCTGCATTCAGAATGCTGGGATTAAAGACGTGGGCCACTACCCCGGTTTAGAACCCAGGACCATCAGCCCAGGGATGGCACTGCCTGACTTAGGCTGAGTTCTCCTACTCTACCACTAGTTTTAAAAATGCCCTACGTGCTTGCCCACAGCTCTGTCTCCCGGAGGCATTTCTCAATTAGCATTCCCTTCTCTCAGACAACTTTAGCTGTGTCAAGTTGACATAAAACTCCAGCACACAGGACTACACCAGACCATGAACGAGACCAAAATGGCTCAAAGACCAAAGCAGCTGCACCTCAAATATAGACAGGAGTTTGAAAAACAACCAGGCATGGTGTAGCAAGTTTGTAACTCCCAGCACTGGGACACAGGGATACCCATCTTCTGTCAACAGGACATTTTGAGTCCAGAGGGTCAAGGTCACTGTGAATTACCTCACATGGACATCTGCACAGATTAATAACCAATGATGAGATCATCAGAGGCAGCACAGTCAATGTATGGACAGCATCCTAGGAGAATGTGCCCACAAGACAGCCAGACACCCAGGCCTGTCCCGGACTTAACCAAGATAAGAGCTGCCCCTACCTCCCTCCCTCCCTCTCTCCAAGCTTGGGGAAGACTGTAGGGTCCTAAGATGACAGTTCATGTTTAAGCTGTATCTGAGGCTGAGGTTGTTGTACATGATGCTTTGGTTTAGAAAACAAACAAACAAACAAACAAACAAAAACAAAAGGAGACCTGCCAGCTCAGGGTGCTCTCAGGTTCACAGCCCTCCTGACCTAGCCCCCCAAGTGCTAGATTCCATGTAAGCCCCACCAGCCTACCCTGTGGGTCTAACTCTAGCATTTTCTATTACATGAGCCCAAATCTCCCCTTTGTTGTTTGAGCCTTTTGGAATTTATGTTTGAATCATTAGGAAGATCAGGCTAGCTCCAAACTATCAAAAATGACTTTCTTTGTCTGGCTAGTACAGGAGTTAGAGATGTGAACCACTAAGGCTAGTCAGCACCCTCTTTTTAAACATTAACTGCTATCATGTCGATGGAAGCAAGTGTATAATGCATGAGTGGAGTGGAGGTCAGAGGTCAACTCGCAGGCATGGCTCTCACTTTCACCATGTGGGTGCTAGGGTTGGAACTCCGGCCCTCATTGTGGTAAAAAAATCCTTTGCCCAAAGAAACATCTCATTAACCTAACAAGTGTTCTTTCCTGGTTTTTATTTTATTTTATTTTATTTCTAGACAGGGTTTCTCTGTGCAGCCCTGGCTGTCCTGGAACTCACTTTGTAGACCAGGCTGGCCTCGAACTCAGAAATCTGCCTGCCTCTGCCTCCCGAGTGCTGGGATTAAAAGCGTGAGCCACCACGTTCGGCCCTGGTTTTTAATTTTTTTTTCTGTGTTTTGTTTTTGTTTTGTTTTTGAGACCGTCTTAAAATATGAAGTTCTAGTGGCTTCAGTCTGGCTACACAACCTAGGCTGTCATTAGTCTTAAAACATGCTCCTGTCTTAGCCCTCTAAGAGAGTGGACAGCCATGCGATCCACTATGCCAGGCTGGCTAGTGAGGAGGGTGTGGCTCAGAGAGGTGACGTGCACACACACAGACACCAGGCTACTCTCTGAACTGGGGTGATGGTGTAGTGAGCTGGGGAGGTCGCTCATACAACACAGGTATTACGTTTGCATGGTGAGCTCCATTCGTGGTGAGTGAGAACACTGACCGGGCATGGTGAGACACATCTGTTACTTGAGCATTTTACAGCGGGATCAGAACCTCAAGGTCATCCTTGTCTACATAGAGAAGTTCAGACCCTACTAAAACCAAACAGGGCTAGCAAGCCTGTTCAGCGGGTTGAGGCTTTTTCTGTGAAGTCTGAGTTTGATCCCCTGGGGTCCACATGATAGCGAGAGAATTGACAATTGACTCTAGCAAGGTATCAGATATCCTCCCACACACAAAGTAAGAAACAACTCCCCCCCCCACACACACACCCCTCCCACGTCCAAGTAAAAACAAAACTAGAGAGCTAGAAAGTTGGTTAGTTGACTAGGAGCGAGTACTGCTTTGCAGGGAACCCAAGTTCAGTCCAAGCCCTCTTCTCAGCCCATAAATAAGGACATGTATCTTTAGGGTCGAAGGATCTGGCCTCCTCTGGACTCCAAGGACTGCAGCTACGTGCAAAATACAAAAAAAACCACAAGATACAGATTCATACTAGAAAATAAAACGAACCGGGTAGTGGTGGCACAGGCTTTCTTTAATCCCCAGTACTTTGAGGCCAGCGTGGTCTACAGAGTGAATTTCAGGACAGACCAGCAGAAGTTACATAGGTACTCTGTCACACACACACACACACACACGGCAAGGGCAAGGGCAAAAAGAGAAAGAAAGAAAAGAAAAAAAAGAAAGAAGGAAAAGACAGCAGACGAAACAACCTCATGCTCCAGCTAAAACTACAGTTTCCAGCATGCATTGCGCACACCCATCCCATTCTTAGCCCGATGACTGACTTCCCAGGATGCTCGTCAACAGCATTCTGTCTCTAATTGGCCAAGATTTCTCAGCGCTTCCCCGCCTCCAGCCTTGTACCACTGTGCGCCCGGGGAGCGGACATGGTGAGCAGGCCCTCTGGGATTCCCGGGGTGGAGAACGGCCTAGCTGAGCTGAGAGGGTCCCCCAAACCGTGCGGGCTATTTAGAAGTGTCATGTAGTCAGTGGTGCAGGACGCGGTGGGAGGTGAAGCTAGGGCTCTGGTCTGGAGTGAGGGAGCTGGGATTGCAGCTGTCTTTGCTTTCTGACAGGGTCCCATGTAGCCCAGGTTGTACTAGAACTTATTCGTAGCCTATGGGGACCTCGAACTTCTGATTCTCCTGCCTCTGGAGTGCTGAGATGACAAACTTGTGCCACTATTCACGGTTTTCTGTTTGTCTTTTAAAATCTTTTTTATTTTTCATTATTTTATTTAAGTATGAATATTTTGTATGTATGTCTGTGCACCGTGTGTGTGTGTGTGTGTGTGTGTGTGTGTGTGTGTGTGTGTGCTGTTCTTAGAGGCCAGAGAAGACATGTAGGATTCCCTGAGAGTGGAGTTAGAAAGGGCTGTGAGCTACCAAATGGATGCTGGGAATTGAACCTGTGACCTCTGGAAGAGCAATCAGTACTCTTAACCACTGAGCCATCTCTCTAGTGTCCCACTCCTTTTATTTTTTTCTATTTACCCGTTAAAAATTATTTACAAAGAGTCTTACTTGTTGGTGTTGATGGGCAGTGATGGCAAATGCCTTTAATCCTATCACTTGGGAGGCAGAGGCAGGTGAATCTCTGTGAGTTCGAAGCCAGCCTGGGCTACAGAGTGAGTTCTAGGACAGCCAGGGCTACAGAGAGAAACCCTGTCTCAAAAAAACCAAGCAAAATTGTACACTAGTACACCTGGCTGACAGATTATTTTTATATTGATCTGTATTTCATGTTAATTGGGTATAAAAGCAGAATGCAGGCAGGCAGCTCTAGTGGCACACAGTGTATATAATTAGATAATTACAGAAATGAGTGCTGTGTCGGCTGGAGCCTGACTTAGCTTCCTTCTGAAAGATTTGTGGAGCTGTGCTATGAACTCTTGCTGGGATGGAGTGGAGAGCTGGCATCTATCATTTGGTAGAGTGCTTAACTAGCATGGACAGGGCTCCACCCCTGCACTGCACAAACTGGGTGTGGGTACACACTATCACCCTAGCACTCAGAAAGTGGGGACAGGAGGATCAGCAGTTCAGGGTCACCTTCAGCTATGTTCTGAGATCCAGACCAGCCTCTGGGCTATAGGAAATCAACCTATCTCCCTCCCTCCCTTCTTTCCTTTGTTTCTTTCTTTTTTCTGTCTTGTGTTTTGTTTTGTTTTGTTTTGTTTTCAGATATTGTTTCTTTGTGTAGCCCTGGCTGTCCTAGAACTCATTCTATAGACTAGGCTGGCCTCGAACTCGGCCATCTGTTTGCACCTGTTTCCCAAATGTGAGGATTAAGCCCATGATTACACACAGTGCCTGGCAAGAAACATCCTTTAAACAGACAAATAGTTGGGTGTGCTGATTCTGGCCTTTAATCCCAACATTGGTGAACCAGAGGCAGGTAGATTTCTGTAGGTCGGAGGCCAGCCTGATCTACCCACATAGGGACATCCAGAGCTCACAAAGCAAACGGAAGTATTCAGGAAAGGGGTTCAGGGCTCTGCTGGTGGAAGCAGGGGTCAGGACCAGGTGAGCTGCTGGGGATGCCTAGGGCTCTGAAGACAGACTCTGGCTCATACCCACTGACAGAATTCTGAGAGATACCACCAGAGCCCAAGGCTGGCCCTCTCCACCCACCCACCTGCTCTATAAATAACTTGTGTTACATCAGAGCACTTGAGACTTTCTGACTCGAGCTGCCCCTTTAGGCGGTCCTTGGAGTGCAGCTGGTGGTGACTCTGTTCACCGCCACCCTCATGCACAGGCTAGCGCCACACTGCTCCTTCGCACGTTGGCTGCTCTGCAATGGCAGGTAAGGGAATGTTCTGCTGTCTGTCCTGCTGCCGTGGTCCCATGGTGCATGCTGCTTGTTCCTTTTAAAATATCTCCCCCTCCCCCTTCTCCTCCCCCTCCTCCCCCTTCCCCTCCTCTTTCATTATGTGTCGGGGTGTCTCCTCGTGTGGGGTTGTGCACTCATACACTGGGGCTGGCATTACAGTGGTTATGAGCTGCCTGATGCGGGGATGGAGAACCCAGCCCAGGTCACCTGGAGGAACCCCAGGTGCTCTTAACCCCTGAGCCATTGCTTCAGCCCTGGCTTTGTGGTTTTTAGACAGAGTCTCATACTGTAGTTCCAGCTGATTGTGAAAGTGTGGCAATCCCTCTGCCTCAGCCTCCCATCCGCATTTCAAAACATTTCTTTTCAACTGTGTATATCACATGTGTATCTGTGTGTGGTTTGTGCCTTTCCTAAGTGAAAGTTGCCAGTTATGGATGGTTGTGGGCGGCCCAGCATGGTGGGTTGAGGTTGGGGTCATCTGCAAGAACAGCAAGCACTTTTAACCAACAGTGAGCCATCTCTCTAGCCGTCTACACTTTTTCTTTTTCTTTTTTTTTTTTTTCCCCTGAGACAGGGTTTCTCTGTGTAGCCCTGGCTGTCCTGGAACTCACTCTGTAGACAAGGCTGGCCTCAAACTCAGAAATCCGCCTGTCCCTGTCTCCCAAGTGCTGGGATTAAAGGCGTGGGCCACCACCGCCTGGCCCATCTACACTTTTTAAACTTTGATTTATTCTTCCTGTTGTGTGTGTAATGTTTAGGTGCCTGTCTGGCAATTGTGTGGAGTCAGGTTGTAAGGTTGGTTTTCACTTTTTAGCTTTAGGAGGTTGTCTTAGTCAGGGTTTCTATTCCTGCACAAACATCATGACCAAGAAGCAAGTTGGGGAGAAAAGGGCTTATTCGGCTTACACTTCCACATTGCTGTTCATCGCCAAAGGAAGTCAGGACTGGAACTCAAGCAGGTCAGGGAGCAGGAGCTGATGCAGAGGCCATGGAGGGATGTTCCTTACTGGCTTGTTTCCCCTGACTTGCTCAGCCTGCTCTCTTATAGAACCAAGACTACCAGCCCAGAGATGGTCTCACCCACAAGGAGCCTTTCCCCCTTGATCACTAATTGAGAAAATCCCTTACAGTTGGATTTCATGGAGGCATTTCCTCACCTGAAGCTCCTTTCTCTGTGATAACTCCAGCTGTGTCAAGTTGACACAAAACTCTCCAGTACAGGGGCCTCAGACATCGAACTCCAGCCACAGGTTTTTAGGCACGGTCTTGGAACTCACTTTGTAAACCAGGCTCGCCCGAATTCACAGAGCTCCATCCATCTGCCTCGGCCTTCTGAGAGCCGGTATCTAAAGTATGCCCCACTATTTATGTTTTGTAATGTGGCAGCCTGGTGTACAGGAGAGGGTGCCTTAGCGGGTCCATGAGGTACCAGCTATACCACCAATTAGTATAAAATGAGGCACGGGAAAGGGGTAAGAAGGGATTGGAGGCTGAGAAAGAATGGGACAGAGAAGAACAAAGAGAGAAGAGAGAAAGAAGGGAAGAGGAGAACGTGGGGAGAGAGACAGAGAGGGAGTAGGAGAGAGACACACACACACACACACACACACACACACACACCTGTACCTGGCTGTTGGCTGTTGGGCAGAGCCTAGGAGAAATGCCAACAACTATGCCTGATGTCTTGGGTTTTTTTGTTTTTGTTTTTAATTTATATGAATACACTGTAGCTATCTGTCTCTGACACACCAGAAGTGGGCATCAGATGTGAGCTACCACGTGGCTGCTGGGAATTGAACTCAGGACCTAGCCATCTCTCCAACCCCGTCCTTTGGTGTCTTTAAAGTACACCTTGGATCTGTCTTGACAACAGAGCCCACACCCCCACTCCCCTCCTCCTGGCCTTTTGTAATCCAGCTTTCTCCTATTGTTCCTGTTTTGGTGCCTGGCCACTTCTGAGAATACTGTTGGAGTGGTTTCTCTTCAGAAAAATGGCTGGGGCGCCAGAGAGTCAGCCCATAGGTTGTCCTTGATTCTCGAGGTCCCTGGGGCTTGATCAGTTCCCTTCATCCCATGTTCCCAGAACTGCGCTAGCTCTGGGTACACCCATGTACCCTGGCTCATCTTTCTATAGGGCTACCCCCACCCCAGATCTAACCCCCACCCCACCCCAGCTCTGGCCCTGCCCTGGCCCTGCCCCCTCCCCTCCAGCTCTGCCCCCTGCCATAACTCTGCCAGTGTCCAGTGATCTATTTTCAAGACCAGATTCAGGTTCTTTGCATCATACCCCTAGGCCAATCTTTCCTGACCTCTGCCCCCCTCAACCCCCAGTCTGTTCCGGTACATACACCCGTCAGAGGAGGAACTCCGGGCGCTGTCAGGGAAACTGAGGCCCCGGGTCAGGAAGGAACGGTAAGTGGTCCCCACTTTGACTCCATGGGGCCCAGGCAGGGCTATGCCCTCCTGTCCAGGGACAGGCCTTATCCTGCCCAAGGGCTCCCAGCTGGGGGACACGGCCTACCCTCGCACTCACAGCGCTGCTGGGCATGGTGGCAGCAGTTGGCATCTTGTTGTACTCCTGGCCATTTGCTCGGGGCCAGCCCTTTGTCTAGGCTGCCCTCACACCTGATGTAGCTAAAGCTCTTTCCCAAGCTATCACCGCCCAAGCTTTCTAGGAGGTCCAGAGATGGTTGTCGACCTCAGCTCTCACTGTCCCTGTGTGCTCAGGTGGGCAAATGGTCTTCATGACGAGAAGCCATTGTCAGTGCCTCGAGATGCCCATTTCCAGCTGCAGACCTGTCCCCTCACTGCTGTGGATGCCCTAGGTAACACCCAGCCCAGTCCCCAGTCCCCTCCCCAGCTGCTGGGGTCATTCTGCCCAGGGGGGCTCTGGGTGGAAAGAGCCTGGAGTAGGTGCTGAGGCTCCTGTCCCTGCAGTCCTGCGCTTCTTTCTGGAATACCAGTGGTTCGTCGACTTCGCAGTGTACTCCGTTGGTGTATACCTCTTCACAGAGGCCTACTATTTTGTGCTGGGCCCAGTCCAAGAGACCAACATCGCTGTGTTCTGGTGCCTGCTCACTCTGGCCTTCTCTCTGTATCCTTCTCTGGCACTCAGCATGTGGGTGAGTGGGACTCAGGTCCCAGCTTCCCTGTCCGTCTAACTTGCTGTCTATGGGATCACCCACTGTGCCATAAACCTGTCCCAGAATCAGAGGATGCAGGCCATCCTGATTTTGAACTCCTGGCTCACCCTCCAGCTCTCGGTGATAGGCGCTCATCACTACACTGCTACTGTACACACACAGTCTGGTTTTCTTGTATTGGTCCCACTGGAAAACCAGGGACAGCTTCCTGGGATTTGGTTCATATTTTTTTGTTTGGTTTGTTTTTTCTTTTTTTTTTGAGTTTTCGAGAGAGGGTTTCTCTCTGCAGTCCTGGCTGTTCTGGAACTCATTCTGTAGACCAGGCTGGCCTCAAACTCAGAAATCTGCCCGCCTCTGCCTCTCAAGTGCTGGGATTACAGGTGTGCACCACCACTGCCTGGCAGTTTGTTTTTTCAAGATAGGCTTTCTCTGTGTCGCTGTCCTGAACTCACTCTGTAGACCAGGCTGACCCTAAACTCAGACATCCTCCTGCCTCTGCCTGCTGGGGTTAGAGTTGCACGCCACCACATCTTTTTGCCCAAACCTTCTGGTATATACATTGCATCAAAAAGCATGTCACAAGGCTAGCTTGGCGTTTGGAAAGCAGAGGCCCAGATATGGTGGGGACCCTAATCTGAGAAGGCACAGACCCTTTAAGGGATCACCTGGCCGCCAAGTGTTCTGAGTCTGGGGAAACATTTCATAGTTGAACCTTAACAGGGGGCTGCATCTTAGGAGAGTTTTGAGCTTAACTGATGGAAGCACTGTGTGTCTTTGGCTCTTAAACGGTAAAGCCACACACAGAGCTCCGTGCACGTGAACTTGGCTGAGAAATGGTGGTGTGCCTGAGCATGCAGGAGGAGGCCCCTGGATTTACACACACGAGGTTGGGGTTCTACCTCAAGCCCTGTCCCCTAAGGGGGAAAGAAAACCTGTCCTCCGACTTTTCCACAGCTTTCAAATGTCACATCTACTTGGGCTTTTCACTGCCCCTCCTTCCCTAAGTGCTGCTGCCATAGTGATTTCTGATTGGCCGGAGGTCATTAGGCCACCTCCAACCAAACACCAGTACCCCCAGATCCACATCCCAGGTTTAAACTGCAGGCACTCAAGGCCAGTTAGTACAGGGTTGTCTGTGCCCTGGTGAGGGGGTCTGAAGAGGGCCCAGCCTGCCCTTGGCTTTCTTAACCTCATCCCCAGGAAGGTGTTCCTCATGGTGACCCGGCTGTACTTCAGTACCAAGGAGGGTGGTGAGCGCTCTGTATGTCTCTCCTTTGCCTTCCTCTTCCTCCTCTTGGCCATGCTGGTGCAGGTGGTGCGGGAGGAGACCCTGGAGCTGGGCCTGGAGCCGGGTAGGTATGCTTCTCTGTTGAGTCCCAGGTCACTTTCTGTTTCTTTTTCTTTCTTTTTTTTCCCACTCACTCTGTGGCTCTGGCTGGTCTCAGACTCACAGAGATCCTTCTGTCCCTGCCTCCCAAGTACTGGGGCTAAAATTTATCTGTTATTACTGTTTTCAAAGATTTGTTTTTATTCCATATGTATGGTGTTCTGCCATCATGTGTGTCTGTGTACCAGGAGTGTACAGTATCTATAAAGGCCAGAAGAGGGCACTGGAGTTATGGTGGCTTGTGAGCCGCAGTGTGCGTGGGAATGTGTGCCCCGTGAAAGAGCAACAACGGCTCCTTACCGCTGAGCCTTCTCTGAAGCCCGTGTTTTTGTTTGTTTGTTGCTTTTAAGATTTAGTTATTTTATGAATGTGAGTGTTATATCTTCATGCATACCAGACGAGGGCATTGGATCTTGCAGATGCTTGTGAGCCACCGTGTGGGTGGGTGCTAGGAACTGGACTCAAAACCTCTGGAAAAGCAATTAGTGTTTTTTTTTTTGGTTTTTGTTTGTTTGTTTGTTTGTTTTTTGTTTTTTCGAGAGCAACTAGTGTTCTTAATCGTTGAGCTATCTCTCAAGCACCCCTGTATTTTTTTCAAGATTTATTTAAAATGTTTTGTGTGTGTGTGCGCGCGCATAGTGCTATTGGAGACTAAAAGAGAGTATTGGATACCCCAGAGCTAGAGTTACATATAGTTGTGAACAACCCTACACAGGGCTTGGGAACCAAACTCTGGTCCTCTGGAAGAGTGTCCGGTGCCTTCTCCTCTGAGCTGTCTCCTCAGCCCTAGGCTCTGTTTCTTGAACAATCCTGCAGAGTCTGGTCCTAGCAGGGCTCTGTGTGCTTCAGAGACAGGCACCTGCGCAGCACATGTGGAAGCCCTGGGTTGTATCCCAGCACAGGAGAATACAGGTACCATTAGAACAGGTTGTCTGGCCTGGGGCTTGGGCCAGTGTGACAGCCTCTGCAAGCATGAGGACTTCAGTTTGCACTCATGTAAAAAGTAGAAATTGGCTGCCCATGCCTGTAAACCCTGGCACTGGGGAGGCAGAGACAGGTGGATCTGCAAGCGGGAAGGCCAGTCGGCCTAGCTTTGGAAACCATAGCAATGGACGCCACTTGATCCTCTCCTTTCCCCAGGCCTAGCCAGCATGACCCAGCACCTGGAGCCTATTCTGAAGAAGCAGGATTGGGACTGGACGTAGGTCCTGGGGACTGGACCTTGGGGGTGGGTGCAGGTAGGGGGAATATCTAAAGGCTAAATTCTGATCAGTTGTGGGTTTCCTGAGACCATCTCTTCTCTCCAGACTCCCTGTGATCAAGTTGGCCATCCGCCTTGGGCTGGCGGTGCTAGGCTCCCTGCTGGGCGCCTTCCTCATTTTCCCTGGACTGAGGCTGGCCCAGACCCACCAGGACGCACTGACCCTGTCTGCGGACCGACCACTGCTACAGTTAGGCGGGTCTCCCGGTGTAGGATTGGAGTTGGGCTAGAGGCTGGGGGTCAGGAGCCTGATCCCACCGAGATGCTTGTCCCCAGGCTGCTCCTACACACCAGCTTCCTGTCGCCCCTGTGCACCTTGTGGCTCTGGACAAAGCCTGTCGCCCGGGACTTCCTGTACCAGGCACCCACAAGGAACATGACCTTCTCTGTGTGCGTTTTGGGGGCGCTGAGGGGCTTGGGGTGCCTGAGGCCATGGCCTGGGGAAGGAGGGCTCACCCAGACTTCCTGCCTGCTTCACTCTTGTTGCAGACCATCAGAAGGGGCTTTCGACTCTCTGCGCCTCTGGGTGTTGGTGGCGCTGTGCCTGTTGCGTCTGGCAGTAACCCGGCCACACCTGCAGGCCTACCTGTGCCTGGCCAAGGCTCGAGTGGAACAGCTGCGCAAGGAGGCTGGCCGCATTGAGGCCCGCGAAATCCAGCAGCGGGTATGCACCCTGGGTGGGATGGTCCCGGCGCTGAGGGGGCCTAGTCGCAGGGTCTCTGCCCTGGGAAGACCACCCCTTCTACAACCCCCACTGCCTCCCCCGTCAGGTGGTCCGGGTCTACTGCTACGTGACTGTGGTGAGCCTGCAGTACCTGACCCCGCTCATCTTCACTCTGCACTGCACACTGCTGCTCAAGACCCTGGGTGAGGGGCTGGTGGGAAAGAGCATGGGGCCAGAGGGTGGGGACAGATTTGATAAGGGTAGGATCTTCAGATAAAAGTGGAGGTGGGGGGGTTTCTGTTCGAGGGCAAAGTTGGCAAGTAGAGGTGGGAACATGGCCTGGTAAGGGTGGGGCTAGCAGATAAAAGTGAGGGCAGGGTTTGGGAAAAGCTACAGTTAAGACCCATAGGCAGGGCCAACAGACAGGGGAGGATGGAGGCCCCCTAAGGCCTGTGGGGTGTAACCTAGGTGTGGGCGGGGTGTGAGAGCCTCTAGATTCCCACCATTATGTCTCCACCTATAATTCCCTTCTTCACTCCTGCAGGCGGCTACTCTTGGGCCCTGAGCTCTACTCCTCCCCCACTGGCCCCATCCCAGCCCTCAGAGGCTTTGATCCCTGTAGACCCTGCAGGAGACGAGGCCCAGCAGACTGCAGCCCAGGTTGCAGGGATCCTGGGTGGCCTGCTCACGCCCCTCTTCCTCAGAGGCATGCTGGCTTACATCATCTGGTGGACAGCTGCCTGCCAGCTGCTCTCCAGCCTCTTCGGCCTCTATTTCCACCAGCACCTGACAGCCTCTTAGCAGGAAGGCACTAGGCTCTAGTGTCTGATTCCTGCCCACCAGGATTGGGACTGTCCCCTGTGTGTGTGCCTTGGTGCCCCTAGATGACATAAGGGTTGGTGTGGGAACTCCCTACCATCTCTCTCACTTCAGTGCCTAGATCATAAACCCCTTGAAGCAGTCTCCCCTGGGCCATGATCCCCAAGTGTGTGTGTGGGGGGGGGCGGGCACTTTTTACAGAAATCTCCCAGAGACTGGGGGGATGAGCAGGGGAGACCTGGATAGTGAGAGGGGCCTGGGAGAGCTGAAACCTGAAGATCCGAGGTGGCTAGGAGAGCTAGGGGTGGGACTCTAGCCCAGCATCCATATAGCCCCGGCGTCTGTCAGTATCCCCAGGAGGGAGAGACAAGAGTCTCCATGCCTGTCTCCCCAGCACACTTGGGATGCTGGGGTAAGAGGGTTAGCCTAGACTAGTAACAAGACTGTGTAGAACAAGAAGAAAAGGGGGGCCAGGGGGAGGCTTGAAAGGGAAGAGAGGGGAGAGGTTGTCACCATCCTCCAAAGCTGTGAGGATGACTGCTGTGTTTTGAGGTCTTGGTGACTAAGGGTCACCTCCAACTCCAAAGTTGTCCTTTTGCTATGACTTAGTGTGTGTACATGTGTATTTATGAGATATGCATGACCCTCCTACATATGTAAAATGTGTATTGAGAATAAAAAAGGAGGGCTTCTGCAATGCTGCCTTATCATGTTGCCAGTGTGGTCTGGCCCAGTCATGTTCAAGAGTGCTCAGTCAGAGCCTTGAGCCTCTGAGTCTCTGTCTAAGAGGACTTAGGAGTGTGACTGCCTATGTGCTGTGAGCACAGGTGCTGTGTATGATACAATAGGTCCATGTGTGAGAGCAGGGATCAGAGGACAACTTAGCATGCAGATCCTAGCCTTCTACTGTGAGACAGGGTCTCTTGTTTACCTGAGTCCCTCAGGTCGGCTGTCCAACAGGCTCCAAGGAGTCTCTGGTTTCCTCTTCCCACCTTGCTGTAGGAGTGCTAGGATTATAGACTAGTGCTGCTGTCCCACTTTATGTGGGCTCTGGGGACTTGAACTCAGGCCTTCATGACTGCAGCAAGTATGGCTGACGTGTGTATGTGTGTGTGTGTGTGTGTTATGAATCAACAGGATGTCCTTGAAGGGCTATCTGGAGTCCCTGCCTCCCAAACTGACCCTGACAAGGGCTGCAGGACCTTGTGGAAGTCTCATGGGAATTGGGGATGCCCATGCTCTGCTGTGGATTTCAGAGTGTAGGGGCGCACAACGTAGAGGGCCCCACCTCCTTCAGCTATATGGCTCAGGCCTGACTGGGGCCTGAGCTGTGTTTCAGAGCAAGGTCCCTAGGCTTCTGGCCGATGCCCATTTGCTGAGCATGATGGAGTATAGCTGATGACTCCAGAGGTAGTTGGGCCAGCCAGTGCTATGCAAGACCTAGAAGCCAGCCTGGATTATATTTCTCAGATATTAAATAAATCCGAGCCATGTTGTTGGCAGATTTAGCTACATGGTTACTGTATTCCTGGATCCTTATCTTTTTTTACTGGCAAAGAAACCCAGGGTCTTTTGTATAGTAAGTGTTCCACCCTTGAGCCATGCTCCCAGCCCCTCACTGGGGGATTCTAGGCTGGGGCTCTACTGCCCCAGTCTAATGTTCCATCTTTGGCCATCAATTTCATCCCCAGTAGCCAGTGTCACATTTACATCTATGGACAGAAAGATGCACAGAGCATGTGGACAACACACCTGCAATCCTCAACTCTCTTTCACAAGGATAGCCAGGGGAGAGATGGCTCAGAGTGAAGAGTACTGGCTGCTCCTGCTGATGACCCAGTTGTGCGAGCACCCCATGTGATCATCTGTAAGTCTAGACTAAGGACCTGCCGGCCTCCTCCTGTACTAGGCATGCACAGTTATGCAAAGCACCCATACACAAAATGCTTTTTATAGTACCAAATAGTGGCCATGCAGTGGTGCTGTCCACCTCTAACCCCAGCACTTGGGAGGCAGAAGCAGAGAGGCCAGCCTGGTCTACAGAGCAAGTTCCAGGACAGCCAGAGCTACAATGAGAAACCTTATCTAGAAAAATTAAAAACAAAAGTGCTAAGTAGCTTGACCCCGTTTAGGGCTGAAGTTCATAGAGTGGGAGGTGGAGCCAGAGTTGAAGAAGTAAGAAGCAGGAGATATTTAAAATTTTATTAAATATACTCTGTTGGCACAAATCTTCAAAATATATAAACATTATATATAAACAAAGTGTCTTCATGGCATCAAAATAGAACTCCAGACTGGACAGTGACCACAGAGGAGGGCAGCCATAGAGCTACTGGACAGTGACCATGGGGGAGGGCAGCCACAGAGCTACTGGGGGGATATGGGGAAGCAAGAAGATCAGGAACCCAGGACACCCTCACTTCTCCTGCCCTGCTGGTTGCTTGATGCAGGGCTCAAGCCAACCATCTACATGGTGCAACCTACTGGGGTGACCCAGGAGCCTCAGTCACCTCCGGCCTCCTGGTAAAGGATGCCTAGACTCTCCATCCCAGGCGGGGAAGAGAGTAGCAGTACACTCACAAGAGGACAGTCCCTCTCAGCCACCAGAGGCTGCCGGGGGCGGGGGGGGGGGATGTCTGGGGATATGGTGGGGATGGCCCATCACCATCCACGGAGGCAGAGAGATGGCCGAGCGTCACAGGCACAAGGTACGAAATACAGAATGAACAAAGACTGCAGCAAGAATTGTAAATGCCCAGGGCTCGAGCCACCCTGCTCAGGTCCTGCATGTGAGATGGCTGCCATGCAGCTGTGGGAATCAACACCCAGATCACCTCTGAGCCAGAGCCGCATTGCATAGGAAGGGCAGGGGTTTTATGTGCAGTCCTGGGGCAGGATAACTAGAAACTAAAGGTAGGTGGGGCAGTGGTGGCGCACGCCTTTAATCCCAGCACTTGGGAGGCAGAGGCAGGCGGATTTCTGAATTTGAGGCCAGCCTGGTCTACAGAGTGAGTTCCAGGACAGCCAGGGCTATACAGAAACCCTGTCTCGAAAAAAAAAAAGAGAGAGAGAGAGAGAAAGAAAGAAAGAAAGAAAGAAAGAAAGAAAGAAAGGAAGGAAGGAAAGAGAAAGAGAGAGAAAAGAAAAAGACTAAAGGCAGGAGGGCTGCTCTAAGTTGGAGGCTAGCCCAGATAACACTCAGAAGCAGGACAGCCAGGGCTTCTGGCTGGGACTGTCTCAAAGACCCTAAATCAAGAACCCCAGACACCAGGAAAGGCAAGATTTTCCTGTGCCACCTAGGGAACCCGGGGGAGGGGGTGTTCTCCTTGTGTCAGCTGGCTGGTGGTCCCTGGATACCCCAGCCTTTCCCTGCTCCCCAGGTCATGGATACATCTGTACTCATTCACACAGGAAAAGCCACCCACCCATCTTTGGGCTTCATGTGGCCTGGCTGGATGACAGCCACAGAAGGCAGTTTCAAGAGCTTGAGCCCTACCTCCATGGGTGCTATGCATATAAGAAGCTTTGGGCCTGCATTTGGCCTGATTGGTGTACTTTGGAAGACACCCCAGATCAGTGATACCCACATGGGCATTTCCAGTGGGGTCTAAACTTGACACTCCTGCCTGGTGGCCATGGGGCCTCCTGGAAAAGTACAAGCCAGGTAGTTGGCAATGGTCAGGTGCAGCCCTCAGAAATAGGATGGGCACAGTGCTCTGGGGAGAAAGCTATGTGGGCAAGAGCAGCCATTTGTCACCTGGGAGAGGATAGGCAGGCATGGTGGAGGATTGAGGGACACAGGTACAACCACCACTGAGCAAACTGTGACCCTCCAGTGTGTGGCTTAAAAGGAATTGCTATCACATCTGTAGGCCAGGCACGGTCATAGCAAGAAGGGATGGGCTCTGAGCCCCGTGTGCCAATGGGCACTAGATCAGCAGCAGGTCTGAGGACACAGGGCCAGGAAGTGCAATTGACCCATTAGGGGCCTTTGGGTAACACCTCAGGAGACTCACCAGCCAATAGCAAGGAACTGAAGGGAGGGGACAGCCAAGATCCATCATCACAATGTCACACCCTGAGGGCCAGCTATGGGCCTACAGCCCCAAGTCAGGTCCCGCCCTCCTGCCCATCCTCAAGGTACCACAGGGCTGCGAGCACACAGCTGCATGCCCCTGCTCGAACAGCTCACCATCCACTGTTGTGTTAGCCTAGCTCTGCAGCCGGCGCAGCAGAATCTGCATGAGGTCGAAAGTGGTGAAGCTGATCCCCACGGCAATTGGGCCCTTCAGCCAGTTCATGCTCAGGCCCTTGTAGAGGCCCCGCACCGCGCCCTCCTCACGTACAATGGAGCGTAGCGTGCTCAGGATGGAGCCGTGCTGGTGGCCCGTGACACCTGCTGTCTGCATGCGCCGCCGCACCACGTCCAGAGGGTAGGAGGCCGACTGCCCGATAAGGCCAGCACAGGCCCCGAAGACCATGCGCTCAAAGGGGTAGGGCTGCGGGCGGCCACTGTACTCTGCAGGGCAGAGGGCACATGAGTGCCACACTTGAAGAAACTAAGGCCCCGCTTCCTGGCCACCCTTTCTTAGTTTTGATGCTGGGAATGGGACCCACACCCTAGCCTAACACAACACACACTTTGCAGCAGTGAGACTTACACGGTGGCCCAGGCTATCTATGTAGTAGTTTCCCCTCACCTATGGGGTACAGGTTCCCATTCTGCAGTTTTCAGTGCCCCATCATCTGTGGAGATGAATCCCAAGATTCTCCATGGATGCCTGGACCCTTAGAGTACAGGGCTATACAGACAGTTTCCTCCTACATGGAGGACGTGCCTCTGCCTGACTTCCGTAAGCTAATGAGGACTGTAGCAATGTGCAGGGACAGCTGTGTGAGTGTAGTCTCCTGCTAGGGACGTTGGGGCATCTACCGCTCCATCTAGTGCCCTAGCACAGCCCATACCACAGGAGAAGAACAGCCAAACATGCTGCTGTGGATTCTCAGATCATGGCGCCAGGGATCAACAACCTCCTGGTGCAGGTGCAGCACAGGCTCAAGGAACCTCTGATGACAGGTTCTATTGTCAGTTGGTGTTCTGTGGCAGGAGTGTCACTGGCTAGCCCAGGCTGGCCTCCACCTCCTGCCCTGGCCTCCTGAGTGGGACAGCAGGCATGAGCCAGCACACCCATAGACTGAAAGGGTCTCAGCATCCTGCACTTGTGCTGTGTGCAGACTTTCTTCTTGTCACTGTTGCCAGCTGAACTCAGTGACTACTGTGGACAGCATCTCCGCATCCAGGCGGTCTGCCTTACTGCCGAGGGTGAGCTGCGGGAAGAGCGGCTCTACGCCTGACTTGAGACATCACTGTGCCACTGCACAGAGGGGATGCAGGCACTGTGGACTAGGGGGCCTTGAGGGTCCAAGACACTGTCCACACACATTGAGGGTTTGATACATAGTCTTGTTAGGTAGCACAGGCTGGCCTTGAGCCTATAGCAATCCTCCTGCCTCATTCTCCCTGAACGCTCAGATCACAGGTACACCCACCACTCCTGGATTCTGAAGCCATCTCCAGAGTGCTACCCACAGTCCCAGTGAGAGGCTTCAACTGTTCTAGATTGTTAATGTTTAATGAAACCCTGAGGGGCTGGGGCTGCTGCCTGCCTGCAGGGTGCTTCTCTCAAATCCAAGAGGCCCTGGGTCTCATCCCTAGCACCTCATGCGTGTGAGAAGCAGGCTTGTGACCCCAGTGCTGGGGGGAGGAGAGTGAGGCACAGTTTAAAGTCTTGCTCAGCTACAAGGCAAACTTGAGGCCAGTTTGTGTTCCACAATGAATGGACACATGAAAGGTTACAGCCCAAGCTCCTGGGTCCCACTGGACAGAGGGTATCTTTGAATTGGGCTCTGGATCCCCGCCTGACCTCCTGTGTGGCTCTGGGTGATAGGGTTCACAGGGACAGCTCCCCGAGGCCCCATCTCTTCTCTCCATCTCCCCTTACCTCGGTGCAGGCTCTTCAGTGACTCGTACGTGAAGAAGCTGAGTCCCGCATAGGGAATGACACCCAGCACAGTGGGAGTGAACCCGAAATAGAGGGTCTTCAGTCCTTCCTCTCTCGAGATTCGGATGAAGACATGAAAGATGTTGCTGTACCTACGAAGACCATGTGATAGGGCTTGGTGCCCCATCTTGGAGCACCCCATCACTCCTCCTGTCCAGGACAAAGTGAAGGACTCCATGGAGATAGCACCACCTGCCCGGCCTCCCACACTGCAGTCACTCGGCTGGCCCCAGTGCCTTGTGCATGTGCCAAGCAGGTGTCCTACCCCTGAACCGCAAAGTACCCCAGGCTGGCCTCAGACTCTTAGAGATCCAACTGCCTCTGCCTCCTGAATGCTGGGATTAAATTCGTACACCACTATGGCCTGGCTACCCTTAAGTATCTTGTCTTTCTGGAACCCTGCAGAATCTCACACCCAGGACGGATCCCCAGCAAGCACCCTAGATACAGCAGCACCAGCATGGACCCTGGGGTAGACTCACATTTCCTTAGGCGTCACAGCCATCCTTGCTCTAACCAGGTCCAAAGGGTACGTGAGGGAAGCCGCAGTGGTTCCTGCCAAGGCGCCAGCCAGGAGGCGTGGCCATGGGGGCAGGGCTCTGTGGACAGGCAGAATAAGTTGAGACTTCGGTAGGTGCAGAGGATGCCTACACCTCAGCCTGGGGTACATGGAGCAACACAAGTCCCAAGAGGGTTCCAAGTGGCTGACCTTATGGGGTCTCTTAAGACAGTAACAAATGTGACCTCGTCCCCCTCCCCATCTGCAATAGTGAAATATCTTCCTTGAGGCTGGGGCTACATGGTGCCCTGCAATCTGGGGAATCAGATCTCAGCAGAAAAGTAAGTGAATGAGAGTTAAGGAGGCAGCACAGTGACTGAGGGAAGGAACAGAGGGTGGGGTGAAGGGGTAGGGAGTGGTCCCTCCTAGAGGCACGGTGAGTGAGGGCCGGAGCCTGGGTGAAGAGGGCATTGCATCAGGAACCCAAAGCAGGTGTGTGGGATGGATGGGGCCCTGTGGGGAGGGGCAGGACCAGGAGGGCAGGGAACCAGCAGGCCTCACTCTCCACGAAAGCCATAGTAGTGGCCCAGGATGCGCTTGTATTCTTCGTGTGCGCTGAACTGGATGGCTGCATAAGGAATCACTCGCACCATGGTGGCTGAGTTCCCGCGCCAAAGGCTGAGGAAGCCCTCATTGAGGTAGGTGAAGTAGAGGAGCCGGAAGGCCTCCTGGGGAAAACAGGGAGTCAGCACCTCTTTGCCATCACCGGCCCTGAGCACACCATGCAAGCAGTGCCCTCAACTGCAGAGAGGGTGGGTAGTGGAGCGCCCCTGCACCAGGCCTGCCCAGCTAGTAGCAGCCTAAGCTGTGATCAGCCACACTTCCTGCACCCTGTTCTCAGTCCCCCTCAAATGCTGGATGCTAGTGATTGACAGAAACAGGGGCGGGAGCTATAAGGCTGGTATACACCACATGGTGCTTGGTCTAAGCATTCTAGTTTAAAGGTAAAGCACACAGAAAGGTAGACTGTGAAGTCCCACCCAACAGGTGTGTTAGGATGGCAGGACAGTAGTCACAACTGTCCCAGGAAACCTGTGCCCAAAGTCTCCTTGGAAGCCTGCTCCCCCAGACCACCTGGTCCACTGGTCCCTCTAGCAGCTCACCTTGGCAGAAAATCTTTTTGAAGACACTGGAACAAACAAAAGCAAACAGACCATAAGATGTGACTGTCAAGCTCCTGGGTCTGCAACCCCAATACCCAGGGCTCTGGGGCCTGACCTGCACTTGGGGCTGGATGTGAGCAGTGGACAGGAACGCACTGGGTAGAGGATCCTTCCTAGGCCTGCCCTCATTCTTTCTTCCCCAGGAAGGGCAGTGGGGCCAGCACCTAGCAGCTTAGGACAGGCAGAGGCTCAGGCTGTGGGCCTGAGGGGCTGAGTATTGTGGACACTTGGGAGGGACTCCAGTTCACTGACCCTGTTGCCAGCAAACCTGGACCTCATCAGAACAAGTCCCAAGGCTGTCTGGGTCTGCCCTCTGTTCTCCAGGCCCGATCCCAGCACAGGTGCACTAGCACTTAGTGGTACCAAGGTTTGCCTCGCTCCACACTACATGATGTCTTCAATCCTATATGCGGCAGGGGGCTGAGCTACGTAGGCCAGAAGGATTTGATGGTGAGGAGAGGGTCTGGTGTGGTCAGTGGACAGCACCAAAAACCCCAACCCCAGTGTGAAGCCTCAGTACTTCTCTAGCCCTCAGCAGGAGATGGCTACCCAGGGCCTGGTGCCACAGCTGTGATCAGTCAGCAGGTGACACGAACTGTGTTTGTACACCGAGGTGCAGTAGCCATGGTTAGCCCCTCTCCCAACAACTGAAGGAGGCTGCCACCATTTGACCATCAGTAGGAAGCCCAGCCTTGCTCAGGCTTAGCGGGCTGGACACAATTTAGTAACCAGGGAGGGACATGGGCTCTAGGCTATGTCCCCCAAATTATATCCACATCCCCAGGGGTTCTCTGGGAAGGTGACTGGGTTTGGGAACAAAGGCTTTGTGGTGTGTGGCAGACTCAAGGTGCTAGAAGGTGCTCTACAGCAGTGACTAGTGTCTCTGAAGGACACAGGGTATGGTAGCAAACACAAGTGACCCCATGAAGAGACATGAGGTATCCTGTCCGTCTCTGCAGTAATCCTTGGCCCAAACTCCCTTGTCCCTGCGTCAGCCAAAGCAACCATCTCTCCCTTCATTCCCCACAGCGCCCCACCCTGCCCCCACAGATGCTGGCCTTGGGAGCAGATGAAAGGCATTCTACCCTAGCCTCCCCGTGGCCATAACTTGCCCTCCCTCCCCTGATTAACAACCAGCATTTCTCCAGTGCAGATGGCTCCTGCCCTTGAAGGAGGCAGGAGCCAATATTCTTGAAGTAACAAAAGCCCACTCTTGGGCTATGGGAAAGAGGCAATTAAGTGTTTCCAGACAGCTGAGACCAGTTTGTAAACTGTACTAGCTTCTGATAACAAAAGGAATTACGTCTTCCCAGGTCAGGAAGGTCCCTGTCCAGCTGCAGTTCTGTGCCCACCTCTCTGTCTGAACACTTGTTCCCAGGATGAAGGACGGCACTCCTTCCCCCTCCCAGCCATGCACTGCGGTACAAAGCTCAAGAGTCCCAGCTTGTGCACACTCCTATAGATATCTCAGGCCCTGGGTGAGAGCATCCCTAACCTGCGGGACAGAGAAGGCTTGTGATCCGTGATCCGAGTCAGATTGGTATAATAAAGATTCTCTTTGTTCTTGTATCAGACTGGCAATTCCTGGCAATCTCCTGTGCCATAGCACCCAGTACTTACTAGGTTGAGGCAGGAAGATTGCTGTAGATTCCAGGCTGACCTAGACTATAAAGTGAAATGTGAAGCCTGTCTGGGCTACAATCTGAGACTCTGTATTTGGGGTTGACGGAGAAGTGGGAGGAAGAGCAGTCGCACAGCTGTTACCTTGGAAGATGATCTTGGTCCGGTCCAGGGGGGCTACTGCTGTCTTGGCAAGCGCACCAGCCAGGGCTCCAGACAGCAGGGAGCTGAGCACTTGCCTGTGGTCTCTCTGCAACAGAACTCCGGGTTAACGTCTCAAAAACAAAGTGGTCAAGGCCTCATAGAGGCTGGAGGAGCTGCTCATCAGGGGACCAAGACCCAGAGATGCATCAAGTGCCTTTAATGTTTGTGTTCTCCTGTGCCCCTGTGTGTGTGGTGGTCAGAGGTCAGCATCCTTACCATTTTTTGTCTCTCAGTGGGCTCACTGACTCAGCTCGACTGAACGGTAAACAAGCTCCAAGATCCTCCCTTCTCTGTGCCTTCCTGCCCTAGTGTGGTTCACAGACACAGGCTGTCACGGTTCCATGTGGATACTGGGAGTCTGAATTCAGGTCCTCATGCTTGAGAAACACTTTTTTACTGACTGAACCATCTCCCGGCCCTTTTCTCTTGACTTTGTTTGTTTGTTTGTTTTGGGGTGGGGTCCCTCTATGCAATCATGGCTGGCCTAGAATTTGTTAGTGCAGAGCAGGCTGGCTTCATCTCAAGACTCTTCTGCTCCTGCCTCCTGAGCACTAGGGCATGTGCCATGTGACTGTCACATGTGCCACGCCAGGCATGTAACCATCATTTCCCCTGATTTGAGACAGACTGTCTTTCTTTAATCTTGCAATCCTCCTGCCTCAGCCACCCAAGTGCCGAGACAGCTAGTGAACACTGCTCTCCCCAGACCACCTATTTCACAGTCCTCAGCCTCAGTGCTGTCTGAAACACTGCTTAGCCATGTGTAGTCAGCTCTGGGGTGAGGGGGACAATTACCCCACAAGATATTCCAGACCATCCTTCCAACTTCCCAGTTTTCATGACTCCTGTGTGCAATCCCTGGTCCTCATCCCTACCCTTGTTTGTATAATTGTAGTGTCAAATTTTGGAGCCATCTTGGGGCGGGGATTCCTCTGTGTAGCTCTAGCTATCCTGGAACTCACTCTGTAGAACAGGCTGGCCTTGCGCCTCTGCCTCCAGAGTGTTGGGTTTAAAGGCATGTGTCACCATTGACCAGCTGAGATTTTTGCACTGAGTTTCAGGTGTGTGCACTGTGCCCAGCTGGTAGTTACCCCTGCATGGGGCGGCCATAAGGGTGGAGCAGAGCAGAACACAGCAGTGGTCAGCAGGGGGTAATGTTAGGGAGTGGTGGGAGGTGATGGAGGGTGTTCATGGTAGTGGTGCCCTTCTGTGGGTTCCTGGAGCAGCACCTGTCCTGGAAGACTCTGGAATGCAGATAGGCTGCATACAAATCCTTTGAATTCTGTCAGGCAGTCAGCTAGCCTCTGAAGGACTATGCCTAATTACCCCATTAGTGACCTCCAAGCTGGCCCTGTTGAGTGCATCCTATTGTGTCCGGCCACCCTCCCTCCCCCCCCCCCCCCCCGCCAGCAGTCCCTGGTGCCTCCTGTAACTCAGGGAAAGGTCAGGATGATAATAGATAGGGTGCTGCCAGCTCAGCCACTGACAGAATGGACTTTGAGACTGTTGGTGCAGCACCTGCCAGGACCTAGGGAGGCCCATGGGCTACGCTAGCCTGTTTGGGTCCACAGCGTGGGCTGAGCTGACTGCTGTGCTGTTGTTGAGGTTTTTGAGATGGGTTTTGCTTACAGTGCAGGCTGACTTGGAACTGGTGATCCTCCAGCCTTGGACTCCTGAGTGCTAGGGCGACAGTCTAGGGTGCCCAGCTCCACTCTCCATTTCCAAGGGCCTCGGGGATGAACCTGGCACCCCTGCTCTACATCATCAGCTCTCCAGTGCCACCTGCAGCTATGGGTAAGGTCTTGGCCTGCTGCCAGATGCTGGGCCTGGCCGGATTTGGGTGACACCTCATGCAGCAGGCACCTTCTTGGGACTCTTGCTCACAGTGAGCTCAGACAGAAATGGGTACCTGCTATGCATCATGGAGTGAGGACGGCAGGGACTGTACTATGTTCTGCTGATCCAATAGGGAACCCCAGAGATCATCCTACAGCAGTGGTTCTCAACCTGGGGGGTTGAATGACCCTTTTA
The DNA here is from genome assembly GCF_978045245.1 of Mus caroli. Lineage (NCBI taxonomy): Eukaryota > Metazoa > Chordata > Mammalia > Rodentia > Muridae > Mus > Mus caroli. The sequence goes on along the minus strand of NW_028227265.1, from coordinate 59,262,130 downwards.
CAGGGGTTCCATATCAGATACCCTACATATCAGATATATTATGATCCATAACAGCAGCAAATACCAACAAGATAATTTTATGGTTGGGGGTCACCACAACATGAGAAACTGTACTAAAGGGCCATAGCATTAGGAAGGGTGAGAAACACTGTCTCCCAGGGAGACGTCACTACTTGCCTTTGAGGAGACGGCCCCGGCCAGGACGGCTTCGGCATCCTCTCGCAGGCGCACCGAGCCTTCCTGCACACCATTACCCATCCCAGGCGTGCTGGACAGCGGGAGGCTCAGTCCTGAGGAACAAGAAGGGCAAGGTGAGATGAGCTAGATTCAGCAAAATGGTGACTATCCAGCCAAGGGTAGCTGTTGACTTCTGAGGTCCATCTAGGCCAGCTCCAGTGGCCTTTACCTCATGTGACTCTTGGCTCCCCATCCTCATAAGGGTGAGTCTGAGGCCACTGTGCCCTGGGCTGACAGTTTCATCATAACAAACATCTTTCTTTTCTGTCACTTGTTCATGACCATCACAGTCTGTTTTTCTAAACTAGTGCTAGCAGATCAGAGAGGACACGAGGCTGGCTGAGGCCACATGGCAGGGAGGAGAAAAGTAGGACACCCTCTGACTATCACCATGGCAGGGAATGGAGGTCAGGGGACCTATATGCCCAGAGCTACCGACCGCCAGCACCCCCACCAGGCCAGGGTGGTCTAGACCCAAGAGCTCCATCCATAGAGATACTGAGAAAAGTATTATTTTCTCCTACACCAGCCGCCTGTTCCTGCAGAAATAAGTCGTGTGAAGCCTCGCTCCCTGTTTTCTTCCTGAAGATTGAGCCCAGCGCAGCCAGCTGTGCTCAGGCCCCACCAGCTCAGGCCATTGGCCCTCAGGGAAGCAGGGATGAAGGAACAATAGAGATGCTATTATGCACCATTGTTCTCTGAGGTCTCAGTTTTGTACCATCCAATCACCAGGCTTGGTGGTACAAGTCTATCACCCTACCAATTTGTGAGGCTGAGGCAGGAGGACCTGAGTCCAAGGTTAAGGTCAACTTGGGCAACAGTGAAAATGTAAAGGAGGAGCTGCTGCAGCTCAGGGGGAGAGCACTGGCCCAGAAGCCATCAGTGAGGGCTGCTGCAGCTCAGGGGGAGAGCCTCTGCCTAGATCACTCAGTGTGCCATCACTGGCCTAACATACTTGAAGCTCAAGGCTTAATCCCCACTGTGGAAAAAACATGGAATCAAACAGGACAGGAGTGTGGTTCAGTGGCAGAGCTTGTGTGTACCTAGTACATGGGAGGTCTGGGGCGCCATCTCAGAACCAACAAAGAAAGGTACAAATACATGAGATAATGTGACAAACCAATACACAGTACAATGTGGTGATGAGCAGCTGCAGGACATATCTGCAGCAGTAAGGGCAGAGATAGCACTGGTTGTGAAGCAGCACGTTCCTGACTCTGCCCTCAATATGGGCCTTAGCCTGAGTCCAGGAGAAACAGAGGGCCCAGCCCACTGTGGGTAGCTATCCCTGGGTGTTACAAGAAAGCAGGTTGAGCCGAGCATAGTGGCACACACCCTGAATCCTAGCCCTTAGGAGGTAGAGAAAGGTAGATCGCTGTGAATTTTAGGTCAGTCTAGTCTACATAGTGAGTTCTAGGATAGCCAGAGCTACATAGTATCACTCTGTTTTGAGAAAAAAGGAAGGAAGGAAGGAAGGAAGGAAGGAAGGAAGGAAGGAAGGAAGGAAGGAAGGAAGGAGCAGGCTGAGCAGGCCATGTGGAACAAGCCAGTAAGCAGAATTCCTCCACAGCCTCTGAACCAGCTCCTGCCTTCAAGTTCCTACCTTGACTTCCTTTTGTAATAGCCTGGGACCTGAGTTCTAAGCTGCTCTTGGTCATGTTGTTTATCACAGCAATAGAAACCCTAACAAGTATAATCATGTCACGTAGGGCAGCTCGCTCACAACCACTTGTAACTCCAGATACACCAATTCAGTACACCAACACCCTCTACTGGCCTCTGCAAGCACTTACTCACAATGTGGCATACACACATACAGACAGATATGTAGACACAAATAAAAATGAAATAAATTTTAAAATAAATAATATGGGCAGGAGGGCTGGGGGCATGGCTGAGGAGTGAAACTCCTTCCTAGAATCTCGAGGTGAGGAGCATGGCTCAGCAGCAAAGCTCTTTGTGGGCTGTAGGATGCTCTGGGTTCCACCCTAGTAACTTAAGAGAAGGAAAGGAAGGGGAGGGGAGGGGAGGGAAGAGGCAAGCAAGCCAGCCTGAGGCTGGGAGAGGAAACATAAATATGAGTCTGCAGGCGGCACCCTGAGGTGCTCAAGGACGATGGCTGGAAGGTAGAATGAGGACGCGTGGGTGGTGACCTAGAGTGTGTCTCCAGGATCCCATTCTGATCTGAACAGCTGAGTGAAGATGCTGGGAGAAGAGAGAACTCTCCTGGGCATGGAGCCCTAAAAACACACACAACTCCATGGATCTTCTATGGTGGAAGAAAAGAACAGCCTCTACAAGTTGTTCCCTGACCTCCATGCATGCACAGTGACACACACAATCCCTATACAAATACATGTAGTTAAAAATCTCAAAATAAATAAAAGTCCTCAGGGGGATGTGCAGGCTCTGAGAAGACACTACATTTCTCCAAGGTGCTTATGCATATGTGGATTTTGGGGCCGCTGGGGCATGGCTTACTCCTCTAATGCGGTGTAACCAGAGGGTTTTCCCCTTCTGCTATGTCTCTAAAACCTATCGCCCAATGGACCTGTGAGAAACAGGACACACATAATGGAGGAACCGTGGCACAAACATGTATCCTTGCCTAGTGTATGAGACTGAAAAAGAAGTTATTTCAAAGTTCAAATATGAGCTTACATAAAACGAGTCTGGAGCCAGGCATGACTGTGCACACCTCTCACCTCAAGAGGAGTTCAAGGCCAGCCTGATAAACATGAGACCATGTTTCCTTAAAAAAGGGAAGGAGGAGCCGGGCAGTGGTGGCGCATGCCTTTAATCCCAGCACTTGGGAGGCAGAGGCAGGTGGATTTCTGAGTTCGAGGCCAGCCTGGTCTACAGAGTGAGTTCCAGGACAGTCAGTGCTATACAGAGAAACCCTGTCTCGAAAAACAAAAAAACAAAAAAAAGGGAAGGAGGGAGTTTAGGGGTACACCTTTGTGGCAGAGCTTCTCATTTGTAAAGGCCTGGGTTCCATCCCAGAGGAATGATAGATGGACAGACAATATATAAATAGATGATAGGTGATGGATAGATAGATGGATGATAGAGAGATGATAGGTAGGTAGGTAGATGGGTGATTGGATAGGAAATAGGGTCAGGAATCATGAAATAGGTCAGACACTGTCTCTGAAACCCCAATGAGAACTGTGCACTCTGTGTCTAGCTTCTGAGTCCAGCTTCTGAGTCCAGACCAGCCCAATTCAGGGCTTTACTTGGCACAGTTGATGAGTCTGTTAGAAAGTGATGCTGCTTAGAAAGCCAGAGTGTCCTGAAAAACCATCCGGGTCTCACCAATGACACTACCAGCCCTATGCAGTGGTGACATCACCCACTCTGCAGCCTGGGCACCTGCACCGTCTGGGCATCCTGAGGGCCCAGCCTCACAGGACACAGCGCCCTCTCAGGGTCCAGCCCTTTCCTCAGCTCCTGTGTCTCCCAGGAGGAGTGACAACAGCCTGAGTTACTTGTGATGCACTCCAGAGGGCGAGCCAGAAGGACCACAAGCTCTAGACAAGCCTGTGCCACAATGACACCTTGTCTCATACACAGAACAACCAAACAGGTGAAAGGCTATTTCTGTCAATATTTACCCATGGATGCCTAGGCCAAAGCTCAGCACAACCCAGTGATGTGGGGCTCATTCCAGATAGCTGACTTCCAAGCTCAATTGTGTATTTCTCGGACTCAGTATGGAACTGAGCTACCTCCCAAGGAGGCCCGCTTTGTACAGAAAGCAGTGCTCGTGAACCACCGACCACTGTGCAAGCTGGGCTATGGGAGAGGCCAGAATGGGCGCCAAGGATGCAATGGCATTCCATGAGGACAGGGGTGGGGGGAGGGGGCTGTTGCCAGGCTACCAAGGGGCTGGAGAGATGCTTAGTGGTTAAGACTGCTAGCTGCCCTTACTGAGGACCTAGTTTGATTTCCAAGCAGCCACATGTTGGCTCACAAACATTTCTCACTCCAGTTCTAGGGGACTGGATACCTGTTTCTGGCCTCAGCAGACACTGTACACATGTGATGCACAGACATCCATGCAGGCAAAAACACCCACAGGCATAAAAATAGAAATAAAATAAAATGACTGTAATGCTTACTTACACAGCATGCAGTGCTGTAAAGAAACTAAATGGAGGCCCAGGCTGCAGCTTCACTGGTAACATGCTGGGCTGGCAGCAGGGAAGCTGCGGGCTCTGATGTCAGCACTACATAAAGACTGGTGCAGCGGGGCACCTGTCACTCCAACACTCAGGAGGCTCAGACATGCGTTTACCACAGGTTCAAGGGCGGCCTGGGCAACAGAGTGGGGATTGCCTCAAATGAATAAATAAATAAATGAACAAGTGGATGAAGTAGAGGCTAAAAAACTGTGAAGCCCGCAGCCCCTGAGCCACGCCAAGAGAAACTCTGGGGCTGAGTTTCAGATGTCTGTGGCTGTCGAGTGACTGGCCTGGTGACCCAGCTCCACTTGTAGCATCTTGCCAGCCCTGCCTTTGGGGCAGTATGATCACACCAGGACACATACAGAAGGCTGAAGGAGGTACCCTTCTATAGAGCTTTGTGCTAGCTGGTTTCCTAGGAGACCATCTAGGCAAGGCATGTACTTACCCTCATCAACCTCTCTCCTCTAACCAGGTCTCTGAGGCCTTTGGTGAAAGGGTGCCCTGGGCTTCTATGTTGAGGATGAGGATGGGGCCAAGACACATATACGGATAGGGTGAAAGAGCAGCTACTGTGTGCCGAATGCCAGACCCACCCTTACCTCAGCTGCCTTAGCTAGAGACTTCTAGGTGTGTGTTACAGATGGACAGTTGGGAATAAAACTCTGATAAGCATTCGCCTAAAAATCCTCCAGTGGGGCTGTGAGCATGGCTCAGGGGTAGAGTTCCTGTCTAAGATCTCTCAGTGTCGGGGGCTGGGGAGGCACATGGCTTAGGGGTAGAGCATCTGCCTAGACTTCTCCAGTGAAGGACTAGGGTGTGGGGTGGGATAAAATCTTAGGCTATGGATAGCTGTCCCTCCCCAGTACCCTAAAACCTACAAACAAAAACCAAAAAACAAAAAAATCAACCCTTCTGTATACGAGGAAGCTTTGGCCTGTTGGGAGGAAGGCGACAGTGATGGAGACTCCAGGTGGTTACTGGGGTACATGGTTGCTCACTTGTCCGCTACTGAGCTATCTTCCTTTCTTGTCAGAAGCTCAGCCAAGCCTTGCACTGGACTCCAAAGCAGCAGGAGATCTCTTACCTAGGGAGTCCAGCCCTGTCCTAGAAAACCACATGTTCCTTAATTAAGCCTTCACTTATCCCAGAGGACCATCCACAGGGTGGGAGTGCGGGAGTGGAAGACATGTCCATCAATTCCCAAACAGCTCGACAGAATATAACCCTGTCACAGGCAGTGCCTTGAGCAGTTCAGGACCCTGGATACAGGCCCTCCAGCATGCCAGGAGCCCCTCTCAGCTCCTGTCTCAGGATAAGGACACAAGTTAAGTGTCTGGATCACCAGGCTGACAACTGGTTAACCTGCTCCTGCTGTGGGCTCCTGCCACAGACTGCCTGGTAGAGGAAAGAGGATGGGGAAACCACACTTGAGGGACTGTAGCCAGGATTCCTATCCTTGGCATGAGGATACCCAAGCCTGTTGGCTTTCACAAGTCTGGAGAAAGCCAGAGGAAAACACCTCTAAGAGAGGATGAAAGACAAAGCTTGCATGATTTTTAAAGTCTTGGGGCAGGCAATAGCACTTAGTGGGGAGCCAACTTCCCAGCCTATGCAATGTGCTGGGCCCCATCTCCTGTGCTGCCTGTCAGCATGTACTGGGAGGCTGTTGAAGGAGGGTCAAGTCCAGGCTTGGGCTCTATATAGCCAGACTTTTTCTCAAGCAGTAATAGTCACTCTGCCCCGTGAGGCACAGACCAGGCCTTGCAGGCGATGAAGAGAAACAGATGAGCCAGCTGGTGTTTTGGAGCTCCTGTCCCCACACAAAGCTGTGTGGGGTTTGGCTAGACATGCCACGTCAGGACATGATGTGATTCCTGCACCCACACTGGGATGTGAGGACTCTGTAGACTGAGCCTCACCGTCTGTGAGGCTCTGATCCCCAGCACCAGCCAGTTAGGTCAAGTAGACAGTGACCCACGGTGACTTGAAAAGCAAACACGGAAATTGTCTACAAGAGCTGAGGGTGTAGGCAACTTGCTGAGCAGGCACCAGGCCAAATAAAAAGAGCATTGGCACTGAGCATGCTCACTGTCTCCTAAACAATACAGTGCTTATTTCTACACTGTCCTGTATACTGTCACTTAAGGAGGACACACTCAGGTTGTAGGCAAACAACGCTCCACTATACAGAGGGGGCCTGGGCTGAAGGTTTGGTGACTGGGGGAGGGAAGAAGGGCAGATGACAGTACTAGAACCAAGGCTCACACATAACAGCAGATGGCAGTGTTGTTAGTCTGTCACTGTAGTCGCAGCTGATGGGCTTTGTTGGGGATCTACTAGTCACTCCTTGTATCCTCCCCCCTTGGTAAGCATTTAGCAGTTACACACTACCCCAAACCATGCCCATCCTGTCTTCCTGGATCTATGTTGCCTCCTGTCTCCTCTCCTCTGCCTCTGTTGCTCAAGACCTGATGGCCATGAAACTCTGGCTGTGTATTATCCTTCTCCCAGTGCTGGACAGGTCAGCTGTACTCTCACAGTGAGCCCGGGAGAACACAGCACAGGGGTTCTGTCAGTGCTTGGGCCTTGACCTCCTTCCTGCTTAAGGTCAGGTCAACTAAGCATCTCCTATCAAGCGGCCACTCTGCCGCCTCTGTGCTCTGCTCTCTGGGGTCACTTTGCTCTGGGATAGGGTGAGGCCAGATGACTATGGAACAGAAAACACATGGACCTATACGACCCACATTGGTTTATAGGAATAGATATATCTTCTATCCTGTTTTTGTTGGTTGGTTGGTTGGTTAGTTACCCCCCTCAACTCCCATGAGACAGGATTTCTCTGTGTAGCCCTGACTGGCCTGGAACTCACTCTGTAGACCAGGCTGGCCTCAAACTCAGAAACCCTCCTGCCTCATGGGTGTCTGAAAACACAGTCCAGCTGCGTTCTCCTGCACTGCTCCACTCTGGTGGGTGAGGGCTGAGGGGGCAACAGCTCACAGGACAACAATGTCAAGGGGTCAGGTGAGGAGCACACACTTGCTATGGATTCCATCCTCAGCACCCTTTACTGTCAGACCCTAGCTACCTACCTGCCAGGGTAGTGGGAGGGCAGCCTGTCACCTGTGCCACTGCCTGAGGGCTGCAGACAGCCCCAACCCGTATGTGAAGAGCCACCTTCTTAGTGATGGTTTCTAAGTCTACCGTGGGTCCTACAGCCAAAGTCATCAGAAGCCAATTACCATCTGTTTGCCAATGAGAAGGGCTGTTTTCTTTTTTGGATCAGAGTTTGGTGTGCGTGGCATGGTGGCTGTTGCCTGCTAACCCTGACTGCTGCCAGCCTCAAAGATAGACAGGAGCTCCTCACTCCATGCTCTGGGGACTGTGACGGTCACCCTGGCTAGGAACTCTAAGCATGCCTCACAGTCACGCAGATTTCAAAAGATCAAGACAACTCTGGCCATAGCACACCTGCCAACCAGCACCTGCAACCTAAGGTGCAAGTTCAAGGACAGCCTGTGTGGGATACATGGCAAGTTCCAAGCCAACTTGAGCAACATAGTGAGAGACTCTGTCTCAAAGATGAAAAGTACAGAGAGTGTGGGGAGACATAGAGCTCAGTGCGAGATCTCTTGTCTCTGGGTTCCGTTTCCACTACTGAAAAGAAAAGACAAAGCAGGGTAAAAAAGGAAAGAAAGGCCAGTGAGGCTTGCTGCCAAGCCTGATGATCTGTGCAGTCTCCGGAGCCCACCTGGAGAACTGAGAACTGACCCTGCCAGTTGGCCTCCAACCTCCACCACATGCTGCAGCAGGCACACATCCTCCCTACCACAACAAATAAATAATTGTACGAAGAGTCACTGTCTTCTGCTCTTGCCCACCCACAGTCACCAGTGACCCTTGGATATGCTATTATATAAGCCAAGGCACCGGAACCCCTATGCTGGGTCCTATCAGTTATTGCTCCTCATCTCCAAAAGCCCGGGTTCTCACCCCATGGGGTGCAGAACAGTGACGCCTGGCCACCCTGAGCAACAGTTAATCCATGCTCAGGTAGTTAATTTATTACCTGGACATATTCAACTCCACATCTTCATGCTCTGCTCTGCATCTTCTGAAGTGCATCCTGAAACTCCCATCCTCACTGTCCCCAGCATTCCCTATGCCCTGAGTATTCAGGTGACTCCCCTACTCCTTTCTGCTTGATTCCCACTTAGGCTGGGGGGTCCAGGAAGGCCAGCAAGGGCCTAGACTGCAATACCTGCATGGTGCTTTAGCTTCCCAGTCCTGCTCCTGCCTTTGTGCATGTCTCCATTGCTGCCCAATGCAGCTCTTCACCATGCTAACCCTTCCCCAAATGGGGGCAGATCATACTGTTGCTGTGAAAAGACAGAGGCCACATGTGACCTCTCTATACTTGTTTTCCCATCCATCACTATATTCCTGGGCAAGTGATGCGTGCTGCAAGTATGCTCCCTAACAAGGAGGCAGGCAGGGCTCAGACTCTTTCACAACCAATGGACCAAATCTGCTGTGCACCTCACCTCCCCAGCCCAGTGCTCCCCTACCATCTTCCTGCTTGTTTATGAGACAGGTCATCCTGTGTAGCCCTGATTGGCCTTGAACTCAGAGATCCTCCTGCCTTTGCCTCCCCAGCACTGGACCTGAGGGAATGTGCCTCCATGTCCAAGCTTTTGAGAAGGGGTCTTATGTATGGCCTTCAATGTGGCTATAGAATCGGGGATGGCTGTGAACTCCTGATTGTCCTTCTTCATGTCCTGAGTGCTGGGAGGACACTTTTAGCTGTTCCCTGCTGTGTTTAAGTGATGTCTGCTCTGGAGAAAGGCCTGGAAGGCAGCAGATCGTCCTCTCACCATGCTGGGAGCTGGGGACTGGGACAGTTTTCCCCTGAGTGAGATGAGGGGACCAGGATTTGCAGAGGAGGATGCAGTGGCTGGGAGCCAGGGCCTTTATGGTCCACCCCTGCACTGAACCGCTGGGCATTTCCAAGGCCAGTGGTCACAGGATCCAGGAATGCTCTGAGCAGGATTCCTAACACCAGCCTAGACTTGCTGCTGAGGGCTGCAAGTTTGCTACACCCACCAACTCTGCAGAAAAGAAAGCCATACCTGAGCAAACTGTGAACAGTCATCTGTGCTGTTTTTCTTGTCCTAGGTCCCAAAACAATACTGTGTTACAACTGTGCACAGCACTTACACTGTTTCAGCTTGTAAATGACCTAAGAGGACGTATAGTCTCTGGACCTAGTGAGTTCAGGCCTGACACCACAGAGGGCTATAGCAGGAGGATCAAGTACAGAACCAGGGGCTGGACAGACAGCTCTGAGGTTAAGAGCATTAGTTGTCCTTGACATCTGGGGTTTGACTCCTAACACCCACATGGCACCTCACAACCATCTGCAGGTCCAGGATATCTGATACCAGGTTCTGACCTCTGCTGCACTGTGGGAGGTGCATAAACATACACGTAAGCAAAACATCTATACACAAAATTCAAGGCCAGCCTGAGCTATAGTGTGAGACTCATGGCTCATACATAGCTCAATGGGAGAGCACTTGCCTAACACACACAGTACACTGGGCTCCACCCCCAGAACCACAGAAACAAAGGCAAGAGGTCTATGGGGGGAGCCAGGCATGGCAGCACACATCTGGGATCCCAGCTTTGGGAAGGTTGAGGCAGGAGGATAACAAATTCAATGGTAGCCTGGTCTACATGGTGGAAACCTTGTCAGAAAGGAAAGAAAGAAGGAATCTGGGGAGGAAGGGGGACCGTGAGAAAGGAAGGGAAGGGAAGGAAAAAGACAGACATACCAAGATTTAGGGAGCAGCATGGGATCCTGGAAGTCCTTGGCATGGTGCAACTGGCTCATTCTCTGACTGAAGAACGTGTGTTTGTCTGCTTTGAGTCAGGGTCTCAAGTAGCCTAGGCTGGCCTCCATGCAGGTATAGAGTAGAGGATGACATTAAATTCCTGATCCTCCTGTCTTTGCCTCCCAATGCTGAGATGCTGAGTGCTAGAATCTCATGCCCAGATGTTTTCGATAGCTTTTTAAAAACAAGGTCTCCTCATGTGGGCCAAGATGACCTTGAATCTCTGGGCTCCTCCTGCCTACCCCTCCTCAGAGTCATACAATTGTTTTCCTTTGTCTGGCTGAACCCAGTGTTTCTGTCAGCTTGTGAGAGGAGCAGCCATCACCTCCGCTGTGGGCAGCTCTAGGGGGCCTTGTCCACACTCCTGCATTTGCTTCCTGTAGCAGCCACCACAAACTACCACGCCTCAGGTGGTAAGTCAGAACAGTCAAATTTTCTTTTGTGCCTTTTGAGACAAGGTTTGCTATATATACAGCCCAGGTTAGACTTCATCTCAGGGATGCACTAGCCTCCACCTCCCAAGTGCTGGCTGGCAACATTGAGAAAGCATAATAGCCAGCAATGAAACAACAGAACAATGGACTATCGTAAAGTCGTGTCCTTCTCTGCTCCCTCCACAAAACAAAAGCCTCTGGGATGTGAGCAGGGCTGCAGACAGTAACAGCAAAAGGTGCCTCTGTAAGAAAACAGATGTCCAACAGGCACATTTAAAAATAGCACAGTGACGGGGAGAATGGGAGAGACAACAGTCTGCTTCTCTACTACTTGTTACTTTTTTTTAAATTAGGTATTTATTTCATTTACATTTCCAATGCTATCCCAAAAGTCCCCCACCCACTCCCCCACCCTACTTGTTACTTTTTAAAATATACTTTCTTTCTTCTCACACCATGTGATATTTTTCTTTCCTTTTTATTTTATCTATCTATCTATTCATCTATCTATCTTTCAGACTGCATCTTTTTTTTTTCTTTTTTGAGACAAAAGCTGTGTAGCACTGGTTGTCCTGAAACCTGGTCCTCAATAGACCAGGCTGGCCTTAAATTCATAGACATTCTCCAGTCTCTGCCTCCCCAGTGCTAAGATTAAAAGTGTGTACCATCATGCCTGTTTTTTTGTTTTTCTTCTTTCTTTTCTTTTTTTAAATTTTATTTTGTGTTTGTTATTGAGATAGAATCTTACAATGTAGCCCAGGCTAGTCTGGAATGTTCTATTCTCCTGCCACAGCATTCCAGAATTACAGACATATGGTACACCATCAGAGACTCTTACTTCTTAGGCATTTAATAGTTAAAACTAAAAATGCATTTCTGGGACTGAAGAACTGGTTCAGTGGTTAAGAGCACTGACTTCTCTTTTAGAGGATACAGTTTCCATTCCAAGCACCCACATGGCAGCTCACAACAATCTGTAACTCCACTTCCAGGGAATCTTGACACCTTCTTCTGGCCTCTCCTGTCACTGGGCACTCGAGGTACATAGACACATGCAGGCAAAAACATCATAGACATAAACCAAAAATAAAATATCTTAAAAAACAAAACAAAACCCAGGGCTGGAGAAATGGCTCAGTGGTTAAGAGCACTGACTCCTCTTCCAGAGATTCTGAGTTCAATTCCCAGCAACCACATGGTGGCTCACAACCATCTGTGATGGGACCTGATGCCCTCTTCTGGTGTGTCTAAAGACAGTGATGTACTCACATAAATAAATAAATCTTTAAAAAAGAAAAAAAAAAACAAAAAAACAAAAAACGTTTGACTGCATTTCTGAGTCCAGGAAGATGAGTTGGTGGGTACCAAAGTTCTAGGTATATGAGAGGGCTCAGCATACCTGGGCAGAGGGCGGTGCTGCCAATTGTGATCCCCTGAGTTCCACCTCCAGAGCCCACACAGTAGAAGAAAGAACCAACTCTCACAGACCTCTGCTCTCCATCACACCTACTCCCTGTCACATGCACACATCCACCCCATCCTCCCACAAATAAATACATGAATGTAATTTTTAAAATTTCAGGGGCTGGAGAGATGGCTCAGCAGTTAAGAGCACGGACTGTTCTTCCAAAGGTCCTGAGTTCAAGTCCCAGCAACCACATGGTGGCTTACAACCATCCTAAAAGACATCTAATGCCCTCTCCTGGTGTGTCTGAAGACAGCTACAGTGTACTTACATATAAAATAAATATTTAAAAAATTTTCAAAGAGGACCTGAGTTCAAATCCCAAGCACCTACAGGAAAACCCAGGCATGGCCCTGCATGCCTGTAACTCCAATATTGGGTTGCAAAACCAGAAAAATCCCAGGAGTTTGCTGGCCACTCGGCAGCAGAAGAGGGCATGGATTCAGCTGGAGCTGGAGTTAGCCACCAATGAGTGCTGGCAGTCTAGCCTCAGTCTTCTGAAAATGTAGCTCTAGCCTGTATGGACTTGTCCTTTAGACAGATTTTACTACTTTGCCACAGCTGGCCTGGAACTCTCCATATAGGCAAGGCTGGCCTCAGATGCATAGAGATCTGACTGCCTCGGATTCCTGGGAGCTGGGAATAAGGTTTGGCTGAAGACACCTTTACCCACTAAGTCATTTCAACAAGCTTTCAAAGAAATGGATATTTTGTAGCTGGTGGTGACACACTCCTTAATCCAGCACTCAGGAAGTAGAGGCAGGCAGGTGAATATCTGTGAATTCTAGGTCAGTCTGGTCTACAGAATGAGTTCCAAGGCAGCCAGGGCTATGTAGAGAAACCCTGTCTCACAAACTACAAACAAACAGATAACAAATGGTGGGGCCGGGAGCATAGCTCCCTGGTAAAATGCTTGTCTACTGGCCACCAATCCCTGGCTTTCATTCCAGCACCAAAACAGCAGGTAAATAGTTCTTGTGTGTGTGCATGGGTATGTGCACCGTATGCATGCATGTTTGTGTGGGGTGTGTGCATGTGTGTCTATGTACACTCATGCATTCATTTACACATGTGTGTCCTTATTAGGTGCCTCACTCAGTCACTCTTCACCCAGAAGAGTGGCAGGTAAGAGGCAAGAGAAATTAGACATTAAGGCCAATTTCAACTACATAGGTACTTCAAGGTTGGCCTGAGCTACATGAGACCCTGTCTCAAAAATAAATCAGTAAGGGCTTGGTGTGGTTAACCATAACTTTATTCCCAGCTCCCAGGAGGCAGAGGCGGTCAGATCTCTATGCATTTGAGGCCAGCCTTGTCTATAGAGAGTTCCAGGCCAGCATGTGTGTGTACCACTTGTACCTGAGGAAGCGAGAAGATAGAGGAACTGGAGTTATAGATGGTTGTGAGGCACCATTTTCGTGCAGTGGTTCTGAACTAGTGGCTCGTGATTCTTGGGGTTTACGAATCAGATACCCTGCATAGCAGATATTTACATTATAATCTATAACGGTAGCAAGGTTACAGTCAGGAAGCTGCAAGAACATGAGGACTCTATTAAAGGGTCGAAGCAAGGAAAGGTTGAGAACCGCACTTCTCCCATTGGCTTAGACATGTTAAGCTGGGCTGGAAGGCCAGCAAGCCCCAGGGATTCACTGGTCTCCACCTCCCCACCCTGGGTTCCAGACTTTTCTCTAAAATAGGTTCTATGGCTTGAACTAAGGTCCTCACCTTTGCACAATAAACATTGTAGTCAGCCATCTTCCCAGCCTCACTGTTGTTTTTCTTGGGGTGCCTTACCCTAAAATATCAAGACCTGAGTTGAAGTACTGTTCGGGGTCAGAGCACTGGCAAACAGAGGTGATTTTCATCTTCTGTGTGAAGAGGGAAACCAATCCCAGCACGCACACCCCAGGACAACAGGTCATACCCTGACTCCTCTCTGATTTTTCTTAGCATTTTGCAGAGAGGGACTGTGAGATGCCCTGACCTTTTACCTCACTGTGGAAAAGGATCCAAAGTCTGTTGTGAGGCCTGCTTCCTGAGCCAGGACATTGAAGGGGACAGATCAAAGGCTTTCAGCACTGCTGCTAACCTGCCACAGGGGCAGGCCTGAGCCCTTAATCCTGTCTGAACTGGCTACTGTAGGAAGCAGGCCTTCCACCTTCTCCCTGTGAGAACAATGGCCAGTTAGTCTCCTTGACCTGGCCCTGGCAGCTGAACCTAGTCATAAAGACAGGGGTACTGAGGGGCTGCCCTGATCCACTCATGCACATCCCCACTGGCTACTTTAGAGGCAACAGCTTAAAGAGTCACCAGTGGGGGATCTGCTACTCATCTGGCCTCACCACAGCAAGAGCCTATGCAGATCCCATAGTTAGCTATAACCGTCTTGCTATCTATCTATCTATCTATCTATCTATCTATCTATCTATCTATCTATCTATTTATATGAGTACACTGTTCAGACACACCAGCCAACTCTTATGATGAACAACATTTAATTGGGGCTGAGTTACAGGTTCAGAGGTTCAGTCCATCATCATCAAGACAGGAGCATGGCAGCCTCCAGGCAGACTTGGGGTTGAAGGAGTTGAGAGTTCTACCTCTTCATCCAAAGGCAGACAGGAGAAAACTGGCTTCCGGGCATCTAGGACACTGGTCTTAAAGCCCATGTCCACAGTGACACACTTCCTCCATCAAGATGACACCTCCAAATAGTACACTCACTGAGCCAAGCCTATTTAAACAACCACAGCCACAATGTTGCTGCTGGGAATTGACCTCAGGACCTCTGGAAGAGCAGCCAGTGCTCTAACTGCTGAGCCATCTCTATAGCCCAATCTTGCTATTTGGGGGGGGGTGTTGTTGGAGGGGTCTCGAGACAGGGTTTCTGTGTAGCCCTGGCTGTCCTGGAACTCACTCTGTAGACCAGGCTGGCTGTGAACTTAGAAATCCACCTGCCTCTGCCTCCCAAGTGCTGGGATTAAAGGCATGTGCCACCACGCCCGGCCCAATCTTACTATTTTTAATATCTGGGTTTTTTGTTTGTTTGTTTTTTTGTTTTCACTTTGCCTGACACAGGGTCTCAAGTAATCTGAAAAGACCTTGAACTTTCTGTGTAGCTAAAAATGACCTTGAACTCTTATATTCCTGTCTCCTCCTCCTAAATGCTAAGATGGTAGTGGGCATAAAACAGACACTTCTGGGGAGTTTTGGTTGTTTCATTTAATTGAAACAAGGTCTTGCTGTAGAGTCCAAGCTGGCTTCAATATTGTCTCAGCTTCCCTCATCTGGGACTGCAAGCCTTACCACTATACTCATGTGATTATAACTATTTTTCTTATTGTTTTTTCTAATAGGATATTGCTATGTATTGCAGGCTGGCCTTGAACAGTTTCTCTGGTACTAGGATCAAAGGAGTGCACAGCATGCCTGAAAATATTGATTTATTGGAAATAGTCTTACTATGTAGCCTTGGTTTTTCTAAAACTCACTGCATAGACCAGGCTAGCCTCAAACTCACAAAGATCTTCCTGCCTCTATCTTTTAAGGGCTAGAATTAAATACACCATTGCTGGCACATACTGATTTTTTAAAAACTACCTGTATCACTTATATCATCAAAATCTAATTTTATGTACACGTTATATATGTGTGTATAAAAAAATGTGTACAGAGGGGCTGAGCAGATGGTTCAGCAGGTAAGAGCTCTTGCTGCAGACAAGCATGAAAACCCAAGTTCAAATCTCCAGCACCCACGTAAAAAGCCAGGAATGGTTGCTGAAGCAACACCAGACATCCTTCCCTGGCCTCTGCGTGTTTGTGTGCCTTATTCACACACAGTAAACTCATAGACATACATATATGCTCACAGCTCACGTAAACAACCATATATAATATAAGTACATACTCTACACATATATTATAATTTTCTTTTTCAAGGCTGGGGTGAAACCAAAGGCTTTGAAAATACTAAGGAAGTATTCTACTACTGATTGTACCCCATGACCTTGCTTGAAATCAAATGGAAAGTCCCAAAGGCTACAGTTTCCACAGGAGAAGCTGAAGGTGACATGAGCAGGAGGAACATTCTGGCACTATCCTCAGTGAAGGGAGAGACCACTGAGAGTGACAGCACTGGGCCAGCCTTACAGGAAATAAGACCTTTATTGATTTTTCATAACAAAGCCACTGTCCTCCTACACACATGGAAATTAGACTTAGAACTAAAAAACTGCCAGAAAAACCTCCCCCCCCCCCAGTTCAAGCCCCCACCTTTTTGCACTGACGCTTTAAGCAGTTGAAACATTAGCTCTCCCAACTCTGAGAAGTATTTCCTTACTGTTGAATGGCAGCAAGGAACTCGGGCAGGTCACGGAGAAGGCCTGGTCTGACCACAACCAACAGCGCCCCAGATGTTTAGCAGCCCACCAATCCCGCCTGCCTCCACACCCACCAAAGCCTGGAGACACACGCTCAGGCAGCCACCTAGGGGCTGTCCCTTCCAGCTAAGCATTTCCGGATTCATCAGTCACGACTTGGGAGAAATGCCTGGGAATGGGGTGGAGTATGGTGGGGGCTCCCCTCCTCCACTAACTCAAGAGACAGAAACACCAGTAAGCAGCCTTTGACAGGAGCTGGCTCACAGACAGGGCTCAAGGGGGCCAGGCAGAGCCTGCTGCAATGTTTGAGGGCTTCAGACTTCTGGTTGAAGTCTGGGTGAACTGGGATGCTCTGAACATCAGGCTGAGGGGATTATTCTAAGTACAGAAATGACTCGAAAGCTGTCCAGCCCTGAGGTTTTTGTTTGCTATTGGTCTTTGAGACAGGGCCTCTGAGTAGCCCAGGCTGGACATGAACTCCAGATCCCCCTGCTGAGATGTCAAGTGTGCACCCCCATACCTGGTTTCTGTGGTGCTAGGAATGGAACCCCCAACTTCAAACAAGCACTCTACCAACTCCACTCCAGTCTATGCACTGTTTGCTCATTAGTTTTCTTTCTTTTTGTGAAACAAGGTCTTAAAGAGCCCAGGCTACTCAAATTCACTATGTGTGTAGCAAGGTAACCTTGAACTTCTGATCCTACCTCTACCTGCTCAGTGCTCAGATGACTCATAACATCATGCTGTGTCAAGAAGTAATTTTATATGCATATACATATACATACATATTGTGGTGTTGTGTGGGTGTGTGTATTTGCACGTGTGACACAGAGCCCATGTAGAGATCAGAGGACAACTTTTGGCAGTCAGTTCCCAAAAACTCAGTTTGCTGAGCCATCTCACCTACCCTCAAGCACTCTTTATAAAAGTTCAAGGACAACCTGGGTTACAGTGCAAGACTTTGACTCCAAAACTAATCAATAAATAAATACAATAAAATGAAATACTAGAAATAAATTTAAAAGCCCTGTTAAAACAATAACAGACCAGATGGTAGCCCACACTTTTAATCCTGGCACTTGGGAGGCAGAGGCAGGGAGATCTCTGTGAGTTCCAGACTAGCTGGCTCAACACAGTGAAACACGGTTTCCAAAACCAAGCCACCACTCGCACTACACCGGGGACGAAAATAAAAAATTTAAAACCACAAGTTAGGTGGACTTTGCTTTGGGAGTGAAGCGATGGTTGCGCGACAGGGACGGGGAGAGGCACGCAGGTGCACGTGTGTAGCAGCCGCGTCCGGGTGGCACCCGAAGCTTGCACCCAAAGCGTCCACCCGGGTTCCGAAGGAGGGACACGCAGCGGGCTGAGGAAGATCAGGTCAGCGAGGCACGCATGTTGGGTGCGTAAGCGGCCACCTCGGCCTCACAGGGGTTGTCACTCGCAGGGCAGCTCGGTGTGAAATCAGGGTTCGGCCTGGCCGTAGGGACCCCGAGGACGCGCGAAACACAGGGTGTGTGAGGGGATCTGTCACCTCTCCACGCTCGCGACACTGCTGTCACAACGAAACGGCCCCATGCCGCGCTTCCTCCCAGCCCGGGCCGCGAGAACCCCGCCACCCCGCGTCGCCCCTTGGCGCCTGCGCTCCTTGGGTAGCGCTCACCTGCCCGGACGCGTCGCCGCCGCCGCCGCTGCCGCTACTGCCTCGGCCGCCTCAGCCGCCTCAGCCGCTGCAGCCCCGCCTCGCGCGGGCCCTAAGCTCGAGGTCCGGGAGGGGCCCAGGCCCTGCCGCCATTGGCCACGCCCTGTCCAATCAGCGCTGGAGACGGCAAGAATTTGTAAGCATGGCACAAACGGGCATCCTTTTAAACCAATCGCTAAAGGAAGGGGCGAGGCTACGTGGAGGGGTGGCCCTGGTTCTTCTGAGCGTTCTACACCGGGTACGAGGCGGAGAGGCCTGGTGGGGAGCGCTCAAGAATTGGAACCCGCAGAAAATGGGCAGAGCTCCCAGCCAATTGCCAAGGGGCATAGGCGGAGCTAAGGGGAAAGGCGGCTCTTGGTTTCGGAGAAATCGGGGCACAAGGAGACAGAAGCGAGGATTGGATTCTGCAGAAAATAAGCAACGCTTTGGGCCAATAACTGAAGGGAGGGGGCGGGGCCTGGAGACAGCCCTCTTAGCCAATCGCTGAAGAGCAAGGTCAGCGCTCGGAGTAAGCTGGCGCGCTGGGCAAGGGCGAAGCTCGAGGATCGGAGGGTGTAGCCCGGAGGTCGACGATGATTGACTGTGACACTAAAGATGTACAGGTTCTGGGACCAATCGCAGAAGCTGTAGGCGGTGCATCTTCCAGGGGTGGGCGCGCTAGGTACAGACCATAACTATCCTGTCTGCCCTGGATGATCTAGTATGTTCCGCGCAGACTCCTCAGGTTCCCATGGCGCGCAGAAGCTTTACTCTTTCCTGAATTTAGACTTTGACAGTTGAAACACTCTCAGTTAATTCTCAGCCCGTCCCTCCTTTACTGTTCCTCTGCAGATGATACAAAGGGCAGAAACTCAGATCACTCAGCCTTTCTCTGCTACTTGAGCTCGTGGGCAAAACATGGGAAGCAAAAGTGCAATCCTGCTGACGCGATCTGACTTTCAGAAAGCGACGTCTCTGGGTCCAAGCTTTATCCTTTACGAGATCTTATGACATCCCTGTGTTTGTGGTAACTCTTCGGTGAATTAACCAAACAATAAATACAACCACATGTCAAAGGGAACACAGAAACTAACACAGAGAGGTCAAGCTCTTTGACCAAGGTTACAGAGCACTTTAGCTGTTCAATTTGTATATTGAAGCTCTGAACCCCCCCAGAAAGGGTAGAAAAGCAGTGGGGAATGGAGTGACCTGCGTTACTCAGTCTGCTCAAGCCTTGGACAGAGCAATCCTTAGGTTCAATCTTGCCTCCTCGACCCCTTTGTGGAAACAGAAGGAGCCAAGATGGCTCAATGGGTAAATGTTAATCCTACAGATTCGAAGAGAAAGACCACCGACCCAAATCATGGCCAAGAAAATTAAAGCAAGCAATTAATTAAAGCAAGCTTGTGTACATGAGATGTCTCTTCCTAAAAACCAGACATCAATCAACATTGAAAGTGGGGAAGATACATTTGTTTTATTTGTTTTTGTTTTGAGACAGTGTCTCACTATAGAGCCCTGGTTGTCCTGGAACTCACTATGTAGACTAGACGGGCCTCAAAAACACAGAGATCCATCTGCCTCTGCCTCCCAATTGCAGGACTTAAAAGGAGAATGCCACTATTTGGGTTAGTAGATTAGGTCTTTATAACTCATGGCAGGGGGTTTCCAAATGAGGATCTGGCAGGCAAATAGGGTTACAGCCGCAGAACATAGGGTAACAAGTTGGTCATAACACCCACGGGAAACAGAGACATTGTTGCAAGGTGGCCATAACAGGGTAACAACCTTTGAAACTAAGACATGGTTTTTCATTTCCTGGAACAGGTAGTACAGAAAGAACCATTTGTAGTTAAGGTTACAGTGGGATATAGCCCATGTCCTGAGAAACAAAGATGTAATCATAAACAGGAACGAGCATGGTTTGTTTTACTATAAGATGCCTTCAAGCCCAAGATGGAAGCAGCCTGGGCCTTCAGAAAGGCTCTGACCTGGCCACCAGCCACAATGGCCTGCATTTAATATCCTAACCCACATGGTGGAAAGAGAAAACAGAGTCCCAAAAGTTGTTTTTTTGACCTCTCCACACCCATGCTATGGCATGTTCATGCCCAAGGTCCTGCCTCTCTGTGGAGCTGAGGACCATGAGCAGGCCCTGCAGTTGCCCACAGCTGAGGGGCACACATCATCCTATGCTTCTTGTCCCCAGAACCATCTCCTCTCTGACTTCCCAATAACATTTTCTTAACTTTCAGACATCAAGAAGACAGAAATGAACTCTTATTTCCCACATGTTTGGGTGGGGTCAGTAGAGATCAAGTTTAGCAGCAGAGGATCTTGGGAGGAAGCCAGGATAAGCTTAATATTACAGACTCAGGTTTCAGGGCTGTATAAAGCCCTGAACTCTTCATCTGAAATGTTAAAACGGGCAGGCTCACATCATGCAAGCCACTATCTGGCCACCGTTGGGACTCCCCATAGACTACTTCACTGTAAACTTCCTGGCAAGGATGAAGATATTCTAAAGAGATGACTCAGAGGTTAAAACCACTCTGCTCTTGCAGAGAACCTGAGTTTAGTTCTCAGTACCCACATGACAGCTCACAACTGTCTGAAACTCCATTTCCAGAGGATCTAATGTCCTCTTCTGGCCTCCACAGGTACCTGCACACACATTAATTCATCATAAATTCATATGGGTGTACGTACATACACAAAGGAGGCATCTTTGCCCTTCTCTTACCTATCAGAATATTTAAACAAGGGCCTCCAAAACTTTAGAATTTCTCCAGGGACCAGGTGGTGGTGGCTTATGCCCTTAATCCCAGGACTTCGAAGGCAAAGGCATGTCTATGAGTTTGAAGCCAGCCTGGTCTACAGAGTGAGGTCCAGGACAGCCAAGGCTACACAGATGTAGAGAAACATTGCCCCTCCCACTGACACCCACACAAAAAGAATTTCCCCAGGAACCTAAGCCTGATGCAGTCAACACTGAAGCTTAACTTGCCTCTGGCAAAGAGTCCACACAGTTCCAACATCCTGTCAGACTTGAGGAGAGACTGAAGCTGAGCCAGCAAGGTGACAGTGACAAGCAAAGAGCCGTGGCCTGAAGAGGACCACTTAGCTGTTTACAGCTCCTGCCTTCTGTTCAAATATGAATCTTGGGCTTGTGAGAATATGGCTCGGCTAGTAAAGGGGCATTGCTTCAAAGACTGACAACCTGAGTTCAATCCCTGGGCCCCACCGTGGAAGGAGAGAACTGACTCCTGAAAGTTGACCTCTGAGCCCCCCCCCCCCACACACACACGAGCTGTGTTGTGTGAGGTGTATACTCACAATAAATTGAATACATACATAAATAAGTGTGATAAAAATGTAATCCTTCACCTTGTATCAGGACCCTGAAACTGGACTTGGGAATCAGCAGACCTCTTTACTTGCTCCTCTTCACAGTGCAGCCCTTCCCTGCCTGTTTGTCTGTGTGTGTACCCTGTGCAGAGGCAGAGAAGGAAGCTAGTGTCTTGCTGTCGAGCTCTCTACCATTTCCTGAATCGGGATCTCAAGGCTGCTCTGACAGCCAGTGAGTCCCCAACATCCTCCAGTTTGTACTCGCCTGGAGCAACCTTACCATGACAACCATGTGCAGCCATGACCAGCATTTTCGTGCGGGAGCTGGGGCTGGGGATCCAGAGCCTTACATTTGCATAGCATAGCAAGCCATCTCTTAACCACCAACCCATCTTTTTCAGCCCACAGTGCCTTTGATGAGACAGGGTATCACTATGTAGCCGTGGCTGGCCTAGAGCTCATCACATAGACCAGGTTTGCCAGAAATGAATTTCTGTGATGGGGACCCACCTGCCTCTACTTCCCCAGACTAAGAGTGAAAGGCTTGCACTGCCATGCTATGCCTCCCATGTTTAATTTTTTTGTTTTTTTGTTTTGTTTTGTTTTGAGACAGGGTTTCTCTGTATCGCTCTGGCTGTCCTGGAACTCACTCTGTAGACCAGGCTGGCCTCGAACTCAAAAATCGGCCTGCCTCTGCCTCCCAAGTGCTGGGATTAAAGGCATGTGCCACCACTGCCCATTCCATGTTTAATTTTTGACACAGGATCTCATGTAGCTTACACTGGGCTCAACTTGTTATGTATCCAAGGATGATCTTGAATTCCTGATTCTCCTGCCTCCACCTCCTGAGTGCTGAGATGGCAGCTGTGTGCCACCATGTCTGCTTTATGTGGTGCTGGGGATGGAATCCAGGATGTCACACATGCTAGGCGAGCAACAGGCCAACAGAGCCCGGAAGTGCCAAATGGGGCGTGCACCCAGCCTGAGACTTACTTGTGTCTTCTATTGGACCACTGGGGATGAGTGACTTGTTATGGCCACCAGAAGCCAGACTCCACCCCTAACAGCTCTAGCAACAATAGGGTCAGATGGCCAAGCAAAGAGGATGATGTCCCTGTCAGAGAACAGAGAGCCTCACTGTGGTCCTACCAGGCTTTGAGGCAGAGAGAGGGAAAGAGGAGGGAGGGATGAGGGAGGGAGAGAGGGAGGGAAGAAGGAAAGCTCCCAGAAGACCTCATGGCACCCTACTGATGCCAAGTGAGGCAAGGGTCAGGCAGTGGTCCAGCACTGAGCTGCCTCTGCCAGAGGCACCAGCAGGGTCTGGCATGGTAACAGCAACAGCTGACACTCCATTATGGCCCCACAGTGTAGAGCACTTGGCCGGGCACCAAGCCTTTCTGCATGCTTGGACCCAGCCAAGACACTGTGTCCATTTCCCTCAGTTTCCTCTCCCTCTGGGAATCCCCCCGGGGGCAGGTGGGAAACCCAGGGCCTCAGTGCAGTGTGGCCTTTGGAATAGGTGCAAGTCTTTGTCTCATCTGGAAGACTGGGGAGGGGGTGTTTGTCTCAGAGATTTGTGGCAGGGAATGCTGGGATCCCAGCACTTGGGAGGCAGAAGCAGGAGGATCACTGAACTTGAGGCTGACCTGGTTTACAGGGGAAGTTCCAGGAAAGACAGGGCTACACAAAGAAACCCTATCTCACACAAACAAACAAACACACAAACAAAACAAACCTCAAAACAAACAAACAAAAATAAGGTCAGTGGCTAAGAGCACACACAGCTCTCCCAGCAGCCTCCAGTTCTGCTCCCAGCACACATATCAGGTGGCTCACAGACTGGACCTCCAGCTATACAGGCTTTGATGCCCTTAGCCTCTACACGTGTCTGCACACTGAGTGAAAAGAGACAGACAGACAGACAGGACTGCTCCCAGGTATGGTGGAGGAGAAGGTTTGTAGATATGAGGGAGAATGTAGCCAGCACAAGGACATCTGGCAAAGTTCAGAATGAATGTGACCCTAAGCCCAACCATGTGAGCAGAGAGGGGGAAGGAAACAAGAAAGGAACCCCTCCCCCAACAAGGATGTCCCAGTTATATAATGGCTGAGTTATACAGTGACCAGGAGCTTGGTGGAGAGGGAATCTCAGCCCAATGCCTGGGCTGCAGAGTTCAGGGTAGGGAATAAGGTATGCCAACCAGGAGGGCCCTATACTGTAACTGATAGGGACTGAGGGACACTGGGAGAATTTGGTGCTTAGTGTCTGCTTTAATATATTAATGGGCTTGAGACCTAACACACACATATGCACATAATTACTACTTTTTTTGTCTTTTCATTTTTTATTTTAAAAACAATTCCATTTGCAAAATATAAAAAAATAGGCTTATTTTCAAAGAACCCTTTAAATACAGCTTTGATCATAATGATTTATTTACAAAAAATAGAGGCGAGTGCAACAGTACTGACAGTTGCTCATCAGAAGAGTTAGCATCAGTCTAGCATCCTTCGGGAGCAGGCCTTTTACCTGGAGATCTACAATGACATAGAAATCAAACCAGTAATGGCCATGGACAAATGTAATTTGTATTTCAACCTGAATTTGAGCAACCAATGCAGACAAATAATTATTTGGAGTCTGGAACCATAAATCTAAAAATGAAGGGAAACTAGAATGTTTGTTTCTATTTAGTTTTTCAACAAACTTACAGCAAACATTCCATCTCTGTGAAACATGAGCCAGCATTTCTGATGAGTGATTTGTAGCCACACATGCTAAATAAAGGCTTCACCGGATGCTGGAAGTTCAGGTTTTATACACCCTAACCACACACTAATGTGATGGCCAAAATACAAGGTCTGTGTCCAGAATCTCACTGTAAATAATTAAGCAATGGAACGGCAAAAGGTGCTAGATATTTCTTAGAGAAATCCATGACTTCTCCAATTTCTGTACTTAGTGTGTTCCAGCTGGATTACAACTAAAGCACATCTATAGCAGACTTTTTTCTAACAAAAGTATCCCCATTCAAAATGGGCTAGTTAGATAATACCTTATTTATAAGTTCTCCAAGTTTAATTTACCCTTGGAATATAGTCATTCTTGTAAGAAGCCAGTTCCTCGCTATTGCACATGGTCAGTTTTAAAGCCAATCCAGGCAAGAGAGTTCAGAAAAAAAGAACATTCATCAAATTATTTACAAATATTGCAAATGAGCTTCTCCCTGAATAACAAAATGGAAGATTCTGTACATTTTTGCCGTGGCTATCAGTTGCAACGTCAGGCAGATGGTACCCACTCCAGGTAGGGGCAGTCAAGCTCCACACACACGAAGATGCAAAGAGCAGAAGACATCAAGATGACTTAGCAGTTCTTTAAAATAAATCCAAAGCTTGGGAGGCAGAGGCAGGTGGATCTCTGTGAATTTGGGCTATCCTGGTCTATATAGCAAGTCCCCGGCCAGCCAGGTCTACATGGTGAGACTCTGCCTCAATTTACAAAGAAAGAAAGAAAGAAAGAAAGAAAGAAAGAAAGAAAGAAAGGAAGGAAGGAAGGAAGGAAGGAAGGAAGGAAGGAAGGAAGGAAGGAAGGAAGAAAGAAAGAAAGGAAGAAAGAAAGAGAGATTCCTGGCTGCAGATACCCTGAACATAGCCAGGGCAGGGCATCTTTGGATCCAGACTATGAGAGGTGATTTCATTCTTCTTTTGAGACTCAGAGGAGGCTACTTCTCCAGCAACACAGAGAAGCCAAACCAGACACACAGGATCTTGTAGTAGATCCCCCTTCAGCCCATCTCTCCATGTTATTAAAGATAGCAAGTGTTAAAGAGCAGAAGGGACCCTCCTCAGAGGAGGGGACACCTTGTGAGGGGTGTCCTCTGAGTTGGGACTCTCTGAGAACTGAGGCTATGACACAGCTAGCTAAAGCAGGGGAGGTGTAGGTCTGAGGTGTAAGGCGACATGGAGGTGGTGTCTCCAGCCCTTAGTGAGGCCCCCCAGGCCTGGCTCTACAGAGCAGCAGGCACAGTGCCCTGCGGGGCTGCCCCAGAGGAGGCTACTGGAGCTGCCTCATGGAGGCAACCACAAGGAGTGGACAGACAAATATGGGAGGTCACAAGCATGGCAACCTCTGCTCTGTTTGTCCAGCTCCATGAGATTCAATGCCCTCTTCTGGTCTCCATGTCTCCCCATACACATACTCATAAATAAAATTAAAACAAACACAAAACATCAACAACAACAAACTGGGTTGGCTGAAGAATAAACAAAAGACTGAGGGGGAATGGTGTGAGGTAGGAGTCTGTGGGGTGCAAGCTGCAGTTTGGTTTTGAATGCAGGGCACAGGGAAGCCAGGGGCAGGCTGGGAATGTGATGGCATGAGAACCACAGAGTCAGCCCCTCCTGCAGTGTCCCTGCAAGTATCCCAGGAGCACCTATGCCTGAGGACTGAGGAACAGGGTTTGAAGTCTGCTCACAGTCACGCACATCACTGACCCAGACACCAAGTTATGCAATCTAGGCAGTATAAGACTAGGAGACCCTTCACCTACATCTTGTTGTGTCTGTCCCCTGAGAGTGGAGAAGGGCGAGGTGACCCAGTCCAAGGTTCATGTCTGTCCTTGAGCTGGCAGGGCCTCTCCCTGTCCATTGGGGGAAGCTCAGACATCTGAATGTCTGAGTCAGGATAACTCTCCTGCCATACCCCCCCTACCCCTCACACATACACTTTGCAGAGCTGCCAGAAGTAATGGCTGGTTCCCATGGAAACTAAGAGCCTTCTGGGAAAGGCATACCTGGTCCAGACCTACCAGAGGGGGGAAGGGAAAGTTCTGAGGTCACTCTGAACCCCACGGGTCACACAAGTTCAGGAGCAGCTAGCTGCTTAGGGGCCTGCAGAATGTTGGGTAGGTGGTGTGAGCATTTGAATTGGTGACAATGGTGTATGTTTCACATTGGGGAAACTGAGGCTCAGAGAGACATGGACTGCCTAAGACGGTAAGGGATGAGGGTGAGGCTGCTGTGAGGCAGCATTCCTGGGACGACGGGGCTAGAGCTGATGATCCCTATTCCTCTCCATGTCCGACACAACCCAGTGTTTCAGAAACAGAGAGGTGCCCACAAGTCAGGCTACCTGCTCTCAGCCACAGATCTCACTCAGAGCAGATAGATTGTCCTTGACCCCAGCCTCAGTGACCTATATAGACCAGACTCTGGCCCAAATACCCCTGGTGCCTGTAGCTACCTCAGGTGCCAAGTGCCCTGCTCTAGATGAGGACACAGCACCAACAGAGCTATGAAGAGACTCCTTTAGCCTGCATTAGCAGGCTGCAGTACCAGGGACCAGGGTCAGGGCAGACCCTGATGGATGAATTTGAAATCCCTGCCTCTACCAGCAGTGCCAGGAATTCTAGACCTATTTTACAGGTGAGAAAAATGAGAAGCTTTAAAATTACACTCACTTATTTATTTCTTTGTTTGTTTATTTAGCTAGCATGTATGTGTGCACCACGGCACACATATGGATTTCAGAGGACAAATTTGGAGGAGTCACCTCCCTCTTCCCATCATGCAGATCTTGGGGAATCAGTCTTAGCTGAAGCACCTCTACCCAGGGGGCCTGCCCAAGGAACAGGGTTATCAACTGCTTGGAGTGGTGCCCGGATTGCAGGCTGGCCCTGCTGGGACACCAGCTTGTGAAGGCCTCAAACTCCAGACAGAACGCTGCAGTTCCATGTGCCCTTTGTCCCAAAGCTGCAGAGAGCAGCTGTGGTAGAAGGGACACTGGCAGTGGTGGGCCACCAGGTCATCACTGCTTCTGCCCTCCCCACCCCTTGCCCTGCTAGCACACTTGTGTTCTGGGTAGCATGGGGAGGAGGACAGAGAGGCAGGGCCCCATAGCCACCCATGTTCTGGAGTCAGAGTTCTTTGAGCTAAGGTCATAGAGCCAGGTCACCCTTCTTTCCTGTCCACAGTTCACGAAGCTCCACACGGCAGCCTAGGTCTCGCAATGCGGCCTTAGCCACATCTTCACAGTCTGGGTGAGCAGCTCGGGCTTGCAAAATGAGCTCCTCTGCTCCCAGGTCCAGGATGGGCTTGGAGAAGACCTGGCTGCGGGACACCAGGTTTCGGATCAGCATGCAAGCCTGTTTCTGGAAGACAGAGAGGCTGTGACTAGGGGGAGCAGCCTAGGTTAAGGTCCACTCTGACCTGTGTACTCCTCAGAACATGAGGAGACAAATATTCAGTAGCCA
This sequence comes from Mus caroli, assembly GCF_978045245.1. Classification (NCBI taxonomy): domain Eukaryota; kingdom Metazoa; phylum Chordata; class Mammalia; order Rodentia; family Muridae; genus Mus; species Mus caroli. The sequence continues at coordinate 59,234,251 of NW_028227265.1, read as the reverse complement.
GCTACACTGGACCAGGCCAGACCGATGGTCCCATGTGACCTTCTCATGTCCCACATCTCCCAAGTGAACACTCGGGACAGAATCTTGGACCCAAACAGCCAGCTACCCATGTCCCCTGAGGCAGGCTTTGGAGATGGTGCACAGAGGACATGGATAGAGGATTCCAAAGTCTATTTCTCAATGAGTCACCCATCTGGGTTGGTTCCAGGACCCTTCATCTAGTTTTGTTTTTTGTTGTTTGTTTGTTTTGTGAGACAGGGTCTCTTTGTGTAGCCCTGGCTGTTTCGAAACTCACTAGGTAGACCAGGCTGGCCTTGTACTCAGAGATCTGCCCATGTGTGTTTCTCTTGTACTGAGATTAAAGGTGTGTACCATTACATCCAGCCCTCCTTTCATGGATTTTAAAATCACTGATGCACAGGCACCATCTTCCACAGCTGGGTCTGCAGAGACCAGGTTTTCATGCTCCATGGACTGTCCTCATGGCTGGGTGGCTCAGAACACCTGACACAATGGGGAAGCTGTGTGCATGGTGATGTTTAGTAGTGACAGATGGGTAAGGTGGCACACGCTGAGGAGCCAGCACCTACGGGGCTGAAGACGTGGGACCCTGACCTCCATGCATGCAGGAGCTATAGATCTAGAGCTTGTTTCAAAGGAAAGCTGGAGTTGGGCTGAGTCAGAGGTCAGTTGGTACAGTGTTTGTCTCAATCCTAAGTGTGGTGGCACAGGCCTGTCACTCCAGCACTCACTGGGGAAGGCAAGAAGACCAGGTGGTGAAGGTTGTTCCTTTGGCAAAAACGCTAGAGGCCAGTTTGCTGAGCTACTCTGTCTCAAAAAAAGAAAAAGGAAGAGGAAGAAGAAAAAGGGGATAAACATACAAAGAAGAAAACTTTAGGCACATGTGCTTGTGTGCGTGCGTGTGTGCATGTGTGTGTGTACTAAAGTCCTTGTTGTGTATGAAAGTGCCCAGGCTGTCCTGTAATATAGGCTGCTCGGTCTTGAATTCATGCCTCTTGTGGGATTATAGCCACCACATCTGACTCAACATGCTTAGCTGATGAGAAGGAAAGGGCCCTGTGGGCACGGTGGCTTACTCACCTGGACACCAGCCTCTTGTGGATGAGCCTTCATGGCCTGCAGAGCAGCCAGAGCCCCGCCGCCCTCAATAATGACCCGGCTGTTGTCCGGCTTTCGAAGGGCTAGGACGCAGAGTGCGGCACAGCTTTGCTCACATACCTGTGAGTGTGGACAGGCAGCTGAGACTCTGAGCAGACAGATCCTCTCCCCATGTGTGTCAGCATGAGTCACTGCCACAGCCTGGATATTCTGCACTTCCCTTCAGTGGGTCCTGCAGGCTTATGTGTCACAGCAGTGGTGGGTTGGGTGCCCAGGGGTGGTAGAGCACTGACCCATGAGGACTCGATGGGGTGTAGCCTACCGTGGGGAACAGAAACTCCAGTCCTTCACCTAGCCTTGCTGACAGTGAGGAGGCAGCCCCTGTAAATCTGGCCATTGTCGCGCCCATGTGTTTGAGGTGGGTACCTGGGGGCTGGCCAGGTGCTGAGTCATAGCAGCCACAATGGACTCCGTACCACCTGCCCGGACAATGGCATCCTTTACGTCGTCGTTGCCTGCGATAGCCCTCAGGGCACTGAGAACTTGCTTCACGAGGTCCTGTGAGGATGGAAGGTGAGATCACCCTGGCTTGTGTGTTATCTGCAAGCCTCCTACTTGCTTGATGGTGGGAGAGGGCACTAAACAAAGCACTCTGACTGTTTCTCAGTTTGAACACATGTGGCCACCCCAGGGTCACAGGCCTGCCTGTGACAACAGGATAATGACCCACCATACGGAGGAAGGGCAGGTTGGAGAAGGGCAGGCCAGGTCTAGTGATTTGCTGATCCACCTCACATGAGTTGGGCATCAGACACGGCTCAGGGAGAGCACTGAGCGGCCTGAGCTGAGGAAGTTATTCCCATGTCCTCACTCCTGCTCCCTGCTGGAGAGAGTGTAGAGGTGGGGCCTGGGCAGCGGCTCAGGGAGTACTGTGTCTGCCTTGCACGCACAAGGCCCCAAGGTCTAGCACCCTGAACAACCACAGGGAACCTGGGCAAGGTAGCACAAGTGGGTTAAATTAAAGCCAACTAAGATTACACGGGCCCTTTCAACCTGTCTCACTGTCTGTCCATCTCTCTCTCTCTCTTACATACATGCACACACACAGTGTGGTAGCTCACGCCCACCATCCCAGTACTTGGAAGGCTGAAGCAGGAGGATTGTAGTATCAAGTCAGCCTGGGCTACAAAGACTAAAAAGGGCTGTGGTGTGATTTGGTGGCAGTGGGCTTGCATGCAGGAGGCTCTAAGTCTCACCAATATGGGGAAACAAGAAAAAAGGAAAGAAAAACCAGCCAAAAGAACCACGACCCTGAGTGTGGGCAGGCCTTCTTCATTCAGACTTTCACCCTTGCCTCGGTGGGGTCAGTCTGGCCAGCTGTGGCCTGAGGGGCCAGGAGCCCTGGGGAAGGAGGGAGACTCTGGGCTCCACCTGGTGGTCATTGCAGTCAGCCAGCAAGGTCACAAGGATGCCAAGGCCTCCGAGGTCTATAACCTCCTGGCAGAATTCATTCCGAACAGCCAGGCGGGATAGGGTGCTGCAGAGTTCGCTCAGGACCCCTGGGTTGTCAGAGAATGCTGTGCAGAGGAAAGAAGTGAGAATTAGAGCTGGAAGGGACCAGGGACAAGCAGCTGTATAGACAGGAGCCTGTCAGTCTCGGCAGAACTTCCCACTTCACAGGCTGGCTGCAGTCATCCAATAAGCCCGTGGGAGAATTAGCCCCTGGCTGGGCCTGCCACACCCCATGCCAGCAGCTACAGAAACTGACAGCACAGTGGCAAATAACTGCTAGACATGTTCCTGGCATCCCCTAAGCAAAGAAGTTAAGGGCTCGGCATTGTGCACACCTTAATCCCTGGCACTCGAGAGGCAGGGACAGGGGAATCTTTGTGAGTTCCAGGACAGCCTGGCCCACATAGCAAGCTCCAGACCCTCATCGTGAGACACAGTCTCAAAGAAAGGTAGGAAGGAAACCAAACAACCAGGGCAAGGCTTCCGACATAACTTTGAGGCTCCTGTCTGAAGTTTTCCACACACCACAGGAAGCTGGTGAGGAACACATGCAGACCAACCGGCGATGTCCTGGCGGTGATGGTCAGCAGTTACCATTTATAGGATCACTGTGGCACTTGCTACCTGTGCCCACCTGGCATTCTCTTTTCCCTGCACAGGTTGATATGAACAGGCTTTAAGTAATGAGAGGATGTGGTGGGTGTAGGTGGCCCATCCAATCAGGTAAAGGCTTTGTTTGGGAGGTGGGACACTGAGGTTTCTCAGTGGAGAAAGAATGTCTGGGGGCTGCTGGGAATCTCTGGTCTGCCCTAGGGCCTTCATACTACCAGAATGTGAGCCATTCTCTTTAAATAACTACTTAGGGGTTGAGGAGCAGCTTAAAGTTGGGGCCTGGGCTCAGCACAGAGTAGTTTGTGCTTAACATGAAGCACTCTGTGCTTGGTCCCACTGCAGCACTAGGAAGCAAAGGACAAGACAGACAAGGCTCCGACGTTTACACTCCTGCTCTATTTCTTTTTTTTTTTTTTTTTTTTGGTTTTTTCGAGACAGGGTTTCTCTGTATAGCCCTGGCTGTCCTGGAACTCACTTTGTAGACCAGGCTGGCCTCGAACTCAGAAATCCGCCTGCCTCTGCCTCCCAAGTGCTGGGATTAAAGGTGTGAGCCACCACGCCCGGCCCTGCTCTATTTCTAATTAGCCTAATTCAAGCTGCCACAAACAAGCCTATTCAAGAAGCTGACTGGCTTTACAGATGGTCAGGCCTCATTTCTCAGCCACTCTGTGGGTACAGAACAGGGCCTGAGAAAGGCTTTCCTATCTCTCAGATGAGTGGAGATCCCATGCATAGGCCCGCTACAGAGCTGGAGCCACGGGACAGGCTGGGAACTTATCCTCCCAGCTGAGAACCATGCCCACCCACCATCCTCTTCCCAGGGCAGCTCCTACCTCTGGCAGCCTCAATGAGCACCTTCAGGCCTTTGTTCTCCTGAACAATCATCTTGGCGTGCTCATGGGCATGGCCAAAGGGCACTCGGATATCATCATCAAAGGTCATGACCCGCAAGGCCCAGCAGGCCTCCCTGACCACATCGGCGTGCTGGCCATGCTGTGTAATAGCCGCTGTGAGCAGGGGCAACACGCCAGCTTTCACCAAGTCCTGCCGATTCTGTTCGTGCTTTAGGCAGACATGGCGCACGCAGCGAATCCCACAGCACGTGAGTTCAGTGTTGGCGGCATTCTGTGCTAGCGTGGCCACGAGAAGATGCAAGCCCTGGGCATCCAGGAGGTCAGGCTGGCCATCAGTCAGCACTGCCAGAGCATTGAGAGCCTGGAGCAGAAGACCCTGGTCACTAGTGGCAGCCAGCTGCCAGGCAGCCAGGAGGATTGGGTAGGCTCCCTTCTGGGCTGCCAGGTAGCGGCTGGCCTTCTGCTGCTTGCACTGGTCACAGAAGCGGCCAAGGTGGGCTGACACCTCCTGGAGCCGAGAGCCAGTCAGGGACTCCTGCAGATCATTGAGGGCCTGTGGAGAATGTCACAGTATTAGTTGCTGTTGATAGGCTCAGCACCACTGGCAGTCTCAACCCAGAATCTGGGACCAGGATGGAAGGTAGGGCCAGATCCATCTGACATTTCTACACCTATACTGATATTTTAAGATACCTATACTATTATTTTAAGACAGAATCTTTTTTTTTAAGTGTGTGTGTGTGTGTGTATAAGACTCTCAGAAAAGGAGGTAGGATCCACTGGAGCTGGAGTCACAGGCTGTTGTGAAGTACCATGTGGATGCTAGGAATTGAACCTGAGCCCTCAGTAAGAGCAGCACTCATAACTGCTGAGCCATCTCTTCAATACCAACATAGGGGCTTGATTCATAGCCCAGGCTGGCCTTGAAATTATGTTGTCTAAGCTGGCCTTGAACTCATAGGAAAACTCCGGTAAAAGTGTCCGGAGTGCAGGGACCCCACCTGTGAGCCATCATATATGTATAATCAGCCTATTTAAAAAAAAAAAAAAAAAAAAAAAAAAACAAAAAACTTTGAGTGCTATTTTATGTGTATGGGTGTTTTGCCTGCATGTCTATCCAAGAACTGAACCACTTAAAAGTGCTTGACACCAGGGCTGGAGAGATGGCTCAGCAGTTAAGGCACTAACTGTTCTTCTCGAGGTCCTGAGTTCAATTCCCAGCAACCACATGGTGGCTCACAACTATCTGTAATGGGATCTGACGCCCTCTTCTGGTGTGTCTGAAGACAGCTACAGTGTACTTATATACATAAAATAAATAAAATCTTTTTTAAAAAAATCTTAAAAAAAAAAAAAAGGTGCTTGACATCGGAGGAGGCCAGAAGAGGGTGTCACATCCCCTGGGACTGGGGTTAGAGATGGTTAATGAGCACCTGTGTGGATGCTGGGAACTGAACCCAGATCCTCTATAAAAGCAGTCAGTGTTCTTAACTGCTGAGCCAGCTCTCCAGTGCCTATATTTTTCTTTTTCTTTTTTGTTTTTTGTTTTTTCAAGACAGGGTTTCTCTGTGTAGCCCTGGCTGTCCTGGAACTCACTCTGTAGACCAGGCTGGCCTTGAACTCAGAAATTCGCCTGCCTCTGCCTCCCAAGTGCTGGGATTAAAGGTGTGCGCCACCACTCCCGGCCAATAAATTATTTTTTATCACAGTGAAAACAAGTAAATCCAGCCAGGCATGGCTCCGTGGGTGAAGCACGGTAGCTGGCAACCAGTCTGATAAAGGGAGGTTCAGTAGAAACCAGCAGCCTGGTGGGGGGGGGGGGGGCGCGCAGGGAGGTAGCGGGTAGGGAGTGGGGTGTTGGTTCAAATTCAGCTACCAGAACAGGCAAAGACATTTGTTGGCCAGCCCTGCCCAAACAGGCCTCAGAAACCTGGCAGAGCATGCAACAGTAGAATGGAACATTAAAGAAACCAAGGGGCAGACTGGAGAGATGGCTCAGATGGTTAAAAGCACTGACTGCTCTTCCAGAGGTCCTGAGTTTAATTCCCAGCAACCACATGGTGGCTCACAACCATCTGTAATAGAATCCAATGCCCTCTTCTGGTGTGTATGAAGACAGCTATATTGTACTCATACATAAAATAAAGAAATCTTTAAAAAAAGAAAAAAAATTAAGCCAGGGGCCAGGGAGGTGCAGCGCTTCCTACACAGGGCTCATGACCTCGGTTCAATCCCCAAGACCTACAAAGGGGAAGGATGTAACACTCTGACCTCCATATGTGCACCTCAGCATGTGTGCCCCCCCCAGTTAGAATTTTGCTGTTGTTGAAACAGGATCATATTATGTGGCCCTGACTAGCTTGGACTCAACAAGCCTCCTGAAAGGGTGGGGGTGGGGCATATATTCAAAGCATGTGTCATTGTTTCTATAAAAGTCAAGACTGGGAAGGGGCTGGGTGGGGGCCATGAGCACTTGCTGTGTAAGTACAGACCTGTTTAGATCCCCAGAACCCACATAAAGCTGGGCCAGAGACCCTTGATGTACGTGTGCCCGTGACTTGGGCAGTGAGATCATGTAGGTACTTGTATGTCTCAAATATCCTCCAAGTGGCTCAGCTGTCCCGCAGAGGCTGTGCTGCCCTCACATGAATTTGGGACACATGGCTGTAGACTTCCACTGGTCACAAGCTGGACAGACCACTGACATTTAGATACTGACTTCTGCCATATGGAACCCAGGGAAGAGACACCCACCCCTGCAGTCTGTTCCACCAAGGTGGTGGAGACGGAGGCTCCTACCTGCAGGACACTATGTGTGGGCTCCTGAAGGCCATCCAATGATACTTTTGGTGTTGCCTTCACAATGTTGCTCAGATCAACCCCTGCAGAGAGGAAGATGGGACAGTGCTGGAGTCAAGTGACAACTATCCTTCCTCAAGTCCCCCAGGCAGGAGGTCCCTGCTGGAGGCCTTCCTTCCAGGGTTCTTCCCAGTATTGCCCAGCCACAGGCTACAAGCAAGGCCATGCCACAGATGCTGTCTTTGAATAGTGAAGTAGCAGCTCTTACCTGCAGAAAGATGGGAAGGGGACCCCACGGAGCCTTTCTCACAGCCCTACCGGTCCCTTTTGGATCCTGCCTCCTGAGGCCTCAAAGACATCCCCTCTGTGATAAGTATTTCATGCATGCATGCGTGTGTATGTGTGACTTAGAAGAATTTTGGGTTTTTTTTGTTTTGTTTTTGAGACAGAATCAATGTAGCCCACGCTGGCTTTGAACTCACTATGTAGCCCAGGCTACCTCAAACTTATAGAGCTCTACCTTCTTACATCTCCCAAATTCTGGGATGACGAGAGTGTGGTTAAGGTGTGTTTCAGGTAGTCTTGTTATGAAGCCCAGAATGACCTAAAATTCACAGTAACCCTCCTACCTCAGCTTCCCAAGTCCTGGCTCAGCAGGTAGTGTTGATGAGCACTTATTTTCCCAAGAGCAGGAAACAGAGGCAGAAAGACCAGCATATCTGATACTAGCTAGCTACATAATGAGTTAAGAGGTTAGCCTAGGCTATAGGAACCAGTCTTGATACAAATAAATAAACAAAACCCAGTAACAAAGATAAAGAAGAGTTGGGAATCATAGGCTTTTGCTCCTGGGCTAAGCCTTGTTAGGTACTATGTGTGTGTTTGTGTGTGAATGTATTTGCGTTGTTCATGTGTTAATGTGTATGGATGGTCATGTGGGAGGATATTCATGTGTAGGGGTGATGGAGGCCCAGACCCAAACTCACGTACCATTCCTCAGAAGGTGTACTCATTTCTGAGACAGGGTCTCAGTGGAACCTGAGGCTCACTAATTAGGTTAAGCTGCAAACCAACAAACCCCTATAATCTCTATCTGTCTCCACCTCAGTGCTGGGATTACAGACACACCTTACTGAACATGTACTGCTGGTTGTGTGTCAACCTGAAGAAGCTAAAGTCATCAGAGGAGGGAATCTCAGTTGAAGAAATTCCTCCCTGAGATCCAGCTGTAAGGCATTTTCTTATAAGTGCTTGATGGGGGAGGGCCCAGCCCAGTGTTGTGGTGCCATCCCTGGGCAGATGGTCCTGGATTCAATAAGAATGCAGGCTGAGCAGCACGAGTCCATAGCTTCTACTTCAGCTCCTGCCTCAGGGTTGGTGTCGAGCTTGAGTTCCTGTCCTGACTTCTCTCAATGACAGACTGCAGTGTGGATGTGTAAGCCGGATAAACCCTGTCCTCCCCAGCTGCCTCCTGCTCGTGATGATTCACCACAGCAACAGACATCCTAAGATGCCTGATGGGAGGGGAGCACACCTTTGAGCCCAGCACTCAGTAGGCAGAGGCAAGTGGATCTCTAGGAGTTCCAGGCCTACCTACCTGGTCTACAGAGAAAATTCCAGGATAGCCAGAGCCACACAGAGAAACCCTGTCTTGAAAAACCACAAAAAGGGGCTGGTGAGATGGCTCAGTGGGTAAGAGCACCCGACTGCTCTTCCGAAGGTCCAAAGTTCAAATCCCAGCAACCACATGGTGGCTCACAACCATCCGCAACGAGATCTGGCGCCCTCTTCTGGAGTGTCTGAAGACAGCTACAGTGTACTTACATATAATAAATAAAATCTTTAAAAAAAAAAAAAAAAAAGAAAAACCACAAAAAGGACACACACACACCCCAAAACTCAAATACACCTCATTATGGCTTGCTTTTTACATGGGTTTTGGATCAAACTCAAGGCAAACTCAGCAAGTATTTTAGCAAGTGAGTTACCTCTCCAGTCACATTCCCAGTGTTACCTGATTGTCCTCTAGGGCACACATTTGTGTGTCCTAGAGGTAGGGCCTTGTCTTTCTTCCCTTCTGGCTGGCTTCACTGGGCCTATATTCAGAGTGAGGCATAGACAGGAATGGGCTTGCCGATGACGAGCGCCCTGTCTCTAAGGGCCTGCTGCACGTGTGCTCACTCATCCTGAGCCTCTGCTCCTGCCAAGTGGCTCAAGGTCTCCAAACCTTTGGTCTCCTGCCATTGCCACCACCATCACTCAGCAGCCCTACCACCCACAGTCCTCCATGACTTTCATGACTGACTCCTGGACATGGCATATGCCATGTGGCGTTGTGGCTGAGGACTGCCATGCCTTTTTTATTTTGAGGTGAAATAGGATGCTGGTGACAAGATGGAGACAGGCAGCAGGGGCGAGGTCAACAGCACGTCACTACTGTGTTAGGCTGAGGGCTGTGGCCTCTAAGAGCCAGTACTGAAGTCACTGCCCTACCTTGTGATTCAAACTGCTCCACAGCCTCTCGAATGGCCTCCTCAGTGCCCATCTCAAACTCCTCAATGTTCTCCCGCACTGCAGCATCAAAGGTTTCCTGGGTGATGCGCTTGGAAGCCATCACTGCCTGTTGAGTGGAAAGGAACATTTGGTTAGGGGACAGCAGGCAACTGGGAGTCTTCTACCTTAGTAATCCCAGCACAAGGGAGGGCAGAGACACAAGGCTCCTGGCCAGGAGGGGACCAGTCTGGACTACATAGTGAAACACTATCTCAAAAAGTTGAAGAGATAAAAGAAAAAGGCCAACTGGATAGCTCTGTGGGTAAAGCCTTGCTACCAGGCGTCAGGACCTAAGTTTAGTCTTAAGAACAAACACGGTAGAGCCTGGACTCCTGACAGTTGTCCTCTTACTTGTGTATGCAGGCTTGTGCATTTGCATGCCCACAATATAAGATGAATAAAACTTAAATTAAAAAAAAGAAAGAAGAAATGGGCACTTAGGGCACTGTCTACCAGGCCCCAAATAACTATAAGACTGCTCTTCCCACCTACTATACCTGATCTATCTGCACAAGAGCTCAGGCCTGCTATCCCAGCACTGGGGAGCTGAGAGGCAGGTGGATATCTGGGAGTTCAAGACCAGCCTCATCCACATACAAAGTTCTAACCCGGACAAAGCTACACAATGAGACCCTAACCCAAAACAAACAAGACAAAGGCAAACAAACAAACAAACAAAAAAATCCAGGCTATGTGAACCCTGGTCTCAATAAGCAATCCACCAAGATGAGGGAAACGGGTGGTATTCGATTAAACACCAAGGCATAAACAAAATACAACAGATGGCAGTGTTACTTGGCAGTGGGGGATGGTGCCCAGGGTCTCACTCATGCTAGCATGTTCCCTACCAAGCCTGATTGTTCTACAACACTATTTTATTTAACTTTATTTAAACTGCATTTTATCCACTTGCAAGTGTTGGCTTGCATTTGCTGTGTCACAGGCGGAAAAGAGTCTGCAGCTCTCTTCAACATGGAGATCCTGGGGGTTGAACTCAGGTCCTCGAGCTTGGCAGCAAGCACCTTAGCTGCTGAGCCAGCTCACTGAGCTGAGCACTATTTTCTACTGCACAGTCCATAGCCAACATTATCAAAGTTTTCTGATGCTCTTCTTTACAACAGTCTAGAATCACAAATCGGGTGTGGTGGCATGCAACTGTCATCTCAGCAGCAGAAGGCTTGGGGCAGAAGGATGGGAATTCAAGGGTACAAGAGATTGTCCAGACAACAAAAACAAAAATTCCAATCCTGAAGCTCACAAAGCCATAGGAGAAAATTGACTCCCACAAGTCCTCTGATCTTACATGAAGGCCACAGTACAAATGACACATAAATGTATAAAGATCGAATTTGTAAAAGCCACACTCTGGTTAGGGTCTTATGGTACAAGCCTGTGATCTCCAGCCCCAAGCCAGCCTAGGCTACAGAGTGAGACCCTGTGTAGAAGGAACGAGTGTAAAGGCTGAGGTGCTGAGGAAAAGGTGTTCAGTCAGCAGGTGAAGGTGTGCCGCTCCATCATCACAACTGAGTTCAGTTTCAGCACACACATCTGGTAGTTCACAACTTGTGCATACATATGAACATACAATAGTAATGATGATGTTAAATAATATTGATAACAAATAATTTATTAATAATAATAGTTATTAAAGCACGAATGAAGCAGAGGCAGGCTAACCTCTGAACTGGAGGCCAGCACAGTCTACAGTGCAAGTTCCTGGACAGCCAGGACAACACGGAGAAACCCTGGCTTGAAAACAAAAACAACAACAACAAAACAAGAAACACTGATACCAGAACAACTGAGGCAGAAATGGTAGACCTCTGTGAGTTTCTGGCCAGCCTGATCTATACAATGAGACTCTCCTGACCCCCTCCCCCGTCCTGCCCCTCAAGTAAACAAAACCTGTCTAGTTCAAGCAGCCTTACTGTCACATAAAATAATTCCCTGTTTTTGTTTTTTATAAGTTAGGGATTCATGTAGACCTGACTGACCTTGAACTCCTGATTTCCAGTCTCCAAACAACCCCCTGGCTTATCTGTTGTTTTTGAGGCAGCGTCTGGTCTTGTAGCCCTGACTGGTATCAAACTCGCAGCAATCCTTCTGCCTCTGTTTCTTGAGTGCACCACAACGTCTGTTCATTCTTTTGACTGTTTTTATTCTGAAATATTGGCTGGCTATGTAGCCAAAGCCGGTCTAGAACTCATCAATCCTTCTGTCTCTGTCTCCCTAAAGCAGTCATGACAGGTGCAGCAACCACGCCCGCTCCATCACTACTACATGAACAGCAACACCAGCGTCCCCTGAACCCAGAGCCACACCATCTTGAACCTCCTGTACTCCTTCCTGGCTCCACTGCCTAGAATACAGCCGACCCCGTAGCAGGTGCTCAGGTGCACACAGGCACAGCACGAATGAATAAATGAATGAAAGAACCTACACGACAAGAAAGGCGAAGCATTTGCTTCCCAAGTATCTTTGGTACGATTCTCTCCTTCCCCCAAACCAAGTCCGCGAGAGTCGTGCAAACACCACCACCCCGACCCCGCGGCGCCCACTCCCCACTGCGCCAGCCACAAGCACAGGCGGCCGGTGCTCCTCACCGGGTCTAAGCAGCCACGTGGGGAAAGGGTGGGGCTCGCAGCTGTCACCCGAGACTTTGCCTTTGGCTCCTTCGAGCCACCATATAAGCGCAAGCGCAGAGGCGCCGCCTCGCCTCGGCGTCCCTCCTTCGGCTGAGAGGCTCCTTCCCGGGGCAACGAGGGCGACCGCGAGCACAGGTAAAGCGAAGGGAGCCACAGAATACGCGTGAGCCTGAGACTCTTGCAGTCCTCTCAATGCTACTCCTAGGTGTCGCTTCCCCTCAAAAGAAATAGTTTTCACCTAGGTAGACTCGGCCCTGAGACGTGAGCAGCGCGCCTGCGCGAAAGAGCGAAGATGGCTGCCCTCGACGCTTGCGCATGAGGACCTAGGCGGTGGCAGCCAGCGCCTGCGCACCAAGGCAAGGCAGAGGCTTGCGCCTGCGCGACGCGGCGCTGCGGAAACCGTTGGCTCATTTGCATCTCCCCGCCTCGCCAGGCTGTGGATAAGGGGCCCGAGGCGGCGGCGGCAGCGGCGGGGGCGGCACCGCACGCGGCAGGCTCCGGGTGAGGCCCGGGCCCTGGAGACCTGGGAGGGCGGGCCCAGCGGGCCCGGGGTGGGAAGGACTCTGGGTGTCTCTGGGGCGAGCGCGCTCCTCCAGCCTGTCTGGCGGGTCCATTCATTACGCTTGAGCCCTCAGTCGGCCGGGCGAGCTGGGCGTAACGGCGAGCGGGCTTCAGGCCTCCAGCTGCTGGCAATCACTGCAGCCCCCGAGTCTGCCAGTGCCATAGACGGGGAAACGGAGGTGCAGACAGATTAGGTACCTTGATTAAATTTCAGGATCAGCTGACCCGGAGGAGTCCCTGCTCTTAAATGACAGAGAACAAGGGACGTCCTATCGCTTTCCCAGGGTGTGGGGAAACGGGGTGATGGTTATAGAAATGACCAGAAGGGAGGTTTACCTCTTGAAGTTGGAAGTGTCATAGGAAGGCTGTCACTCATATATATGCTGCCTTATTTTTTTTGAACATACAGAAAGTGCCCTCACAATGAATGCCTTGTTGGTCAGGCTCAAGATTAGGATGCCTAACCTCGTGGTTCACTTCTTCAAGTCTGCTTTTCTCCCGTGTGTGAACATTTTTTTCTTTCATTCCTTTTTTTCTTTTTCTTTTCTTTTTTTAGGCAGGGTCTCAAACTGATTATGATGGCTCACCCCTGTAATCCCAGTTCCCAGGAGGCAGAGACAGGGTGGATTTTCCTTTCAATGCCAACCGTGTGTGTGTGTGTGTGTGTGTGTGTGTGTGTGTGTTTGAGGCCAACCAGAGGTGTGTAAAGAGATCATTTGGAATCCCTCCTACTCAACCATGCTACCAAAAAAAAAAAAAAAAAGTAAAATAAATAAAACTAAAAAAGACTGGGTCTGCAGAACCTGGCAGTGCACCCTGGCAATCCTAGTTCTTGGAAGGCAAAAGCAGGAGGATTAGAGTTTAGTGCTCATGCCAACGTGGGCTACTCTGTTGTAGTTGCAAAAATCCAAACAACAACAAAACAAAACCCTCACGCACACACAAAACTGGGTCTTGCTATGTAGCCTAGGCTGGTCTGGAATAAACTAGGTAGCTCACACAGGTTTTAAACCTGCAGACCTGTTGCTCAGCCTCTTAAATGGCTGAGATTACGTGCTTGTACCACCAGATCCTATCCTCTGTGTGTGTATGTGTGTGTTTGTGAGAGAGGGAGGAGAGAGAGAATGAGTGAGTGTGTGTGTGTGTAAGCCAAAAATTGATGTCTGGTTACTGATTGGCTAGTCTGGCTGATCACCAAGCTCCAGTGATCTTTCTTCTTCCTTGTCTTCATCAGAGATTACAGGAACATATGTCCTTATGTCCAGCTTTTTTCCTGCTTCATTTTGGGTATTTCTGGGCATGTGTTTGCCACAGCGCATGGGTGGAAGTCAGAAGACAACTTGGCCAGTTTTGAACACAGGCCATCTTGTTTGGCCCCTTACTGAAACCAACTCAGCCTCTATTCCCCTTTTAAGATTTTACTTGTTGGTTGCCCAGTGTGTATGCTGGGTTCTGAACTGAGGCTCTCTGCAAGAGCAGCAAGTACTCTTTAAACACTGAGCCATCTCTCCTGTCCCTCACTGTATTTTCTTGGTTGCCCTGGAACAGGAAATCTCATTGCCTCAGCTGGAATCTCTGCCTGCAGCAGCACACCCAGCTCCTTCTGTGCTATAGGGACTCAGCTCCTGGGTGTGTTGCTGAAAGAAGCAAAAGACATCTTGTACTGAGACTAGCCCAGAGTATACAGTTGCTAGCTTATTATCCTCTTGTGAGAGTGTCACTCGCTCTTCCAGAGAATTCTCAGAGGTGAAGAGCTCTGGGAAACCCTTCTCTAAACTGTGAGTCTGAGTGGCTACACCTTTCCCAAATACTTTTTTCTAGGGTCATTCTTCCAGTTCTGTTACCCTGTTTTGGGTGGTGATTTTTGACCTGAGGCAAGCTGTCTTGATTAATGTGACTTCTCTCACTATAGGAGAAAAAAACCATGGCAGCAAGGCGGATGGCGCAGGACTCTTTGGACAGCGTATTACAGGAGAAATCTAAACGGTATGGGGATTCCGAAGCTGTTGGTGAAGCTCTCCATCTTAAAGCTCAAGGTAAGTTAAGATGTTTGGCCTGTGCAGGAGGAGTTCTGTGGACTGTCATGCTTTGGGTGCAAGCTGAGCTGCTGGGATCCTTGCTGGATTTGTCAAGAAGAGATCATATTTTCTTGTGGCCCACTTGCCAGCTATGCAGAAGGTACTGTTGTCATTAAGTAGAGTATGTCAGCCAAACATCCTCCTCACCAAAGAATTTGAGCATGGCCTTACTTGTGCGGAAGCACATACTCTGCCACTGACTATCCCCAGCCTCTGCAGAGGGTTCCTTTGTGTGTGTGTGTGTGTGTGTACATGCACCTGGAAGTAGAGGTTCCAGGGACTGAACCTAGTTATCAGTCAGGCTTGTGGCAAGTGCCTTTACCTTTACTCACTGAGCCATCTAAACAGCTGTGTTTCCCCCCCACACACCTTTTTTTTCAAGACAGGGTTTCTCAGTGTAACCAAACCTGACTGACCTGGACTGGACTTGCTGTGTAGATCAGGCTGGCCTCAAACTCACAGACATCCTTCTCCCTCTACCTCCCAAGTACTGGGATTAAAGGCATGTGCCACCATGCCTGGCTAGCTATCCCCTTTTAAATGACACTCCTCAGCCTCCAGCAAACTGGCTGAACTGCAATCTTAGTTCTTTCAGGCATATCTAAACCACGACTTGTGGATTGCTATGGAGTAGCCTTATACAAAACTATATATAAACTTACTGAAAACATAAGAGGTTGTTGTTTAAAGGGTTTTTTTTTTCTTTTTTTCAGCTTGATTAGTTTTCCAGTGTAAACTTTATAGATTACAACCTAACATTGCAATATCAAAAGATTGAACATGCCACGATACTCAAGTGCCACAGATCACGTCTGTGTTTTCTGATGGGTCTTCAGCAACTCCTCTGAAAGAGGTCCTTACCTACAGGTTCAAAAACACTGCTATATGTAGTCCTACCTGTCATGGAGCTTGCTATGTAGACCAGGCTAGCCTTGAACTCAATGAAATCCTCCTGCCTTTGCCTCTCAAGTGCTGGGATTAAAAGCCTGACTAATCTACTAGTTTTTGTTGTTTTGGGGTGGGGAGAGGGTGGGGGGGACACACAAGGTTACTCACTGAAGCTGAAGCTCCCTGTTTATCTCAGCTAGACTGGCTGGCCAGTGACCCTCACTCTAGTGCTGTGGCTGCAGCTTGTTCAGACATGGCTGGCCCTTTTGTGGGTGGTAGGAATTTTAACTTGCTTGCACAGCAAGCATTCTTAACCATTGTGCTATCTCCCTACACATCACGTCTTAATTTCCTCAGGAAGACTAGTGAAGGCTTGCGTTCTGATACATAGTAAGGAGCATGAGGCAGCATGATCCCTGTGGGTTTGAGGTCAGCTTGATCCTGCCTCAAAAAGAAAGAAAACAAAACTGATTGGCAGAGAAACAGCAGGCCTTACAGAGTGCCGCTTGGTTTTGGAACAAGGCTGTATGTTATCAGTCATCCTTTCTTTGGCTTCTGCTTGATCCTGGACATTTCTCTTTTCTGTAAACCTGGCGTAGGAAATGCATGATACAGCCATGATTCCTGCCTCTTTTTTTGTTTGTTTGTTTTGTTTGATTGATTGATTGTTTTTGTCTTCTGAGACAGGGTTTCTCTGTGTAGCCCTGGCTGTCCCAGAACTCACTCTGTAGACCAGGCTGGTTTCAAACTCAGAGATTCTCCTGCCTCTGTTCCTCAAGTGCTGGGATTAAAGGCATGCGCCACCACTGCCTGGCTCTGTTCTTGCCTCTTAACTCTGCCACCTTGACTGCACCAAGACCACAGTCATGCCCAAGAATAATTTCAGTTTTGCTGGTGGGGCTCTATGTCTGCCCCCACCCCTCCCCTTCACACATGATGAGAGTGTCTTAGAATAGCATTTCCCACTGTATTCCTGCCCATTGGATCGCCCTGCTTGGCACCCACCTTCCACCAGTGTATGCATATGCATGGGGGGTGGTGTTCTTTTCTGAGCTCAGAGTGAACTCAGGACCAGATATGTACTAGACAAGGGCTCTGCCACTGAGCCACCTCTTTCCCTTGGTAATGGCAATGCCTACTGTGTACGCTTCTGTGCTTGCTAAAGAAGGGGACTTGTATTTGCCCATGAGTGTGGGTTTTTGTGTTTTCTTCAATTACTCTAATACATAGTACCTGTTCATTTTCTTGCCTTTTTATTGGGGGGGGGGCAGGGGGTATCTTAGTCAGGGTTTCTATTCCTGCACAAATATCATGACCAAGAAGAAAGTTAGAGAGGAAAGAGTTTATTCAGATTACACTTTCCATATTGCTAACCAAAGGAAGTCAGGACTGGAACTCATGCAGGGCAGGAAGCAGGAATTGATGCAGAAGCCATGGAGGGATGTTTCTTACTGGCTTGCCTCCCCTGACTTGCTCAGGTTGCTTTCTTGTAAAACCCAAGACTACCAGCCCAGAGATGGTCCCACCCACAATGGTCCTTCTCCTCATTTGATCACTAATTGAGAAAATGTCTTACACTTGGATCTCATGGCAGCATTTCCTACTTGGCACCTGAAGCTCCTTTCTCTGTGATAGCTTGTGTCAAGTTGACCAAACCAGCCAGTACACTTGACCCCTTGTCAAGTTGACACACAAACTCATCGCTATTAAGCCTCAATCCTCACTTTCTTATTCATCCCCAAGATCTAAATAACTTTAAAAGTCCCACAGTCTTTGCAAATTCTTAAAATTTCAATCCCTTTAAAATATCCAATGTCTTTTAAAATTCAAAGTCTTTTTACAATGAAAAGTCTCTTAACTGTGGGCTCCACTAAAATACTTTCTTCCTTCAAGTGGGAAAAATATCAGGGCATAGTCACAATCAAAAGGAAAATCAGACTCCAACTGTCCAATGTCTGGGATCCACTCACGATCTTCTGGGTTCCTCCAAGGGCTTGGGTCACTTCTCCAGCTCTGCCCTTTGTAGCACACACCTTGTCTTCTAGGCTCCAGCTGCCTGTACTCCACTGTTGCTGCTGTTCTTGGTGGTCATCTCATGGTACTGGCATCTCCAAAACACTGCTGTCTATTGCTGCAACTAGGCTTCACCAATAACCTCTCATAGGCTCTCTTCATGGTGCCAAGCCTCAACTCCATTGCATGACCCCTTCAGTCCTGGGCCATCAATTGCAACTGAGGCTGCACCTTCACCAATGGCCTTCCATGGCCTCTCACAGTGCCAAGACTCAGCTGTTCTTCATGACCCCTTCATGCCTTCAAAACCAGTACCACCTGGGTGACTCTTACACATTACTAAGTCCAGCCACAGCACAAGGTACAACCTTGGCTGTCTCTGGAACATAGCCTCTGTGCTCTCAGAAAATACTTCCCAGAAAATTTCACCTCAATGATGCTGGTCTCTTCTTAATCACCACTAATTTCTTAGCTCCAGTTAGCTAGCATCAATAGCCCCAGTAATGCAAAAATTTTGCTTTAGTTCTGATATCTTGTTAATCACAGCTGATTCTTCAGTCCCACCTAACCAGAACCACAGGATCTTCACAATCAAAACAGCAATGACCCTGATAAGAGTCTCTAATCGTCCCTCTGAAATTTCACAAGCCAGACCTCCATCTTCTGCACTGTTCTCAACATTATCTTCCAGGCTCCTACAGAACATCCCATAGAGCTCTTAACATCCCAATGGCTCTTCTAGCTCAAAGTTCCAAAGTCCTTCCACAGTCCTCCCCAAAACATGGTCAGGTTGTCACAGGAATATCCCACTTCTGGTACCAATTTGTTAGGGTTTCTATTCTGCATAAACATCATGACTAAGAAGAAAGTTGGGGAGGAGTTTATTCAGCTTACATTTCCACATTTGCTGTTGATCATGAAAGGAAGTCAGGACTGGAACTCAAGCAGGTCAGGGAGCAGGAGCTGATGCAGAGACATGGAGGGATGTTTCTTACTGGCTTGCCTCCCCTGGCTTGCTCAGCTTGTTTTCTTACAGAATCCAAGACTACCAGCCCAGAGATGGTACCACCCACAAGGGGCCCTCCCCCCTTTGATCACTAATTGAGAAAATGCCTTACAGGTGGATCTCATGGAGGTATTTCCTCACTGACTCTCTGTGATAACTCCAGCTTGTATCAAGTTGACAAAAAAACAGCCAGCACAGAGGGGTTGTGTACATATGTTCATGTTTTTGTGCATTCATGTAGGGATGCACAGGTTGACATTTGGTATCTTCCTCAATCACTCACCACTTTGTTTTGCTTTTTAAAGATTTATTTTATTTTTAAGGTACGTTTTGTGTGGGTATATGCACCTGAGTGAAAGTACCAGAAGAAAACGTCAGCTCTCTTGAGCTGAAGTTACAGGCAATTGTGAAGCTATGTAATTTGGAGAACTGAGCCCAGGTCCTCTGGAAAAGCAGCAAGTGCTCTGGCCATTGAGCCATCTCTCCAGCCCGCCTTGTGTTCTGAGATACTAGGTGCTTACTGATGTGGCTAGATAGGCTAGCCAGTGGGCCCTGAGATTTCCTGTCCTGCCTTCCCACCACTGGGGTTACAGACTTGTGCTGATACATAGATTAATATGGGTCCTAAGATGGGCACAGGTCTTCTTGCTTGTTCAGGCTAGCCTGAAACTCAGCCCTATCTCCCTCAGCTCCTGAATGATGGCCTTCCTTCCAGGTGTTTGTAACCAGTACCTTTTTGTCAGATTTTTTTCTTTTTTTTTACTTTATTGTAGGTTTTGTTTTAAAATCCAACTGCGAGAAAGATGCCTGGGCCCTGCTGCCCCCATGGATAGCTTTTGGGGACAGCTTCTTGCAGCGTTTCTTTTTGTGTCCAGACGGAACTCCAATGATATCTGTGTACCACCCCCACCCCCCTAATCCCTGAATGACACTTGACTCTCTGACATAGCCTTACTTAGTGTGCCTTCTACTTGCCTCTGGCTCTATTTCAGCCCCAGAGAGAGGAGGGTTAATGCCAGGCAGGCCTTTCTACCACTTTGGGGTCAGGGGTCAGACCATGGCCTGCTCAGCTGTCCAGCGTGTGGGTTAGGGTTAGGCTGCTGCTGCCTCCCAGTGGCAGTATGGGATAGGAAGTCCTCCAGGAGGCAATAAGAGTGGCAGCCTTATAAAACTTCTGAGACAGAAGTGGCGCATGCCTTTAATCCCAGCACTTGGGAGGCAGAGGCAGGCAGATTTCTTGAGTTCGAGGACAGCCTGGTCTACAGAGTGAGTTCCAGGACAACCAGGGCTATACAGAGAAACCCTGTCTTGAAAAACAAAACAAAACAAAACAAAACAAAACAAACAAACAAAAAAGAAATGAAAACTCTGAAGTGGGCCAGGCACAGTGAAAGATCCAGGCTTCATAGACCAAGTCCCTTCTCTAAAGTGTGGGTGGAGTGACGTTGGGGTGGGGGCTGGTGATGAGTTTGGGAGCCTGTGCCTGATGCTAATGTGTGCCTCAAGAGTCACCCACTGTCCTGTCTTGGCTAATGGCCACAGCAGGTAGCAGGTAAGCACAAGCCTGGTGCTTACAGACACATAAGTGTGATCAACTCCTCAGTGCCCATAGGACATGGGTGTGGTTCTCAACCTCCTGTGTACACAGATGTTGCTGGGAAACTCAAAGAGTTGAGAACAGGGGCTCCCATCTTCCTGTTTACCCAGGCATCGCTGGGAACGGTGACAAGTTGGGAATGAGGCCCTGAAGGCCTGTGATGAGCCCCTGCTGTGTGTGTGTGGGGGGGGGGGGGGTTCATGGTAGATGAGGATGCCTGGGAAGGGATGTTCATTGGCTACACTTGGAGGCCCCTGGATCCCTCATTAACATGGAGAACTCTAGGTACTACACTGTGTGACCATTTGTCATGCTCCACTTACTGTGGTTCCAGGACAGGAATCTGATCAAGAGCTAATTTGAACTCCTGCCGTTCTCAGTTATGAGCTTTATCAGGGTTCTGAACTTTGCCACTACCTTACATGGCCTCCTGTCTGGTGGCCCCACCCAGCCACTGCCGCACACATGGATTTCTAGCCCCTATATAGTGCAAGCTTAGAAGATGCTTCCCCTTAATATGCAATGGCATGGCGGTATCTGCACAGCACAGAGGTGCGCCTCTTCCATGTGTTTTGAATCCTCTCAAATATAACCAGGAACTGTGGGTGGCAGTGCTCCCTGCTGTTGTATAGGGAGAATGCTGGGAAAGGCCATACTGATGCAGGTACAAGTTTCCCAAGTGTTTTTACTCTGGCTTGGTTGAATGTATGACTGCAGTTCTCAGTGGGTCAGTACAGATTGTCCAGTGGAGAGCTGGAGGTGGCACCATAGACATTTTCTTATTGGGGTGGGGGGAGTGGGGATGTGCGTGCGCATGTTGTCTGTGTACACCTGCGTGCTCAGTGTGTGCAGGTATCTTCCCCAGTCATTTTCCACTTTATTTATTGAAACTGTGGCTCTTCCTGAACCTGGAGTCACCAGTTTTGGCCACTGGCTGGCCAGCTTGCCTCAGGGATTCCTTGTCTCTACTTCCTGAGAATGGGAGATTACAGGCACCCACGCCTGTTTGGTTTTACAGTGGGTTCTGATCTCATGTCCTCACACTTGCGTGGTAAGCACTAAGCCATCCTGATGCCTCTCTACCCATTTTAAGCAATATTAGAGTAGACTGTTTGCACCTCACACCTGTCTAGAGTCCATGCTCTAAAGTGCCTTCTGTTTGTCTGGCCATCTATTTCAGATCTCCTAAGGACAGGCTCAAGAGCCAGAGCAGATGTCTATGAGGACATTCATGGTGATAGCAGGTATTCTGCCAGCGGATCTGGAGTGTATTCACTAGACATGGGAAGAGAGGGTCTGAGAGGTGACATGTTTGTGGGACCCTCCTTCAGATCAAGCAACCAGTCTGTTGGCGAAGACAGCTATCTTCGTAAAGAATGTGGCCGGGATCTGGAACCAGCCCATACTGACTCCCGGGACCAGAGTTTTAGCCACCGGAATCTGGGACATTTTCCTTCTCAGGACTGGAAACTTGCGCTCCGTGGCTCTTGGGAGCAAGACTTGGGCCACTCAGTTTCTCAAGAATCCTCCTGGTCACAGGAGTATGGTTTTGGGCCCTCATTGTTAGGAGACTTGGCCTCCTGCAGGCGGATGGAGAAGGAGAGTCGGGATTATGACCTGGACCATCCTGGGGAGATGGACTCTGTGTCGAGAAGCAGTGGGCAAGTCCTGACCAGAGGCCGAGCTCTTAACACAGCTGACCAGGAAGGCACTCTACTAGGAAAGGGGGACGCCCAGGGTCTGCTTGGAGCAAAGGGTGTTGGGAAGCTTATCACACTGAAAAGCATGACCACGAAGAAAATGCCTGTTGCCAGTCGTATTACTTCCAAACCTCAGGGCACTAACCAAATCCAGAAACCCACCCCAAGTCCTGATGTAACCATTGGGACAAGTCCAGTGCTAGATGAAATCCAGTTCGCTGCTCTGAAGATTCCTTTGGGGCTGGACCTTAGGACCCTTGGCTTGCCCAGAAGGAAGATGGGTTTTGATGCCATAGACAAGGCAGATGTGTTCTCAAGGTTTGGCATAGAGATCATCAAGTGGGCAGGATTCCACACTATCAAGGATGACCTGAAGTTCTCCCAACTCTTCCAGACTCTGTTTGAACTGGAAACTGAGACCTGTGCCAAGATGCTGGCCTCCTTCAAATGCTCCTTGAAGCCGGAGCATAGAGATTTCTGCTTTTTTACCATCAAGTTTCTAAAGCACTCTGCTCTGAAAACGCCCCGAGTTGATAATGAGTTTTTAAACATGCTTTTAGACAAAGGTGCTGTGAAGACCAAAAACTGCTTTTTTGAGATCATCAAGCCCTTCGACAAGTCCATCATGCGGCTCCAGGACCGGCTGCTGAAGGGCGTCACGCCCTTACTCATGGCCTGTAATGCCTATGAGCTGAGTGTCAAGATGAAGACCCTCACTAGCCCATTGGACCTGGCTATGGCCCTGGAGACCACCAACTCTCTTTGCAGGAAGTCCCTGGCCCTCTTAGGCCAGACCTTCTCCTTGGCTTCTTCCTTCCGGCAGGAGAAGATCCTAGAGGCTGTGGGCCTCCAAGACATCGCCCCATCTCCGGCCTACTTCCCAAATTTTGAAGATTCCACTTTGTTCGGAAGGGAGTACATAGACCACCTGAAGGCCTGGCTTATGGCCAGTGGCTATCCCCTCCATCTCAAGAGAGCTGTGCCCCCAGAGTCCCGAGAACAGAAAACCACAGCTCAGACCTGGGCTTCAAGCACTCTGAGCCAAGGTAAAGGTTTTATTTTTTTTTAACAATGTCATCATTACCAATGCTACAGTACTTTTATTCACTGTGTGTGTGCGTGCATGTGTATGTGTGTAGGTATGAATGCCAAGGCACATGTTTAGAGGTCATCAGAGAACAATTTGAAGGAATCAGTTCTTTCCTTCTGCCAGAGGGTTCCAGGGACTGAAATCCAGTCATCAGGCTTGACTTTAAGCACTTTGACCCACTGAGTCATCTTGCTGTCCTGAGGTTTTGAAAGAAGTGTGCAGGGTGCAGGCAAATGCTTATGTCTGAAGGCTACAAGACAGCCTCAAGTGTTGCTCTTCAGGAAGGCTGTCCACTACCTTTAAGCCATGGTCTCTCACTGAACCTGAAGCTCACTAATTAGGCTTGACAGCAGGGCCCAGTGGGCCTCCTCTCTCCACCTTCCTGGTTCTCCTATATGCATGCATCGCCTCACCTTGCATTTTTTATGTCAGACCTAAGATCAAATACAGGTCCTCACTGGCCCTATCCTCTCTTTTGAGATGATATATATGTATAAAACATTTGCTTTTTTACATATACTTGCCTGAGTATGTACACTACATGTGTAGGAACTGATGAAGATCAGAAGATCCTCCAGCTCCAGGTTCTGTGGAGCTGGAGTTACAGGCATTTGTGTGCTGCCTAACGTAAGTGATGAGAATAGACCTTGATCCTTTGCAAGAGTAGTAGCATGTGCTGTTACCTGCCATCCCTCTCTGAGGTTTTTATACACCTTTTTCAAATGTTGAGACTAGAACTCAAGGACCCAATTATTTTTCCCTTTGTTTTGAGGCAGTCTTATGTAGACCAGGCTGACCTCAAACTTCTGATCTTTCTGCTTCTACTTTTGAGTTCTGAGATGACAGAATGTACTACGCCCCCTGCCCCTACTTTCTGGGGTCCCAGGGATGGCGCCCAGGGCTTTGTACATGCTACACAAGTGCTGTATCCACTAAGCCCAGATCCCCAGCTTCAAGATTACTTTGAAAAGAGACTCATGTGGGAAGGAGGTACAAAACTGGCTGGCCTTCACTAGGAACAATGTATGCATGACCCCTTCAGCATGGGATGGAGGTTAGGATGCTGTGTGTTCCTAAGTACTTTGTCCTAGGTGTCACCGACGGGAGAGAAAGCAGGACGTCAAAACCTAGTGGATCCTGTGCCTGGGTGGTGGGAGGGGTGGTTACTGGGGAGGCTATGATTGGGTACTGAGGGGTATCAAGGAGCAGCTGAGTCATTCCAGGTGGTATTGGTACCTTTCACTCAATTCCTTGTAGACAGCATCAGTGGCAGCTCTGGTGTTGGCCAGAGAGTAGGATAGAAAAGCAGCTTGGCTACTCTCTCCTCCTGTGATCCCAGCATGCTGTCACACCCAGCCTTCCCAGGCATCAGAGGACATGATACCCATCTTTTCTTTCCTGGAACATTACCTCTAGCCCAGGAAGTGTCACTTTTGTCCCTGCCCTTCCCTTTATGGAGCCCTGATTGCACCAGGCAGCAGATGTCCCAACACAGATGAGTGACCACACTACTTCTAAGAAAGGTTCTTTCTAGAAGCAGGCTGGATGCATTTCCTTTCCTATCCTCAAGTGCTGGAAGGGAAATGAGGAGAGCGAGCATCGGGTGCTATGGGAGGCAGGGCTACAGGGCCTTGGGCTTACCCGTCTCTCCAGGCAGGGACCAGGCACTGCAGCAGCACACACACTGTCCTGAGGGTGCAGCTGCCTCTCTTCTCTCTTTTTAGGTGGTGGTGGTGGTGGTGGTTGTTGTTGGTGATGACGTTGTTGTTGATGTTGTTGTTTTAAAGAATCCTTTTATTTAGTAACCCCAACTGACCTAGAATTCACTGTGTGACCAGGCCTGTCTCAAATTCAGAGAGCTCTACCTGCCTTTGCCTCTGTGCTAGGTTTAAAGGTGTGTGTAGCCCCACTCAGGAAGATAATTTTTTTATTTGTGTGTGTGTGTCCATCTATCTTTTGAGTGTATGAGAACAGAAGCCTGAAATGGGTATAGGTCCCTTGAACTGGTGAAGAGATTGGCTTGTTACTTGGGTGCTGAGCTCTGCGCTCTGGTCCTCGTGAGCACCAGCACTCACTGCTAACCAGCCGTGCCCTTCTTTGCCTTTTTTTTTTTTAGTTGGAGTCCTGAGGCTAGTTAGCCTGAAGCTTTAGATCCCCTGCCTCAGCTTCCCCATATGCTGAGAGGTCTGATACCTCAGCTTATCTGAGTTTCCACAGCACTTGTTACAGCATGACACTGACCATGTGTAAATGACCCCACTTTCCCTCGGGCTTCCACTGCCTGGTAATAGTAGAGGTTTCTGAAGCAGAGCTGGGCATTTTCTTGGCGGCCTCTACTCAGAGTGCACAGCTGTGTGGCCAGCCATAGCTGCTTCAGCTAGTGTTACCTGTTCCTCTACAAATGCTCAGTGCTCACTGAGTTTGGCATGATGGCACGGGCCCATCATTCTAGCCTGGGCCAAGAGAGACAAGATTGCTGAAAGACCTTGACTCGGAAAGCAGAAGGAATGCTGAAGAGATGATTCACGAGTTAGAACACTAGCTGCTCTTCAGAGAACCCATATGCTAGCTCACAACTGTCTGTGACTCAGTGTAGGGTGACCTCCACAGTCATCAGGTACATAAGTAGTACCTAGACATGTAAAGAAAGCCCCCATACATGTAAAATACAAATTAAAACACTAAAAGAGGACCTGGTAAGACGGGTCTTTGGTTAAAGACACTTGCCACCTAGTATGACAATCTAAATTCAATCCCTATTTCCCATATGAAAAGGGGAGATACAGGGCCTGGTGAGATGGCTCAGTGGGTAAGAGCACCCGACTGCTCTGCCGAAGGTCCGGAGTTCAAATCCCAGCAACCACATGGTGGCTCACAACCATCTTTAACAAGATCTGACGCCCTCTTCTGGAGTGTCTGAAGACAGCTACAGTGTACTTACATATAATAAATAAATAAATCTTTAAAAAAAAAAAAAAAAAGCCTGGCATTGGAGGCGCACACCTTTAATCCCAGCACTCGGGAGGCAGAGGCAGGCGGATTTCTGAGTTCGAGGCCAGCCTGGTCTACAGAGTGAGTTCCAGGACAGCCAGGGCTACACAGAGAAACCCTGTCTCGAAAAAAAAAAAAAAAAAAAAAAAACAAAAAAAAAAAAAAAAAAAAAAAAAAGAAAAGAAAGGAAGGAAGGAAGAAAGAAAATGGGAGATAACTGACTCATGTTGTCTTCTGGCTGCTACCTGTAGGCTTGATGCACACGTCCTTTCACACATTAATTAGTTATATATAAAAAGGGGGGGCCAGGACTGGAGAATTAGCTCAGTGGGTAAGATCACTTACTGAATTAGCCTGAGGACCTGAGTTTAGACCCCAGCAACTAACTGTAGCCGTACCCATAATCGCAGTTCTGTAGGACCAGAGACAGGGGGATGGCTGTGGTTTGTTATCCACTGAAGCTTGCTAGCTGCCAGCCTAGCTCCATGTTCAGTAATAAGTTCAAGGAATAAGGTAAAGAATGACATCCTCTGACCTTCACATCTGGGCACATGTGCACATGCACCACATACATTTACCTGTGTATAGATGGTCCTGGGTAAGAGGCATGCACGAGGGGTCCTCCGAGTTGTGCAGCAACTGCTCTAAGTGACTAAGCCCCATCAATGATGTCTTTTGTATTTTTTTTGTATTTTCAGGTATTTTGTTGAGTTTGTTTGTGTGTGTGTGTTTACATATGTGTGTAAGGGGAGAGTAAGAGTGTGTTCTATATGTGTGAATGCACAGGCTCTTAACACTCTCTGTCTTACTCCCTTGAGACAGGGTCTTAGTTAATCTGGAATTAGGCTGGTGGCCAGCAAGCTCTAGCTGTCCTCCAGTGCTGCCTCCCACAGCACTGGGATTACAGGCATTCACTGTCTGTAACACCCAGATTTTTATTTGGGGATTTGAATTTAGGACCTCAAGTGTTCCCAGCCACTGAGCCATCTCTCGATCGCAGGGTTTTTTGTTCAGGCCAGTGACTCTTACTACTTACGGCTCAGGTGGGACATCTTTCAGCAGGACACTTTGTTCCTCAGCCAGGCTTTCCTCTTTCCAACACTAGTGTTCTATGATTGAAGGTTCCAGCCGATGGCCTTGTGGATTTCTGCTGCCTTCCAGTTCACTGTTCTGGTCTCCAGGCCTTTGTGGTCCACCATTCTTTACAATATCCATTCTGTATATTGCAGCAGTTCCCCAGCGGGCGGATCACAGGGTGGTGGACACCATTGACCAGCTTGTCATGCGTGTCATCCAAGGAAGGCTATCTCCCAGAGAGAGAACACTTCTCCTACAGGACCCTGCTTACTGGTAGGCATGGTTATTTTATCTTATTTTTTTCTAATCATTTATTTTTTTAAAGGACATGTTCTTATTTAAGACATAATTATATTATGTGTATGAGTATTTTGCCAGCATGTATACCTGTGCACCACATTCATGCAGTGTCTGAGGAGACTGGAAGTGTGTGTCAGGTCACCTAGAGACAGTTTTCAGCTGACATTTAGGTGCTGGAAATTGAATTGAGGTCCCCTGGAAGATCAGCAAGTGCTCTTAAACAGCTGAGCCATCTCTCCAGCCCTATTTTATTTTTTGCAAAAAAGTTGAGCAGCGCTCACCTTCTCTGCTGGACTGACCTATTGTGCAAAGAGACAGGTACCCAAAAGCACATGATAATGAGGGGAGGGTTTTTGTTTTGTTTTGTTTTGTTTTGATTTTTGTTTTTTGTTTTTTAAGATTTATTTATTACTTATTTTTATATGTAAGTACACTGTAGCTGTCTTCAGACACACCAGGAGAGGCCATCAGATGTCATTATGGATGGTTGTGAGCCACCATGTAGTTGCTGGGATTTGAACTCAGGTCCTTTGGAAGAGCAGTCAGTGCTCTTAACCACTGAGCCATCTCTTCAGCCCATGAAGGGAGTTTTACAGCCCTGGGAAGCAAGAAGGTCAGAACTGGCAACCAGCCTAGACTACAGGATAAAGACTCTCTGTAAAACACTTCATGCTAAAGAGTGTTTTGCCTGCATGTGTACCATATGCCTGGTGGCTGGAGAGGTCAGAGGTGGCATTGTATCTTCTGGAACTGGAGTCATGGATGGTTGTGAGCCACCATGTGTTTGCTAGGAATCCAACCTAGATCTACTGCAAGAATAGGAAGTGCTCGCAATCACTGAGCCAACCCTCCAGCCTCTCTGGTTTTCTTTATTGTTTTTAATTATAAGAGATAGGATATAAAGTTGTGGCTCAAGCTATGCCGAAACTCTCTGGGCTGAAGGAATCCTCCTGGCCCAGCCCTGGTTGCTATTGACTCTGCACTGCTCCCTGTGAATTTCTCTGTAGCTATCCTTGCTTTACAGAGAAAGGCACGGTGCTTGCAGGATGCATAGCTAAAATGAGCAGAGATCCAAAAACAGGGGAGGAAGCTGGGTGGCCTTAGATTGCTGAGGTAAACTGAAACCACTTGATAAGAAGGCATCCTGCCCGAGGTGGCGCACTCCTTTAATCCCAGCACTTGGGAGGCAGAGGCAGGCACCATGTCTAGCAAGTAATAAAAATTTTAAACACGCTGGGCTGTGGTGGTGCACACCTTTGATCCTAGCACTTGGGAAGCAGAGGCAGGCAGATTTCTGAGTTTGAGGCCAGCCTGGTCTACAGAGTGAGTTCCAGGACAGCCAGGGCTACACAGAGAAACCCTGTCTCGAAAACCCAAAAATAAATAAATAAATAAATAAATAGACCCTGTCTCGAAAAAACAAAAAAAAAACAAAAAACAAAAACAAACAAAAAAAAGGCATCCTGGTATAGAGGCCTAGGGGTAATGTCACCAGAGGGACCTGATCTAGAGAGGACTGCCTCTGCCACACAGACACTGGGTATAGCCTAGCAGCTGATGGTTACCACTAGAGGTGACAGATAGAAGCCATACTTGGTAGTGTGTGGTGGAGGAGCTGGCTTTGAACTCTGGCATTCTTCCTGCTTTAGCCTCCACTGCTGGGGTAGCAGGTGAGGCAAGGGCACACAGGTGCTAGCCTCGCTTCTATTTTCTGCTGGCTCTCTCTCACTTTGTAATTTGTAAGGGAAGTAGGGCTCTGCTCTGCCAGTTGTTCTGTTGGCCTTTAGGGACCTCTCAATCACTGTTCCAGGGACTTTTAATTGTCACCTCCAGTATCAGCAAAGGGCTGGGCTCAAGACCATTGGGCCCTAAAGTCTGGGTGTTCAGTGTCCCGTGCAGAACAGAGTCCTGTCTGCATGAGATACATGACTTCCGGCATATTTTTTGCTTTGAATTTTGAGAGTCTCTTTGTAGTCTGATCTGGAACTTGACATCCTCCTGCCTCAGCCTTCCCAGTACTGGGGTCGTATGAGTGTGCCACCTCATCCACTGTCGTATGCTTTACATAGTCTCTAGCTAGCTGGAAACACCCGAAGCAATGTGACTTGTCCATAGCATCATAGATAAGGAAGGGCAGCAGCAGCAGGGGTCTGTCCCTTCTCTGTGTTACATCCAAGCTCAGTTGACTCCCAAGCAGCAAACTTGGGTGTAGAGGGCCAACTGTGACAGTTGTTTGGGTTTTCATTGTTGCTGTTTTGGTTTGGTTGTGGTTTTGGTTTTGGTTTATTAGCTGGTGAATGCCAGGGTCCAAATGGAGTACACAGGTTCCCATTCCTTCTGTTCTTCACAGCCAGCAGAGATTTGACATCCTTGTACCTGAGGGAGGTGGTGAGGTGACCACTTCAGCCTGGCTTATTCAGCTGTCCCTAGTACATCTGCAGGTGTCTCAGACTCCCCCTCAGTCTTGTCATACCTCCCTCAGTGGCACAGGGAAAGCCCACAAAACACTTGACCAAGTGGCCATGTAAGAGGCGCCCCACTCTTGTTTGCTGTGGTACTGCAGGGCAGTGTGAGCCTGCTGCTTCCTAGGCTCTGAGCTCCCTCATGGCTGCTCACCAAAGTGGGAAAGAAATCCAACAGATGTTCGATTGCACACCTTTAATCCCAGCACTCTGGAGACAGACAGATCTCGATGAGTTTGAGGACAGCCTTGGTGTACATTGTGAGTTCCAGGCTAGCCAGGGCTACATATCTATATAGTAAGGCTACCTCAAAAACAAAACAAATAAAAAGATAATGTCTCACCAGGCAGTGGTGGTGCACACTTTTAATCCCAGCACTCTGGAGGCAGAGGCAGAGGTGGGGAGATCTCTGAGTTCAGGCTATCCAGGTGTACAGAATGAATTCCAGGACAGCCAAGACTACACAGAGAAACAGAAAGAGAATAGCTCATTTTGTAGTCCAGGCTGCCCTTGAATTCTTTGTAGTTCTCCTGCTTTGGCCTCCCCAATGTTAGGACTAAGAATAAACCTCTCTCTGCACCCAGCTGGATCAAAGCTCCTGACTTTTTTAGGTTACCTGGGCAGAAGAGGGCAGCAGGTGCCTCACTCAGGAGGGAGCTGTGCCTTGCTGAGCACAGTACTGTTTTCATAGTGCTCTGCCCTGTGTCTGCTTGGCAGGTTTCTGTCTGATGAGAGTAGCCTGGAGTATAAGTACTACAAGCTGAAGTTGGCAGAGTCACAGCGACTGAACCACAGCTGGCCCATCGTGGAGCGGAGGCCAACACCCGCACAGTGTGCGGTGCGTGCCATGCTGTATGCACAAGCTGTGCGAAGCCTCAAGCGCAGACTTCTCCCATGGCAGCGCAGGCGGCTGCTTCGCTCCCAAGGTCCTCGAGGCCTGAAGGCCAAGAAAGCCACCACTGCCCAGCAGACATCCCTGTCCTCAGGCACTCGGCAGAAACACCATGGCCGCCAGGCTTCTGGCTCCTTGAGGGTGAAGCCACCACCACGGGATTCAAGTGATGCTGCCCAGGACTGCCTATCAGAGCCTGCCAAACCCTGTCCTCAACCCTCCAGCCCTGGAGCCTTGGGCCCGTCTCCTCGGCCAACTGGAGGGGATGACTCAGAAGCCCTGCCGGCCTCTTCTCGATGCCCCTCTGCTAATAGTAGGTGTCCACCCTACCCCATCCTGTCCCATGATCATCTGGGTCCCTTGGGGTAGTAGGAGTTGGGGTGCTAGGTGCTCAGTAGTCTGGGCAGATAGCAAACTAGAGTGGACAGAAGAACTTAGACAGGATGGGTACATGGCCACACTGTCCTTCCTATTCCTCCTGAGCCCTGACTCCTCATAATACGTCCTTGCTGGGTACTTCCCATGGGGTGCTGATATTGGGGCAGCCAGGCCAGGCCTGAGTCTCCATCACACCACCATTACCCTCATGTATACCAGAGTCCACGGAGGTAAAAGTCATGGAAAAAGACAGTTTTCAGAGAACCTTGCACACGCCCTCTTATTACTTTGCTTGGTTTGGGTTGTGTTTATGAGGGGTTTGAGACAGGATCTCTCCATGTAATTCTGGAGCTCACTATGTAGACCAGGCTGGACTCAAAACTCACAGAGATCTGTCTGTGTCTCTGCTTTTAAGTGCTGAGGTTAAAGGCATGCACCACCATGGGCTGCAAGAGCTCAGACTCTGTCTGAGACAGAGTCTCTGCATCCCTGGTTGGCCTGGCATGTGCTGTAGCTGGGATTGGGCTGGAACTTAAAGCCACTGACTTGCTACATCCTTGTCTCTGTGCCTGGCCTCTACTACATTTTTATCCTGCCTGGGTTGCTTACAGCACCTAGCAGCACCTACTCTACATGAAGCTGGCTGTTTTGGGGCACACCTGTCACCCCAGCACTTGGAAGGTGGGACTCAGGAGGACCCAGACTTGCATGGTCAGCCTCACCTATGTGAGACCTTGCCTCAAATAATTATTCCTGTATTATTTGGGGTGGGTGAGAGTGAAATATGAACAGAGGCAGCTGCTATCTAAGTGTCTTCATTAGTCTGGGTTCAGCAGTGCTAGCCATTGAATGCAAGGCCACAGGTCCGCTCAGCAGACACCACCAAGCTGTACCCCAAGACCATTTCAGGTATTTCCAACCCGGCCAGGGTACATCAAACCCTCCATAGTGTTTCCTTAGATGCCTCTGTGTGCACTCTGC
This sequence comes from Mus caroli, assembly GCF_978045245.1. Classification (NCBI taxonomy): domain Eukaryota; kingdom Metazoa; phylum Chordata; class Mammalia; order Rodentia; family Muridae; genus Mus; species Mus caroli. The sequence goes on along the minus strand of NW_028227265.1, from coordinate 59,202,143 downwards.
CTCTGCAAAGCTGCACTGCTGCTGCTGAAGTCCATTTGGTTGCCACCAGCTTAGCCTTTTCTCTGCCCAGGGATCCCATCCAGCTTTAGGTGGGGACATGCGCTGACTGCACAGTGCTCAGGCCTCACCATACACTGCCCACGCTTCTCTGCTCCTGACTCCAGGAGTGTCCTGAGCTGTTGGCTGGGTGTCTGCTGACCTAAGTTTCGAGAGTCTGAGCCACAGGTCGGCTGAGGTGATGAGAGTGATGGCCTGTTCCCACACAGCCACCCCAGGTGTTCATGCGGCTGCTGATGCTTCTGCCACAATCTGCCTATAGGCTAATTATGACAAAGAGAAGACTCCAGAGTCACACGATACAGAAGGGTAGACAGCTTGAGTCAGGCTAAAGAGCCACAACCACTGCTTTCTGTTTTGTAGTGGATGCAAAGACCATGGAGACTGCTGAGAAGCTGGCCAGATTTGTGGCTCAGGTCGGCCCTGAAATTGAGCAGTTCAGCATAGAGAACAGCACTGACAACCCTGACCTGTGGTACGTGCCTTGGACTCCACCATAGCCCATAGCCCACATGCTGTGAGCAGAGAGCAGGCAGGATGGTTCCACCTTCAGCTGAGCCTAGCCCAGAGCTGTCATCTGTTGGGTCAACCTTCACCCAGATCATCAGGAAATGCCTTGCCCTCTTTTCCATCCACCCTCACACAAGACAAAAGGGCTGGGAACTCCAGCAGCACTTGTGCATGTGCCTCACAGGTTATCTAAAAGAAATCCAGAAACCGCCCCTGAACAGCCACAGGTGCTGTAGAAGCTCTAGCTTGTGGTGGAAGGCCTCTGTGATGAAGATGCCTCAAGGCTCCTCCACAGGCCATTCGAGCCCTCCCCACCTCCAAGCTTAGCAGGGAGAGCTGTGTCATAGTCTGACTGAAAATGTAGTTGAATGTTTGCTGGGTACACGAGGCCTGGTGCTGCAATGGAATGCAGTTGGAAACTTACAGGTTTGAACCAGGGCTAGAATTAAGTTGATTCACTTCTTGCCTGGCACACACCAAGCCTTAGTATCTCCTGAGCACTGCATAAGGCACATGATGTTCCATACCTGTCTTGTTAGCACTTAGAAAGTAGAGGCAGGAAAATCAGTAGTTCAGTGTCATCTTTGCTACATAGGGAAGTTGAGGTCCTGCTTCTAAAAGCACAGACAGAGGGATGGAAAGCACACAGGATGGACAGAAGGCAGACAGGCTGGCTTACATGTCTGAAAGAGCTTATGGTTCCAATACAAACAGAGCATGCTGCTCTGGCTGCCTGGGCCTAGTGAGTGTGTGCTGTGTCCTGCACTCCTCAGCCCTGGCCCTTGATTGTCCTGCCCAGGCTGCCTCCTGCTCCCGGGAGAGCCAGCGTACCATGCTCAGAGCCACAACATCCAGCTTGCTGCGCACATGTACTGCTGTGTTATCTCCTGAGTCTGAGCTAACAAAGGCTTCATTTCAGGCTGTTATTTGGGCTTTTTTTCTAATTCAGTGAAGATTACAGTTTGAAAAGAAACCTTGCTGTTCTTGTACTTGGGTTTCTATACAGCAAACACTCGTTTGTTTGTTTGTTTGTTTTAATAAATTTTTCTTTTTAAGATTTATTTATTATGTACACAGCGTTCCTCCTGCATGTATGCCTGCAGGACAGAAGAGGGCACCAGATCTCACTGTAGATGGTTATGAGCCACCATGTGGTTGCTGGGATTTGAACTGGAAGAACAGCCAGTGCTTTTAACCATTGAGCCATCTCTCCAGCCCCACAGCAAATGCTCTCACCTATAGCTATAGCCCCAGGCCCCAGTTGAGTCTGTTTATGTTTACATGGTTTATTTACTTTGGTGGACATATGCAAATGTGAAGGTCAGAGGACAGCTTACAGGACTTATTCTCTCCTTCCACTATGGAAGTTCAGGGTTGTCAGGCTTGGAAGTAGACAATACCTTTATCCACTGAGCCCTCCAGAGTGTGTGGATTAAAGGCATGCACCATCACACCCATCTGGAACTTTTAATTACTCTTAATGTTGTTCTAACGTAAAATCACCTATAGAAGTCCTACTCACCCTTCTCAGTAACAGGGAGCCATCGTGTTTGTTCATCTTTCATTTTCCTTTGCACAGCTCAGTGCCGAGCACGTTCCCACTTAGGCTAGCACTGCAAGAAACGTGTCTAGGCCTGTCTCCTTTCTACCTGCGCATCTGTCCTCCACTACCAGCCAGCCTACGGTGTGTTATTCATAATACTCCTTTTACAGTACTGTCCACTGTGTTCATGAAGGGAACCCCAGGACCTCTGGAAGGTCTTGCCTCTCCCCAGTACCAGAACAACTGCACAAACAACATAAAGCCTCATGGCTTCTGAGGTCTCAGTTTGAGGTTGGTCTGGCTTCACTTCTCCCACTTAGAGACAAGAGAGGTACAGTTGGCCTCTGGAGGCCAGGAGTAGAACAGAGTGCATGTGTGCTACCAGTGGGCTGCCTTCTCCTCACCTCTGCTCCATCTGAGTCCTCCATTGGATGGTCCTGCATGCTCTTGCAATAGGCTTTCTCATACGTACTGACCCCACAGCCATTTAGCTCTGCCCCCCAAACTCTTTGTACCAGCCAAACTGACCATGCCCCTGTGTGCTTTCCCACCCTTCTGTCTGTCACCTTTTCCCTCCCCAGGCGGCTGCTCATCATTGTCACTATTGGTCTGTACTTGCTAGAACTACTGTGTATGTGTGTGCCTGTGTGTGCTGTTATATGTGTATGTCCGTGAGTGTTGGTGCACTTGTTTATATGGACACACAAGGAAGCCAGACACTGAATGTCTTCCCAAATTGCCTTTCCTCCTTAGTTTTTGTTTGATGTGTGAAATTTTAACTTTTTTAAAATAATATGTATGTGTATGTAAGTTAATGTGAATCACATGTGTGTGAATGTCCATGGAGTCCAGAAGAAAGCACTGCTAAAATCATTACAGGAGTTACAGGGTGTTGTGTGAACTGCCTGGTATAGGTGCTGAACCTGGACTCCAGTCCCCTGAAGAGCAATACACCAGATTATTAATGTTGGGACATTTACCAAGTGGCTGCTGTGAGCATTTGTACAGGGGGTTTTGGGGTAAGGTACTGCTAGGTCCTGTGTCCAGCATCATTGAAGAAAGAAAGGCTTTTTGTGGCAACTTGTTGGTATCTGGAGGACAAATCCTGATGTCAAGAAAGGCTGGTTCTTAACACTGGAGAGAGGGCTCAGAGGTTAAAAGCACTGGCTGATCTTCAGAGAACCCTGGTCCAATTCCCAGCACCCACATGGCAGCCTACAGCTGTTTGTAACTCCAGTTCCAGGGGATCTGACACCTTCACATAGATATACATGCAATACCAATACACATAAAAACAATAAAATAAAAAGGAATCATCACAAAATCATTAAAGAAAAAACAATGGCTAGTTCTTAGTGTGCCTGCAGGCTGGAGAGCACCAGCTCCCTTGGCCACGCTGTCTGTGCTTCTGAGCCTTTGGATCTGTGTGTGAGCTTCTGGTGCTACTCAGGCACCGCAGATCCTTCACCCATTTACTTTATTTATTGTGTGTTTGCTCTGGGTGTTTTTAGAGGTCAGAGGAGACAGGTTCTAGGGTCTGAGCTCAGCTTTCTCTCAGGTCTGTGTGTAGCAAGTGTTTTTATTGGCTGAGCTGCCTCACAGACTTCTTTTTTCTTTTTGAGTTTCGTAGGGATGGTATGGGGGTGCCTCTTGCAAGTTGCAGAAGCATCTTGTCATGAAAAACTTGAGAATCATCTTGTCCCTCCAGAGATTACTCGACTCATCAGTCCTAGTCCTGCAGGAGTCTAAACATTATGTCTTCCATTAGCTGCTCTGGGAAGCCATAGCAGGGTCATGGGGAGGCCTGGCCTCTGTCCTGGGCCAGGAAGGAGCTTCATGCTTGTCAGCTCAGCAGCTCATTTTCCCCTCAGGTTCCTGCACGACCAGAGCAGCTCAGCTTTCAAGTTCTACCGAGAGAAGGTGCTGGAACTGTGCCCATCCATCTCCTTCCAGTCCACTGGTGAGGCAGGGGACTCAGTACAGAGCCCCACAGCTGGCAAGGAGGGTAAGGGTGAGCCACAGGAGGGGCACCCTGAGCAGGAGGCTTCACTGGAGGGCACTGAGGTGCTGCCTGAGGAGGAGGAGGAAGAGGAAGATGAGGAGGAGAGCGAGGACGAGGGTGGAGAGGAGACCTCCACTCTCAGGCCACAGGCAGAAGCTGCCAAGTGTCCAGGCTCTGAGGGCAGTTCCCCTACTGACAGCATCCCTGGAGAGGGGTCCAGAGAGGACCAGGCCAGCACCCCTGGCCTGTCCCAGGCCTCCTCTGGCAGCTGCTTCCCCAGGAAGAGAATCAGCAGCAAGTCGCTGAAAGTTGGCATGATCCCTGCCCCAAAGAGGGTGTGTCTCATCCAGGAGTCAAAGGGTGAGTATCCCATAGTCCTGTGAGGGACACACTCAGTAGCCATTCTAGCTGTGCCAGCCACAGCCAGTCATCCTGCCTCCTGCCAGCACCTGCTGGCCTTGTGTGTGTGCAGTTGGGCCCAAGTACCTGGCACAGTGCACAGGGTTCTCTGCTCTCAGGACTTAGAATTTGAGTGGAGTTTGGGGTTTTGTGGTGGTTTTCTTTGAGACAGAATACACGTGATTAGTCTGTGCTGGCTTCATACAGTAATCTTCCTGGCCAGCTCCCACAGGGTGAAACTGCAGGTGTGCCACCACAACCAGGTTCTCCTTGGTTCACAGTGCTGGCAGGGGAACCCAACCAGGCCAATTCTGTGTGGCCCCTGGGCCTATGCTTTGGCTTGTAAGTATTCTTAGCCATTATGCACTGCACTCTAAGGTGTTAGCCTGAGACCTGCATGTCCAGTAAGGGGGCTTCCTTCCTTACAAGGATCTCTGTCACAGGGCTGGAGAGATGGCTCAGGGGTTAAGAGTTAAGACTGTTCTTCCAGAGATCCTGAGTTCAAATCCCAGCAACTACATGGTGGCTCACAACCATCCGTAGAGGGATCTGATGCCCTCTTCTGGTGTGTCTGAAGATAGCTACAGTGTACTTATAAACATAAAATCAACCAATCAAAAAAAAAAGAAAGGAGCTCTGTCACCACTACTCAGACTGCTGTTCCCCACACTTGACCTTAAGGCACCCCCAGTTTCTCCCCGTACCTATAGCGAAGCTGAGAAGACAGTAACCATTGGGCCTTGCTGTTCTGTAAAACTCACTTTATATCCTTAGCGCTGTAGTGGATGGCCAGTAGCCCCACGGTAACCCTGTGTCCTGTATCTGTACAGGGGAGCTGAGCCATACCTCAGATACCTTGGTGCTTTGCACATCCGTGAGACAGGCCTTCCACGATGAGAGCTTGGTGCTCTCCTAAGTTCTATGTTCTCACATTGGACAGTTAAGGGCCTTGACTAGGAGGGCCCAGTGCTGCTGTGGCCTGCCCGCAGCAGAAGTGTCTTCCTGTAGCCATGGAAGCAGCCCAAGCAGCAGGTCTCTGTGAGGGCCAGCACTCTGGGGTTGAGTGGTGCCCTTGGCACTGACAATGCTGCTGGCTTCATCACAGCCATTCACAGGACGTAGAATATTTGAGAGCTGGAGATGGGATGGAAGCCAGCATCAGCCATGTAGGGCAGACACGGGCGTGGACTGTCTTTATCAGGCAGCATTTCTGTCTATCTCTAAGGGCACGGGGCAAATGTTCAATGTGAACAGATCTCTCCCTTTTGTCTTCCAGTCCACGAACCAGTTCGAATTGCCTACGACAGGCCTAGGGGTCGTCCCATAGCCAAAAAGAAGGTGTGTGTGACTGCATTGTGACACCTCCCTACCCCTGCAGATTCAGCATCAGAATGGTTGACTTGCTGCTTGTGGTGAGGCTTCAGGCACTTTGCAGAGCTGGGTGTGGAGCATGCCTGTGTCCCAGGTGTTCAGAAGGCTGGGGCAGGATGATTGCTTATGCACAGGAGTTCCAGGCTGGCCCAGATATCACAGCACACTCCATCCCCAAGAGAGCAGCCAGGCGTAGGCATGCCTGTTATCACCTCACTGCCTCCGGGAGGCTGGGCTGGAAGATCTCAGGTTTGAAGCCAGAGAGTGAGAGTGTTTTTAGCCCTACAATATAAACTATGCAGTACACGGGAGAGCAGTCCACTCATAGAAGAGGTTGGCTGCCAGAGGGCCATTCATCCTTACAGGTCTCTTATTCAGTCACTTCTCCTTTAGCCTGGGCCCCACCCTCCTCATAGAGTTTCCCTCATAGTCTTAGTACAGGGCAGCAGCATGCCACCCCACTGCCTGTTGGCTAGTTCTAACCCTGGGGTAAGGGACCTGGCCTCAAGAAGTCCCACCCCCAGGGATGTTTGAGGGAAGCTGGAGGTGAGTGGAGCTCACCATTCCAGGCATCGAGGGTTAGAACGCCACTTGGAGATCCAGTATACACTGGAACAGAGTGGTCTACCCACCCACTTTCTCTCCTCAGAAACCCAAGGACCTGGAATTTTCCCAGCAGAAACTGACAGACAAGAACGTGGGCTTCCAGATGCTGCAGAAGATGGGCTGGAAGGAAGGCCATGGCCTGGGCTCCCTTGGGAAGGGCATCCGAGAGCCCGTCAGTGTGTATGGCATGGCTGGGGGAAGCCTGGGGAGCCTTGGGTTGGGGCTATACAGAGTATACAGCTAGGTCATTTTTTCCTAGCTGCTCACTCAGGTGCACAAGAGTGACCAGCTCCTTCCTACATAGACCTCTGAACAGCTTCTTGACTCTTACATCTAAGCAACATTTAGTAATGGCACAGGTGATTCTGGAAGCCATTACAGGCTGCAAGGAAGGAGACACAAATCCTCAGCCCCTCTTCATATGTCCAGAGGGTGTGTTCCTCAGCACCAACACACCCCTGGGTGAGGTGGCCTGTTGTGATCAGGCTGCAAACCCACAGAGGGCTCCAATCAGGCCTAGCTAGAGCTTATCTGTGATCCTGGAAGACAAGCAAGAGGCAGGGAAATGGTAAGTTCCAGGCCAAATAGGACTCCATAAAAGACTGTCTCACGCACAAAAGGCCATGCTCCCATGATCTAGTGGTTTCTTTGTCTTGTTTAATTTTTGTTGTGCTAGGGAGAAAACTCTGGGCCTCACCGCATGGCAAGCACTCACTGAACAACGCCCTAGCCCTGTGACTCTATTTCCTCTCTGGATATATGTCCCATGTCCCCGTGCACCCTAGTTGACTCCTGATCCTAGCTCTGACTGTCACCTCTGCTCTGCAGGGGTACTCTTTCAGAAGGAGAGGGCCTGGGAGCTGATGGGCCTGAGCAGAAAGAAGACACCTTTGACGTCTTCCGCCAGCGCATGATGCAAATGTACAGACACAAGCGGGCCAGCAAATAGGTGTGTGCCAGGACGCAGACCAGCAGCTGATACTACCAGAAAGAAAATCTGAGTAAGGCAGGAGGGCCATTCCTGCCATGTGCCACATGCTCCTGTTCAGGCACGCGGGGGAGGAAGCTCCTCAACAGAAGGGTAGCTTACTAGCCCCAGCCCTCCCACCCTCCAGTGCCTCTGCCTGGATTTGTGCATGCTGTCATGGGACTGGGCCACCCTCGGCCTTACCTGTTTCTACTCCAGGTTTCTCTCGAAGATGACAGTTCCTTGCAGGGGCCAAACAGGATAGACCTGATGAGTGGCCTTGCTCGGCCACCACACTCCTTCCTGAGGGCCTCAAGTGCTGTTTTGTGAGGGGTCTATAGGCCTCATCCTTCCCACTCTTGGTTTTTTGTTTTTACTTGTATTGTGTGTATGTGAGTGAGCAGGTGTGTTACAGTGCCCATAAGAAGAGCAAAGGACAACTTGTGAGTCAATTCTCCTTCCACCATGTGTGACTCCGGGATTGAACTCAGATCCTCAGGCTTGGTAGCAAGCACCCTTACCCACTGATTCCTGTTGCCAGCCCTCATTCTTGGTTCTTGACCTTCTTACCCGTCATACTTCATACACAGTTCTGAACAGCCATTCTCTTCTTAACTAGATCAGAGCCACTGGCGACAGAGATAAGCCTCGAAGCAACCTTGCCCTTCCCGTCACCCTGCCCCGGACGCCTGCAGCCTGAGCCTCGGTGTGTACTCGGCCAGCTCCACATCCCTAGGTCAGGTCCCAGCAGGCCTTGCCACTCTGCAGAGCAGCAGCCACTCAGGCACCCTTGTCTGTCCTGCTTCTGACTCTGTCCTTCATCTTATTCCTCTTTGTAGGGTGCTTCCTCAGCCTTGGTGCCCAGGGCCTGGCTCCTCTTTAAGTTCTCCACAAAGCCCTGCCTTCCAGAGCCCTGTGCTGCTGTGTCTTCAGAGCTTATCTGGAAACAGACGGGCTCCAGTGGAGAGGGAACACTGTGGATTCTTGCTTTTGAGCAATGGTGTCTCAGCTCCTACAGAATTCTGAGAGCTTTGCAGGCTGAAGCAGGGGGATCTAGGACAAGTTAAAGTCCTGCCTGGCTGTGTAGCAGGACCTGTCTTGAGAGACTTCTCAAAATCTTAGCCCCAGTTTAATATAGTTGAGGCTTATAATACTCCTGTTTCTGTCTCTGGGAAGTGCGTTCTGAGGAAAACCCCAGTCTTTCCACCTCCAGCCTCCACTGTGGCTCCTGCAGGCCAGTGCTATGGTGCTGTAGCACAGTTTCCATGTACAGTGTCTTTCTGAAGCCTCAGGAAGGGTGGCGTGGCTCAGCTGCCATGGATGTCTGCTTTGGAGCCCAACTCCACCCATGCCCACCACCCCTGTTTGGTACAGATCCTCTCGATGCATCCCAGCCTCCCCGCCACACTGCTGGGCATTTGAAATCAGTCTGTGGAAGTCTGGAAAGGCTGATGTCAGGGCTGGGGACATGGTGGTCAGGTGTCAACCATGAGCACAGCAGGAAGATCTTGCTGTAGTGATACTCAACTCTCCTCTCAGCTTAGCTCTACTTTCTGTTTCCCAGCATGCCCTTCTTCACAGCTGCTGCAGCTCACACCACCTCACTCTCTTCTGGTGTCTTGGCAACTAACAGGTCTTTGTAGCAATGGAGATGCACTGCCAATGGGTCACAGTCTGACTCTTGAACACAAATCTGTAGGGTGGGAGATGACAGGTCAGGGACCCTAGGCTGCAGTTTCATCGTCAGGTCTTTCTTTCACCTTCTAGCAGCTTCCATGTTGGCTGTGGGTTGGAATGGGACTCTGGTCCATGGTGGGCTCTTAAGAGGAGTTCCCATCCATAAGTGGAGCACACAGACCTGGGTGTGCTGCTCACTCCATATCTCCAGCTTCTCTCCAGTCACCTGCATTTGTGCTGCTCCATTGGGGCTTCAAGATGATTGAGGAATTGTGGGTAGATGGCCCTTGTGCCAAGACTCTGGGAGGTGAGACTGTCAGGCAGCCTCCCACGTTGAGAATGACATTCCTGGGCACTCTTCTCGAGACAGGATGAATAGTGGGGAGAGAGAGAGCACATATCTTATGCCCCTTAACGTGAGCCATCTTGATGCTCCTCACACACACCTTGCCATCCTTGCCCTCCTGGGGCACCTTGCTCTCCAGCCAAGCTGCTCTGTGGGCAGGGCTGTGGAGGACACCTGATGTATACTCATGTGACCTTGTTCCTGTCACAGTGTTTGTCCTGTCATTCTAGTTCCAGGGTCACATCCACAAGGACCATGGATTCCAAAAGTTGTGCTGGCCTGGCCTGCCCTGGCTCCAGTCTGTTCCTGTTCCTGGATGTGCGTCGTGCAAGTTGATTCTGTACCTGGTAAAACCTAGAACACACTTGTGATGTCACCTCTTGGATGTAGTTGTGTTTGTAAGGATCTAAGAAGTCATGGTGTTGTCGGTGTTGAGTGCTTGGAATAAATGAAGAGCAGACCCGCTGCCCGGCTCCTGTGCTGCCATCACTGAGGACTCATGGGGGCGGAGGCCTGAGGACTGTGAGGCCAGCCTGGGTTATATCATAGTCTGTATTGAAGAAGAGAAAATAAGTCGGATAGGGTATCTCATGCCTATAATCTTAGCACTAGGGAGACTGAGGCAGGGGGATTGCTTTCAGTTCCAGGATATTCTGAGCCCTAGAGTGAAACTGTCTCAAACATGTGAGTCCTGTGAGGAGAACATGAGAGGTAGCAGTGCACACCTAGGCCTGACAGTGTCTAATGGCCCGAAATGGGATCTGAGCCCTGATGGCTGCTATTCCCAGACTCCAGCCCTGACTACAGACATCCCCAGGCCTGACCAGACAGCAGTCCGTCAACCCAGATCCAATGACAAGTGTCCCTAGACATCTCTAGCCCTCATGAGTCGCCCCCAGCCTGATGACAGTGTCACCAGTCCCCGAAATAGAGGTCTTCCAGGACCAATGACACCAACCCCTTGACTTTGACAGATCTTCTCCCAAGCCTAATGATAGGCTCTTTCCTTTACATGATGATCAAGTATCCCCATGTCCACTTTATTCTAGCCTCTAATGAGTAGATTTGTCCTATAGGTGCCTTCTGTGACCCAAGCTGGTCTTGAATTCAAGATCTTCTGCCTCATCTTCTAGAGTCCTGGGATCATGGGTCTGTCACCAGACATAGTCTCTGAGAGAATGGCTGTCCATGGCTTACCTGCCTTGTCCCTACCTGGGGCAAGAGCACTGAATAGTGGGGCCTTAGATGTGATTTTGTTCCCTAAGGAGCCTTTGCCTCTGGCTTTTTTTACCAGTACTTCCCTGTCCCTGTCCCTCAGCAGGAGGGTAGTAAGGATACCAGGCTGAGCATGGTTCCCAGGACAGGTGATGCTGCACTCAGGAAAAACCCTGGGGGTGGCCTAGAGACCAGCAGCACAGGGCCCTTCAAAAGCTTCACCTCCTCTGCTTTATCCTAGAGGAATTTTGACCATGATGGTGGCCAGCCAAGCCCTGCCACCTGGCACCCTGTCTCCTGTTTCCACCCACCCAATTCTCCTCAGCACAGCCATTGTGGGGGCCATGTAGACCCAGGGCAGAGTCTCTAGCCACGGGGGAAGAGGCCCTGGGGGACCTTACCATTCAATCTTTGACCTTTGTTCTCAGTTTCCTCTGGCAAATTGTAAAGAGCCATCAGAAGGTAAAATATCCCCTGTGTCTTAGTGTTTGGGAGAAAAGGGTTTATCTAATATACACTTCCATATCACTATTCATCATTGAAGATCAGGCCAGGAACTCACACAGGGCAGGAACCTTGAAGCAGGAACCCAGAGGCAGGAACTAATGCAGAGGCCTTGAAGGGTGCTGCTTACTGGTTTGCTCCATATTGAGTACTCAGCCTGCTTTCTTACAGAACTCAGGACCATCACCCCAGGGATGGCTGGGCCTTCCCCATCATAAGAAAATGCCCTACAGGCTTGCTTATAGCCCAATCTTATAGAGGCATTTCCTCCGTTGAGATGACCCCAGTCCTTGTCAAGTTAACATAAAACTATCCAGAACAGCCTTTTGAGTTTAGAGCTGTGTGGTAGTTGAATGTGTCTCATGCAGGAGATTGTTCCCTCACTCAGCTTCCCAGGTTCAGGGAGGCTGAGGATGTAACTAAGCAACAGACTGAAATATGTAACACAAAACCCAGAGAAGAAGCTGTGTGGAGTGGCCACACATATGGTCATGACTGCTTGGAGCACTGAAACAGGAGGGTCACTTAGCATGGAAATTGTAGACCCTACATGGAGGTCCCAATTCAGCACAAGCCAGGTGCATGCAGAACAGAGCACAGGGGTCCCCTTCTACATCCACAAAGTAAAATGACAGGCACACATGATCCCAGCGACATGAAACAGCCAGGGGGTTCTGAGTCTGTTTCTTTAGGAGTGCATGGCAGTGTGGAGCAGCACAGAAGCCTGTGCCCTTCCAGGGTGTTCCACATGCATTGCTGCAGAGACAATAAGTTGGAGACTGCTGGACTTGGAAGTATGATACATTTTTCACAGCCATTTTATTGTCACAAATATTTTTTTAATTACATTTATTGGGATTAATGAAATGGCTCAGTAACTAAGAGCACTGGGTATTCCAGAGACTGGGGTTCAGTTCCCAGCACCTACATGGCAGCTTGCACCATTTGTGACTCTAGTTCCAGGGAATCTGTCACCTTCTTCTGGCCTCAGGCTCTGCACACACACACTGTGTACAGTGTGAAACACCCATACACATGAAATTTAAATCTTTAAGTTAAAAATTGGTGGCCAGGCGTGGTGGCACACGCCTTTAATCCCAGCACTCGGGAGGTAGAGGCAGGTGGATTTCTGAGTTCAAGGCCAGCCTGGTCTGCAAAGTGAGTTCCAGGACAGGACAGCCAGGGCTACACAGAGAAACCCTGTCTGGAAAAAAAAAAAAATTGGTGGGCTAGCGTAGTGGCTCAGCAGTCAGGAGCACTGGCTCCTCTTCCAGAGGTCCTGAGTTCAATTCCCAGCAACCACATGGTGGCTCACAACCATCTGTAATGAGATCTGATGCCCTCTTCTGATGTGTCTGAAAACCAGGACAGTGTACAAGTGCTAAATAAATAAATCATTAAAAAAAAAATTGGTGCAGGTAATGTATGTATGGTGAGTGAATGTGGCTGTGTATGCCATCAGCCTGTGTGGGGGATGGGAGGTCAGTTCTCTCTGACCATGTGGGACGGGTTACACTCAGGTTTTCAGCTTAGCAGTGAGCACCATTACCCACTCTACTGGCCATCATTTAAAATACTGGGCCTACATGTATGTCTATACCATGTGCATGCCTGGTACCTGCAGAGGCCAGAACAAGTCATCAAATCTCCTGGGACCATAGTTACAGATGGTTGTCAGTCACCACTAATTTGCTGGGACTCAAATCCTGGTCTTCAGGAAGAGTGGCCAGGGCTCTTAACCACTGAGTCCTCTGGTCCCTTAGAATAATCTTGTGCTTGTATTTGTTTTTCATTGTTATTCTGAGGCAGAGTGTCCATTGTCCTGTTTGTCCTGGAACTCCGTATGTAGGCCAGAACTTGAACTCACAGAGCACTGAGATTGAAAACGTGCACCATCATTCTCAGCCCCTTAAAGTATTCTTTTTTGTTTTTGTTTTTGTTTTTGTTTTTTTGGTTTTACGAGACAGGGTTTCTCTGTATAGCCCTGGCTGTCCTGAAACTCACTTTGTAGACCAGGCTGTCCTCAAACTCTGAAATTCGCCTGCCTCTGCCTCCCGAGTGCTGGGATTAAAGGCGTGCACCACCACGTCCGGCACCCTTAAAGTATTCTTAAGGGAAACATTTATATATTGCGGCTGAGCAACGGACTAGCTGCCAGTGACATTTTTTAGTTTTATTTTTTTAATCTTTTTGTTCTTCCAGACAGTTTCTCTATGTAGCCCAGCACACACAGAGCCTTGGAACACACTCTGTAGATCAGGTGTCCAGCCCAGAGATCTCTACTCGCAGAGATCACCTGCCCCTGCCTTCTTTGTACTGGGAAGTGTGCCACTACCATCTGACTATTTTTATTGTATGTCTCCATGTATGTAAGTGTACCATGGCATGCCATATCTCAGGAAACCAGAAGCTGTCAGACATCCCATCCCCACCCCCATATCTAGAATTATAGTTGATACTGAGCTGCCAGGTGGGTTCTGGGGATCAAATCCTGATCCTCTAGAAGAGCAACCACTGCTCTTAACTACTGAGTCATCTCTCTAGACTCTTAGTTTAGTTTTTGAAACAAGTTTCACTACACCAAACCACTGGCCCGGAAGTCTCTGTGTATATCAGGTTACCATTAAACTCATAGAACTCTGTCAGCCTCTTAAGTGCTGGAGTTAAATGTGTATCTTAACACATTGTAGAATAACGTGATAGTACACATGCATACACAGGTTGTCATGAAACACACCTCTTGCATCTATTTGGCTCTTCTTGCCAAGCCTCTGGCAATGGATCCCAGAGTTGAGGGACCCTGCCCCAGTGCCCAGCTCTCTATCCCACCCCTAGCCTTCTACTATCTGAAGTGGGGTGATGGGCACAGGGAAAGGGAAGCAGGCTCAACCTGCTCCTTCCTACAGTCCATACAGTCCTGCACTGACATCACTGGCCTGTAGTCCAGAAGCCCCTGACTGACCCTGCAGGATCTTGAGTCCCTGGTGGAGTAGCAGGGGGCCCCCGTTGGTGGTCAGTGGAGGGGTTGCCCACAGTTACCAAGTAAGCAGGAATGGGCTTCTGCTCACTACTGCTCCTTCCTTCCACCTTGGGGGTCCAGACTCAGGAGCTGGGGCCATCGGCCTGACAGCTGTCCACATTTTACAATCAAGGAAGCAGATCTAAGCAGAGCTGATTTGCTCAATTCTTCAGGGCATATTTTCCCGTGCTTCCTACGTAGTGGGGGTTAATATCCTGGCCCAGAGTTCAGGAGCCTCCTGGTTCTGAATATGAATCGTGGACAAGGAAGGTCCCTGCACCCCAGCCACTCTGCCTAGGCTGATTCCAGCCACCCTCCCAGCAAACCCATTTCTAGTCTGCCTTTCATTGATATGAAAACAGGAGCTGTCTCTCTGGAACCCAAGCTGACCTGGAACCTGTGATTCTCTTGCTTCAGCTTCCCAAATGCCGGGAATGACATGAGTGTACCATCACCCCATCTCACGTATTATCATTGTATTTATAATAGTGGGAGTTTCAGCACCAGATGTATAAACTGAGGACATGGCCACTCTAAGATAAGGTTGTGGGCAGGGTTTTTATTGTAGATAGGAGTACAGCTAAAGGTATTTGGGACAGTCCAAAGTAAGGACACAGAGTAACAGAAGGAACACAGCCAGCAGACTGAACTGGGCTGGGAGAGAGGAGAGAGTGGGCAAAGGTGATCCTCAGAGGTCATGACTGGAATAACGGGGTTCTACAGAAATGAGAAGTAGGAGGAAGGGAAGCCCTTGAGCTGAAGAAGCTTAGGGTTGGGAAAACCTAAGTGAAGAGCTGAGGCGGGCCTGAGAGCCTGGAAGCCAGCAGACGCTTTGGTATGCCAGTAGGCACCACAGTTAGCCATTTATCCTGAGTTCCTTCTGGGCCTGACACTGTACAAGTCAGAACAGACTGAGACAAGATCACAAGAGGCCAGAAATTCAGACCCAGCTCTAGTGACACCCCCAACAATGAAGGTGAGTGTCAACACCTTCAATCTTAGTGTCTGAGTCCAGTCTAGGCTACACACTGAGATACTGTCCGAAAAGAAGCGGGAGGGGTCGTTAGGAGAGGAGGAAAGTGCCATACAAGTTAGTCTCTGGTGTTTAGTGTTCAAAGGGGACTGAGCTCGCCTCATTTGGTCTGTGGGATTTGCTGGTTTGCCCATTGACAGATGAAGGCTCAGCAGGAGTCTAGGCAGACAAGGCTGAGATACTTGGTCTTGGGATGGTTTTGACAAAAGACCTCTCACCACAAGAGTCCTGGAGCAATTAAAGCACCCAAGCCACTAGGGGGTGCAGGGACCTTCCTTGTCCACGATTCATATTCAGAACCAGGAGGCTCCTGATCTCTGGGCCAGGATATTAACCCCCACTAAGTAGGAAGCACGGGAAAATATGCCCTGAAGAACTGAGCAAATCAGCTTTTCTTAGATCTGCTTCCTTGATTGTAAAATGTGGACAGCTGTCAGGCCGATGGCCCCATCTCCTGAGTCTGGACCCCCAAGGTGGACTAGGCCTCTGATTGGAATGAATTGAGCATGCTGTGCCTAGAGCCCAAGACCTCTCACATACTAGGCAAGCGCTGTTCACAGAGGCCCCTTGGCTTATCTTAGAGTCTCCTACATGTACAGCCTTGAGTCCCAACCCTGTCTCCTCTGGGTGGCAGCCATGTACCACCACACCCAGCTTCCCAGAGAAGCTTTCAGTAACCTGCATGCCCTTAGATCAAGAAGATCCTTGTGTGGGAGGTATGGGTGCTGTCCACTCCCCAGCCTGGACCATGTGGGAAGGAGAGTGCCTGCACAGTTCCAAGAGGAGCCAAGGAAGAAGGCAAACAGGAAGTGTGAAGGTGCCAGGCTAACATGCTGAAGGAACTACAACCGCCAGCTTATGTTTAGGAAGCAGCTGTGGTACACTGAGAGAAAAGCCTCCGATTTGAACTGAACGCTGTCTTCCTGTGCCAGCGGGTGAAAGACAGACACAGTTCCTCTCACCACATATTTAAGGAGCACACTGGTTCCCACCCCACATCAGAGACCACAATGAAATTAGAAGCTGCAGGGTTTATTTAAAGGATACCTCCACAGTACAAGGAGTGGGAGAAAAACAAGACTCTGTCTGAGGCCTGGAAGGAGGACCCAGAGCAGGAGCACGGCCGGTGAAGGGAACAGCTCGTGCAAAGGTCTTGTGATGAAAATAATCGAGGCTGTCGGGTGTGAATTCCTTCCCACCACACTTGAGAGTTTTTAAAAGATATATTTGTGTCTTTGTGTGGGAGTGAGTACAATGCCCAAGGAGGTCAGAAGAGGGGGCTATATCCCCCAAGGAGGCCAGGAGAGGGCGCCACATCCCCTGGAGCTCGAGTGACAAGTGCCTATGAGTTCGGATATGATCCTCCACTAGAGGCTCCAATCCCAGAAAAACTGAGAAACATTTGACCATGAATTGTTCCCCACAGATTTGCAGGTTGAACACTTGTTCCTCAGTGGATGTGTTCTCCAAGGGTTCTGGAAACGAGAATTGGGGCATCTCCTGAATGGGACCACAGAGAGCCTTCAGGAATAGAAGTGGATGGAGCCAGAGCTTTGTGGTCTTTGGGGGAGGGGGAAGGGCAGGTCTTGAGCATATGACAGAAGACCAACCTGAGTCAGACTTTTTCAAGTGTCTGTGGCAGAGAGCGAGCGGGGTGCCTATAAGGAGGGGTCATGTCCTCTGGAGGTGAGTGCTACGTGGCTTGGGTACTGAGAGCCAAGCTCTGGCCCTCCACAAGAGCAGCAAGTGCTCTGAGCCTCTGGACACTTCCAGAGCCTAGGCTGTACTTTGTGTGTGTGTGTGTGTGTGTTCAGAAGACTCTGAGCAGTGGTGGTGCACACCTTAGTCCCAGCACAAAGGAGGCAGAGGCAGGGGGATTACTGAGTTCGAGGCCAGCCTGGTCAACAGAGTGAGTTCCAGGACATCCAAGGCTTCACAGATCAACCCTGTCTCAAAACAAAAACAAAACCATGCTTGGGTCCCTTTTGTAACTTAGAGCAAGGCAGTGCTGCATAGTCCCCAACCTTCCCATGCTGCCACCCTTTAATATAATTCTCCATATTGTGATGACACTCAAGCTTAAAAATTATTTCATGGTAATGCATCCCCCCTTTCTGCCTCCTCTGCCGCCATGGCACCTGTGAAAAAGCTTGTGGGGGGGGGGTCAAAAAAAAAAAAAAAGAAGCAGGTTTTGAAGTTCACCCTTGACTGCACTCATCATTTGCTGCCAATTTTAAGCAGTTCCTCCAGGAGAGAATCAAGGTGAATGGGAAAGCTGGCCATCTTGGCGGAGGGGTTGTGACCATCAAGCAGAACAAGATCATTGTCACTTCCGAGGTGCCTTTCTCCAAAAGGTATTTGAAATAGCTCACCAAAAAAAAAAAAAAAAAAAAAAAAATTGAAGAACAACCTCTGAGCCTGGCTGTGTTGTCAGCAAAGCAAAGAGAGTTATTTCCAAATCTGCATTTACTTCCTGATTAACCAAGATGAAGAGAGAAGGAGGGCAAGGATTAAGACACATTGGTCTGCAATGTTTCGTATTAATTCATAAATAAAATTTAGAAACCTAAAAAATTATTTCATGCCTGACATTGGTGGCACACGCCTTTAATCCCATCACTTGGGAGGCAGAGGCAGGTAGATCTCTGAGTTCAAGGCCAGCCTGGTCTACAAAGTGAGCTCCAGGACAGCCAGGGCTACACAGAGAAACCCTGTCTCGAAAAACAAAACAAAAAAATTCATTGCGACTACATGTAATTTTGCTACTGTTTTGCTTCATAGTGTAAATACCTGTAGTTTCCAGTGGTCTTTTTGGACGTTGAGAACCAATGGCCTGGAACATGCAAGAGCCAATGCACACTTGCTACACAAGCAACTGGGAAAGGGCCTCTCCTCCATGCTGTGACCTTTCTGCAGCGGTGGCCTCTGCAGAGTCCATACTTTCCTCTGGCCTGTGACTGTCATCCTTGCCACTCCTCCCCAAAGTGTGTGGAAAGACAGAAGCCACCGGTGGGGAATCAAGACACACTGACTGCACATGTTAGTGAGGACTGTCTCCTTTCTGGAATGTTCAGGCAGCCAGGTTCTGTCTGCTGGCTGTGACAGACACGCCATAGTCATAGTGAGGCCCTGTCTCAGAGGGGAGGTGCTAGGTGGTGGCAAGGCCTTAGGTCACACCTGAGGTGTGATCACCCTCAGCTTCATCAGTAACCATCAAGGAGTGACCAGTGACCAGAAGAGTGAACTAGTGAATGAATGAGTAGATGAATACAGGAATTAGTGAAGAATGCATGAATGGGTGAATGGTTGTGCAAATTGGAGAGTGTAAAGGAATGCCTTAGGGTCTCACTGCTGCGAAGAGACACTGACCACAGCAACTCTTTTTTTTTTTTTTTTTTTTTTTTTTTGGTTTTTTTCGAGACAGGGTTTCTCTATGTAGCCCTGGCTGTCCTGGCACTCACTTTGTAGACCAGGCTGGCCTCGAACTCAGAAATCCGCCTGCCTCTGCCTCCCGAGTGCTGGGATTAAAGGCGTGCGCCACCACGCCCGGCGACCACAGCAACTCTTACAAAGAACATTTAGCTGGGGCTTCAGAGCTTCAGTCCATTATCATCATGGGGGAAGCACGGCAGCATGTAGGCAGACATGGTGCCGGAGAAGGAGCTGAGACCTCTATCCTGATCTGTAGGCAGCAGGCAGACAGAGCCACTAGGCCCAGCTGGAGTTTCTGAAACCTCAAAGCCAAACCAATGACACACTTCCTCTAACAAGGCCACACATCCTAATAGTGCCACTCCCTGTGGGCCTATGGGAGCCATTTGCTTTCAAACCACCACAATAAACAAATGGAGTAGATGAGTGAGGGAGACATGGGTGGGTGAGGGCTGTGATAGATGGGTGAGCAATGGACTCTTGCAGAAGGGCACTGCAGAAAACTAGGAGGTCCGCATCCTCACATGTTGACTCATGTGGGCACTCCTCGTTCTAGTAAACTCCAGGTCCTCTAACAAGGCCACACCTCCTAAACCACCTAATCCTTTCAAACAGTGCATGAGCCCATGGGGGGCTTCTTTTATTCAGACCACCATAGTGAGCTGGAGGCCAGCCTGGCTACATGAAGCCCTTGACCAATAAGGAAAAGGTAGTGTTCTGACACTCGAGCGGTGTCAGCGATGGGCCCTGGGTACACAACCATCCGTTCTGTGACTTGGCTGCACCTCCACACCCAGCTGCTTTTTAGTGTTTGATTTGAAACACAAAAATAAAAGCAGAGAGGCTGGACCCAGTTAGCCAAATGCTGCCCTGGCACACTCCAGCCTGGGTTCCATCTCCTCACAGAGCAAACTTCGTCCCCCACCCCACTCCCCTCCCCCCTGCCCCGCCTTCACCCTGGGACCTGAGGATCATTTCCTAAGGACATCTCAGTGGATATGAATGTGTGTGCAGGAGAAGTAGGGAACCAGACAAGGGTCACTGGGTCCCAGGCAGTATCTAGTTGATCCAGAACAAGCCCCCTACCCCATCCCCCCAGTGAGCCAGGAACAGCCAGGACTTGCTAATACAAAAGGACAACTGTCACCTCAAAGGGGATAAGAGTTTGTTCTGGAGCCAACTGTGTGACCAAGGCCCAGGAACACAGATTCAGGTTACCCCATATTTCATGTTCCAGTGTGGTAACAGTATTGAAGTATTTATAGTAACAGGACAAAGGAAAGCATTAATCAAGACACTTTTCAAATGCATTGGTGGATCACAGGCAGGTGGGTCACAGCAGAATGAGAACTTCAGCTACAGGCCTGATGCTTGCTAGCCATTGTAGCCTTTGATGGGTGGGGCTTGGGGATTTGCTAATTTAATTCATACTCAGAGGTTCCCCTGATAGTTAACAAAGACATTAGCCTGGACACAACTGTGGCCAAGGAATGGCGGCTAAGGGACTAAGCAGAGCCAAGGTGAAGTGTAACTAGGCACTGAGCCCACAGCCCCAGGTCTCCACAACCTCGGAGAGTTCCAGTCAGGGTGTCAGTCTTTCAGAAGGCTCTCTGTAAGGCACAGCCTCTTTCCAGAACCTTCCAGCACAGATTCTAGCCCATGTCCTCCTGACTCATCCCATGTCACCACGACTCTGCAGGACCCCACCTGTCCTGGGCATGCCCTCTGGGCTGTCTGAAGGAGCTTTGCTTAGTAAGCAAAACAAGCAAGGCTAGGAGGAAGTGGCTGTGGTTACCAGTCCTCTCTCTGGAAGCTCTGACCTAGCCTTCCAGGGACAAGGCCATGGTGGCCCTGTGGGCACAAGGCCTTGTCCAGCTGGAATGTTCCTGAGAAAGGAATCAGCTGAACTGTGAGTGCACCCTAGTTCTCAGGCCTCACTCCAAATGGTCCATCCCCAAGATCACCCAGGTCAGGCCTCAGACAATCCCATCTTCCCTAAACTGCTCCCTCAGCCTCTAGAACATTCTTCCACTTGACCAACTTTCTATGCCTGCCCCTAAGCGAGCCATCTCCCTCCACAGATACTGCCCCAGCTCATGCTTGGCATCCCTGACAGTATCATTTCCAGTACCCTTCTTCCTGCAGCAGCTGTGAGAAACATTCCAGAACTTTCAAACTCATCTTAGTCACTGTTCTGTTGCTGCAATGGGACACCATGACCAATGTGGCTTAGAGTCTAAAGGGTGAGTCCATGACCATCATGGCAGGGAACACGGCAGCAGGCAGGCAGACAGGCAGGCATGGCGCTGGAGCAGGAGCCAAGGCTGACCGCTGATTCTCTTACTGTCAAGATAAGAGTCGGGTTGGGGAGACTGAGCCTGGCCTGGGCTTTGAAATCCCCAAACCCACTGTAATAGTAATTCTTGTGGGGAGGTTGTACACCCTCCCTTGTCCGCAGATAACTGCTAGCTGATTTTACACCCACTCTAGTCCATTTTAGCCCCAATAAAGACACAGAGACCCGATATGTTATTAAGCTGGGTAGGGTCTGAGCTATTCTAACACTCTAAATCTGCCTATTTCCCGGCCACGTGATCCTTTACCTTCCATCTGAGTCTCACCTTGCTTGCTCTGGTCCATGTGTGACTTCATGGAGACTTCCTTGGCAACCTGCTCATGGCAATTCCTCATGGTCTCCCACACCTTCCTGTCCTTCTCTCTCCCTCTCTCCCCTTCTCCCACTCTTGCCCCTCTACTTTCCCCCCACCATCTCCCTCTCCCTCTCTTCCTTCTCTTCCCTCCCCCATCTCCCCCTCTCCCCTCTCTGGAATTCCTTGACAGATCAGAAGTCAGGCCCTACTCCCTTCTGCCCAGCTAATTAACTGATTCAGTCTTTATTAACCAATCAAAAGGTGGTGAAGAATGTTTACAAAACACTGAGTCAGACAATGTTTCATAAAAATAACATAAATCCAGCCTGTAACTCAACTCTCCTGGTCCAAAAATCAGCATTTGAATAATACAGAGACAACCTTTATACAAAGCACAAAACCATCCTCCAACAGCACACCACAGTGACTCACCACCTCCTCCAGCATGGCCACACCTCCTAATCCTTCCCAAACAGTTCCACCAACTGGAGAGCAAGCATTCAAGTATATGAGCCTGTGGGGACCATTCTCATTCAAACCCCTCAGTCTCCAAACTCACCTGTGGCTTCCTGAATAGAGAACCATCAACCTTGCTTTAGGCAGCACCCCCTCCCCCAGTACTGTCTGTCATATGGGCTTCAACTCCATCTCCTTCATTGTTATTTGAGAACTCAAAGCAGCTTCCTGCCTCAGGACCTTTGCACACACTATGTCTTCTACCTGGGATGTGCTTGGTTCCTGTGTACTTTTCCTCTCTCTCAGTTTAGTGGCACTCCCGTGTCCAGGCCCGTCCCAGGCACAGAAGCTCCCCACCCGAGTTGTTGTTGTTGTTGTTCTTCTTCTTCTTCCTCCTCCTCTTCATCCTCTTCTTCCTCCTCCCCCTCCTCTTCTTCCTCCTCCTCTTCTTCCTCTTCTTCCTCTTCCTCCTCCTCGTCCTCCTCCTCTTCTTCTTCCTCTTCTTCTTCTTCCTCTTCTTCTTCTTCTTCTTCTTCTTCTTCTTCTTCTTCTTCTTCTTCTTCTTCTTCTTCTTCTTCTTCTTTTTCGTTTTTCAATGTTTCTCCGTATAGCCCTGGCTGTTCTGGAACTCACTCTGTAGACCAGGCTGGCCTCGAACTCAAAAATCCACCTGCCTCTGCCTCCCAAGTGCTGGGATTAAAGGCGTGCGCCACCACTGCCCAGCCCAAGTTCTTCTTAACAGCACATTCACTTCCTGTTTGAATTCCTTCTCTAACATGCACCTAAGAAAACTTCTCCTAATTTTAATCTTTAAAAAAAAAAAAAAACAGTGAGTACTCTTTTTTTTAAGTATGTATGTATGTATGTATGTATGTATGTATGTATGTGTGTGTGTGTGCTTTATCTGCATGTACACCTGCACACAAGAAAAGGGCATCAGATCCCATTGTAGATGGCTGTGAGCCACCATGTGGTTGCTGGGAATTGAACTGCTCCGGAAGAGCAGACACTGCTTCACTGCTGAGCCATTTCTCCAGCCCCCTAATTTTAATTTTTTAAGTTTACATGTGTGTGCATGAGTGTGCGTGCGTGTATGTAGGCATGTGCAGAGGCCACAGGTTGACATCAATCACTTTCCACTTTCCACCTTGTTTTTGTTTGTTTCATTTTCCCCCTTTATTTCCCCCTTTATTTCTAGTTTATGCGTTTTGATGTTGACCTGTGCATATTTCTGTGCAGTGTATGCATGCAGTGCCCATAGCAGCCAGAAGAAGGTGTTGGATCCTCCTGGGACTGGAGTTACAATGGGTGGAAGCTGCCAAGAGGGTGCTGGGAACCAAACTCAGGGTCTCTCAGAGAGCAGTGAGTGCTCCTAACCACTGAGCTGCCTCTCCAGCTCTGAACTCCTCATTCCTGGCGTCTTCAGGAGATGACAGGGAGGCTGAGCCCCAATACCTTCACCAGAGCGCTCCCCTCTCTGTTTGAGACCTGGATGTTCCCAGTGGTCCCTCTGCTGTTGGGCATGCCCACAGCTCTCTCCCAGCCGTTTCTCCAGATGTAAGAGGCTGAGGAAGAATCTCTACCCTCTGGCAGGTTTCTGGACTCGTTGTTAGTTTTTAGTATTTGGATGGCAATTTGCTCTTACTACTTTTTCTGTTTAGTTGTTGGGATGGAGTGTGGTCGAGCACATTCTCACTCAGCGCCCGCCTCTGAGCCAGGCCTCAAGATCAACATTTATTCATTAATTCCCGGAGACAGGGTCTCACTATGTAGGGCTGCGTGGCCTGAAACTCCCGATCCCTTAAAGTAGCACAGATATGCTCTCCTCTGTGTTCCAAATGCTGGGGTTAACTTTATTTACAGACAAGGTTTCATGTACTCCAGGCTGATCTGAAACTTAGTAAGTATCCAAGAGTGGCCCTTTAACTCCTGATCCTCCTGCCCAGGTCTCCTTGGTGCTAGGATGTGTCCACTGCACCCAGAACACTATTTCTAAAACATCCTGCTAAGTTATTTGCCTTTCACCAAACCCAAGGCTCCATGCGAGCCCCGTCTCAGGAAGCTCTCAGGCTGGGGAAGCAAACCCTCCACATCCTAACCAGACCAGAGAAGGAGCTTCAGATCCAGAGCCCTGGTGGTGTGTGTGTGTCTCCTTGTGCAAATAGTAGGTACCTAATGTGGGACTCATTTTCCCTCCCCTCAGTGACCCCCTTGCTGCAGCACAGGGACTGGCCCCCTTCTACTCCGGAAACAGGTGTCTTTCCTGCTACTGTGGCTGGGATTCAGTGATAAGACCCAAGGGCCCCTTGGATATAGGAAGGCAGAGGGCAGGAAGAGGGCTCCAGGGATGGGCTTCCTGTCAGGGTAGGAGGGAAGTGAGATCCAGAGCTCATCCCTGAAGAACAAAGCTCTTGTCCTCTGCCACAGGCCCTGGGTTGCTTCATCCCCACCTATGGAAATGGAAAAAGAACAGAAGCTGGGTGTGGTGGGCCTTGTCGCTCACTCCACAGGGATGGTGGAGGCAGGAGGACCAGTTGACCTGTGAAGTTTATGGCCAGCCTGGGCTACATGAGACTCTGTCTCAAAATAGCTACTATATGGGGCAGTGGTGGCCTATGCCTTTAATCCCAGTACTCAGGAGGCAGAGGCAGGAGGATCTTTGTGAGTTCAAGGCCAATCTGGGCTGCATGAGTCCCTGTCTCCTCAAGGGCTCATCCAGGACCGCTTGATCCACATGGCCCCAGTTACTCACTCTGTGCTAAAGCACTTTCTACCTCAGGACACACACACACACAAGCACACACACACACACACACACACACACATACATACGCACACACACGTGCATGCACACATGCACACATACACATGCACACACAAGCACACACACACACGTGCACGCACACATACACATATATACACACACGCACACACACAAGCGCACACACACACAAGCACACACACACACAAGCACACACACACACACACGTGCACGCACACATACACATATATACACACATGCACACACACAAGCGCACACACACACAAGCACACACACACACAAGCACACACACACACAAGCACACACACACACAAGCACACACACACACAAGCACACACACACACAAGCACACACACACACAAGCACACACACACACAAGCACACGCACACAAGCACACACACACACATACACACGCACACACACACAGAGCCACATACACTTTCCTCCCCACCTTCCTTCTTCCTTTCCCGCCTCCCCCTTTTGCTTCTCTCTCCCCTTTCTGCCCTTGCTTGGGGGCACACCTGTCATCCCAACACTTTGGAGGTTGGGACAGGAGCATCCTAAGTCCCAGGCAGGCTGAGGCTGTTCCACAATACCAGCCATGGGGAGGCCAGGTGTCCAGCAGGTGAAGGAGCTTGCCTGGATTCCACGACCTGACTCTGAGTCCGCAGCCTGCCTGCTGGAAGGACAGAAGGGACTCTTGTTCCTGTTGCTCTCTGCCCTCCACAGACCCTACGCAGCATGTCAGCAGGCCACACCCCACCCTCAAATTAAATAAATACATATTTTAAAATCTTTTTAAAAGCAAGCAGCAAGAACCAAACCACAAAAACAAAGGCCAGGAGAGGTCATGGAAGGGGCTTGGGGAGTGGGGGAAGGAGGGGAACACTTCGTGAGAGGCGGGGCTTAGGGGTTCTTCTTGTTTTGCTTGGACCACAGGCAAATAGTTTGGTCACCTCTCTGAGGCCCCAGGAGAATTGGAACACGGGTCTCTTTGGAGGGGCTGGTCTGGGGAAACTCCTGCAGGCTGCGGGTCACCCGCCCTGCTTGGGGGCAGTAGGAGCTGGGGCTGGTCCCCCTCTGCCCCTCTGCAGACTGGCAGGAGGCTGCCAGGCTGAGTCACCAGGCTGCCGGAGAAACATTAGGCGCCCAGAGGCCCCGCGTGGGCTGTCATGCAGCGGGAACGCAGCCCCCGGAGCCCCTCCAAACCTCCTTCCCCACTCGCTGTTCCCACAGCTGCTCCGCAGAAGGATCGTGGGAGGTGGGGAGCAGGCAAGAGCCCAGGCAAGGCCAGCAGCACGGACTTCCAGCAAGGTGCAGCCTCTGTGTATCGGGGAGACTCTGCCCAGAATGGGGAAACTGAGGCTCTGAGAAAGGTAGGGGCTGCCCAAGTCCGCAATCTCTGCATGCAGAGTTGAAACCCTGCCTCACTTGTACATCTGGTCGTGTCTCCCTCCATCTCTGGCTCCAAAGACTCCCATGGCTCCCTAGCACCCTCAGAACAAACCCACACACCTTCCGTGGCCCTGCAAGGCCCTGCTCAGCTCCGTAGCTTTTCCTCAGGGTTCTCCCCGACCTCCTGGTTACTGGCTTACTGGCCTCTGGCCATTTCAGCTTCCACCGTTGTTCTTCCAGGAAAACCAGGCTGTCCCTACCTGGAGAACTTTGTACGTGCTGTATCCTCTGCTCCTATCCATCTCTCAATGCAGTGACAAGTTTAGGACTCATGGATGATCACACGGATAGCCACCTGGGAGTCAGGATTCAAACCCAGGCCCAGCTGATAGGCCCAGCTGATACTCTCCCCTTTCCAGAGAGCCCTGCAAGGCCACGTTGTGGTTTGTGTTTGATTATTGTTTGTTTGTTTAGTGGCAGGGACTCTCTATGTAGCTCAGATTGGCTCAGCAATGCCCTTGCCTCAGCCTCCTGAGTGCTAGGATGAGGAGCGTGAGCAAAGCTACCTTAGAAACTCTTTCAGGCCCACGGCTCAGTAAAGCTGGCTGCCCCTCAGCCTCCGAGGTTCCGCTGCCTGGGTGCCAAAGACCCTTGGGCTGCCTTCTCTCATCCCGGCTCAGATAGATTCCCAGAGTCCCTCCCAGAGTGGCTGCCATTCCTCCGGCCCACTTTCTGCCCTTCACAGGCACGGATATCAGAGCCTACAAGGACATATTAGCCAAAAATAATCCTGCGACCTACTCCTGAAAATGGGCCGGCCCCACCGGCCACCTGGCTCTCAGGAGGCCATCAGCACATGTGGTAAATGAGGATAATTAGATCTGTGGGAATGAGTTCGGTCCAGCACCGCCTCTTCTTGCTCCTGCGCTGGGTCCCTCTGTTCCCTCTGGCTCCTTCTTGTGTGAGCAGGCTGGGCTCCGCAGCTTCCTGCATCCTGTCACTGAACCAGACTGCCTGGGAGAGAAGTCCCAAGTTTGTGAAATCACTAACACACTCCACCTTCCCCACAGCTGCCACGGGCCTGTCCTGTGCTATTGGAGCCCACTCAGACTGGGCAGTCAAGAATTGCACAGAGACACTTCCTGGGGTCAGACTTGACACAGAAAAGAACTCCTTGGAAAGGAGGGTGTTGGAAGCAGGCTTCTGAGAGAGGAACAGGAGTTTTCAAGGAGGAAAAGGTCTGAAATCTGGCCTTTCAGACCAGAGAAGAGAAAGCTTGTGAGTTCCACACAAGGTTGCACCCATTTAAAACGTAAATTAAACTAATTACATTTTGAGACAGGGTCTTACTATGTAGCTCTTCTGACTGTGTTGGAACTTACTCTAGACTGGACTGGCCTCAAACTCACAGAGATCCGACTGCCTCTGCCTTCCAAGTGCTGGGATTAAAGGCATGTGCCACCACCACCTAGCTAAGAAATTATTTTTATTTAAAAATTTAATTGTGACCAGGTGGTGACGCACCAGCACTTGAGAGGCAGAGGCAGTAGGATCTCTGAGTTTGAGGCCAGCCTGGTCTACAGAGTGAGTCCAGTGTTAGGAGACCTGTTTTCTAAGGAAAAGATTTGTGCCAGGTTGGCTTGCTGTAGGTGCTGGAACAAAGCTTCATAAGAGGGGAACAATGTCTAAGCAACACATTAAATGGACAATGGAGAGACACCCTGACTAGAAGCCATTGCTCACACGCAGCCTCTTCAGTGCTCAGGGAGCTGTCCTGGCTCCTGCTTGGTTCCTCCTGTGGACAGGAGGCTCATTCTTTCACTGTTCTCAGCTCTCAGAGTTAGGAGCCACATCAGTCAAGTAGGGACACCCAAGATCCTTGGAAGACAGTCACTGGGGTCCTTGCAGCCATTAACCTGTCACTCGGGGGACAGAAGGGCTGTGGTGCTGCCTGGGTCCTCCAGCCCCTCACCTTGCCTCATTCCATTGTGAAAGATAAACCTCCACATAGAGGAAGCCACACCCATCCTTGGCTTGCTCCAGGCTAGCCCAGGTTCAGGTGAGGAACTCTTGTTTGTCCTTTGTTTGTTTTGTTTTTTGAGACAGGATCTCTTTTCAGGCCTGGAACTTGCTATGTAGACCAGGCTGGCCTTTAAACCCACAGAGATCCACCTGCCACTGCCTTCTGAGTGCTCAGCTCCGCTGTTTGTATTTGATGTAGTATCTCATGGATCCCAGGCTGGCCCAGACCTCACTCTGTAGCTGAGGATGACCTTGAACTCTCCATTCGGCAATCTCCACCTCCCAGGTCCTGGGACGATGGGCACTTGCCAAGCCTTGTCTCAGAACTTTCAGCTCTCACATTCCTTCCTGTGCCCACACATAGCACAAAGCCTGCTTAGGCCCTTAGCCACCCCCACTCCCACCCCCACTGCCCAATAACCACATGTCTTAGCTCTGCAGCCAGCTCAGAGCCTGACAGACCAGGACCGGCTTCCAGCCTGCTGCCCTGAGCTCAGATACTTACCAAAAAAAAAACTGTTGCTAATAAGGAGAAAGTCAGTCTGAACACAGCAGACGGTCTTGTCTTTGTTCCCAGTGTTCACATGCTCTGTGGCTCCAGGCCTAAGAGCAAAGCCAGATAGTTTCCCTGTGCACATGCCTCTCAAAGTCAGGCGCAGTTGGAGAGGACCTTGTTTTCCCCAGCTGCGAATAAATATCAAGGAGGCTGATAGTTCAGGGGCTCCTACCTGCCTGTGACTCAGAAATGAATGGAAATACCTCCACATATAATAATAAATATATCAGAGCATCCATGAGCAGAAGGCTGGGAGCCCCAGGAAGTCCAAGTTTGGGCTGTCAGAGGCAGGGAACAGAACCACACAGCCTGGAAGGTCAAGGAGTGACAAACATCCTTGGAGAGGAGGGCATTCCTGGGAGGGTGAGGGAGAGAAACTCACCTGGCCTGAGAATATCTCCACTGAAAGTTAGCCACCTGCTCAGATCCCAGCAGACACCAGAGGGCTTGAGAAGAGGAAAAAAAAAATCTGACATAAGAAATGCAAAGCTGAGAACCACAGACTTGGATTTGGGGACGGCCATTTGTCCCCAGAACACGGAAACCCTTGCAGAAATTTTGCCACGGGGCTAGGGACCCACTGGCAGAGAGGTGATCCCCTGAAGGATCCTCAGAGGGCTGCTGTGGCTGTGGACAGAGGCAGGACTCAGCCTACAGAGCTGCAGGGAGTTGGTCCACTTCATGGGAAGACAACACTAAGAGGACACTTGGATCCTGAGACCCTGTAACAATAACCTAGTTACTCCCAGAATTTATTTTTGAAAGTCAGGGTCTCACTATGTGGCCCTGGATGGCTTAGAACTCACTATATAGACCAATCTAGCCTAGAATTCACAGAGATTTGCCTGCTTGCTCTTTTCGTGGGGATTAGAGGTGAGTGCCACTAGGTGGGTGCCTGGATGGAGCCCAGGGCGCCAGGTACACTGATTTGCATTCCCACCCCCACCTTCGTTTGGGGAACTGGGCTCAAGCTGTCTTCATGCTTCAGTTGCTGAGGGTCCAGGAACTTTTTCTTTTCGAAGAAGCCACCTGAAGACTCAGGGCCACCCTTGGTAGGAGGCAGGAAAGCTAAGGGTCGTTGTCCACTCATTTCCCGTGTTTCTCCCTATCTCTGGGTCACTAGATCACACTCCAGGACGTCTGCTTCTGTCTCCACACCCTAGCCCGCTACCACCCATCTAACACCCACACTTTTGTCTTCTCAGCCTTCAGCTCATCAGCCCAATGCTCTGCCCCAAGGCCGTTCCGGACAGACCCTCTTTTGCCCCGCCTCCTCCACCCCTCTCCCCACCCCGCCGTCTTTGTCCGCAGTCACCTTCTGTCTCTCTCCGCTGCCCTCCTGGGTCCCTCCCCTCTGTCCAGTACTCTGCCTGATCCTAGGCCCCTGCCCTTAATCCCTCTAGTCCCAGCCCCAGACTTTATGGGCCCCTCCCCCTCCTTCAAAAGCCACGCCCTCCCCACTTCCTTCAGTTGCCTCCCACTGGGTCCCCCCTTCAGAAGTTCCTCCTCTTGACCTCCTGGTGCCCTCCCCTTCCTCTGCCCTTTCACCCCGCCCAACTCCCCCCTCCATGTCCGCCCTCCCCTTCTTTCCTCTCCCGGTCCCCTCCCTCCTCCCCGCCCTCCGTAGCTGGCCAGTAGGGGGCGCTGGGCAGAGGCGGGGCGGCGCGGGGACTGGCCGCGATGGGACCGGAGGCGGCGCAGACAAAGGCGCGGGCGGCGCGGGGCGCGCGGAGGGCGCGGGCCGGAGGCTGCAGCGACGACGACGCGGGGTGAGCCAGACAGGGGGGACCCCAGCTTCCGAGGCACAATCAGGGAGTCGGGGGCGCAGGAAACGTAGACGGTTTCCAAAGTTGCGGACTGTGAGGCGGGGCCCGGGAGCTGCGGGGTGCAGACTGAGGGGTTGGGGTTCTGAGGGGTTGGGGTCCTGGGGTACGGGCTAGGGGGCCGGCTCAGGTGCTGGCTGGGGCGCGGGGCGCGGGGCACGGGGCGCGTCTTCACCGGGTTCCTCAGCCGAGGTCCGGGTGTTAGGGACGCCTCATCGCGAGGCTCCGCCACTTAGAAAGTTGCGGGTCAGAGGCTCCCGTAGTTGCCCTCACGAGCTGTCCTGGAGGGAGTGGGAACCGGTGCCAAGTGGGAAGCCGGCGCGGGGCTCCTGGCAGGGTCCCCGCCGCGCGCGATCGCGGTTCTCCGCCCCGCGCCTCTGCTCCGAGGCGCGTGACCACTCAGTGAGTAACTTTTCCTGATGGTGGCAAGTCCAGGCAGGAGTGGTCCGACCGGAAGGGCCTGGGTTCGGGGACCCCTTTCCCCCAATCTCCGCCAGTCCCAATAGCGTCTCTGACTGGACAACCCCCCCACCCTCCCTCCGTATGGTTTCGGACCCCGTGATAGCGATACAGCAGCTTCCCAAGACAGCTTGGAGGGGCCCTGACCTCAGACCCCGGGCCTTGACCTCCCGCACCCGCAGGACCCTCTTTCTCCTCCAATCCCCTTAGGTGAAGTTTGGGGGGCTTAGGAGAATGATGGGTACAAGCATTCATAGGAGGCTGGGGAGCTCCCTTCTCCCAGTCCTGTTCCCTGTTCACAAGGTGGGGACTAGGATGAACCGCTGTGTGCAATGCGTGCTTGTGTGTGTGTGTGCCTGTGCGTTGAGACATGGTCCCACTCTGTAGCTCAGATTGGCTTCAAAGTCTCCTCATTCTCCCCAGATTCTCCCCAGTGCTGGTGCCACCATACCAGGCTTTCATTTTTTCCTTTTAAATAAGCTCCCTGGAGTCTCAGACACACAGTTATCTGGGCTAAGTGGTCCTTTCTCTCTCTCTCTCTCTCTCTCTCTCTCTCTCTCTCTCTCTCTCTCTCTCTCTCTCTCTCTCCCCCCTCCCTCCCTCCCTCCCTCCCTCCCTCCCTTCCTTCCTTCCTTCCTTCCTTCCTTCCTTCCTTCCTTCCTTCCTTCCTAGAGTTATTTGTTTTATTTATACAAGTACACTGTAGCTGTCTTCAGACACATCAGAAGAGGGCATCGGATCCCATTACAGATGGTTGTGAGCCACTATTGTGGTTGCTGGGAATTGAACTCGGGACCTCTGGAAGAGCAGTCAGTGCTCTTACCCACTGAACCATCTCTCCAGCCCTCAAGTGGTCCATTTGTGGGGTCAGCGATGTCCTGATTTCCCTGTCAGGTCCCTGGAAGCACTCCACTTTTACTCCTTGAGATGGGGTTATGGCTATGATGACCAGGTTAGCCTTGAACTCCTGGGATGCATGATCAAACTGCCTTGGCTTACAGATAGATAAAACCACAGGGCCTCACCATGGATCCAGCTTTGTCCCACATTTTGATGCAAGGCCCTCTGGGAGGAGAGGGGGGCTGTTGGATGGGAGGGGATGAATGAGATGTTCCACTCGGTTGATCTTGACCTCATGTTCAGTTCCTGTGGGAGGACACTTGCCCAGTGGTGGGTAAGCTGGACAGTGAGTATAGTACTGCATGCCAACAACCAGGCTATTCTCCAAGCCATCTCCTACCTACCCTTGCAGTTTGGTGGCACTGTATCACCTCTCTGGTGAGACTAGAGATCTAGAGATCACTCAGTCCAATTGTGGGGGCTTCTCCCGAAAGCAGGGCCTTTTGTTTATGCCTTCAGCTCAGGTGGTAGAGAGCTTGCATGGCATACAGGATGCTCTGGGCCCCATCCTCAGCACCACATGAACCAAGAGTGATGGCACAAGCTGCCGTCCCAGCATTTAGGAGGTGGAGGTCAGAGGATCAAGAGTTCAAGGTTGCTGTTGGCTGCAAAGTGATTTCAAGGCCAGTCTGGGCTGGGACTGAGGAAGTGGGTGTCTGACCAGCAGCTGCTCACTGCCCAGTGCTGCTCCTGCCTCGCTGGTTTTGTGAAGTCACCTGGAGGACCCACTTGGCCTAAGTATCCTTGGAGCCTTACTCACAATCTTCTTCTTTCCCTAGGGGACAAGCAAGTAGCTCCTGTCACCCCTCTGGGTGCCCCTTAGAGGCCATCCAGCCCAACTTGACCAATGTCCACAGCCAGGTGAGCACCTACCCCCTCTGGTCTGGCCTTGCCCCTGGGTGGCATCAGACTCCTGCAGAGTTTCTGTCCCTGCTGTAGGGAACAGCCAATCTTCAGCACCCGGGCGCACGTATTCCAGATCGACCCCACTACAAAGCGGAACTGGATCCCTGCCGGCAAGCACGCACTTACCGTGTCCTATTTCTATGATGCAACCCGAAATGTGTACCGCATCATCAGCATCGGGGGTGCCAAGGTCTGAGCAGGGGCTTGGGGGCAGGTGTGCAGCCACCAGCCAGGCTGGGTGACTTGGGAATCAATGATCCTTTCTGAGACCTAACGTCTTCCAGAAATAACTCAGTGGTGGGGTCTCCGAGAAGGGCCAAGAGTTCTGCTGCAGCCCTTCACTGGGGTTTCTAGGTGGAGGCTCCACCCATATGCCTTCCGATAGCTCCTCACTGGGGGATCCTAGGTAGGGATTAGCTACTAAGACAGATGCCTAAAATTCCTTTTTAAAATTTTAACTCCAGTGTGTAGCCTTCAACTTGAATGCTCCTTCTCCAGCAGTCTGTCGGGCTAGTTGCTCCTGGCGCTCAGTATCTTCTGACCTGGAATCTTGCTTCCCCCACCTCTAGGCCATCATCAACAGCACTGTCACTCCCAACATGACCTTCACCAAAACCTCTCAGAAGTTCGGGCAATGGGCAGACAGTCGAGCCAACACTGTCTACGGCCTAGGCTTTGCCTCTGAACAGCAGCTGACCCAGGTGGGCTGGGACACGGGCAGTGATTGGCATCTGTGTTCCTCAGGGTGGGCTGACGGGTGACAGGCCTTCTTGAGTGCCCTGGGTGGTGTGGTCATTTGCCCACTTGCTTCAACCCCTCAAGCCTCTCAGCAGCTTTGGATGGAAGCCTGGACTGGGCACATCCCCTGCCCCCCGCTGCACCTCTCTCCAACTTCTAACATCACTACTTAGTAATGAGGCCATTATCTTTTTCAGGTATATTTGTATGCGTTTGTGTGCATCTGTATGCATTTGTATGTGCACAGGCCACGTGTGTGCTGTTACCTACAGAGGTCAGAGGAGGACATCAGATCTCCTGGAGCAGGAGGAACAGGCCATTGTTAGGGCTCCAGACATAGGTGCTGGGAGTTGAACTCAGGACTTTTAGAAGCATTCTTAACTACTGAGGCATCTCTCTAGCTCCTCAAATTTTTTTTTTTTTTTTTTTTTTTTTTTGGTTTTTTTGAGACAGGGTTTCTCTGTATAGCCCTGGCTGTCCTGGAACTCACTTTGTAGACCAGGCTGGCCTCGAACTCAGAAATCCGCCTGCCTCTGCCTCCCGAGTGCTGGGACTAAAGGCGTGCGCCACCACGCCCGGCTCCGGCTAAAATTTTTTAATTAAAAAAAAAAAATTCCTTTTTTATTTGCTTCGGTGTAAATGTGTATGGGTGTGCCTATGGAGACAGAGGAGTGGGCTTGGCTTCCTGTCTACTATGTGGGCTCTAAGAATGGAGCATCTTGGCTCTCACTGGGCCACAATTTAGCCGCAAATTTGTTTTGCTTTGTTTTGATTTTCTATGTAGCTCTGCCTGTTCTGGAATTCACTCTGTAGATCAGGCTGGCCTTGAACTCAGAGATCCACCTGCTTCTGCCTCCTAAGTGCTGGGACTAAGACTGTGTGCCACCATGGCCAGCTTTTGATTTTTTTGTTGTTGTTATTTAATATTTTTTATGTATGTAAGTCTTTTGCTTCCATGTATCTATGTGTACTTGCATGTGTATGCACTGTGCCTGTGGAGGCCAGTAGAGGGCGCCAGATCCCCTGGAGATGGAATCACAGACAGTTGAGTGCCACCATGTGAGTGCTGGGAACAGACCCTGGGTCCTCTGGAAGAGCGGCTCTCGTGCTCCTAATCACTGAGCCAGAGCCATCTCTCCAGACCCCTATTATTTTTTATTTTATTTGGGGCATGGGGGGCGGGGCTAGGGGATGTTTCCAGACAGGGTTTTTCCTGTGTTTCTCTGGCTGTCCTGAAACTTGCTTTGTAGACCAGGGTGGCTTTGAACACCTGCCTCTGGCTCCTGAGTGCTGGGATTGAAGGCCTGTGCCACCACACCTGCCTGGCTTTGTTTTGTCTTTTAAGTTTTAGGCAGGGTTTCACTGTCACTCTCCACAATCCTTCTGCCACTAGAGTGCTAGCTCACAGGTGTGTGCCACCACCCCTGATTGGTTGTTTATTTAAGGTCTCTCTGGCCTCTAGCAATCCTATGTCAGACTTCCTGGTGGCTAGAATTAGCCCTTGCCTGGTTAAAAAGTAATACTTTCCGGGCCTGGAGAGCTGGCTCTGTGATTAAGAGCACTGGCTGCTCTTGCAGAAGATCCAGGTTCAATTCCCAGTACGTACATGGTGACTCACAGCCATCTGTATCTTCAATTCCAGGACATTTGACACCTCTGGCTCCCAAGGGTACCAGGCCTTGGTGCCCAGATAGACATGCAGGAAAAACATGGATACATGTCAAATAAAAGAAGTTTTTAAAAAATTATTTTCTTTTTTTATTTTTCATTTTTGTGGGTAGTGGGGTCTTTACTCTATAGCCCTGGCTGGTCTAGAACTTGCTATGTAGACAAGGCTGGTCTCAGACTCACGTTGTAGCTGAGGCTAACCTTGAATTTCTAATCTGCCTGTCTGAGCCTCAGGGGCTTACAGGGCAGCAGTACAACGAAGGGTGCAGCTTAAACACTGTGGGGGTGGGAGATGGCTCAGGGGCTAAGAGCAAGTGCTGCTCTTGCAGGCAGTGAGTTCAGTTTCCAGCCCCCACATGGTGGGCCCACCTTCTATAACTCCATGGAGGGGATTTGATGCCTCTGGTTTCTGGGGGCACTTATATACACAATTAACAGTAATAGAAATAAATTTAAAAACAAGTTTTCTTTTAAAGTTTCTATTCTATTGATTTCTTGTTTCTGGGTTGTGCCTGTGTAGGTCCTCATGTGCAGTGGGAGTCTGTAGGTTCTAAGGACCAAACTTATGTCCTCAGGCTCGTAGCAAGCCTATGGAGCCAGCTCACTAGCCTCCTGGTTTTTGTTTTTTTGTTTTGTTTTTTCAAGCCAGGTTTCACTGTGTAGTTTTTGCTGTCCTGAAATTTGCTGTGTAGACCAGGCTGGCACCAAACTCAGAGATCCTCCTGCATCTGCCTCCTCAGTGCTGGGATTAAAGGTGTGCACCACTGATGCCTGGCTTTATTGATTTATTTATTTTTGATTTTTTTGAGACAGGGTTTCGCTGTGTAGCCCTGGCTGTCCTGGAACTCATTCTGTAGACCAGGCTGGCCTTGAACTCAGAAATGCCTGCCTCTGCCTCCCAAGTGCTGGGATTAAAGGCATACACCACCACGCCTGGCTTTTTTTGCTTTTTAAAAAAAATTTAGCCGGGCGTGGTGGCGCACGCCTTTAGTCCCAGCACTCGGGAGGCAGAGGCAGGCGGATTTCTGAGTTCGAGGCCAGCCTGGTCTACAAGGTGAGTGCCAGGACAGCCAGGGCTATACAGAGAAACCCTGTCTCGAAAAACCAAAAAAAAAAAAAAAAAAAAATTTATGTGTATACATGTCATGCCTGTGTGTATGTGCGTGCAGATGCCCTGCAGAGGCCATTGGATCCCTGGAGCTGGTCACAGGCAGTTGTGCACTAGTTGCCTGAGGTGGTGTGTGACCTTATGTAGCTCCTCAATGACAGCAGTCTGCTTTCCTAACTGTGGAGTATGGCTCCAGACCTCACACGGTCTCTATAAGAAACAAAAATTATGTTAAAGTGAAAAAAAACCCCACATTATTATAAACTCGGAACCAGCATTAGCTGTCAGCTGACAGCCTTGGGAGAAAGGGATGCCAGGAGACGCAGCCTCTTGCTGCCTGTGGATGTCTTTCCTGTGTTACTGGCAGGTGTGAAGGACAGATGGGCAACTAGCCTCAGGCTGGCCACTCAGCCCAACAGAACAGAAAGTCCCAGAAAGTGTGGCTCAGAGCTTTTTTTTGGGGGTGGAGGAGCGGTTTGAGACAGGGTTTCTCTGTGTAGCTCTGGCTGTCCTGGAACTCATGCTGTAGACCAGGCTGGCCTCGAACTCAGAAATCCACCTGCCTCTGCCTCCCAAGCACTGGGATTAAAGGTGTGGGCCGCCACTGCCCGGCAGCTCAGAACTTTTTAATGTCACCTCTCTAATTTGCCAACCCCCGCTCTATGTGTCATCCTGACACCTGAGATGCCCACAGGGTTGACTCTTCCCAGGATGACAGGACAGGTGCAGTTGGGAGTGTGACACAAGACGTGGGAAATGCTTTCTGACTGTCCCCCTGCCTCACCCTCAGTTTGCTGAGAAGTTTCAGGAGGTGAAAGAAGCTGCCAGGCTGGCTCGAGAGAAATCTCAAGATGGTGGAGAATTCACTAGTACTGGCCTGGCCCTTGCCTCCCATCAGGTAGGTGTTCCTGCACCCCATATCTACAGTGCCCCATGACTACCACACCCCTGAAGCAGCCATATATGCTTCTGATATCAGGGGCCTTGCACTGTATTAGTGTCTAAGGGTGGCTGGTGGTCTAACCACATTTATGTACGTGTGCACACATGTGCGTGTGCCTGGGTGCACATATGGAGCTCTGAGGATAACTTGTGGGAGTCAGTTCTTTTCTTTCAGCGGGGCATCAGACTTGGTGACCAGCCCTTCCACTGGCCCATGCCTCAATTTTACCTGGGGGAGTGCAGTTCCAAATGTTCAGATCCCTGTTTCTGTAGGGACACCAGGCAGGTGGGGGACAGGAGGCTCTGGGGAGATATGGAGCACCAGTGAGGAAAGAGACACACTGGTCATCAGGGGTCAGTTCAGACTCCCTGACCTCAATACCCCAGTGACTTCAGTCCTCGCTTCAGTCAACTTTACTTCCTACCATGACCTTGACTGAAGCAAATGCCCACTGTGACCCAGTCCTGGCTCCCATGCACAGGTTCCTCCAAGCCCCTTGGTCAGCACCAATGGTCCAGGAGAGGAAAAACTGTTCCGTAGCCAGAGCGCGGACACCCCTGGCCCCACCGAGCGGGAACGGTTGAAGAAGATGCTGTCAGAAGGGTGAGTGGTGTAGTTGGCGGAGCCTGTTTGAAAAATGGGCGTGGCGGGGGCCTAAGGGGTATCTTGTGTCCAGACTGAACTTTCGGGTGGTGTGGTTTGGTTTCTAGTGTCAGGGTCTTTTTTTTTTTTTTTTTTTTTTTTTTTTTTTGGTTTTTCGAGACAGGGTTTCTCTGTATAGCTCTGGCTGTCCTGGAACTCACTCTGTAGCCCAGGCTGCCCTCGAACTCGGAAATCCGCCTGCCTCTGCCTCCCAAGTGCTGGAATTAAAGGCGTGTGCCAACCGCTCAGCAAGTGTCAAGGTCTTGATTGTCACTAAAGGGGTGTGCTAGGGTAGGACATCCCCAGGACAGACCATTAGGATGGTGTTTCTGGGGTCAGGGTCCTGGCAGGAAGTAAGGGGCGTGGTCATCAAGGTGAGACCTGTGGGGGTGTAGGAAACTGGACTACAGACCTGGGAGACGAGGAAGCAATAGGTTCTTGCCTCTTCTGGAAAGGAGGCTGCACTTTCCTCATCATTCGCACCCCCATCTCTTTTGACCATGGGCCTGACGACCCCCCCCCCCCATTGCTTTCTTGGCATTCTGGAGGGCAGCGATAGGCTTCCAAAAATTTTTGGAGGTAGGGTCCTGTTATATATCCCAGAGCTCATTATATATAACCTAGGCTGACATTGTTCCTAAGGGGATTCTCCTGTCTCGGCCTCTGAGGAGCCACAGCTCCACATATGGTTTCATGGTCCCACTCCCTGGCTTAGTGTTGCTTTGGCCCTGCTTAGTCCAGGATACCCTTCTCCAGATGACGCCCGTCCTGACCATGCACACCCCAGCCCGGTGTCTTCCCTTCAGCTCCGTAGGGGAGGTCCAGTGGGAGGCCGAGTTCTTCGCGCTTCAGGACAGCAACCAGAGGTTGGCAGGAGCCCTTCGGGAGGCCAACGCAGCGGCCACTCAGTGGAGGCAACAACTGGAGGTCCAACGTGCAGAGGCTGAACTCTTGCGGCAGCGGGTGAGGACCCCTCACCCAACATCCCTTCTACCCATCAGTCCCCAGCAGGCCATTTCTTGCTGTAAAATGATTTGAAACTGTGAGAGCTTCATAGGGGCCATCAGGCCCTCCGTGTCCCAGAGGACGGTAGGATCACTGAGTTGCATGTGTGCAGGTGGCAGAGCTGGAGGCCCAGGTGGCTGTAGAGCCAGTCCGGGTAGTAGAGAAAGAAGCAACCAGCCAGTCGGTGGAGCAGCTGGAGGCTCGGGTGCAGACCAAGGACCAGGTGAGCCAGGGGCAAGCTTAGGGATCCTGTTGTACTCTCCTCGGGAATCAGGGGCCTCTGAGGACACCTCGGACACCTTCTTCTCTAGGAGATCCAGACTTTGAAGAATCAGAGCACTGGCACCCGAGAGGCTCCAGACACTGCCGAGCGGGAAGAGACACAGCAGCAGGTTCAGGTTGGCTGCAGGACCTCAGCTGTAAGAGTGGCCCCTGGGGTAGAACAGGTCTCATCTGCCTGTGAGTGGGATAGGGCTGTCTACTTAAAAGTTGCTAAGCAACCTCATACCTAGTCTTCCCACATCTGAGCAGTCTAAGGTCCCAGGGAAACTTCCAGAGACCTCAGCCAAGAGTATCTGGAGCATCTCCAGGAATGTCCTGGGGAGATGACCCTGTTGTCTCTGAGGGCGGGAGCAGATTGTGCAAAGGCCCAGGACCCCAGGATCATTGGCCCTCCTGGTCACAGGACTGTATTCCCAGGGAGAGAATCTACAGGAAGCCTGTTCTATGCGTTTGTATGCCACCCAGGTACCACCTATCATTGGTTTTTGCGTGTAGTGTATGTGCATACATACATCCCATGTGGGTGCAGATGCGCATGTATGTGCATGGAAGCTGGAGTTGGTGTCTTCCCCAGTTTCTTTGCACACCATCCTTTGAGACTATCTTACTGAGCTCAGATTGGCTGGGTGCTGAGTCAATCAACAGTGGGACCCTGCTCTCCCACCCTTGAGGTTACAGCTGCTAGCAGTGGCTGGGGGCATTAGATTGTGTGTGGGTAAGAGGCAACTGAAATTCAGGGCCTTCAGGTTACCATCTCTTTAGTTCCACTGCCCACTTCATTAAAAGTGCTTGGCTCCAGACCATGCTGTTAGGACGCAGTTCCCTCCTTCTACCATGTGGCTACCGGGGATTAAACCTTCATTTTAGGGTTTTTGTTTTTCATACTGACTGTCTCTAGCAGCAGCTTCCCGCGTGCTGGGTTAAAGGCCTGTGAGACATGCGGTGCATCTAGCGTTAAGATTTAGTTACATGTGCGGTATTGTACACCAGTGCTTTGAGGTGAACTCAGGTCTTCTGGAGAAGTTCATACTCTTTACACTGACCCATCTCTATAGTCCATCTTGTTTTTAGAAACAGGGTCTCTAGCTGGGCAGTGGCAGCGCACACCTTTAATCCCAGCACTTAGGTGGCAGAGGCAGAAGGATTTCTGAGTTCGAAGCCAGCCTGGTCTACAGAGTGAGTTCCAGGGCTACACAGAGAAACCCCATCTCCAAAAAAAAACCAAACCAAAAAATAAAAGAAGAAAAAACAGTGTCTCTTACTGGCCTGGGGACGCTTAGGTTGTCCAGTATGCTCTAGGAATCCTGCCTGTCTTCCCAGCAGTGGGATTACAAATGCTTGCCAGCCATGCTTTATATGTAGCCATTGGATTCCAAACTCAGTACTTCACATTTTAATGGCACTTTACTGACCCGGTGAGAGCCATGGACCACATCAGACATAACTGGCAACCAGAGCTACCACCCCACCCCTTCTTCCCCGTGTAGGACCTGGAGACCCGCAATGCGGAGCTTGAGCAGCAGCTGCGGGCGATGGAGTGCAACCTGGAGGAGGCGCGGGCCGAGCGGGAGCGCGCTCGGGCAGAGGTGGGCCGGGCTGCGCAGCTGCTGGATGTTCGGCTGTTTGAGCTCAGCGAGCTGCGTGAGGGCCTGGCACGACTGGCAGAGGCAGCACCCTAGTCTGCCCTGGAGTGTCTGCGGCCTCAAGGCGCCCTGGCAGGGGCCAGGGGACCCCAGCTGTCTCTGAGCTTTGCACTGTATAGTTTTCTAGAATCCTTGGGCAGTGCTTCTGCCCAGGTTACATTTCTACGTGTGGCGTTGCTGGCACCTGCTGTCCCTGGCTGCTGCTGCCCTGCACCCCAGGACACTGCGAGGGAAGGCTGCACTAGTCATCCCCATGGGGCAACTGAGGCTTTGGGATCCTGAGACCTGAAGACCCTGCACTCATCCCACCCCATTTTCAAGTCGGATTGATAGGTTCAAAGAGTGTTTACTGAAGTCAGGGGCCACCAGCACCAGGTTTACAGCTCAGTCCTGAGCCTCAGCCTGGGCTGGCTCTTGGGGCCGAGATCTGGGAGGACGCGACCGTCGGACAGTGCTCCCTGCTTTCTGCCGCCGAAGCGTCTGCCCCACTTTCTCCTTGAAGCGTCGGTTTTGTTGCTTGATCTTGGCCAGCTCAGCTTTTCGTTTGGCCTCCAGGTCTGGGTCCTGCAGAAGGGAGCTGAGAATGTAACTGGGCAGCTTCCCAGGGACTGGCTCCCCCCGCCCCTACCCGTCCCCAGGCCCCACCCACCCTTACTGGCCACACTCTCACGCCTGCCCCTGCACACCCATGCCTCCCTATACTACCTTCCCCTCCAGGATCATCTGTTTCCGCTTGTTGATCTCTTTCTTTTCATCAAAATGCGAAGCCTCCAGTTTCTAGGGGTGGGGAGGGGACAGGTCAGTCAGGCCCAGGGCAGGAAGCCCCGCCCCACCCGACAGGCTGGCCACACTTACTATTTCGCACTCCCTTCGCACTACGTTGACCTGTGTGAGGATTTGTAGGACCTCAGCCTCCTCCACCACCAGCTCTGCCAGCTGCTGCTCTGCAGGGACAGGAAATACTGAGTTGGGCTGGGAGTGCAACCAGCCCTCTGCGCCCCCAGCTCTGGATGTCTGGATCCAACCAAATGTGGACTGATGATATTTAGAAAACGCAAAATGCTGCCAAGCTTGGCAGCACATGCTTGTCATCACAGCACTGGGAGGTGGAGGCAGGGGGATCACTCGTTCCAGCTGAGTTCCAGGCCAGCTCTGTAGAGCAAGAATCTGTCTCAAATTAATGACTGAATAAACAAATGAACAAGTAAATGAAGTGAGATCTGGCTCCCTGAGAGGTTGAGACAGGCTCTGCATTGTGAGCACAGGTCTTCAGGCCACTGAGAGTTAAACTGAAAGCTTCTACAAGGAGCTCCAGATGGCCCGTCTTGGTGGCTGTTTAACATAGGTTGTAGAGCCTGCCTGAGAACTCACATCCTTGTCAACCTCCAAACCACACAGGGACCTTCAGGTTTGGTGTCCTGTGTGCAGGGTGCATTTTCAGGGTGAGCACTGGAATAGATGTCCCAGAGTAAAGTAAGCTAGGGAGAGGAATTCATCTCCCAGGCTTGGACAGGACCCACCCTGGACCCTACCCACTTACTGATCTGCTCCTCGATGGCATGCAACAGGTGGATGTCATACTGCGTCACCAGTGTGATGGCTTGCCCCTGTCTCCCTGTGGGGACACATTTGTCACAGAACCTGGGCCCCATCAAGAGGCTTGTCCCAGCTGATCAGCTCCAGGGACCTCCTCAGAGGCAAGAAATCAGTGAAGAGAACTAGGGCTGCCCCCAGGGTGGGCTCTGTATGTGACAGGCAGAGGGGACGCTGGGAAGCTGAGGGACAGTGGGGAGCAGGTCTGCTAAGCTGCCCTTTGTGAGGGCCAGCAGCAAGCTGCTTTTCCTTTATGGCTGGAGGCCAGCTTAGTCCTCCTCTACTGCTCTTTCTTCAGTGGTGACCAAGCTGAAGGAGACTTTCGGCTGATAGGGCTCATGACCCACAGCAGCCAGCTTCTCAGTGCTTATTATTTGTTAAGACAGGGTCATTCTCAGACTTCCCAAAACCCACAGGGGCAGGATGGCAGGTCCAGTCTGGCCCCAGCAATCCAGGCATGAGGGAATATCAAAGCAGATGCCTCCCTGGCCCCTGGGTCAGCATCTCAGTGAGGCATCAGGCTGGGGATGGAAGCCAGGACACTGGAAAGCTGTTCCCACTTAGTGGTGGACCCAGTTCTCCAGTGCAGCTGGAACCTCCCGTGCCTGGCTCTGCTTACCTGCACGGGCTGTGCGGCCAACCCGATGGATGTAGATCTTGGGAAGCCCAGGGGTGTTGTGGTTGATGACCACCTGCACAGTGGGGATGTCCAGGCCCCTGGGGGACAGAGCATTCAGCTGCAGTCCATGAAGGGAAACCAAGGCTTACACTCAGCTTACCCACGGCCAGCTTCTTGGTCTCATTGCTTGTGCCATGGTGGTCTCACCTTGAGGCCACGTCAGTGGCAATAAGAATCCGATAGATGCTGGACTTGAATTTGGCCAGGGCTGCAAAGCGCTCTTTCTGTGCCATAGGTGAGAAAAGATTTGTGAGCAGATGGAGTAAGCCTGGGGACAGGGCTGAGACCAGACCAGGGAAGAAGGTGGACAAAGGGGACAACAGGATGACATGGGGAGGGGAGCGGTATCACAGTGCTGTGATGTCTTCTTTTGTATTCTTTTGGGGGGTGGGGGGCAGGGCTGTGCTAAGCATGCTAACACACACTTTAATCCCAGCATTTGGGAAGCAGAGTCAGCCAGATCTCTGTGATTTTGAGGACAGCCTGGTCTACATAGGGAGCTCCAAGACAAAACAGGGCTACATAGAGAGGCCCTGTCTCAAGTACCAAAGACAAAAGAAAGCAAAATCAAACTAAATGAATAAACAAAAAAACCCCACAAATCAAAACCAACAAACTCCCCCAAACAAACAAAAACAAAACAAAACAAACAACCCCACCAAAACCAAAGACAGCGTCTCTATTAGCACTAAACTGGTCTTGAACTTCCTATGTAGTCAAGGCTGGCCTTGAACTTCTGCTCTTCCTGCCTCACCTCCTGAGTGCAATAGACAGACCACTATGCCCAGTTAACAGTGCTGGGGATGGAACCCAGGGTCTCATCCATGCTAGGCAAGGACTCTCCCAACTGAACCACAGCCCTCTAAAATTGAACAACATTACTCTACCAACTGAGCCATATCCTCAGCCTCTGAGTTGTGACATTTGAGACTAGAGAGAGGCTATGGCCGTGGTCCATCACCTGCTTCATCATGGAGTGCAGTGCCACTGTGGGGAAGTTGAACTTTCGAAGCATCATACAAAGGATCTGGCAGGTCCTGATGGGAAAAGGATGGGTGTGAGTGCCCAGCACGGAGACATCACCTGAACAAATGAACAAACGAACACCCGGCCGAGCAGTGGTAGAGATGCTTGGTCTGCTGCCTGTGAGCCTCTCAAAGCCAGAACCAACAAGCAGCAGCCCTGACCATGGTACTCTGACTTCCAAAGTAGAGCTATCAAGTTGCTGATCCCCTCTCCTATGGTGGACAGTGGCCCCTCCTCTGCCCTCTACACTGTTAGGAGACAGCCAACA
Source organism: Mus caroli (assembly GCF_978045245.1). Lineage (NCBI taxonomy): Eukaryota > Metazoa > Chordata > Mammalia > Rodentia > Muridae > Mus > Mus caroli. The sequence continues at coordinate 59,157,916 of NW_028227265.1, read as the reverse complement.
GCTCTTATTTTTTTCTTGTTTGAGTCAGGGCCTCACTGTGTAGCCCTGGCTGGCCTGGAAGAGCTTTCCATGCCTCCTGGATCACAGCAGCGCCACTGGGCCTAGCCCAGTTTCACCTTCACATGTGGTAAGGTGGGCCAGAGCCTCCAGCACAGGGGACGGCCAGAGCCTGCCACTCACTTGCAGGTATTGGTGAAGATGATGATGGAGCAGTCCTCCAGCTGGTCCTGGAAGGTCTGGACCAGGTGAACCAGGTAGGCGTCCTTCACCTTCTCCGGTACCAACAAATAGCGCTGATCAAGCTGCTCCACTGTGCGGACTCTGGAGGTGGAAGGGCAGAGCATCCTACCTCAGGTTCTTCTGCCTCAACTCTCTGGGGTGACCCTCACCCACAGCTGTGGGACTCACGTGGCCTGTGCCTCCCAAAAGAAGGGCTCGTTGGTGGCCAGGCCCTGCAGCTCCTTGAGTGTGTCAGTCAGCGTGGCACTGAACAGCAGCGTTTGCCTTCGTGCTGGAACGGCTGCCAGGATGGTCTCCAGGTCTGTGGTGAAGTCGGTGCAACCCTGCTCCAGCAGCCTGTCGGCCTCATCCATCACCTGCATCCGAGCAGCAGGAGAGGAGGCTGGACCACTGCAAAATCTTCAACCTGGGAGCTGCAGATGCTCAGTAAAAGCCCCAAGCATAGCCCACCTGCCTTTCAGACACTGCGAAATGGGTTCCTGAACACTGTCCTCAGCCTCAAGTCCGGGTCACCCACTGTGCAAGACTCCAGCAGGTCCTCTAGGACAGCCCACCTACATGTCTTGTCTCTACTGGGTTTTTTGTTCTGTATAACACAGAGTCTTGCTATATAGTACTGACTGTCCTGGAACTATGCAGACTAGGCTGGCTTCGAACTCCTAAATCTCCTTCTGCCTCTGTATTCTGAGCCCTGGGATGGAAGGTTGTGTGTCAGCACACCCAGCTGGCCCTTGTCTTTATTTCTAGCCCTTTGCTTAACCATCTGTGATACCAGTGTCAGGAATGGGTACCAGCTGAGCACACTCATGCACATCTGTATACAGAGCTCCAGGACAGCCAGGGCTCCTCCATAGAGATCCCATGTCTCACAGAACAGCAGAGGAGAAAAGAGAAAATTGACACAAGGTGCCCCCAGCCCAGTCTCTAGCCTCAGGAGCACAGCTGGCTCACCAGGAATTGGATTTTCTTCATGTTGAAAGTGTTGGAACTGCGCAGGTGATCAGCCAGGCGCCCAGGGGTGGCAATCACCACGTGTGGCTTCCGAGCGAGCTCCAGCGCCTGAGCCACCATGTCTGAAGTGGAGGGAGAGGTGAGACTGAGTGGGAGGGATGAGCAGGAACCCCCCAAGGCCCACAGCAACCTCTCAGCCCCCATACCCATTCCGCCAACAATGATGCAGTCCTTCAGGCCCAGAGGCTTCCCCAGCACCCGGAACTGCTCAGCGATCTGGTAGGCCAGCTCTCTGTGGATGACAAGAGCCAGCCAGATGAACTGGTGCCTGTGCCTCTCTCCCATCCCCTCTCTTTCCTCCAGGCTCCTCCTGGCCTCCTCAAAAATCAATTCTAAGGAGACTGGCAACATGTCTCAGCAGGCAAGATACAAGCTCACATCTGGAGTTCGGTCTCCAGGACCCACAAGGTGGAAGGAAAGCTGGTTCCACATGATTCCTTCAGCTGGTCCTCTGCCCTCCACATGAGAGTTCATTCTCTGCTCTAATTGTTGTCTCCAAGGCTTACTGCCTGTCTGCTAACCTAGGCCTAGTCCTGTACTATCTTTTTTTTTTTTTCGAGACAGGGTTTCTCTGTGTAGCCCTGGCTGTCCTGGAACTCACTTTTTAGACTAGGCTGGCCTCGAACTCAGAAATCTGCCTGCCTCTGCCTCCCAAGTGCTGGGATTAAAGGCGTGTGCTACCAAGCCCAGCTGCCTCTGTACAATCTTACCTAGGCCTAAAACGTTTTCAGCCTCTGAGGCTCACTGCTGAGTAAGCTCACCCTTTCTAGTTCTTTTTTTTTTCTTTTTTTTGGTTTTTCGAGACAGGGTTTCTCTGTGTAGTCCTGGCTGTCCTGGAACTCACTCTGTAGACCAGGCTGGCCTCGAACTCAGAAATCCACCTGCCTCTGCCTCCCAAGTGCTGGGATTAAAGGCGTGCGCCACCACGCCCGGCCCCTTTCTAGTTCTTTCTGAGCTCTGACTGGCTGGTTTAACTCAGCTGTTCCAGCTCTAACTCCTCTTCACACTGACTGATTCAAACTCACTCACTCTCTCACACACACTCACACACTCTCTCTCTCTCCTCCCCCTCCCCCCCCTCCTGAATTGCCCTGCTTGACCTCATAGTAATTCTGTTCTAATCTTCTGGCTCCCGATTCTTTGGCTCGGTCTGTCTTCACCTGTGTAGAGTTGTTCTCTCCCTGCAACCTGCCTCTGCACAACTGTCCCAGGAGAACCGCCTCCTCCTCTCTGCACCGCCTCCTCCTCTCTGCACTGCCCCTCATGTAGCTTCCCATTCCTCTTCTCCTGAGAGTTGGCCATGTGCTACTCTGTCAAATCTTTCTCTGATTTGTCACTTTGTCTGCCACTCAATTAGACATCACTTTCAAACATGGGTACTTCCTTCTACAAACTACTTTCATTGTTTGGGATTACAGCAGTGTACTAAGGGTGTGTCTGTATTAGACATCAGAGGCATTAAAGATGTGTGCTAAGGCTGAGCAACACCACAACTAAAGACAAGTTAAATAACACAATCTTAGGGTTCACAGTGTGATCAAACATCCTGCAACAGCAGGCAGATCTTTGTGAATTGGAGGTCAGCTTGGTCCAGAGTGAGGTCCAGGAGAGCCACAGTTACACAAAGAAACCCTGCCTAGAAAATCCAAAAGGAAATAAATAGAAGACGGGGGTGGAGAGACAGCTCAGCAGCTGAGACCTCTTCCAGAGGTCCTGAGTTTAATTTCCAGCACTCACATGACGGCTTACAACTGTCTCTCACAGGACTCAACACCCTCTTCTGTCTGTGGCATATAAATAATCAAACCTTTGGCAGGGTGTGGTGGCACCCACTTTTAATCCCAGCACTCAGGAGGTCGAGGCAGGAGGATCTCTGTGAGTCGGTGCCAGCCTGGTCCACAGAGGGAGTTCCAGGACAGCAGGCTCTGGGGGATGAGTGGTGGGGGAAAGGAGTTAAAAAATAAAACACGGCGGGGAGAAATGGAGGATGCCTGATGTTAATCCCTGACCCACATGTAAACACAATCGCAATCTCATCTTCTGTGTGATATTTGAGACCTATATTCAAGGTGCTGACCGCATCCTTTCTGTTCCCTGCTGCTGGCCTCTCCTATGCACAACGGAACCTATATACCTACAATAGCTTTTTTTGTTTTGTTTTGGTTTTTTTGGTTTTGAGACAGGGTTTCTCTGTGTAGCCCTGGCTGTCCTGGACCTCACTCTGTAGACCAGGCTTAAAGGCGTGTGCCACCACAGCCCGGCTATAATATCCTTTAAACACATTTATTACATTTCTTTATCTATATGGGTGTGCACGTGCATGACGTGGCGCTACAGTGGAGGTCAGAGGCCAATCTATGGAAGTCACTTCTTTCCTTTCACCCTGAAGGTGAGTCCCTGGGGGCTTAACTTAGGCTTGCAGACAAATGGCTCTGCCTGCTAAGCAATCTTACAGGCCCAAGGATATCATTTTGTTTCCCTAGCTGTTAAGACTTGGTAGCTCCCTCCTGAATCCTAGGAATGTCTCACACACACCATTAGCCCAGATTGATTCTGCATCCCTACAAGAAAGGAATGATTCTTATCCCATTTCACACAAGAGCAAAGTGCAACTCGGACAGGTCAAGAAAGCACATGTGGGTGAGTGGGGAGGCTCACCTGGTGGGTGTCAGAACCAAGCAGAAGATGCCATAAGGGTCCTCAGACAGCTTCTGCAAGATGGGAAGCACAAAGGCTGCTGTCTTGCCACTTCCTGTTTTTGCACAGCCCAAGCAGTCCCGACCTAGGCAGATGGCAAAGCAGCATCAATGTGGAGCAAGGGCCATGATTGGTCCCTTGGGCATCCCCTCATTATTGTAAGAAATAGATGGGTATGGTCTGCTTTTAGTACGAGGTGCGCTTATGGTTCACTAGAGTTACAGATGAGTTGGAGGCACTGGGCCCTTCTCTCCCCTAGTTGGTCTAAGACTTGGAGAGTTACAGGTGGTCTGCTATGTAACTGAGCCCATGAGTAGAAAGGAAGGGCAGCCAGGCAGGGTGGCGCACGCCTTTAATCCCAGCACTCGGGAGGCAGAGGCAGGCGGATTTCTGAGTTCAAGGCCAGCCTGGTCTACAGAGTGAGTTCCAGGACAGCCAGGGCTACACAGAGAAACCCTGTCTCAAAACACCAAAAAAACAAGAAAAAAAGAAAGAAAAGAAAAGAAAAGAAGGGCAGCCTCAAGACCCAAACTATTCATTAGAGAAGACTTGGGGCCCCAATGGACCAATGGGATGGGGAATTTGGGGAGAGGGAAAGCCCTGCAGGTCTATGGAAGAAAAGGTCAGGAATTTCACATATTTGGGGAAAGGCTTCAAAAACTTGCTTGAAATCACCACACCAGCTATTTTTGCCTTTTCTCTATACTGGTACCCCTTTCTGCAGAATGGAATATTTAAAACTGTTTCATTTTCACTAGTTCCTTGAACGTGTTATTATCTAATTTCCAACAATTATTATAATTGCTTGTTTGAAACAAATTTTCAGGTAGCCCAGGCTGGTCTGCAACTTGCTACATAACTGAGGATCACCTTGAACTCCTGACTCTCCTGCTTCCACCTGCTCAGTATTGAGATGACTGAGAGTCACCACGTCCGGCTCCAAGGACGCCTCTTTAATGGCAAAAGTGAACTGGGCCGAAGAGCACTGACACAAACACGGAGCCTTGGTTTTTACCTGGAGTTTGACGGCTTCTACGTCAAAGCCAGCTCTACCCTTTTTTTTCCCAGTGTCATGTTTTAGTCATTCACCGATCTCTCCCTATGCTCGGGTGCTACGAAAACTTAAGAGGTGCCACCCATCACCTGTGTGATAATGAACACGAGTCAGTCGCAGCGTAAATGCCAATGCTGCGGGTCAGGGTCCCCGAAACACCCAACACTGCCCTGATTCGTGGGACCCAAGTGGGGCTAAGGAAGAGCGGGCAAAGAAAGGCATTAAAAGAAAGGCGAGGACTCACCTTCCAGGATGGCCGGGATGCACCCGAGCTGCACCGGCGTGGGCTGCTTCAACCCCAGCTGTCGACACTGTTCTACCAGCCACGACGACAACCCGATCTCAGCGAACCCCGCCATGCTCCAGACCTGTGCGGAGAACCTAGAAATGAGTGCTTCCGGCGCGTGAATGTTACGTCACGCCCATCCCGGCGCAGTCCCGCCTGGGAAAGTTGTGAAAGGACGTTGGCGGAGGAATGTGACGTCACGGAGAGACCCTCTCCAGATCCTTCAACCAATCCGAGCTTTGACCGCTTTTCAGTGTTTTGGTTCTGAAGGCCTTGTGTTTGTTGACGGAACCCGAACTATAGTTCTCGGGAGGCTTTGCAAGGTTTCTTTTTCAAACGCCGATTGGTCCCATAGAACTACGTTTCCCAGAGTTCCTGACGGCGGGGACCTGCTTCCGGCCTACGTGTCCCAGAAGAAGGCCGGTTAGAGGTGCGGTGACATGGCTCCTCCGGTTCCCGGCGCGGTCTCTGGCGGCTCCGGAGAGGTAGACGAGCTGTTCGACGTGAAGAACGCTTTCTACATCGGCAGCTACCAGCAGTGCATCAACGAGGCTCAGCGCGTGAAGGTGGGCAGCATGCGGAGCAGCTTCCGGGGCGCTCTGAGATTCTGGTCCGAGGACTCGGTTTCTCTTATAGTTAGGGATGGTTTTGAATTTACTCTGTAACCGAGGCTAACCTTGAAGTCCTGCGCCTCCAGTCTTCACCCCTCCAGTGCTAGGATGACAGGTGTGCACCCCTGTGCCAAGCTTCCAACTTTCTGGTGGTTGATTGACAGAGGCTCACTTTATAGCCCAGGCTGACCTGAAGTCAGGGTAATGGTGAGGTGACAGTTGTGCGCCACTAGCTCCATCTTAAAACCTCTTACTGTTTCGTTTCTCCCCCTCCCCTTTTTTTAAGTGTCTAAAGTCAGGCATCATGGTGCACGCCTTCTATCCCAGCACTTGGGAGGCTGGTCTCTGTAAGTTTAGGGTCAGCCTGATCTTCATAAGGAGTTCTAGGTCAGTCGGGTAATACTGTAATCTGTCTTAATAATAGTCCTAAACGGGAGGTAGCTTGGTGTGCCTTAAATCCCAGCACCCAGAGGCAGAGGCAGTCAAATCTCTGAGTTTTGGACCAGCCTGATCTACATAGCGACTTTCAGGACAGCCAGGGTGCTACAGAAAAAAAAAAAAAAAAAAACCCATCTTGAACTGTACCCTCCTCGCCTCCCCCACTCCCCCCAGAAGGGAAGTTTGGTTATAAAAGAAGACAGTCTCCTTTAGCCCAGGCTGGCCTCAGACTCCCCATGTTGCTAAAGAGCACTGAATTCCTGATGGCCATGCCTGCTCTCTGGATTGCTGGGATCATAGTACGCACAGCCATGCTGTACTGGGGGTGGAAAGCACAGCTTCGCTGCAAAGGCTCCACGGGCTAAATCCCTGCCCTGGTTTTGTTTTATGTTTTAAGCAGCGTCACATAGCCCAGGCTGTCCCTAGATTCAGCAGTCTTGCCTCAGCCTCCCAGATGCAGGGTGACAGGCCTGAGCCACAATGCTCAGCTTGTCTTTAGTTCAGTAAAGATGGGACCCATGTTTGCAACAGCCTGTGTGTGTTGTTGACAGAATCACCTGTCACTCATTCCTCACTGTGCCCTCGTGGAAAACAGCATTCCTGCTGGACTCAGTAAGGGATGGAGTTGGTGGAGCTACAGGCTTTCTAGGTATAGTAGCCTTGGCAACAGAGGCAGCACAGAGAGCCAGGAAATGGCAGAATGGGTGTAGAAAGTGGTGGTCTTAGACTTGGCTGTTTTGAATGTGAAACAGGGTCAGGGCCGTGATAGGCTGGGGCATGGCTCAGGTAAACTGTGTGGAGGCTTGTCCTTACCAGGCTAAAAAGCTGTTTCGTTAAGGTTCTGGACAAGAGGCAAGAAGATCCAACTTGTTCTCAGCTATGTAGTGAGTTTGAGGCCAGCCTAGTCTGCATGAAACCCTGTCTCCAAAACTCCCAAAATAATAAAATCAAAGCCAAATTCGTTGAGCTTGTAAAGCGCCCAGCAGGGCCGGGGCATGCAGCTGTGCTGCTGCTGTAGCCATAGTGGCACTGCACGCTGTGATACTGGGATGACGGCGGAGCCTCCTTGGGCTCACATCAGCTGAGAGAAGATCAGGGCTTTGCACATTGGGTGCCCTCTGTGGAGGCTTTGGGGCTTCTGGGTCTCCTGGATTCCAGCTAAGACACAGAGCTATGAGCCTAGCAGGGAGGCTGCCCAGCCTCACTCTGCATATCTCCTCACAGCTCTCCAGTCCCGAGCGGGAAGTAGAGAGGGATGTCTTCCTGTACAGAGCATACCTCGCACAGGTGAGTGTGGACAGCCTGGGGAAGGGCACAGAGTACTATGCAGGAAAGCTGTGGACAGCCAGGCCAGGGGACTGTGTCAGGATGCCTCATCATGGGGAGGGTTAAGTATGTGTGGTCCTTCCATTGTGTAGGTCCTGAGAATTGAAATCAAGTCATCAGGCTTGGCAGCCATCTCACATAGCCTAGACTGGCCTTGGATTCACTATGGAGCCCAGGATGACTTCCCTTTCCTGCCTCCACCTCCCTTGTGCTACCATGCCTGGCTTCGTCATTACCTACATAAAACACGAGGTGTATTTTCACTTCTGTGTTCTAAAAACAGCCCCAGGCTGTGCAAGGTGGCACAGGCCTGTCTTCCCAGCACTTGGGAGCCTGAGGCAGAAGGAGCTCAAGTTTGAGGGTACCCTGGGCTACACAACAAAATGCTGCTCAAAAAGATATATTCCTAGTGACCTCTGAAAAGGTCTTCTTCACTCTGGCCCAAGGCAAGGGCTGAGGTGCCCCAGGAGGAGCCTGGTAAACAGCCTCCTAACCACAGACTGCATCACCACCCCGTGCCTAGGTCAGTCGCACACTCTGTGTGGTTCTGTGTGACTGTGATCTTCCCAACAGGGCATGGTGACACAGTACTTGGAAGGCTGAGGAAGGGGATTGCTGCAGCTCTGAAAGCAGCCTGGTTGAGAAAGGACAGCAAGGGACAGGTGGCTCCAGAAATAGCTGTGGGTGTCAGGAAGAGATCTGTCAGGTGGGGGAAGATGGGACATAGCAGACACCCTCTGCCCCCACCCTGCTGACATTTGTCCCCAGCTACAGCAGCAGGGAAAACAAATTTGGCCACCTTGCTGCATGCTGCAGATGCACGTGACACTGCTGTCTTGGGCAGTGTGCTGGTGGTGTGGGCTGTTGGTTGGGAATATGAAGCCTTCAGGTAGGAAGGACTGATGTGCACCTGTGACCGTAGAGGAAGTATGGCGTGGTCCTGGACGAGATCAAACCCTCCTCGGCCCCAGAACTCCAGGCTGTGCGCATGTTTGCTGAGTACCTTGCCAGTGAGAACCAGAGGTAAGGCTTGGCCAGGGCAGGTGGCACTAGGCCCAAATAGCTGGAGCCCAGGGCCTGCTCCACCCTGCAGAGAGAGGGTAAGATGTCCTCACTCTGGTGTCTCCATTAACTTCCCTTGCCTGCCCAGTGGAGGTGGTGGTGGACCCTGCTGCACAGGCCGTATCCAGCTGGGGTGTGGATATATGTTGATCACGCCAAGCACACTCATGACCTTGGCTTCCTAGCACAGAAAAGAACAGGGGGAGCGGGGACAGACTCTGGTAGCCATTCAGCAAGCCCTGTCTTAGAGCCTCAGACCTAAGAACACTGTCCCTTCCTAGCAGCTGTGCTAGCCATACCCAGGGTAGAGTAGATCTTGCCTGCTTTACCCGAACCCAGGCCTGTTCTTGGGCTTAGCACGAAGCCAGGGCACAGAGGCCTTTAGGATTCCCACCAACCAGAAATTGACCACTTCTGATGCAGTTTCTCAGCTATCACATGCAGCCCTCCAGCACGCAGCTGGCCTGAGTGCCTGTTCCCACCTCTCCTAACTTGTTTTGCCATGTGCATGAGCAGGGATGGCTGGAAGCATCAAAGGCTGGTCTCCCTGATGCACCATGTTAGGGTTGCCTGGTGCTCTGTTAGGATGACCTGGCCACTCTGGTGCTCACTCCTGTGCACCCTTGGACTGACACAGCTCTGTGCTCCTGAAGAATGGGATCCCTCAGAGGCATGAGGCTGACTCCTGCCTTAGCCTCACAGTGAGCAGCCACATCTTGCAGGGACAGCATCGTGCTGGAGCTGGATCGGGAGATGAGCAGGAGTGTGGATGTGACCAATACCACTTTCCTGCTCATGGCTGCTTCCATCTACTTCCACGACCAGAACCCGGATGCAGCCCTGCGAACCCTGCACCAGGGCGACGGCCTTGAGTGGTGAGTGGCCTGAAACCTGCTTCTTCTGGCTTCTCTTAAGACAGGGTCTTACTGGGGCCCAGTCTAACCCTGACTCCCACAAGCTGTCCTCTGATCTCCATACTTCCACACTTGTGTTGGACATGTGCAAACACACACACACACACACACATATACACACAAATACAAAGAAAAGAGAACTTAGATAAGTCCAAGCTGAAAGATCCCAGAGGGAGGGTAAGAAGGAACTACAATCAAAATATGTTATATATATGTATGACTTGTCAAAGAATGAGTTTAAAATTATTAAAAAAAAAAAAAAAAAAAGGAGGGATAAGCAGGTCAGGCAGATACCTAAAATCCCATCTCCTAGAAAGCTGAGGGAGATGAATCAAGCCCTGTACGTACATATATATGTATGTATGTGTGTGTGTATGTGCATATATATGTGTGTTTTTAGATATATTTATATATGTACATATATATAGATATATCTATATATCTGTAGATAGGTAGGTAGGTAGATAGATAGATAGGTAGATAGATAGACAGACAGACAGACAGACAGACAGATAGATAGATAGATAGATAGATAGATAGATAGATAGATAGATTTGGGGACAGATAGATTTGGGGACAGACGTGTACAACAGTCAGTGTGTGCGCGCTGCAGAGCAGAGGACAATTCGTGGGAGTTGGTTCTCTCTACCATGTGGACCCTGGAGGTCATCAGGCTTCATAGCAAGTGTTTATTTACTCTCTGAACCATTTTTCAGATATCTTAGGGTTTTGAGGCTAGCCTGGGCAACATAGTGAGAGAGCTTGTTTCAAGTGGGAATGGGGAGGGAGAGCATATCAATCGGGCCTGTCATCTCAGGACTTGGAGGTAGCGGGAGGATGATCTGGAATTCAAGGTCATCCTCAGCTGATCTAAACTTTGAGTCTAGCCTAGGTTACATGGAACCCTGTCTGCAAGAAAAGGGCAGATGATCACAGGTTCCATCATGGAACTGGAGGAAAAAGTACGCAGAAGAGCAGTAGACATGAAGTTAGCCGCTACAGCCTGGGGTCAGCCCGTCTAGAAGGGAGGCAAGGAACAAGTGACCACGTGAGTCATCTGGCTCCCCTGGAGCTGAGACAGGCTGATGACGGCAGGCAAAGGTACTCTAGGGCCATGGCTTCAAGCCCTGTGCCTGTTGTCGCCCCACACAGGCAGGGGCAGGTCTGGGGCTCTCTGCTTGGCCTGCAGAGGAGTACAGCAGTGTTGCACCAGCAAGTCTGTCCCTACAGATCCCAAGGAAGATCCCAGACCCCTGTGATCTTCCTGGAAAAGTGGAAGTGTTTCTCTTGGCAAGAGCAGATGCCTGCCAATCACTATCTCTGCCCTGTCCACAGCATGGCCATGACGATTCAGATCCTCCTCAAGCTGGACAGGCTGGACCTAGCCCGGTGAGCCCAGACGTCAGCGTCAGCTTCCCCAAGGCCTCTTAGTTCTTGTGTCCCATACAAGTGACACAACAGCCTTGATGTAGCCTCTCCCTAGGGTCCTTTGCTGGGAACAAGGGTGTGGGACTCTGCCTGCTTCCCTCTGTAATACTGTGGGTGGACACTGCCCATCGGGTGATGGAAGGCTCTGCACAGGACACGTGGGAAGCAAGCCAAGTCCTAGCCCAGTTCTTTGGGGGATGGGGTGGGGTTGTTGTTGGGGGTGGAGTAGCAGCTCCCTAGGCTGTGGCAGGCTGGGAGTTTACCTGAGGTGGTACCGCACAACAGAACTCTGTCCCCGGGTAGCATCTCCTGGATTTGTACCATGTCCAGGTGGGCCAGCCTTGTCTTCCCCGTATCAGCTGGACACAGGCTAGTAGGAGAGTGTGCCAGGGTCCATCCCCAGGCTCTGGGGGTCCCCCAGGCCACTCAGTGCCTGCCCTCCAATGTCCCAGGAAGGAGCTGAAGAAGATGCAGGACCAAGATGAGGACGCCACACTTACCCAGCTAGCTACTGCCTGGGTCAACCTGGCTGTGGTAAGCTCCCCAGGAATTTGGGGGTAGGGACTAAGTGTCACTCCTGTGGCTTCACCCCTCTGTTCAACCAAGCCTCACTGGCAGCATAATGGCAGAGCCCTGCAGACACTGGAAGAGTCTCCTGGCGGGACTGGTCCAAGCCAGGCAGCTGGCCAGCTCTCTTGTCTCTTAGATTTGGAGTGGCTTTGCTCTGACAAGCTGGGCATCCTTAGCTCACACTGCCTCCTGCCAGCCGCCCTGTTCTGCTTCCTGGGCTTGGCCTCCTTTCTGAGCTCTTTTGTCTGCAGGCCTTTACAGGAGAGCCCGCTGTGGCCTCTCAGGAGCTCGTCTTCTTGGCTGGGAATGACATGGGCTTTCTGGAGGTTGACTGACTTATTTTCAGTTTGGGTTTTTGTTTTTGTTTTTGTCTGTCTGTCTTTCTTTCTTTCATTTTCTTTCTTTCTTCGAGACTGGCATGGAACCCAAGGTCTCACTCGTGCCTGACAAGTGCTTCACACTAAAATACACACAGCATATTTTACTTTTATTTGAATTTAGCCTGGAGGGATTTTGTTTTGTTTTAAAGGCAAGTGTCGGGGGTGGGTAGGTGGGGGACTGTGGGGGGGGAGTGTATTGGGGACTTTTTGGATAGCATTGGAAATGTAATTGAGGAAATTACCTAATTTAAAAAAAAAAAAAACTTGAAAAAAAATAAAAATAAAGGCAAGTGTCACATAGCCAGGGTGCCATCGGATTGGCCATGTGGCTGAGGCTGTTTTAGAATCCTGATCTTCCTGCTTCCATCACCCTAGTGCTGAGGACAGGCATGCACCCCATGCCCTGCCCCTCTTAAAGGGTTCGTGCATATGTGTGCAGTGCCTGAAGAGACCAGAAGGGGGCGTCAGTCCCTCAAAGCTGGAGTCACAGAGAGTTGTGGGGTGCCCAGGGGATGCCTGCAATGAATGGGTCCTTTTAAAGAGTAGCTGCTTACCCATCTTCAGCTCCCTGACCTTTTGTAAAATTTGTAATTTGTGAGTCAGATGGTAGAGGTGCACACCTTCAATCCCAGCACTCAGGAGGCAGAGACAGATCTCTGTGAGTAAAATACCAGCCTGATCTACAGAGTAAGTTCCCGGACAGCCAGGACTACAGAGAAAAGCCCTGCCTAGAAAAACCAAGTAGAATGTTGATTTTCATTTTAGACAGAACTTCATAAGGCTCCACGTGCTGGCTTTGAGTTTACTCTGTAAGCAAGCAGGGCTTGGACAGTATGTACATTAGTTTACTAGGATGGGACATGCATGTGCAGAGGGGTGGAGCTCTTGTGTTCAGGTCTGGCAGCAAGCATTGTCCCTGGCTGAGTCGTCTCACCAGCCAAGGCTTGAACTTGTGTCCTGCCCAGGCCTCAGAGTAGCTGCAGTTACAGGTCTGCCCTGACAGCCTTGCTGCATTTTAAAACTGTTGTGAGACTCAGCGTCCCTGTGGTCCCAACACATACACCACCTCCCTGGAAACCCTTTTCCACAGCATCTTTACAGTGGTAGAGTCGGGCAGCATGGTTGGAGGGTTGTGTGCCCATGCGTGTCTCACATCCCTCTACTCAGGGTTCTCTGCTGGAAGGGAGCGGGGCCTGAGCTGGTCTAGAGAGAGACTCTCCCTGGGTTGTGTCATGGAGGGTGTCCGGCGAGCAGGTGACCAGCAGTTGACATAGGTATCCTCATAGGGTGGTGAGAAGCTACAAGAAGCCTACTACATATTCCAAGAGCTGGCCGACAAGTGCTCCCCCACACTGCTGCTGCTCAATGGCCAGGCAGCCTGCCACTCGGCACAGGGCCGCTGGGAGACTGCGGAGGGTGTGCTGCAAGAGGCACTGGACAAGGTAGGTGGGGCATGCCCTGACCATTGTGGGCATCCTGGCACAACATTACATACCTCAAACAATTGGAAACTCATAGTTGGCCATGAAAACCGTTGGCGGCCTGACCAGTAAACACGTGTGCTCTCCAGATCCACTACGTCCTTAGCTGCCTGCTGTGGGGATCTCCAGGGTGTCTAGACTGCTAGGCCTGCCTTGAATTAAAGAGGCATAGCCAGGCATGGTGGCATGTGGCTTTGATCCTTACACTTGGAATGCAGAGGCAGGCAGGCAGATTTCTGAGTTTGAGGCCAGCCTGGTCTACAGAGTGAGTTCCAGGACTGCCAAGGCTGCACAAAAAACCCTGCCCTAGGCAATCAAAAACAAATTGAATGAGGGCCTTGGGCTGAGGCATGACCTGGTGTCTTTAGGAGAACACAGGTGCTGCCCATGCGCTGCCACCTCATATGTGCAAGGCTCTGAAATGTCTTGAGGAAGGACTGGGGGTAAGGCCTGTCACACTGCACTTAGGAATTTACAGCAGGAGGATTATGAGTTTGCAGCCCAAAACCAAGAATGTCATGTATAGAGTGAGCTCCCCACAAGGGAAGTCTGCAGTTACTGCTGGGCTACCACAAGGCTCTTCACCAGCCTGACTACTGGCTGTGCCAGACACAGATCCATCATTAGGACAATGTCCATGCCCAGCAGGTAGTCAGCAGAAGCTGTTGTAGTCTCAGTTTTTAAACACAGGGGCACTATTGTGGGACTTGGCACAAGTAGTTTCCCATCTGATTGTTCCCAACCCTCACCTAAAGCTGGCCTGCCATCCCTGCCTCCATGGAGAGGCTGCTGATGTAACTTTTGGGGCGGGGTGAGGGGAGTAACTTCACAGCCAACAGGTTAATGTAGAGCACGGGAACTCGGTGGCCCCCCAAAGCTAGGAGGACAGACCTGGGCCAGGCTGAGCAGGAGGCGCAAGGCCCTGGACCCTTTGCCTTGCAGAGTACATGGTGAAAATCTGGGACTGCCTGGTGCCACCTACCTTCTCTGTGGTAGCTTAGGCTGGCTCTTTCTGGGCTCAGTCAGATGTTGGTAGGTGGGTTCAGCACCTGGGTTTTGCTGACTGCCTGTTCTCCATATTTTTCCAGGACAGCGGCCACCCTGAGACCCTCATCAACCTCATTGTACTGTCACAGCACCTGGGCAAGCCCCCTGAGGTAGGCTGTAGTGTGACTCAGGCCTCAGCCCCTTCAGGATGGTGGTGAGGACAGAAACAGGACAGGCAGAGACCAGTGGAGACCTAGGATGAAGAGGAAGTTGGTGCAGCTTTCTGCATAGGTAACCAGGAAACAACTTGCTGCATTGTCCCAGTCGAGGATGGACAGTCGTCGTCCTCAGTGCTGTGTAGACACAGCTGGGCTGGAGTTACCTTGCTTTTAGATCCTAGAACAGAGACTCTCACCCTGAAGGTCAAATGAGCTTTTTACAGATCTGCATACCAGATATTTACATTATAATAGACAACAGTAACAAAATTACACTTAGGTAGCAAAATTAAATAGCAAAGAAAATGTTATGGTTGGGAGTCAGCACAACATGGGGAACTGTATTAAAGGTCCCAGCAGTAGGAAGGTTGAAAATCACTGTCCTAGAATTTAGGACATGGGGCTGGAAAGATGGCTCAGCGGTTAAGAGCACTGACTGCCCTTCCAGAAGTCCTGAGTTCAATTCCCAGCAACCACATGGTGGCTCACAGTCATCTGTAATGAGATCCAATGCCCACTTATGGTGTGTCTAAAGAGAGAGACAGTGAGCCAGGCATGGTGGCGCACACCTTTAATCCCAGCATTCGGGAGGCAAAGACAGGCGGATTTCCGAGTTCGAGGCCAGCCTGGGCTACAGAGTGAGTTCCAGGAAAGCCAGGACTACACAGAGAAAAGCTGCCTCAAAAAACCAAAGAAAGAGAGAGAGAGAGAGAGAGAGAGAGAGAGAGAGAGAGAGAGAGAGAGAGAGAGAAATCACATACATTAAATAAATCTTTTTTTAAAAAAAGGATCTGGGACATGTCATTTCCTAAAGCTTCATCAGCCAGTCACCCTGTCACCCTGTCCTGGCCACTCCCCACTGCAGTGGAACCTGCTGCCCAGGTTCCGTAATCTCTGGGATGGGGGTGGGTCCCTCCCTTGCTCCCACCCTATCTTGCAGGGTAGAGTGGCTTTTGGATCCTCATATCTGGCCAACTAATTCCAACCCACTCTCTTCAGGTGACAAACCGATACTTGTCCCAGCTGAAGGATGCACACAGGGCCCACCCCTTCATCAAGGAGTACCAGGCCAAGGTGAGCAGAGCAGTTGTTCCTATGGATGGGAGGGAGGAAGCAGTGCTGTCTCATGCTATGTCTCTTCTCCCACTGTAGGAGAACGATTTCGATCGACTGGCACTGCAGTATGCGCCCAGTGCTTAAAGTGGAGATGCCCTGGTGACCCCAACTGTGTGCCACGGGATGCTGTCCTCCCTTCGTGTCTGCCAATAAAGTCTATCCATTATCGCTCTGCCTGATACCCACCAGGCGCTCACTCTGACAGGAGAGAGACTGGGAGGAGAGAGTCCCAGGCTCCCACCTCACTGTACACCACCAGTCCTGCACTCTAAGCTTCAGGGTACCCCTCCATGGTTCCCTGTCCTCCCCTACAAGCACCCCCCCCAGGTTGCCTCAATCAGCATCCAGGGGAAACTGAGGCACAGACCATCAAGGCAGCCATCAGTGAAGGACGTTGCCGCTCAAATCTTGGACCCTAGTGCTTATTGTGTGGGCTGCCACCTTGCACAGCATGGTGGGTATAGGGCCACTGGCAGGATAGACCCATTCTGGGCCCTGCCTACCAGGCTATAGTGAGGAGCCCCAAACAGGTCCCACTGGACAGGGAGGAGGAGGGCTAGTTAGCCCCCATGCTGTCTCTGGAGGTTTGTGACCTTACCTTAGCCACTGGGGTAGCCATGTGACACCAACTCAGATGCCACTGCAGTGCAGTGCACTGACACTTGGCTGTGTGACAGGAGGGGACAGGGCACTGGTATCTGCCTAGCATGAGCTCTATTAGGGAGTCCTGATCCTTGGCTTACTCCACACATCACCCCACACCTCATTGGCAGGCATCCCAACTCCACTGCCAAGAAGAAACTCAGGCTGGTCAGGCTTCTTCACTTACAGATGGGCACTTTGTTTGCCAGATGGCCCCAGGATTTGCCAGGAGGGACTGGGAAGGGCCCCAGCCCCTAGCCTGTCACCTAACAACTCAGGAGCAAGTACAAGAACCCCTCTCACCCACGGGGGTTTCCAGTCAGGAACCCTTGAGTAGTGGGCCACAGCTATTGTGGGCACTCTTAAGGAAGCTGTGGGAGGGCTGGGTTCACTGCCATCCTCAGCTGCATCATGAGACCCTGTGACATGCTCAGTAGTGGACCTTCCCCAAAAGCATGATAGTCCAAGTTTGGGTCCCCAGTACCTACGTAGAAGCCAAGGGCACGGGTGGCTCATGTCTGTCCCTAGGGTTGGGGACTACCTCTGGGAGGAAGGAAGCTCGCTAGGGCTTGTTGGCCATGTGGTCTAGCTGGACCAGTGAGCCCTAGGTTAGTGAGAGATCCTGCCTCAAAAACTAAACACAGGCCGGGCAGTGGTGGCGCATGCCTTTAATCCCAGCACTTGGGAGGCAGAGGCAGGCGGATTTCTGAGTTCGAGGCCAGCCTGGTCTACAAAGTGAGTTCCAGGACAGCCAGGGCTACACAGAGGAACCCTGTCTGGGGGGGGGGGGGGGAGGACAAAAACAAAAAACTAAACACAGGATCTGGAGAGGTGTGTCAGCTCACAGTCTCGAGTGTTGGCTGCTCTCGCCAAGAGAGGCCTCAGGTTCAGCTCTCAGTGTGTAACTCTAGTTCCAGGGGGTCTGATGCCCTCCTTGCCTCTGGGCACCAGAGCAGACAAAATGCACCAAATGGCTACATCTTTTTTAATCGGTGTAGGTGAGAGGGCTGGAGAGCTGGGCCAGTGGTTAAAAAACACTTTTGTTTTGTTTTGCAAGACAGGGTTTCTCTGCAGCCCTGGCTGTCCTGGATGGGACTCTGTAGACCAGGCTGGCCTCGAACTCAGAAATCCGCCTGCCTCTGCCTCCCAAGTGCTGGGATTAAAGGCGTGCGCCACCATGCCTGGCCTAAAAACCACTCTTGCAGAGGACTGACTTCTGACCCCAGCAGCAATGTCCACCCAGCCAACAGCAGCCTGTTGCTCCATCTCCATGGGGTCTACCTTCCAGTCCCATGAGCACTTATACTCATGTGGCATATGTGCACACAGATACATCAAAGGTCATTTTAAAATGCAGTTTTCTAAGAATTATATGTATATGAGTACTCTGACGTCATGCACACCAGAAGAGGGCATTTGATCCCATTACAGATGGTTGAGAGCCACCATGTGGTTGCTGAGATTTAAACTCAGGACCTCTGGAAGAGCAAACAGTGCTCTTAACCACTGAGCCATCCAAAGTTTTAAATACTGATGGAGGAAGACTCTGTGCATCTATCTCTGGCCTCCGTACTTGTACCCTTGGCATGCATGAGTGCACACAGTTCAGGTGTGCACGTACAGGAGGCTGGAGACCTAGTATGCACAGAGCCTGAGTTCCACTGCCAGCAATAAATAAACCACGCATGGCAGCACGAAGCTGCCTTCCAAGCACGCAGAAGGCAGAAAAGAGAATCAGGAGTTTGAAATCATCCTCAGCTACACAGCAAGTGCTCAGTTGGAAGATCAGCACAAGAGGCTATATGGCTGGAGGAGTCAGTAAGGAAACAGATCAGGTTAATCTTTATGGCTTTGGCTCACTGGTGATGGAACAACGCGAGGCTGATCTTTGGGCAGTCCTCCGCCCACTACCATTTGTCAGCTCCACCCTCACAGTCTACCAGTGAATTTCTATGGGTCTAGGCTAGGACACTCACAGGCTCCAAAGCTGGCTGCACCCACAGAACCAGGCGCCCTGCATTCAGACCAGTGGGCAAAGGGCGAGTACCGACCCAAGCATGGGCTGAGTCCTTTTTTTTTTTTTAATTGTCTCATTGCTTTTATTTGTGTGAATGGGCGCCTAAGTGGAGGTCAAAGGATAATTTGTGTCAGTCTTCACCCGCTGAGCCATCTAGACCGCGGAAGGCAGTCGCAGACTTGAGTAGAGGACCACTTAGTCTCAAAGCAGCACCAAGAGGAGGGCAGGAGGGGTGGTGCTCTGCATAACGAGGGGCGGGGCCCGAGAGACCACGCCCCATCCTTGCTCTGGGGGGGGCCCGCGCGCCCCCCGCCTGGCTGCGGCGCGTGACGCGAGGGCGCGCGGCGACTCGGACCGGTGCAGGCAACAGCGGAGACGGCGGAGGATCGGATAGCATGGCTGCTGCCGCGGCGACCCCCAGGCTCGAGGCGCCAGAGCCCATGCCGAGTTATGCACAGATGTTGCAACGAAGCTGGGCCTCGGCGCTGGCGGCGGCACAGGGCTGCGGGGACTGTGGCTGGGGACTGGCGCGCCGCGGCCTGGCGGAGCACGCGCACCTGGCTGCACCCGAGCTGCTGCTGGCCGTGCTCTGCGCTCTGGGGTGGACAGCGTTGCGCTCGGCAGCCACCACGCACATCTTTCGGGTCAGTGAGACCTAGGAGGGTGGGGGACTGAGAACTGCAAAAGGAGAATGAGTGGGGCCTCACCTCACGTATTCCTGTGTCCATGGTGGCCGCTGGAAAGTGGGGGGCTCGGGTCTGGAGAGGCCCAGGATGTTAGGGCCTCAGGCTATCGCGAGACCCTTTGCGCGGGTTGGATGGGGGGGCTGAATTGGGGTGACGCTGTGATGGAGTTAGTGTCCAATATAGTGTGGGGTGTTCTGGGTCCAGGGAAACCAGATCCACACCCTGTCCTGGGTCATTTCGATAGAATCTAGGGCGATCCGCTCGGTACAGCCTCTAGGCTGTTGCGGACCAGAGGACCGCCCTGGGGCCCTTCCTGGGGATCGACTTGGGGATCCTGGACGGGAGACCTCGAGATATACAGAGGTCACCTGTGCCCTGCGTCACGGGGAGCTGCTGAGCCTACACCCAGTCTATGCAGTCGAGGCTCCGCCCCTGTCTGGGGTCCACATCACCCCCGAGCCCGTGATTGCACAGGCCTGCGTGTCATGGACCAAGCAAGCAGAGGGGCTCAACCTTGGAAATGACCCTGTCTATGTCAAGGCTGGATTCTGCCGCCCCCATGGGGTGATGGTCAAAATGTTCTCTTTCTGGCGACTAAGAAGGCCACCAACCAGGTCTGAAGGATGACCCTGTAGTGATTGCACTGATGATATTAGCATCTGAGCCTATTCTTCATCCCCCTCCTGGGGTTAGGGGGTCTCTGTGGCATTTAGGCCAGTACCATGGTGGATACTCCCCCAGGGGACTAGCTGGGGACATCCCACCCCCCTCTAACTGAAAGTGGCAGGGGGGTGCGGGGACAGAGAGCATTGTGCCAACAAAGGGGCCTTTCTCTGCTGGCGGGAAGAGGCTGTTCCTTGTTAGGTCAAGACAGGGTGTTGTCCAGCTCCAGGGCCCACCCTGCCTGGTGTCACCCACTGGAGGGAGCAACTTCAGCCCCCAGCTGCTGTGGGAAGGTCCAGGCTAGAGTGAGAAGGGCCAAGCCATGGTTCCCATCTGCCTTGGCCCTGACACTCTCTCGGTGTCCAGCTAGGAAGCTGGAGGCCTTGACGCGGCCTGATGCCACCTCAGTTCCACCCTCACCCTTCCTAAGAACAGGGTGGAGGGGCTGTCCCACTCTCCAAGCTCAACTTGGCAGCAGCCTGGTTGCTAAGGGTTACAGGAGCTGGGCTCTGGCTGTCTCCATGACAACCGCTTAGTGCTCTGTGCTCCTCTGGCCCCCTCAGCCTTGAGAGGAAGGGGGCTGGGTTTGGCGTTCAGCTCCGGAGCTCCACCCCCAGGGTGCTGGAGCCTTCTCTGACTCTAGTCCACCTATTCCAACAGTCTTTTGTAGTTTTTGAGACAGTCTCACACTGGTGAAACTCATGGCAATCCTCCTGCCTCAACTTCCCAAGTGTTGGGATGATAGGCATGTACCTTCTAATTCAGGGCACACTATCCAGTGGCGTCTTTGTGTCCCCAGAGTCAGGGTGTCTCACCATCACATGATTCCCTTTCACTTTTGTCCCCCCTTCTCCCTCTAACACCACCCCTGATTCTCTTAGCAGACTCTGGCCGGCTTCCCCCGCCAGGCGTCCTCCTAGACTCAATTTCCCTTCCTGTCTTCCTCTCAGGGCAGGGGAGCACTGGTGTTTTCAAGTTTTCTGTTCCCCAAAGTATTGTCCATCAACAGTCAAGTCATTCCCCCTTTTTCTCTCCCTGACACACCCCCATTCCCTTCCAGAACCTGAGCCCCCCAGATTCCCTGGGCTCCATTGCCTAAAGCCTGAGTGTGTCACCCCACCCTGCCCTCTTCCCTTCCCTCTCCTTTCTCCAGGCCACACAGGACAGCTGGGTGCTAAGTTTAGCCCTTCATGGGCTAACACATGGGCTCTGGTTACCCCAGATGATATGAGGCCCAGCCTTCTCAATGCCACCAAGCCTGCTGAGTCCCTGGGCCTCACTTTGTCCCCTGGAGGAGCGTCGAGCTCCCCAGCGATAACCATTACCTACCATGTCCCCACAGCCCCTGGCCAAGCGGTGTCGTCTGCAGCCTAGAGATGCTGCCAGGTTACCTGAGAGCGCCTGGAAGCTTCTGTTCTACTTGGCCTGTTGGAGCTACTGTGCCTACCTGCTCCTGGGCACCAGTTATCCTTTCTTCCATGACCCGCCCTCTGTCTTCTATGGTAAGAACCCTGTGGGACCAGTGCAAAGGATTCTATGGAGGCTGCTGAGCCCAGCCTGACAAGTAGAAAGTGAGAAATGACTCTTGAGAAGTTGTTTTCTGATCTCCATGTGTGCACCGTGTCATGCACATATGTGTGCACACGTACGTACGTTCTCCACCCCTTCAGGAGTGGGCCTAATGAGCTATCTCAATGGAAGTCTTGATATCAGGAGAGCCCCAAGACAAGGATGGCTATGGACCCCTGGAAGTGGAGTGGTCAGAAGAGGGTTCCTAGCAGAGGTAGTGCTGCAAGGGCATGTGCAAAGGCCCTGGGGTGTCATAGGACGGTTCTAATGAAGACCCAAATTTTGGCTGGAGTTTGAGCTTCAGAGATGGATAAGTATGAAGGTTTGTAGATGTAAAAATGTGCAAAGTGGGAGGGGCTCCTTGCTAGGGACCATGATATGGGAATTATCAGTGATCTAGGAGGGGCAGAGATATGCTTTCTGAGGAGACAGGGATAGGCTGAGAGGACTCTGGTGGCACACAACTAGGACCTATGGTGACTCTCCACATGGAAAGCACCACGTAATTTTTTCTTACATAGTCCAGAATAGCCCAAAATTGGGGATGCACCTGCCTCAGCCCCCTAACTGCTAGGATCCCAGGTGTGCATCACCAGTCAGAACAAACCATTTTGAGTTTCAAAAGGAGTGGTGTTAGCTGCTCCCTTTTTATTTCCTCCTGAGACAGGGTTTCTCTGTAACCCTGGCTGTCCTGAAACTCACTCTCTAGACCAGGCTGGCCTTGAACTCAGAAATCTGCCTGGCTCTGCCTCTCAAATGCTGGGATTAAAGGTGTGTACTGTCATGGGTGGCTGACAGACCCAGGGTTGGCCCGTGCTTGGAACAGGCTAGCGTACATTTACTGAATACCCACAGGTTTTTGTGGATATTTTTCTAGAGATAGAACCAAATAGACTCCTGCATATTGGGCAGTGTGCCTCTGGTGACCATGTCCTCACGCATCACTGAGGGACTCTAAGCTATCCCTTTACTCTTTACTCCTGAGCCACACCCACAGCCACTTACTGGGCAATTTGAGGCAGGGGTTCCACCCCTGAGCCACTGCCCCAGGCCTAAGCATGGTGTCCCAGGTCAGCCTGTGCTAGACACAGGCAGGAGGAGGCTCCCAAACCCTCCAGGGGACGTTCAGTCTGTTCATAGCAAGAAGAAGCAAGAGAAAACAGGGGACAGGAACAGGGAGGTGTGTGTGGATATGTTCATAGGGACAGGGACCCTACTGAAGGTGACTTTGGCTGAAGTGTGCCAAAATGGGGCAGTGCAGGTAGGCACACTGTTAGGACTAGGGGCTTACTAGAGGACGAGTGTGTGTATGTGTGTGGGGAAGCATGTTGTGGGATGTGTGTGTGTGAATGGGTGTGGGGGGGTGAGAGTGAGTGTGGGGGATGTGAGTGGATGTGGGGGTTCTTCTTCTTTTAGAAAGC
Source organism: Mus caroli (assembly GCF_978045245.1). Classification (NCBI taxonomy): domain Eukaryota; kingdom Metazoa; phylum Chordata; class Mammalia; order Rodentia; family Muridae; genus Mus; species Mus caroli. The sequence continues at coordinate 59,135,099 of NW_028227265.1, read as the reverse complement.
ATATCCGTTTGTATCCATGTGGAGGGGACACCTGTGTGCCCCCACTTGCACATGTGCATGAAGGTTCGTGAACAACCTTTGGGAGTTGGTCTCTTCTCATCATGTGGAGCCCTGGTCATCTGGTTTGGTAGCAAGTGCCTTTACCCACCGATCCTTCCCAAGGATCTTTTTTGGAATTTTGTACAGGATCTCCCAGCCTAAGATGGTCTCAAAACTTTGCTGTCTTTCTGCCTCAGGCCCAGTGCTGGCTGGAGGTTAGAGGGCAACCCTGAGTTACTTCTCTCTTCCACCTTAACGTGGGCTCTGTGGGCAGGACTCTGCACGCCAGGCGTTTGAGGCAAGCATCTTTGCCTGTGGGCCCATCTCGATAGCCCTAATGAGTCCTTCAGTGACTCTATTCCTTGGCTGCCTGAGCTGGGGACAAAGGCCCAGACAGATTCAAAAGGACCTTGGGGACAAAACATGGTGACAGGGGAGAGGAGGAGGCACAAGTAGGGAGTGGTGGGTAGCGCAGTGCTCACCAGGGAAGGGACCATTGCCTGAGTGGGGACGGGCATGCCCAGAGACATGGGAAGGCTGGAGCAGGGGCATGCCCAGAGACATGGGAAGGCTGGAGCAGGGGCCACTGGACTAGGGACTGGAACAGGACACCTCTGTCTGCAGAGTGGGCCTGGAGAACTTTAGCCAGACATGATGTCCATATTTGTCATTTCAGCACTCAGGAGACTGAGACAGGAGCATTGCTATGAGTTCTTAGGGCAGCCTGAGCTAACTAACAGACTCTCATACAACAACAGAAGCAACAACATCAACAACAATGACAGAATACCCTAACAAAATGGAGCTGGAAGAGTTGGAGAGATGGCTCAGCAGTTAAGAGCACTGACTGCTCTTCCAAAGGTCCTGAGTTCAAATCCCAGCAAACACATGGTGGCTCACAACCATCTGTAATGGGATCTGATGTCCTCTTCTGCTGTGTCTGAAGACATGACAGTGTACTTACATATAACAATAAATAAGTCTTGGGGCTGGAGCGAGCAGAGGTCCTGAGTTTAATTCCCAGCAATCACCAGATGGCTCACAACTTGTACAGTGACAGTGTACTCATATAAGTAAAATAAATAAATAAATAAATAAATAAATAAATAAATAAATAAATAAGTCTTGGCTGGAGCTGAGGTGGTAGAGGGCTTGCCTAGAAGCCCTTGGTTCCGTCCATTTCAGTCAGGCATGCTACCTCCACACACAGCATCCCAGCACTCAGGAAGTGGAGACAGGAGGATTATGAGTTCAAGGTCATCCTTAGCTACATAGAGATTTTAGTGAGCCTGGCCTACCTGAGATCCTGACTCAAACCCAGGCAAAGGTGGGTGAGGTGGTTGCCCTGGTTCAGGTGCCAAACCTGACGCCCCGAGTGAGAAGAGAATCCTGACTTCCGATGTGTCCTCTAAGCTCCCCACGGGGTCCTATGCCCACATATGTTCACAGTGAATAATCTTATAGATAGAAGAAAGACCTACAGCCACCCCATGTAAAGCAGGCTCATGCCGAGTGAGGCTGTGTGGGGAAGTCTCAGGAGACACAGAGGCCCTGCAAATGACTGCTTGCTCATGACTCTTCCTAGACTGGAGGTCAGGCATGGCGGTGCCCTGGGACATCGCGGTGGCCTATCTGCTGCAGGGGAGTTTCTACTGCCACTCCGTCTATGCCACCGTGTACATGGACAGCTGGCGCAAGGACTCGGTGGTCATGCTGGTGCATCACGTGGTCACCCTGCTCCTCATTGCCTCTTCCTACGCCTTCCGGTGAGTTCATCAGGAGAGTGGGCAGGTGACACGTGCTTAGGGGTGTGTAAGGCCTGGAGACGGGCTCAGAGACCCGTCCCCACTCTGTTCCCTCAGGCCTAAGCCTGGTGACACCATTTTCTTTTTTCTTTTTTTTTTTTTAATGCAACTTTATTTTATTTTATTCTTGGTCTTTTTTAAAATATTTAATTATTTATTATATGTAAGTACACTGTAGCTGTCTTCAGACACTCCAGAAGAGAGCATCAGATTTTGTTACAGATGGTTGTGAGCCACCATGTGGTTGCTGGGATTTGAACTCAGGACCTTTGGAAGAGCAGTCGGTGCTCTTAACCGCTGAGCCATCTCACCAGCCCGACACCATTTTCAAAAATTCCTTTCATGTTTATTTATTTGGGGGTGGCATGGGGGTCAGCTTGTGTGGAGGTCAGAGGACAACTTTAAGGATTTCTGCCACGTGCATCTCCTGGGAATTGAACAGAATAGAGGCTGAGCCTCTGGCCAGCCAAGATAGGTGAGGCTGTGTGTTCAAGGACAGAAAGAGCTACAACAGGGAGACCTGACTCGAAATAAAAAAGGGGAACCAAGAATTCCCACAGCTAAGAGCCCTGGCTGTTCTCGCAAGGACATAAGTTTTGGGTCCATGCCCACATGGTGGCTCACCTGTGACTCTGTCCATCACGGACACTGGCAGGCGCACCCCACACAGACGTAGATTTCACAGTAGTAAGAGAGGCTGGCGCCAGGGCTCAGGGTGCACAGCGTGGGAACTGTTCTTTTGGGGATTGCTTTTTTGTGTGTATAGGAGTTTTGTCTGCGTGGAGTGGGATCCCCTGGAACTGGAGTTATAGGTGGGTTCTGGGAACCAAACTGAGCCATCTTTCCAGCCTAAGTTCCTAGCACGGTGTTCCAGCAATCTGACATCCTCTCCTGGGCACTGCAGGCCCTGCACACAGATACACAGTCACATACACACAATCAAACAATAATAAAACCCACCACGTGGCCCTGGGCAGATGGCCCCGGCTCCACAGTCCTGTTGTGATGTCTCTACTCTGCAGGTACCACAACGTAGGCCTCCTCGTGTTCTTCCTGCATGACGTCAGCGATGTGCAGCTGGAGTTCACAAAACTCAACATCTACTTTAAGGCCAGGGGTGGCGCCTACCATCGATTGCATGGGCTGGTGGCCAACCTGGGCTGCCTCAGCTTCTGTTTCTGCTGGTGAGAGGGGTGGACCCGACAGGAGAGGGTTGTGGCTCAGTGGGGTGGGTAGGGCCAGGAGGTGTGTGTCTTGTTGGATGGTGGGCAAAGCAAGGGCTTATTAGGGGTAGAGGCATGCATGGTTGGGTAGGAGACAGGGCTGATTGGGAGGATGAGGAGGGCCAAGCAGAGGAGGGCTATGGCCTAGTCCAGAAAGGCCTGTCCTAGGCAAGGAAGGGGCAGGGTCTGGCGAGTGGGTGGGTCTGCCAGGCCAAGGTGCTGAGAAAGACAGAAGTGGGTCAGGGACCTTGGGAGTGAGTTACAAGTGGCTGGTGAGGATGGTAGGGAGGAGCTGGCAGGGTCAGGGGAGGGGAGTTGAAGGAGGGGAGCATGCTCTTCCTCACCTGTCGTCTCCCCAACAACCCCTCCCCGCAGGTTCTGGTTCCGCCTCTACTGGTTCCCCCTCAAGGTTCTGTACGCCACCTGCCACTGCAGCCTGCAGTCTGTGCCTGACATCCCGTACTACTTCTTCTTCAACATTCTGCTGTTGCTCCTGATGGTCATGAACATCTATTGGTTCCTGGTGAGTCGGCCCCTCCGGGTCATCTCCAGGCCTGGGAGGGGCCTGTGTGTAGGTGCAAAGGGCCTATGGCAGCCACAGGGTTTCATTGGTGCCCTTTTCCTCCCACAGTACATTGTGGCTTTCGCAGCCAAGGTGCTGACTGGTCAGATGCGTGAACTGGAAGATTTGAGGGAATACGACACTCTGGAAGCTCAGACAGCCAAGCCCTGCAAAGCCGAGTGAGTGAGTGAGTGAATGAGTGAGGCTGGGCCTCAGTCCCTAGCGCCTCCTTCAGGTGTGGGCTCCTGAGAATGCTGGGGGCCCTCAGGGAAAGAGCCTGAAGCAGGGGCTTGGCTGTGTAACCAGAAGTGGAACATCTGGGAATGAGCGAGCGAGAGGCCTGTCAGGGCTGGGAGCTGCTTGCTAGCCCAGAAGGAATGTTCAGGAGACTCCAGCTCTCCAAGGACAGCAAGGGCTCACAGAACAGCAAAATACCGTCCACCTGGCTCTGCTGGCTTGGAGTCTGGGGTTGGCTCAAGCAGGGGACCTCACCAACCCTAGTCTGGACAGACAAACAGGGTTTAGGACACACAGCCCCCTGAGCCAGTATGTGTAGCATTGAGCAGGAGCAAGGGCAGGAGGCTGTGGGAAGTTCCAGAAAGTGCAAACCAGCCAGGCCCTGGGATGCATTAGTGCAGACACCAGGGGCAGAAGGTGAAGAAGCAGAGAGACGTGGTTTAATAATTTTTGTTTTTAGAGGAATATAGGAGGAGGATTTTTAAAAATTATTTATTATCGTGGGGTTGGGGTATGTGTCGTAATGTGTGTGTGGAGGTCAGAGGACACCCTTTGGATGTCTCTGTCCACTGTGGCTCCCAGGGACCGAGCTCAGGCCATCAGGTGCCTTTTCCTGCTGAGCAGCCTTGTTGGTCCTATGTTCTTTTGCTTTGCTTTTATTTTTTAAATTGTTTTTATTTTATGTGTGTGGGTGTTTTGCCTGCATGTATGTGTGTGCATTATGTATGAGCAGTGCCCAAGAAGGCCAGAGACGGCATTAGGATCCCCTGAAACTAGCTAGAGACAGATGTAAGCCTCCATGTGGTTGCTGGGACTTGAACCCAAGTACTTTGAAGGAGCAGTAGTGATGGGACCTGCCTTTAATCCCAGCACTCAGAAGGCAGAGGCAGGTGGCTCTCTATGACTTTGAGGCCAGCCTGGTCTACAGAGTGAGTTCCAGGACAGCCAGAGCTACACAGTAAAACCCTGTCCCAAAAAGGAGAGGAAGAGCCAGGCAATGGTGGCACACGCCTTTAATCCCAGCACTCACTCGGGAGGCAGAGGCAGGCATCCGCCTGAGTTCGAGGCCAGCCTGGTCTACAAAGTGAGTTCCAGGACAGCCAGGGCTATACAGAGAAACCCTGTCTCGAAAAACCAAAAAAAAAAAAAAGGAGAGGAAGAGGAGGAGGAGGAAGAGGAAGTTAGGGTTAGGAGCAGTCAATGCTCTTAACCACTGAGCCACCCTTCTTCAGTGGCTCTCAACCTTCCCAATGCTGTGGCCCTTTAATACAGTTCCTCATGTTGTGGTGACCCCCAACCATAAAATGATTTTCATCTCTACTTCATAACTGTAATTTTGATACTGTTATGAATTGTAATGTAAATATCTGATATGTGACCTCTGTGGGGGTTGGGACCCACAGGTTGAGAACCACTGCTCTAGACCTCAGCCTTAGGTTCTTTTTAAAAATTATTTGTACATTTATTTTGTGCATATGGATGTTTCTCTGCATGTATGTCAGTGCACCTGACTCCCACAGAGGTTCCAAGAGAGCCTCTGATCCCCTGGAACTGGAATTACAGACCGTTGTGAGCCACAGTGCAGATGCTGGGATTTGAACCTGGGTCCTCTGGAAGAGCAGTTGCTGCTCTTAATCAGTGCATGGCTCTAAATTCTGGAGACGGGAATGGAGTTAGGCTGGATGGCATCCACTACTAGTCCTAGCACTCAGGAGGCTGAGGCAGAAGGATCTCCTTCAGTTCCACAACAGCGTCAACCACAGAGAGACTGCTTTTCAAGAAAAGAGCCACACAGTGGCCACAATAAACTGTGGGGCTGCAGAGGAAGTGTGTTGAGGCCGGAGCTAGCACCAGGGCAGAGTGAGTGTCCTAGTTTACTTCCTGTTCCTGTGATAAAACATTGACCAAACGCAGCTGGGGAGGAGGGAGGGGTTGGCTTCTACATCCCAGTCACGACTGAACACAGAGAGAAGTCAGGGCAGGAAACCAAAGCAGAGATCTTGGCTGGACCCCACTGCCCACTCACTCTTCTTTCTCCCTCCCTCCGTCCCTCCCTCCCTCCCTCTCTCCCTTCCTTCCTTCCTTCCTTTTCTTCCTTCTTTCCTTGCTTCCTTGCTTTTCCTTGTGTCCTTCCCTCCCTCCCTCCCTCCCTCCCTCTTCCTTCTTTCTTCCTTTCTTTCTCCCTTTGGTTTTTCAAGACAGGGTTTTATGTGTAGTTCTGGCCGGCCTAGAATTTGCTCTGTAGACCAGGCTGGTCTCCAACTCACAGAGATCCATCTGTCTCTGTCTCCTTAGTGCTGGCATTAAAGGTGTGTGCCACACCTTCAGGCATCCTGCTTTCTTATAGCACACAGGGCCACCTCTCCAAGGGTGGAGCCACCCACAGTGCACTGAGGTTTCTCACATTGATCAATTAATCAATGAAATGCTCCACAGACTCCACTATAGGTTAATCTGATGGAGGCCTATTCTCAGGTGAGGCTCCTTCTTCCCAGTGACCTCAGCTTGTGTTAACGAGACAAAACACTAACCAAAAGCAATGGAGACACACAAGCACATCAGTAGTAAACCGTAACCTCTCCTTACTTCTTCTCCCCAGTAGCTCATGTATTAACAAATGTTAAAGTTAGGATTATAATATAAACACAGGGCTGGTGAGATGGCTCAGTGGGTAAGAGCACCCGACTGCTCTTCCCAAGGTCCAGAGTTCAAATCCCAGCAACCACATGGTGGCTCACAACCATCCGTAACGAGATCTGGCGCCCTCTTCTGGAGTGTCTGAAGACAGCTACAGTGTACTTACATATAATAAATAAAAATCTTCAAAAAATATATATATATAAACACAGTCCAACTTTTGTTTTTTTTGTTTTTTGTTTTTGTTTGTTTGTTTTGTTTTTCGAGACAGGGTTTCTCTGTAGCCCTGGCTGTCCTGGAACTCACTTTGTAGACCAGGCTGGCCTCGAACTCAGAAATCCGCCTGCCTCTGCCTCCCGAGTGCTGGGATTAAAGGCGTGCGCCACCACGCCCGGCTTAAAAATACATTTATTTTATTTATTATATGTGAGTACACTATAGCTGTCTTCAAACACTAGAAGAGGGAATCAGGTCTTGTTACAGATGGTTGTGAGCCACCATGTGGTTGCTGGGATTTGAACTCAGGACCTTTGGAAGAGCAGTCAGTGCTCTTAACTGCTGAGCCATTGCTTCAACCCACAGTCTAACTTTTACAAGTCCCAAGTGTTTAAATTTTATTTATTTATTTCTTTTGTTTGTTTTGTTTTGTTTTGTTTTCGAGACAGAGTTTCTCTGTATAGCTCTGGCTGTCCTGGAGCTCACTCTGTAGACCAGGCTGGCCTTGAACTCAGAAATTTGCCTTCCTCTGCTTCCCAAGTGCTGGGATTAAAAGTGTGTGCCACCACAACCCAGCGTGCTTAAAATTTTTATCACTTGCTAGACATGGTGGCACATGCCTTTAATCCCAGCCAGAAGGCAGTGTCAGGTGGATCTCTGTGACTTCCTGACGAGGCTGGTCCACACACTGAGTCCCTCGAAAAGCAAACAAGCTAGATAGTGGTGGTACATGCCTTTAATTCCAGCAGTTAGGAGGTAGAGGCAGGCAGATCTCTGTGAGTTCGAGGCCAGCGTGGTGTACATGAGTTCCAGACCAGCCAGGGCTACACAGAAAAACCCTGTCTAAAAAAATAATAAATAAATAAATAAAAACAAAAACACTCCATCATTTAAAAGTTCAACCACTCTTTTTTTTTTTAAAGATTTATTTATTTATTTTATGTATGTGAGTACACTGTAGCTGTCCAGATGGTTGTGAGCCTTAACGTGGTTGTTGAGAATTGAATTTTTTAGGACCTCTGCTCACTCTGGTCAGCCCTGCTCGCTACGGCCCAGAGATTTTATTTATAAGTGCACTGTAGCTGGCTTCAGATGCACCAGAAGAGGGCGTCAGATCTCATTATGGATGGTTGCTGGGATTTGAACTCAGGACTTTCAGAAGAGCAGTCAGTGTTCTTACCCACTGAGCCATCTCGCCAGCCCAAGTTCAACCACTTTTAAATTTATTTGAAGTCTCTTAATTGTGGACTCCTATAAATTCCAAAATAAGACATTTCTTACTTCAAATTGGAAGAACCAGGACACACACAATAAGAATAGAGCAAAACCAAACTCCAGTGGTGTAAATGAAATCTGAACCTCATTGTTGCAAATCTGGGTGTCACTCAAGATCTTCTGGACTCCAAAGGACTTGGGCAGCTGTGGGTTGTGGGCTTTGCCATCCACAGCACACAGCTCCTGTTGGCTCTGTTCCACTGGGCTCCTCCTCACCCTGCCACCATGAGGAGGAATCTCCAACATGCTGCAATCTGCACCCCCACCAATGGCCAGCCTCTAAGGCTTCAAAACCAATACCACATAGGAGACTCTTATGTCTTTACGAGGAAGGTGACCCCTTCTGGACCACAGCTGAATTAGGTTACCAATGTTCTTCTTCTTCTTCTTTTTTTTTTTGGATCTTCTCTTTCCCTTTTTTTTCTCTTTTTGTCAAATCCTTTCTTTCTTTCTTTCTTTCTTTATTTATTTATTTTTAAAGATTTTTTTAAAATTAGGTATTTTCCTCATTTACATTTCCAATGCTATCCCAAAAGTCCCCCATACCCTCCCACCCACCCACCCCCACTTTTTGGCCCTGGCGTTCCCCTGTACTGGGGCATATAAAGTTTGCAAGTTCAATGGGCCTCTCTTTCCAGTGATGGCCTACTAGGCCATCTTTTGATACATATGCAGCTAGAGTCAAGGGCTCCAGGGTACTGGTTAGTTCATAATGTTGTTCCACCTATAGGGTACCAATATTCTTATAAGGCAAAACCCATTAGGCCACATGCCTTCAGCCACTGAGGGCAAGAGAACATCCTGACATACTTCCTGTGTGTGATCAACACATCTTGTGCAGTTGAGGCAACCAACCTTGTTTACTGAAGGGAACACACGTGGCTTATCTTACATGAACAACAGTCTCCAGTGTTCCCAGAAACCATCTGCCCTTGGCAAGTGGGGCTTACAGATTAGAAGCATTTCTGTTTTGTAGATCTCTTAAGCACAGCAATTGAAACTTAAAACATAACTTTAGCCCTCACAAAACCTGTAGTTCAAAAGATTTTTCCAGTGCTGATAAAAGTTGCTGCTATCCTTTGTGCTTGTCTTTGGGGCGTGCTGGCAGCCAGCCCCATGGAAGCCACAGCAAAAGCTGCTGGTTTATGTCCTGAGGAGCTGCAAGTGTTTAACAGAAAGAACAGACTTCCAGTCGGGGGAGGCCTAAGCACAAGCGCTGGCTTCCAGGACATACTTTCTCTAGAAAAGCTGCAGCTTTGAACTCTCTGACGAGCAAGTGTTCAAGTACACAGGGCCCCGAATGAGGGGCCCAGGAAGGGTGTGCAATGCTGCTCATAGGACGGCAAGTTCAGCCAGAGAGTGAGGTCTGAGTGAGCCTGCTAGACAGCCAGTCTGCCTTGCTCTGATGTAGGCAAAACCCTCAAAATCAAAGAGCCACTGAAAGGGCTCACTTGGGAAAGCATTAGACCAAAGCATGAGTGAGCCCATGCTTATGGCTCAAACTGCTGTTTGTCTAGATGGGGCTCAGAGTGAGGAAGGGGCTCATTTGGGGTGTGTTGACTTGAAGTGGTATCTTTTTGTTTTGTTTTTCAAGATAGGGTTTCTCTGTGTATCCCTGGCTGTCCTGGAACTCACTCTGTAGACCAGACTGGCCTCAAACTCAGATTCGTCTGTCTCTGCCTCCCAATTGTCAGCTACTACTGCCCAGCCCTTGAAGTGGAATGTTTAATGTGAGCCATGAGGTCTGTAGAGAGATGGTGAGGACATATTGAGGAATCTTCTAGAACATTCATTCTAGAGGTTTCCACAAGGCTTGAGAACAGGTTTGGAAGACACGTAACCTAACCTGAGGCAGAAAGGCCCACTTGCTCCAGAACTCATATATAAAGTAATGCTTGGCATACATCATCACCTCATGCCCTGAAGGCCTGACCTCTGACCTCCATCCCTGGAGCCACCTGCTCTGTCTCATTTAAGGAAGTCTGTGGCATCCCTCCAAGAGCACAAACTGCACAGAGATGAGGGTCACCGGGGACTCCTGCCAACTATAGCTCCCTGAGTCCCTCAGGAGCTGACTCCTGCAGGCTGGCAGGGGTAGAGGCAGAAACTGCTAGGCTTTTCCCTTCTTAAGGGAACATCAATCTGGCCAATAACTCCTGCAAGAATTGCTTAGCATCAGGCTGCCATTCTCTGAGCGACAGGGAGAATGAAACTTCCTGTAGTAGTTGGAAACTCTGGTGTCTGGCATGGTAGTTCGTGCACAGCTGAATCAGGGGCAGAGGCAGGTGGATCTCTGTGAGTCTGAGGTCAACCTGCTCTACAAAAGAAGCTCCAGGTTAGCCAGGTCCACAATGAGGGATCCCATCTCAAAAGAGAAAGCCTAAAATTTCCCATAACTGGGGCTAGGGTTGCAGCTCCACCATAGAGTGCAGCTGAGGTCGGCCTTCCACCCTAGCACTGGGGGAACCTTTTAAACTTTGCCAGAGATTCCGAGTGTTCGGAGATTCCAAGTGTTCGGAAGGGGAGTTTGTGGGTAGGGGAGGCACACAGAGACATGGCAGGTATGGTGTGGGTGGGAACCAGGGAGTGAGCGCTATTTGGCAGGGCCCCTAGTCAGCTCTATCTGTCTGGAATGGAAGAGGGTCCTTGCGGAGGTGGAAGAAGGGGAGGAGTCGATATTGAACAGGGAGAGGGGAGCATGGGGTCCCCAGACTAATCTGTTTCTATTTCTGGCCCCCAGGAAGCCACTGAAGAATGGCCTGGTGAAGGACAAGCTCTTCTGAGTCTCTTGTCCTCAACTCCCGCCATCCAGGACTCTGTCCCATCCTACCTGGGATACTGGCCCCGCCCCTGGAGACTCGACCCAGTCCCTGGAGGTCTGCTCCCACCCCTGGAGGCCCGGTCCCGCCTTTGGCGGCATGGCCTCGCCCCTAGGACGATAGCCCCGCCCTAAGATTCAGGATGCCACCCTTCTCCAAGGACTCTGGCTGCCAGCAGCTCCGCCTTTCAGATCAATTCTCGACCACCCACCTTGGGACCGCTGCCCAGTCCTGCCCTCTGGATCAGTGGGGTCCAGACACGCCCCCTCCAGGACCTCAAAGCACCCCCGACCTACGGTCACCAGCCCACTGGCCCCAGACACAGTGGGCTCCGCTGACTCTCTTGGACACCTCCTGGGAGGAAAATGCTCCCTGTCTGCCATCGTTTATGCGACCACCTCCTCCTTTTGCTCTTGCTGCCCTCGACGACCCTGGCCCCCGCGCCAGCATCCATGGGCCCCGCTGCCGCCCTGCTCCAGGTTCTTGGGCTTCCCGAAGCACCCCGGAGCGTCCCCACACTCCGACCTGTGCCTCCTGTCATGTGGCGCCTATTCCGCCGCCGCGACCCCCAGGAGGCCAGAGTAGGACGCCCTCTGCGGCCATGCCACGTGGAGGAACTAGGGGTCGCCGGAAACATTGTGCGCCACATCCCCGACAGCGGTGAGTAGGGGGTTGTGGCTGGACAAGGGTCCATGAGGCTAAGGGTCCCCCACGCGACCTGTCCAGCCTGGTAACTAGCTGGGGCCCTGTTTTCTTAGTCCTCTAAAAGCAAGGACACATGCTAGTGGCTTCCCAGTGCCCGATCTCAGCCCTGCCCCCATCCCGCCACTTCATATCCTTTGATGCCTTCCTTCAGGTCACTTTTCTGGGCCTCCAGGTACTGGCTGGCACGTCTCCTTCTGCCCATGTCTGCAACTGTAGGCACGGCGCCCCACAGTGTCCCTTTCTTGCAGCGGGTGCCCTGCCCCCACCCCATCTATCAGTGGAGCTCCCGTCTCTCAGCGCTTCCCTTCCTCCTTGTCTCAGCCCAGCCCGTTTGCTGGGACATCGCGCCATGTCCGCTCTCTCCTTGCACCTCCAGGTCTGTCCTCCAGGCCCACACAACCCGCCAGGACCTCGGGGCTGTGCCCCGAGTGGACAGTCGTCTTTGACCTGTCGAATGTGGAGCCCACAGAGCGCCCAACACGCGCGCGCTTAGAGTTGCGGCTGGAGGCTGAGAGTGAAGATACAGGAGGGTGGGAGCTAAGCGTGGCGCTGTGGGCCGATGCAGAGCATCCAGGGCCTGAGCTGCTGCGCATGCCGGCGCCGCCAGGGATGCCCCTGCGCGCAGACCTACTGGGGACTGCAGTAGCCGCCAACGCATCAGTGCCCTGCACCGTGCGCCTGGCGCTGTCACTGCACCCTGGGGCCACTGCAGCCTGTGGGCGCCTGGCTGAGGCCTCGTTGCTGCTGGTGACTCTGGATCCACGCCTGTGTCCCTCGCCGCGATTGCGGCGCCACACAGAGCCCAGGGTGGAAGTTGGTCCAGTGGGCACATGTCGTACCCGACGGTTGCATGTGAGCTTCCGTGAGGTGGGCTGGCACCGTTGGGTGATCGCGCCGCGCGGCTTCCTAGCCAACTTCTGCCAGGGCACGTGCGCACTACCCGAAACGCTGAGGGGACCTGGCGGGCCGCCTGCACTCAACCACGCTGTGCTGCGCGCGCTCATGCACGCAGCTGCTCCCACCCCGGGTGCAGGCTCGCCCTGCTGCGTGCCAGAGCGTCTGTCACCCATCTCCGTGCTCTTCTTCGACAACAGTGACAACGTGGTCCTGCGACACTACGAAGACATGGTGGTGGACGAGTGTGGCTGCCGCTGACCACCCAGGACACCCTTTCAGGGACGGCCCCACGCAAAAGCAGGGACTGTTTGTTCATGTTTTATTGGTGACAAAAAGCTTAAAACAAATTTGACTAAAAATTAAGTTCCATTGCGTTGGCGCAGGTGTGCCTGGGTAGGGGTTGGGTGGCTGCCGCGGGGAGTGGGGGTCCGGGGCAGGGCGCCCAGCAATGAGGCCTCCACCCTCGATGGGGAAGAACCCGCAGGCCGTGCTCACGAGTTCGCCTGTGGCCTCTGAAGCTCAAACTCAAAAACAAATCCTCCGGCTGCGGTGCAGGCGGTGATCCCAGGCTGCGGGGCTCAGGCTTCTCAGCGCTGCCTTTCCCGGAAGCTTTTCGCATTTCTCAGGTCTAACAGTCAGGTCTTAGAGACAAACCAGTCCAAGTACTTCCCATATTCCTTTGAAAGAATCTTTGGGGGGGGGGGGGAAGGAAAGGAAAACAAAAAACAAAACAAAAAAAAAAAAAAAAAAAAAGAGAGAAAAACCCCAAACACCGTATTTTCTTTAAATGAAACCCCTTAGCGCTGGGACCGCGCGCTGATGCTCCTGGCCGCCTGCTTGGGCACAGAAACGCGAAGTTCGTCCTGCTAAAACATAGCCCCTCAATCACGAGAAACAAAGAAAAAGAACAGCGGGGCCGGTCCTGGCGAGGCCTCTCCCTCTGGCGGGCACGGCGCTGGGCCGGCCTCGCAGCGGTGCGGGCCTCTCTCCTCTCGCCGCCCACAGGGGGCGCCCGCTCCTCGGCGCTCCGCTCTGTCGTCCTCCCTGGCCGCTCTCTGCTCGCTCTCGCTCCTCTTTCCTCCTCTCTCCTCGGCTGCTCACACAGTGGTGCTTCAGTTTTAGCAGTGGAAAACAGGTATCCATTTATTTTTATTTTTTATTACCCAGAATAAGATGCTGATAGACTAAGCCACATAGCTTAGCTCTTCCTCCGCTACCTGTGATCAGGGACAGGGTTAGAGTTGTCAGGGCCAGTAGAGGCAGGACCACATCTACTTGCCCAGACTGTCTGGGAAGACCCTGTTTGCACATGTGTGCAGGGCACTTGCCTTCTAGTACTGGGACAGCCCGGTGACCCCGCCGTGCTGGTATGCCCGCTCTCCCTGGTATGTGGAGTCTTGTGAGAGTGCCACGTCAATCTGTGATTTAAACTCATCACCGAGGTAGCTGTCCTGAAAGGCAAAGGTAGTGTGAACATGGCCAGGAAAGCTAGTAGCCCACAGCCACCCAGTCCGCAGACCCCAGAGGATGGGAAGAAGCCCCATACTGCAGCCAGAGTGTCAGGGTGACAGGTTCAGATCCATAGCACAGTTGAGGTCACTCACCCTTCAGAAAGGCAGCATCATGGTCTCATGTGTCCCCTCACCCCTCCACCCCCTTTTCTCTGCTGTAGGATGCAGGCCCACCTGGGACAGTTCTGGCTGGGAGAGGCCAGGCTGGCTCATCTGGGAGGGCTGGCTCATGGACACGTAACCCTGTGTGAGGGCACCCTGTGAAAAGGGCTGGGAGGCCACGTCCTGGCTGGCCTGGCTGTTGGGAAGGGTGGTCTGGCTGGGCCCAGGAAGCCCAAAGCGGTTCTTCTGGCGGCCCCCACGGCCAGTCTTGGTTTTTGGGGTGCCCCGACCTGAAAGACAGCAGTGAAATATGGCAAGGTCTACCTAAAGCTAGGAGAAGAGCCTGGGCAGTGGGGATAAAACCGCTTACCAGCAGCTGGCCCATTGGCCTGTCCGAAGTACCCAGGTGGTGGCATGGGAGGCATGACCAAGTTGAAGGGAATGGGGATGTTCATGGCAGCCACATGGCTGGGGCCTGCGCTGATCATGCTAATCTGGTCATGGGTCTGGAAGTACATGTTCGAGGGCCGGCCTGCAAAACACTTGAGTCAGATGCAGGGCTCCAGTGGCCACTGGCTGCCATGAACTGGCCGCTGGGCCAGCCAGACAAGTAGGGAGGTCGAGTGTGTCTTGACATGCAGAGTGCCGGTAGAGGGTAAGAAATGACAGAAGGGTTGGTGGGATCTGGCCACGATGGAGCTTTCTAGACAACTTGGGAGCTTCCAGAAAGCAGAGGCCAGCCTAGCTGAGGTAGACACGGGTTTGTCGCAGGATACAAGGGCAGCAGCACTCAGGCAGACAGGTGGCCTTAGCAGTTCTAAAGGCATCATGGCCCAAACCACTAGCTGAGGCCAGAACAGCTCTTGGGGACCTGGTTGGAGAAGCTACAGAAGCTACTGGACAAGTTCCAGACGGAGGCCACCCATGGGGTAACAGGTTTGGAGTAGGATGTGGGAAGATAAACACATGGGTGCTGGCCAGGAAGACTCACCCTGGCTGCTGCGGTCATAAACAGACCCGGGGATGATGGCCTCACGGGCATCATACATGGCAGTAGTCATGAAGCGGGCCCCCTGCAGGGTGGCATAAGAGTGAGGAATGTATCAGTCAACAGCAGCAGAGGCTAAGAGCTCCCAGCTTTCCCAGGTCCCAGGCCAGCCCCTAGGCCCACCGGGTTGACAGTGTTGACAAGTTTGCGAGGCTTGCTGAACTGCATGAGGCTCTCACGTAGGTTGTTGAGCGGCCCTTCCACTAGCGCCTTCTGTTCCTTGTAGTAGCTCAGCAGGTGGTTCCACAGGGGCTGCTTCGACAGGGCCTTTGGGTTACCCACAATGATCACGCCATATCTGCAGGGCAATCAACATGCTGAGCCCATGGCCATACCCACTGAACTCCACTATCTAGGGTTAGCACCTTGAATGTGAAGAGCAGGATGCTAAGACATGAGGTAGCACTTAAGCAGCAGTGAGAGCTCTGGGTGTGATTCACAGCTCTCCAAATGCCTCTCCTGATCATGAGCTCAGTCTGTGTCCTATATGATCTTGTAGTTGAGTTCTTGAAGCAGTAGGGCAGCAGGTAGGCCATAGCACCCAGTTCTCAAGATGGGGTGCCAGCATGCACATGTACTCCCAGGACAGATATGAGTAAAATGAATCACAGGAGGGCTTGTGTTGGCTGGAGGGTGGATGGTAGCAATGGGCAGCGGCCTACCTTGCTCTGGTGAGAGCCACATTCAGACGCCGGGGGTCGTTTAGGAACCCAATGCCCTGATGTTCATTGGCGCGCACGCAGGACAGAATGATGAAGTCCTTCTCCCGGCCCTGGAAGGCGTCCACACTGGCAATCTCCACTTCCTGAATGAGACAAGGGTCCTGTCAGCCATACCTCGGCCCCTCGTTCTCCTGTCTCTTCCTTTAGCTGCACAGGAAGGAGCTGCATCATTAAGTATGGCACAGCCAGATGTTACAAAAGTCCCCAGTGACAGAGCTACCACAGGCCCAATGAAGCAAAGGCTGAGTAGGCTCCATGGTATAACCAACCACAGCTCTGCATCTGTCACAAGTACCACGCCCCTCGGGTGGGCCCAGCTGTCCTGCCCCTTCCTGTCTAGCCGTGGGCTGCTCTCTCTTTGAGACAAAGCCTTACTGAACAGCCCTGGCTGCCTTGAAGCTCTCAATCAAGGCTGACCTCAAATTCATGAAGACCCACCTGTTCATGTCACTGAAGTGCTGACACAGCACCACACTCTTTCTACTTTTGCCTCCAGCCAGGTCGGATGCACTTACTGTGGCCCAAGGCTGACCTGTGTGTCATGACGTGTGCTCATGTGCTCTTTCCTAACTGCTGGGCGTGGGGGTACCTGGTAGAGCTTTGTGTGCAGGGAGCCGCTGAACTGCATGTACTGCACCAAGTAGGAGCGCTGGCCCTCATAGGGGGTGATGATGCCGATCTGGTCAGGCTTTGCACCTGCCTTCAACAGCTTCGTAGTTATCTTCTCCACATTGGCTGCCTCCGTCCTGAGAACATCTGGCTGTCAGTGAAAGGCTCCTCACAGGTTCCCCAGCCTGGCAGACCTCCAGTAACCAAAGGGGTTACAGGAGGCCACATGATAGTTGCCCGCCCCTGTCATTTTGAGGCCCCAGGAGAAACAAGAGCCTTGTTTGTGTCTTCCCTCACATGGTGTAACAAGCAGAGCAACCCAGGGAGTAAGATGCTGTGGGTCTCGGATTGGAGCCAAGGGTGAGTGAGAATGACTCCATACCAGAGACGCAGCTACACACCTGTTGAGGTAGGATGTGCCAGAGCTGGCAATCTCCTCCTGGCCCTGTGTCACGTAGAAAAACATAGGCTTGTCAGGTTGTGGCCACTGGAAGTCAAAGCCTTTCTTGACACGATCCGCTGATAAGGAAAGACAGAAGGTGTCACCCACTGAGAAGCTCAGGAGCTCAATCAAGTACACCCCACACTGTCGGCAGCCAAGGACCTGGGTCAACAATATTCAAGACATGGCCGCCTACTGAGTACACGAGGACACTTCCTGTGCTGAGTGGTGACCAAGCGCAGCAGAGCCCAGGAAACACCCAAGAGCCTCCCACACTCCGACAATCACATAGGGAAGAGAAGGTCATGGCAGGACCTAGCCAGCAGAGAGGTGGTGTCCTCAAATGTGGCTGCCTGGATCCACATGGGAGGCCACATAGACACAGCAGCTCTGAGCAGGCTCCTTCCCCGTCACAGCTCATCAAAGGCAGACATTCAAATCCACGCCTAAGCCACTGTGCTAAAGCCGTGTTTGTGTGTTTGATTGAGAGAGGGTTTCACTATGGCCCTGACCTCCCAGAGAGCCTGCCTGCCTGCTTCACAAGTCCTAGGATTAAAGCTGAGAGCCATGTCTAGATGTTTTAACAGTTTGGTGAAAAACACATTTATGTTGCAAAGCAAGTCAGATAGCAACCTCTTCATTCCACTTCACTCAGGCTTCGTTGAGGACAGCAAGGCCCAGTTGGTTTCTGTACCAACCTCCCATGACAGCTTTGAGCCACAAATAGCTTTCAAGGGTGTGTGACAGTGTACCTATGGCTCACCTGACACCACAGTGTCACTCTGTCTACCGCTCCATATCCTCTAGGTCCTCCCAACAGACACAGTGAAAAGACCCTGAAGAGGTCACTGCCATAAATACTTTTAGGACTGGGCCAGAACTACATTCCAAAGGTGACCCTAGTGTCCTTAAATTCCCTGTTCACAGAGCCTCGAATTGCTGCAGGTAAGAGGCGTCGTCAGCTGCTGATCTCAGAAGACAAGCTCTCATAATCTACCTGCCTGGTCTCACTTAAGCATGTGATAGGGTGACATCTCAGTCAACCACCATCACAAGGAAAGGGCTGGGAATTCCTGTTGTCAGGGTGGTTGATTTAGTGCCTGGGACTGTCCAGCATAAAGCAACAGCCATGGGAGCAGAGCCAGTGCATGACCTGGCCATGGTGAAAGGTATGACGACCACTGTGGAGCCACCACACACTCCAGCAGCACCGTGCCTGACAAGCTGGGGTGAGCAGCACTGTGAAGGGAATAGGGAAGGGCCATGAGGATGCGACCCAGCTGTTACCTGCAGTGACGCCATTCTGCAATGAGCCCTCGTAGAAGATGTTGGACGGAAAGGCGCTGAGTGCAGGGTGCATGCGGTATTGCACCTGCAGGCGGATGGGCCGGATGCCCAGCACCACCAAGCGCTCGAAGAGCGATTGTGACAGTCCGGCCTTGGCTGCCTTCTTGCACATCACCACTGGGCCCAGCTGGCAGTGGTCACCCACGAGGATCAGCTGCAGCAAGAAGTCCTTCAAGTTAACCCCTCAGGCTCCATGTTCCTAAGTGCCTACCATAGGGACAGGGGCTCACCTCCACCATCTAAAAGCAACAGAACGAGTACCCCAGGGGGGTTGGAGGGAGCTGCTCAGTACACGATGCCCACACCCCAGGAGGCGAGGGGCTGTGGAACACACAGGACTCAACCCCATTCAAAGACCTCTGGCAGGTCTTGTGTCACCCAACACCACTAGGGGAGGAACTATCAAGGGCCACATGAGTGACAGGTACCCACCTGCTTGGCCCCAAGGACTACAGGCACCATGCACTCAGGCTCAGTGGCCTGGGTGCTCTCATCAATGAGGATGGAACGGAACTGCATCTTGGCCAGCCTCGGGTCACCAGCACCCACACATGTGCAGCATATGACATCTGCATTCTGGGGAAGGCACAAACATCAGGGCACAGGTGCCTACCTTACCATGGCTAGATGGCTTAGGGTGGGACCTGGAATGCCCTGTTCTACATCCACCCAGCACTCCTAAAGTGCACACGCACAAGTTGTTCTGACAGGGTCTTACTGTGTTGCCCCAGGCTGGCTCTCCACAGACAATTCCCCAAGTAAACACGCCACTTCTCCTGCAGCCCAAGTGTGAGCATCCCAGGGACCATGAGCATCAACTTTCAAATGGTACAGCCTTCTGGAGCATACTCCCCAGCATAGACACAGCTGTGTCTGCCAATAATCTCTGGGACAGTGCTGAGCTGGTGGTACTACCCCAAGGCTGAGACTCCAGCTTTGATGGACTGGTTTGTTAGACTGGAGACTGACAGGAGTGGCAGCTATGGCACAGATCAGGAAGATGAGGGCCCTCCAAGTCTTCATAAGCAAAGGTACAGACACGCTACCAGGCTTCTGACTCAAACAGACAAGTCTCTCCAGATCCTCTGCCCACAAGGAACAGCCCAAAGGCTCCTGGGCTGGCACTGAGCTCACCATGAGAAGTTCTCTCTCAGCTGTGCGCTTAAGCGCCCGGTACCGCTTCTCATCTGCAGATGACAGCTCGCCTGTCTCATCCTTTAGCTGCTGCAGCTTCTGCAGCTCAGGCATGCTACAGAAAATGTGGTGGGAGTCAGCGCCAGCAGCAGGGCACAGCCTGTACTGAGGCCAAAGCTGGAGATACTCACCTGTCCATGTTCCTGATCTGGTTGTGCAAAGCCAGGAAGGACACTGGGGAGTCAATGGCCTCACGGCTCTTGGCACAGAGCCGTACGACCTTCAGTCCTGTCTGGTGGATCTTCTCTGTGAGCTGGTCCACAGCGATGTTACTTGGAGCACAGACCAGCACAGGCCTGCAGAGAGTGGAATAGGCTGTCAGCATCACCCAGAGCAGCTCAGCAAGGCCCATGGAAAAGCTGCACAGCTGTAATAGGCAGGTACAGCCATGCCAAGGCAGAACAAGCAAAGCCTCCTGTCACCTGCCTAGCCACCATCAGCTCAACAGTGACCTCACCCTGTCATCCACATGAGGCAGGCCAGAGGATTGTAGAACACAAAAGGTGCCTGTATTGTAACACTGTATATATTTTCTGTGTGGCCCTGGCAGAGCTATAACAGACCACAAGGCCACACAAGACATTGCTACCTCCCACCGACAAGGCTCTTGCTACTACCTACCCATTGCCCTGCCGAGCAAGGTGGTAGACAATAGTGGCTGATGTCACAGTCTTGCCTGTGCCTGGAGGGCCCTGGATGAGGCTGAGTGGTCTCTGCAGCACGGTCTTCACAGCATACACCTGCAAGGACGGAGCATCAGCAAAGCTGAAAAGGCACAGCCCCCACAGACCCTGGCCCTAGGGGCCTAATGGCACCTGAGAGTGGTTGAGGTCAGGGAGCCCCTGAGCTGTGAAGCGCTTTGGCAGCTGGCACTTGATGACCACATCCTCCACCTCGTGGCCCAGCAGCTTGTGGTAAATATATCCTGACACAGAGGTCTCGTCCACAGCGAAGGTTTTCAGTGCACTCTGCATCCTATAAAAACAGCCAGTGTAAAACCCACACGACCCACAGGTACCAAAGGTGGAGGTGGCCCCCAAGGGTATGGCCCTCACAAACCTATCAAAAGAGGTTGACTTCCACACAAAATCCACTTGGAAGTTGTGGGTCACTTCCACAGGGGCACCCACGCTGCTGCGGAGCTCAATAGCAATCTCATCACCATAATCTGGCAACTGAGTTAAGTCAGTTTCCTGTTCAAAGTCACCTTCTACAGAGCCCCTGACTTCATCACTAGACCAGCTCCCCTTGCCTATCAGGCAAAGGAACTGCTGCAGACAGACTCCAGGCTGTTTCACTCACACATGTGCATGCTCACACGTGCACTCACTACCATGTCACAGTGTGTATGTCTCACAAAGTGGAAAGAGAGGAAGGAATTGAGGAAGAAGTCATACATATTAGGGCCCTGGGGACAGCCAAGGGTCCTGTTACAGCACCCATCCTCCTAGCACATATGACAAAGGATACTATCAGGAACCTTGATGACGTGGCCAATCCCCTTCCACAGGGGCGCCAGGTCCCCTTTGTACCGCAGACAGATCTCATCACCCTGCATGAGCCGCATGTCTTGCAGGAAGGAGTAGCAGAGTTAGCACTTTCAAGAGGGCGTGGCCTCCACCATGCAGAGTTCACATAAGGGACATGATATGGGGGACTAGGAATTTTATTCTACTTATGGTCACAAATATTTTAAAACTTAAAATCACCTCTTAACCAAATTATGACTAAATCCTCATTACCAGAGTCAGTCTTGGGCAAAGTGAAGAAGGCGATTCTCTTCTTGTTAAGGCCCAGGTCCCACCTGACCGTGATGTTATCTTGAGTCTGAACACATGAGAAACATGAGCCGGGTTAGCCCCACACTCATTCACGGGCTGGGCTCCCCACAGGTCAGAGCCTCTAGGAAGGCCATGTCTGTGCTGTGCTGCCTTTGGGGTGCAGAGCACAGCATCCACGGCCAGGAACTCCAGCATCTGGGAAAGAAACAACCAGGACCCCCCAACACCCACTGCCTAAGCCAGTCCCAGCAGCAAGCTTTGTAGAGAGCCTCAGGAGGCCCCACACACCAGGCTCTGTAGGGAGGGAAGGCACTTTGGGGAATTGGTGGCATGGGTCCTATATCCCAGAAATGTTCTTGGAGCTGCAGACAAAGCTGTGAACCAGACACAAGGGTTTTCTCATCTGCATGCCTGGTTTCATCCAGGCTCAAGCCCAGGAAGGAGTCCCTGACTCGGGAGATGTTTTGCTAGAGGCCCAGTCTGGTGTGCCACGTCACCTGTGACTCCTTCAACTTCTTGTCATAGTCAGCCTCCAGCTTGACCAGTGGCCCGAAGATGTTCTGGTACTGGTAAGCATCCTCGTACCGCAGGAGCACGTGCTGTGGCTCCTCGTCTACACCTGGCTTCTCCAGGTCCTCCAGAGTGGCTGAAGGATTTTCCTATGGCCAAGAATAGTGCTGTGCTCATCCTGCTTAACTGGCAGCCAGTGATCAAGAACTCAGAAGCAAGCCAAGGCCTCTCAGCACAAACCCTCGTAGGTAGAGAGTGGCCACTGTGCCAGGGCCTGCGCTGAGCCTACTGTTCTGATGGCCCTGGCATATTCAATACCATTCTAACCCCAATAAACCTGGCAACAGCACCCCCACGCCCAGCACAATACTCAGGCCCATCTGGAGCCCCAGATTTGGCTGTCAGAGTCCCAGGATTCTCCCAGTGAGCCAAGTCCCTCTCTCATATCCTGTAGCAACATGCCTCCTCTGGGACCAACTGCCCTCTCTGAGCCTCACTGAGGCAGAGAGCAGAGAACCTGGGCATACTGAGGTAACTGGAACTTGACCAACCAAGTGCAAAGAGACTAAGCTGGACAAGCTTAGAAGGTTTCTATCCAATACTACTTGGGATTCCTGGTTAGAGGGTGCTCAACTGACACCCCTAGCCACATTTGGAAAACAAGGTCAGAGTCTAAAGCTAGCCAGAACAGAACTCCAACCTAACCTGGAACCCTGACTTGTCATTAGGGATAAGGACAGGTGTTCTCTGGAGTAGGAATCTCATTACAGCCTAACCCAGTTACTCAGACCATCCACTATGTCCCCTGCAGAGCCCTGGGTCATGTCCCCACCCCCACCCCCAATATCTCCTGCCCAGTGCGAGGCTTGCCACATACTTTTCTTTTGTCTCTGAGTGGCTCACCTTCCAGAGCTCTTCCAGCTTGTTGATCTGCTGTGCCGTGATCTGCCGTGCTCGAAGCTGCTCCTGCTCGGAGGGAATCTTGACCAGCCATGACAGAAAGCACCGGTCCTGGATCAGGGGCTGCCACTGTGAGCTGTCCCAGTTGATGTCCTTCAGGCTGCTCTGGCTGGCACAGGGCTGCCTGTGCAGGTGTGGGGCAGAGAGAGGGTTGGGACCTGGCCCAGGAGGCCTCAAACTAGCCAGAAGGCAGCAGCAGCATCTGCACGACCAGCTCTGGCCTCAGTTCACAGCAGACTTGTCGCTTTCCTTCTTTCAGTTTTTTAGATAGGTTCTAACTGGGTAGCCCTGGCTGGCCTTGGCCTCTCTTTGTAGACCAGGCTGGTCTTGAACTCAGAGAAACTTCTGCCTCTGCCTCCCCAGTGCTGAAGTTAAAAGTGTATACTACCACACCAGGCCAGACTTCATTTTCTAAATTGACCAGAATACACACAGAACTTGGTCCCAGCAGACGTTGTCCTGTCCAGCCCAGCCCTGCTATAGGCAGCTCACCTGCACAACAGCACCACCACAGAGTCGGCCTTGGCAGGGATGAAGCCCAGCAGGAAGACGTTGCGGCAGCCACAGTTGTAGCACTCCAGCACGGTCTCGCCCAGAGGCCCATCCTTGTGCAGCGTCACTTCCTTGCATTTTGCCCTCACAAGGTGATTCACAATGTGGCTGAGACCAGGAAACCATTGCAGTTAACACCCCAAGCTTGGCTTCTCGGCACCTCCAGGTCCGCTACGCCATGCAAAATGTCTAGTACTACTCATGGTCTGTCAGCACAGGCCAGATGGTCACACCTCAGGGGCACAGGTGCCCAGGGAGCCTCAGCCCTGCTTGCTCGCTCACTGACTCACACAACCCCTCCATTTCCTCTTTCTCTAGCCCCAGCACATGGTGCTAACTTAACCTCTGGCAGCCATGCACAGCAATGGCTCCTTCCAGGTCCTCTTTTGCCATGCCTATTTAAACAAACAGGTCACCTCCTGGTCTCTATAGCAAGGAGCTGCCCTGAGGACCATAGCTCCCATCCCTTCCCCGTCACATATGAGGACATGGCCTACCCCAATAGTGGCCCACATTGGCTGGCCACCTCAGGGCCCACAGGCTCTGGCAGTTCTTCCTGACTGTCTTAGTTGCCTTTCTGTATGATCCCATGAAACCTCCACTGTAGCGGCCATCCAGACATTCTTAGCTTTGTAGGTCTTACTCCTCCTTCTGAGAATGGGATATCTTGGTCCCTGAAAGTGACTTTAAGACCTTTTAAAGATGCTAACCCCTGCCTCACTGTAGACCTGGTACCTACAACCTTCTGTGGCATTCTTTTTACAGAATGTCCTCAGAAACAAGCCACACCCCTGGTGGCAGTGGGACACAGGCACACCTGGCTCAGTTGTTTCTCTTCAACAGTGTTTCCTGACACTTGCATGGAGAGCCAGCATAATATAGGGATGAGTCTAGTTGTCCTAATGACTTAGGATCTTGAACCATTGGCTCCAGAGACAATCAAGTCAACTGGCTCAGCTGGATGCCCTCAACCTCCCAGGAACGAGGACAGGCAGGCCATGCCAGCCTCATTTCATGAGAGGCAGGCACAGCCTGAGAACAGAATTAAGCCAAACTCCTCACATAATGACCGAGGCAGAGAATCAATCAAGGGTAAACATATCGAAGCGTTCACACGCCACCATCTGTTTCAAGTTACACCAGTCAAAGGGGGAGCCCAGGTTCACCAGCACCATCTCATTCCAGCTTTGCTCCAACAACACCGTAACTCACAGCAGCCCTAGTGTTGCTGATTAAACACACATGCATGGCTGTTAGCTACCTGCCAGAAGTATTTCCTCGACCATTGCAGAACCACTTCTTGCTGGTATTACAGTAAACCACGCAGGCAGGATCATGGATTCCGCAGTAACTGGAAAAGCCCAAACATCAACAGTCAGTACTGGCCTGCAGCTTTCGGGTTTGCTTAGTGTGAGGGCAACACAGATGCCTGAGTGGCACAGGCCCAAGGTGATCCTGGCCCCTCCCCGTCAGCCTGCAAGTTTCTAACAAGGTTGTGGGAGCACCTGACTCCAGAAGACAGGTACTGTGCAACCAGAGAATGCTCAGGCCCAACCCAGGCTAAGGGTGTTAGGAGGCCCCTGAATCACTGGGTCTCCATAGCTCTGTTGTGCACCGGCAGGCTGGGGCCAGGAGGTGTCAAACCAGAAAACGCTCTCACTGGGCTCTCTAGTCTATTCCTTGTGGATAGGAGGACTAGGGCTCCCAGATCAGCCTGCCTGTAGCTCTGGTTTTATCCTCAAAAACACTTGTCAACCAGGAGAGAGCCATTATAAAGGAAAGCAATAGGTGTGGAGGGGAGAGGCCAAACCAGCCCTGTAGAGGGCGGCAGGTGGCTACAAAACCCTAGTGAAGACAAGCTCTGGCCTTGCTGGGTGTGTGGGTGGGTGTGTATGTGAAGTTAGCTGAGCTGGATATTCCGCAACAAGGACATTCCAACTCTTTAAGCCTCCAATGCCCTCATGTGGCCCTGATGGAGCTGATTTAGTCAGGATCCATGCCCTGCCTTGGCTCTTCAGGGTCCTTGCTGAGTGGCTATGGCAGGGGACCCACAGAACCCTGTGAATCTGGGGTGTTAGGTACTGTGCTCTGGGTTCTGAACAAGGAACCAGGACTCTGAAGCAGGCCACCTCTTGGTCCTGGAGCCCTGCAGCATACCTGCAGGCGTGGACTGGGAGGTCCTTAGTGTAGTATGTGTCCTCTTCATCTTCCTCGAAGTTCAGCTCAGCTAGCAACTGGCTGGTCTTGGCCACACTGTCATCCACAGCCCCATTTTGCAAGATGCCCTCTGGTCCAACCTAGAGAGAACACAGTATCACCAGTGCAGGCCACCAAGGGCACCCAGAGGCCCCACTCCTGAGGTCTATGCTACTGAATCCCGTGCTCCTCTACTGAGCAAAAGGATTAGAGAGTCAATGCTGGCTGGCAACAGGGGGCTACTCAGTATGGCCATGGGGCTCTCAGCCAAGCCACAACTGTCCCCGCAGCCTAAGTGCACAGAACAAGATGATTGCTTCAAACCTGTCATACACACTGTAGGGATAGGTATGTAACACAATGGCATATGCCTGTGTCCTACCATCATGGAGGCTGTGCATGGCTGAGGAAGAAACCAGGCAGCTATTGCCTTCTATGCCCAGGTTGTGCCTTATGGTGAGGAACATATAACCACGAAGGTCCTCAAAGTCACAGCATAGGATGTCTGCACTGAAGTCCCACCACAGAGACCTGACTAGCCTGAGGGGGGCACAGCTCCACCATCACCCCAGGAACTTCAGCTCCAGAGCACTAAGTCAGCATCCCCCCAACACTTAGCCACCGGGTTCTTCAGGAGCCTAGAAGTAGCAAGCACCAGGACTCAAGACAAGAGATAGGAGCAGACACCTCCTGATCAACCATGGTGAGCTCTCACTATGGTTATCAGTCATGCTGTCCAGCCCCCAGCCCCAACCTTCAGCCACTTCCCAGTATAGATATGAGCCTTCCAAGCTGCATGCAGACAATCACCAGTCATTTCTCATACCCTAAACATGGTGCCCAAGAAAGGCTAGGATCCCTGGGTCAATTCCCAACACCACCAAAATGCACCCTATGACTGGTACACATGGGGACTCAACCTGGCTGCAATCATCCTGGGTCTGTACTGATTCTAGAGACAGGCAAGGGGGAGTGTGCTCTGCTGTCTAAAAGCTTTCAGACAAGGAAGATGCAATATAACTTCTGCATTCATCTTGCTCAGCACTAGAGACAAAGCCTGGGCCTCATATGTACCAGGCAGGAGTTTTACCAGTGCTCTCTCTAGCCCTGGCCTCAATTTCTGAACCACACCATTTAATCATTGCAAAGGATCTCTTTAAAACATTGACAAAAGATACAGAGCAAGGCAGATATTGGAGGCAGAGGATTATGAAGAGTTCCACGCTGGGCTGGATGCCTCTAAGTGAGCATGTAGGCGACATTGTTTCTCACTGAGAAATGCCTGTCCCACATGGCCACTCAAGAAGCCCTTCTCAGCCGGGCAGTGGTGGCGCACACCTTTAATCCCAGCACTTGGGAGGCAGAGGCAGGTGGATTTCTGAGTTTGAGGCCAGCCTGGTCTACAGAGTGAATTCCAGGACAGCCAGGGCTACACAGAGAAACCCTGTCTCGAAAAACAAAAACCAACCCCCCCCCCAAAAAAAAAGAAAAGAAGAAGCCCTTTTCCAGAGCCACAACCACTCTGCACTTTGTCTGTGTGTGATGATACTAGGGAGTGTCTATAAGTAGGACTATTACAGAACTTGACTGGCTCACCTCCCTGAGCCAAGTCCTGTGGGTCAGTAGCTTTGGACCCTCATCTTACTCAAAACCCCAGCCTTGCTAGATGGACCCTTCCTAAGGTTCACCATCATCTATCTGCCTCTGAGCTCCAGGCATTAGCAAAGCTGGGAAAGTGCAGAGCGTCCCAGTGTCACATCAGCCTCTAGGAGGCCAGCTGCACATGCAGAAGCACAGGCAGATGACAGGTTTGCTAGCACTCTATGGCAGGAGCTCCCACCTCAGCACTCTGTGGGGTGCATGGGATGACACATGGAAGATGCCAGCAAGAGCTCAGAGCCTGCCTGGGACCTGAGCTCTAATGGGGCAGGTCCTCCTTGATGGCTCTGTTGGTCTCACAGGCCTGAAAAGAAGTAGAGCCGAGAGACTGGCAGCCTCTCAATCCTCCTGCCCACACAGCACACCTGCCGCTCTTAGGAGAGCCATCACTTCTCCTCAGGCCACACCATTTTCCACTCTCTACAGGGGCACAAGAGCTCCAGTTCCTGCCTGTCTCTGCCATGAACATGTGGGGCTGAGGTGGAATCCCATGATTGTTCTGAGCCACCATCCTAGTGACTGGTGAAGCTGATACCTGCTCAGGTGCTACTCTGGCCCCGTTCCCACATGTCTGGGAGCCCACTCCCCACCCTATGTGGTGCCTGGTCTGGAATTGTGACAGATGGCTACCACTGTGAACAGAGCAGGACTAGGAAGGAGGGAAGCACCTCAGTGGTGTCAGCTTCTTATCCCACAAAGCCTTGAGTGTCCCTACCAAGTCCTTTAGGCGTGTAGGAGGCAGTTCTTATTTGTTCCAGTGGAGCTGGGATGGAGCCCTGAGAATTCTGGGAGGGCACATCCTGCTGAACTGTACACCAGCCACCAAGCCATGTCAAGAAACAGCCTTTCAAGCCGGGCGTGGTGGCACATGCCTTTAATCCCAGCACTCAGGAGGCAGAGGCAGGCAGATTTCTGAGTTCGAGGCCAGCCTGGTCTACAAAGCGAGTGCCAGGACAGCCAGGGCTACACAGAGAAACCCTGTCTCCAAAAAAAACCCAAAAACAAACAAACAACAACAACAAAAAGAAACAGCCTTTCTGGACCAACTATAGTGGTGTAGGAGGCAGAAAGAAGCAGATCTCTGAGAGTCCAAGCCCAGCCTGACTACACAGAGTTTCAGGTTAGCCAGGAGATTCTGTCTCAAAAATAAAATTAAAAATGGAGAGAGGAAGCTATCCTTTCTGCATGTGCAACCAGTCAGGTGTGGGGCTGGTACCACCAGAACACTGAGATCCACTGGGCTCACATCCACCATGCAAGCTAAGGGACAGGATACCCTCGTCACCCTGAGAGACAAATACAGGATTCTCCAGCATCCCACAAAGGCCAAGCTGAACTGGCTATGTCACCAATCACAGCTGGGCCTCCTCTACTACATTTTGTGATTGTTAAAGAGCAAGCACCTTGGGGCTGGTGAGATGGCTCAGTGGGTAAGAGCACCCAACTGCTCTTCCGAAGGTCCAGAGTTCAACTCCCAGCAACCACATGGTGGCTCACAACCATCCGTAACGAGATCTGGCGCCCTCTTCTGGAGTGTCTGAAGACAGCTACAGTGTACTTACATATAATAAACAAATAAATCTTAAAAAAAAAAAAAGAGCAAGCACCTTAAGGTTCTCAGAGACACATCTGGTTCTAGATGGCAACAAGATGAACTAAGACAAAGGGACAGCACCTGACACAGAACAGGGCCAGAACCCACAGCAGGTAACACAGTAAGGTTGAATAGACACTATTGCCTTGGTCAGCACAGGGATGCAAGTCCTTGCCCCTTGGGGAAGTCCAGTTTCCATCTCACCAGTCTGAAAGGCATGCTGTCAGGTCACTGTCCCAATTCAAGGGCCAAGGCTGGGTCTCTCAGGCCCCACTCAGGAGAAAGTCTGCTCTAACAAAGTAACATTTAGGCACACCCTAAAGTTCTCGAGTGAATCAGGGCTAAAAGGGTCACCTGCCTGAAGACTAATTCTAATTCCTACAAGATACACAGAATTCAGACCCTGTGACAAGAGCTTCCAGAAGAAACTTATAAAAACTAAGTCCCCATTGTGAGCTGCTATGACCTCAGACCAGAGGCATACTCCAGGGTTCAAAGGCACCACACCTCTTTAGTCTGCCAGCTGGCCCTCTAGGACCTTGCTTGGCATATGCTGCCCTCACCCTCAGCTAGGTTGGCTAAATGCTTCTCCAGGTGTACAGCACATGCCAGGGCAGCCTTGGATTGGTATCTGGCCCCAAGGGCCGATTTTTGGCCTGCTCCTTGTAGGAGCCCCACCCCTGAAGAGAGCCTTCTCTCCAGGAGGCCCCAAGAGTCTTAGCCAAATCCATGTCAGCCCTCCAAAACACAAATGCTGAGATGCAAAGTGAGTCATCTTTTGTTCTTCCAGGCCCTAAGCAAGAGATGAGTGGGAGCTGTGTAGCCTAGGGTAACTGGCTACAAAGAAATGGGGTATCCCCTACCCCAAACCAATCAACTTCCACATCCCTTAAGCTGGCCTTTCCAGCCTCAGGAGAACAGGCCTTAGTAAGTGCTGGGTCTGTTCCTGACCAGTGTGGCTCGGAACTTCCTTAACCTTAATTAGGACTCAAGCTGAGTCGTAGCCATTTTGACTTTCAGAGAGATGACAGTTCAGCAAGAAGCCCTCCTTTCTCCATCCTGTGGCCTTTGACCTTTGCTCTGTGTGGTATGAGCTCACCTCTTGTCCCACAGGCACACAGGATGGGACCACACAGGTAGCAGAAAGTGGCAAGTACAGATGACCTGAGTGCACAGCTAACTCCATGGGCAGGGCCACAAAGACTGGGGAACCACACCCTCACAGGGCGGCACCCTTGAATCCTGAGGTAGCAGCAGGGCTGCAGGCTTGCTTCCCACCCAGGACAAGGCTGTGCAGAGCTGGAACAGACAAACTGTCCCAAACCATGAGAACATCCCACCTCAGTGACCACCAAACTGTTGAAGCTGTGGGCCACCAATCTGGCACCTGTGGCTCTAGAGGCCTCGTCTCTCACTAGCCCAGAAGGGCAGGTGGGGCTCAGCAGCCACTAAGGAGAGGGCTCCTTTCACAGGCAGCTTACACATGGCCAGAGGTCTTCACACAGCACTGCTTCACCCTAGTCACACAGTGCCACCCTCTGTCAGTTCTCCTCTCAGCCTTGCCTAAGGCCCTTCTGTCCAGGGCAGATCACAGGGCCCGCAGCCCCAGGCACATCCAGGCCATGCTCTCACCCAACTCAGAGGCTAGTGCCCCCAAAAGCTTCCAGGATGACCTGAGTGCCACCTTCCTCAGCATCTCAGAGTGGGCACCATGAGCACTGGTCAGGCCTTCCTCCACCAGTCCACCATGCAGGAGGGAAAAGAAGGTGCTTTGGGGCTGAGAATAGAAGCCAGGCCATAGGCTGCCATGAGGTCATGTGGGGCAAAGGAACACCTGAGGGTGCAGAGGTGGAGCCAGTCCCAGCCATGAGCAAAGTGAGGGCCTCAGGGCTGCCACTGGCCTCACCTGTGACCACTGGAGCAGGTGCTGCCCAGGAACTGAACCAAAGGAGAGCCACAGTGGCTGCTGGACTCTGTAAAAGTTCCTAACTACTATCTCACTTTACAACAGCTGTTCCCAGGAGTGAGGAGGGCTCACAGAGGCAAGAGAGTCTCTTTTGGTTTGCTCACTTTTTCCCACAGTTCTGCTCTCAGAGCCTCAGCATTTTGATCGAGGGCAGGTCTCCACACACCCACAGTGAGACCATGCAGGAAGCTGAACAGTAGCAGGTATGGTGTGGCCCATAAGGGGCTAAGGAGCCACGTGTGGAGAGTGAGGCTGGAGAGGATGATAGGTGGCTGTGAAGACAGACCAGGAGGTGATAGGTACTGGAGCACAGTAGCATATCAGAGTCCTAGTTGGTACCCAAAGCCATTACAATCCTTAGTCTCCAGTAAGGGCACACAGTGGCATCTGTTTTCTAGCATTCGGATTTTTACTATTTCACTGATGGCAGAAGTCCTATGTGCTAAGCATGTGACAGTGGAGACTGCCACAGGTCTCCAAAGACCCATCATATCACAAGAGCAACCCAGTCCCATAGCCCCACCACCACCACTACAGTTCCCTCTTCGATAGTCCTTGTCCTGACAGCACCTACAGTAAAGCCCTACTGTTTCATCTCCAATAGTGGGTCCTGTCCCCATTGATTTCACTGTCAAAAAGAAAGGTGAGAGCAGTGCTCAGGAGAGTAGAACAGGGGGGGTTTCTCTCACAAGCCTGTATGCAAATGACAACTAAAGTCACCTTTCAGTACTCCAAGGAAATAGGAATCTGAGTCAAAAACTGGGAAAAAACAGCTTGTCATATCTCAGGGACACTCCACCTGGACCTTCAGGGTTCTAATGAACAGCGGGGCCTTTCGCACAGAAAATGGGGGTTCTCTGACATTGAGACAGACAACGTCTAGACTTCATGGTCAAATCTCTACCCAGTCAGCATCTAGAGCCACACAAGCAGTGGCACACAAAACTCCAGAACAAGCTTCCCCTACAAACTTCTCCCACAGGCACCTTCCGGGTCTGTGCTGTGCAGTCACTCAGTCGCAAAAAGAAAACACCAACACATGCCAGCAAGGGGCACTCAGGTCATGACAGCAAGTGAGGAGGCAGGCAGGGCCTACAGAGTGTCTGCCCAGCAATAACAGGGCCCCGAGTTTGGTCTGCACTTCAAAGTAATGAGCCACAAACACAACAGACACAGGACAAGTTTACTATGCTATCTATAAAGCACAGGAAGGGCCTGGAACATTTATATCCACAGAGGCCACAGGACTATTGGTGGCTGAAGAGAGGCTGGGGGTGCAGGGACTTGGGATGCTAGGATATTACTTGGTATTAATGATGTTGGCCCAAAAGGCCACTGTGCTGCCAGCTTTCCAGGGATAAATGGAAGCTCCATGACCCTGCTTCAATAAAGCTGGGAGAGGACCTCCATTGGCCAACAGGAGGAGCTCAACCTACTGGGTGGGGGCCCAGCCTCCTTGGACCCCCTGAACAAAGGCTGTGTGACCCATTTACCTCAAAGGACAAATAAGGAAAATCAATGTTTCTTGGTGGCAGAGGGCCCTGGGTATGCAAGGAAGGTTTCTCTCCACTTTCCAATTCTGCTCACTTTCTCCCCAGAGATGCAGGTCCTCCGAATACAGGATTGAAGGCGCTCCCTCCCTTCCTTGTGATGAGAGGCCACAGGTGGGTGGCAGCTCATGGCTCAATCTATGATTTCAACTGGCGAAGCAGGGCACACCCATGTGAGCACACGTACAGCCTGAGTCTGCTCTGCACATTAGCTAGAGCTAAAAGACCTTGAGATGAAGCAGGCCACTTCCACTCCTGGTCTCCCAGACTGCGCTATCACAGCCCTTCTCCAGGTCCATGAGGCCCAAAGGAAACAAAGAAGGTCTACCCAGTGGGGAGACTAACAGGAGGACTGACTTGCAGGGCCACCTCACTCCTCCAGGCAATCTGCCCTCTCCCCACCTCCTTGCACTAAAGGTAAACAGACAGAAACAACATGCTGGCACACCTGATCCACATCGCAACAGGAGCTGAGTCAGCCCTCTCCTTCTATTCGGGCTGAAAATGAGCCCAAGTGGGTGGTCTACCCACAGGCATGACTCAACCAGCCAGCTTGAAGGCCCTCCCGGAATGCGGTCTGAGATCACTGCTGAAGACTGGTGGTGGCTCCCTAGCCCTACGTACAGATGGACTACAAAAACACCTGTGGCTCTAGCCTGCAGTTCCCCCCTCCCAACCCCAGAGAATACAGGAAAACAAAGCCAAGAGGTGCCTGACACCAAGCCAACCATAGAGAGGGAGAGCATTTGATGGGGAGGCAAGTCCCTGGCCCAAGCTGAAATGCCTACACCGGCAGCCCATCGTTCAAAACAAAAGCCCCTCCTCAAGGCACAGTCACCCATGTGGTACCCATTGTGGTTGCCTTTAAGGAACAAAACTCAAACCCAACTTTTCCAAGCAGAGCCTAGGAGTTACATAACAACACCGGTTTCAGCAACAGGCAACCCAGAAGGAAAAACAAACCGGCAGTCACCTCTCCATCCACAAAGTGGGCTGTTTCCACTTGAGGCGACAAAACCCTGGCTCTGCTCCAGGGAACCCCTAACCCAAGCTTGAACTTGAACCCTGGCTGGAGGGGGTGGTGGATGAAGTGGCAAAAGGGTGAGATGGGGTGGTTGGACTAGCCAAACAGATGACCCTGGAGGGCAATGTGGGTCCATCCAGAGGATAGCAACTGTAGACAGGTCACCTTAGACATACCTAGAAGGGGAGTGAGGGAAGCTCTGGCTTAGGCCTTGAGCCGGAGCAGATCCTGCGCTACAGGAGGGAAACTAATGCAGGTCACTGCCCAGCCTAGCAGGGTGGAGGAAAAAAGGGCAGGTGGCAAGTAGCTGGGACAAGAGGCTGGGAATCAGAGGAGATGGTAGGTAGCTGGGCCAGAGAAGCAAGGACTAGGGCAGGTAGCAGGGACCTGAGGGACCTGAGTCAGGTGGCAATGACTGTGGCAAGTAGACCTGGAAGAGGTAGTTGGAATAGGGTGGAAGCAGAGATCTGTGAAAGGGGCAAGTAACGGGAACCCGGATAAGGTAGCAGAGACCTAGGGCAGGTGGCAGATACCTGGGCAGTTTAAACAAGAATCCAGGGTGGGTAACTGGAGCTGGCAATAGGGACTTAATGTTTAAGGAGCCAGTGCAGGAAGCAGTTACCCAGGCTTGTTAACTGGACCTGAAGCCGGTAGCTCGGACCAGCGCCGTCTAACTGGGACCTGGCTCAGGTTCACAGGGGCCCAAGGCTGGTTAACTGGGATCTAGCGCCGCAGCTCCCGCGCCCGCCCGGCTTCCGGCGCCGCCATGCGCCGCTCAACTCACTTGTGCGTCGAGCTGGCCGGCCGCGCCGCCTGCGCCCGCTCCGCCCGGGCCTCCCGCGCCGCCGGGGCCGCCGGGGGGCGTCTGCGTCTGGCTGGGGAGGGTGAAATCGGTGAACTCAAACTCGGAGCCCTGGGTGTCGGCGCCGAGCAGCTCGGCCTCCTCAGTGTCCAAGAAGGTGAGTGTCTGCGAGCTGGGGCCGTACGCCTCCACGCTCATCCTGCCGCCCGGGCCGCGCCTTCAGCGAGCGCCTCACCGCACTCGAGCCCGAGGCTTCGGCTAGGCCTAGGCCGTAATCCGGAGCAGCCGCTGCCGCCGCCCTGAGAGCCGGGCGGGCTCCGAGCCGGCCTCCGAAAGCAGGGCCGGGCCGCTGGTTCTGAGCTCTGAGTTGCCGCCGCCGCCGCCCCCACCGCCGCCCCCGCCGCCGCGCCCCTCCGTAACGCTGCTCGCCTCAAAGCCGACCGCCGCTCTCAGACCCCTGGACAGGAACCGCCGTCGCCGACACCGCTGCGGTGCGCGTGCGCGAGCCGGACGCCGGCACAGGTGCGCGTGCGCGAGTCCGACGCCGGCGCAGGCGCGCGCGCTCCTCCCGGAAAGTAGCCAACCGCACCGGGGCACTGGGAGCTAAGCGGGAGGGCGGAACTCGCCGTGCGCCTGCGCGAAGAGGCGGGCCTTCAACCGCCTAAAGGACCTGGGCTCGCGAACTTGGCCCCGCCCCAACTGTTGCCTAGCGGTGCGCATGCGCACCTGCGACGTCCTCACCGCCCGGCTTCAGGGCTGCATGTTCGTTAGGTGCTGACTGAGGCTCTCTCCAGAAGGTTTTGGGTGTGGAGGCTGTGGCACGGGGACCGCGCACCTGCGCTCCTTGAACCTTAGTTACCCCGTCTGTCACTTGGCTCGTGGCCATCCTCAGTATTCATCGATTGAATAAATGAGTAGGGAGCGGGGACTCTGCCAAATGGTAGTCACTGCTACCCCCAGCACTCCTGAAGCCTGTGAAGATAAATGCTTCTTTTGTCTTGCGATCAAGTCGCACTGCTCCGAGCTAGCCTGGGAATCGCTGAGAAGGGGTCAGGTCCCCTAGAACTAGTTATGGATGGATGTGAGCTCCTCTTGTAAGCGTTGGGTGCGCAACTCTGAGCCATTTCTCCGGCCTGTTTTGGTTTTGATTGAGGGTCTCACACTGTAACCTAGGTTGGTTTGGAATTCGGGGGAATCCGCCC
Source organism: Mus caroli (assembly GCF_978045245.1). Taxonomy (NCBI): domain Eukaryota; kingdom Metazoa; phylum Chordata; class Mammalia; order Rodentia; family Muridae; genus Mus; species Mus caroli. The sequence goes on along the minus strand of NW_028227265.1, from coordinate 59,099,913 downwards.
GCCTCAAAGTCCCTGGTGGTGGGGGGACAGGTGTACATGCAATGTTGGCCACGGAACTCAGGGCTCTTGTGTGCTAGGCAGAAGCTACCAACTGATTAGCATCCACAGCCAGCTGCGAGACTTAGAAGAACACACTCCTCCCTGGGTTTCCTTCCCACTCTTCAGTGGAGGAAGTGTAAGTGTTGCAGCTCTGAAGGGAAAGGCATTCCCCCCACAGAAGTGTATCAGCTCTGCTTGGGCAGGGAAAGGGGGGTGGAGGTGGTTCCCCAAAGTGTTTCAGCTGTGCTCCAAAAGATATCCAGGCAATTGGGAGCCAAGAAATAGAACAAAGTCACAGCACACAACAAACCTCACACGAGATTTATTGCGAGGGAAAAACCCAGGAGGGTGGCTGCCTCTGCTTGGGTGGATCTCCCAGTAAGTACACTCCTTAAAATCCAAGCACTCAGGAGTCGAAGGCAAGGAGATCTCTGTAACTCTGGGGCCAGCTTTGTCTACAGAGCGAAGTCCAGGACACCCAACATTACATCATCTCAAAACACACAAAAACAGATGCTGAGTGTAGAGGCCCAGTCCCAGGACTCTGGAGATGGAGACAGAGCAGGGATTCAAGGTCATCCTAAGTTGTATAGCAAGTTTGAGGCCAACCTGAGGCATATTAGAACTTAGCTAAAAAAACACAATGAGGGGCTGGTGAGATGGCTCAGTGGGTAAGAGCACCCGACTGCTCTTCCGAAGGTCCAGAGTTCAAATCCCAGCAACCGCATGGTGGCTCACAACCATCCGGAACGAGATCTGGTGCCCTCTTCTGGAGTGTCTGAGGACAGCGTACTTACATATAATAAATAAATAAATCTTTAAAAAAAAAAAAAAACACAATGAAACAAACAAAAACAGATAAATAAGTAAATGTTCCATCAGGCCAAGGGTTAGTTAGCCCAGTTCGCTGCAACCTTCCATAGAGGGACAGTAGTGCCTGTAGCCACTACTCAATAAAAGGTTCTCTGATGCTTTGTTGTTTTTCAATTCTTAGTACATTTATTTAGTTGTGTGCGGGCACACTTGTACATGCACAGCACATGTGTGGATCACAGGACAACCTACAGGTATTGGTTCTCTCCTAATAATGGAACTCAGGTTTGGTGACAAGCCTCTCATACCCACTGAGCCATCTCATCAACCTCTTGGGTCAGTCAACAGGATATAAGATTAAACCACCAGAGTCCAGACTTCAGTTGTCTTTTTGGAGTAGGATCTTTGAGACCCGCCTGGTTTAAAAGTGAGATTCAGGATAAACTAGGGCTGTTATAAAGAGAGCCATTGTCTCAAACAATTAAGCCTGGCGGTGGTGGCACAAGCCTTTAATCCCAGCACTTTTGAGGCAGAGGCAAACAGATTTCTGAGTTAGAGGTCAGCCTGGTCTACAGAGTGAGTTCCAGAACAGCCAGGGCTACACAGAGAAACCCTGTCTCAAAAAAAAAAGAAAAGAAAAAATTAATTAAATCTTTAAATAAGGCAGGAATTGCTCAAGACCTCTTCTCAGGCAGGAGTCCTCCACTCCTGCATTCCTGCATGTGGCACATTGTGTGCTCTTAGTCCCACTGAAATCGGTGGAAAAGAATTTAAGATTAGCTGGGCGTGGTGTATGCCTTTAATCCCAGCACTTGGGAGACAGAGGCAGGTGAATTTCTGAGTTTGAGGCCAGCCTGGTCTACGGAGTGAGTTCCAGGACAACCAGGGCTACACAGAGAAACCCTGTCTGGAAAAAAACGAAAAAGAAAAAAAAAAAAAAAAGAATTTAAGATTAACCTGGAACATGGATTTGGTTGGTTGGTTTGTTTTATAGGAATGCAGGTGGTGCTATCACAGAAGTGTGGAAATCAGAGGACAACTTGGGGACCCCTTCTACAATGGGGGTCCTGAGGATCAAACACAGGCCTCAGCCTTGGCAGCAGCAGGCCCTTTATGCATGGCACCATCTGGCCAACCCTCAGGATTTTTGTTTGTTTGTTTGTTTGTTTTTGTTTTTCCAGACAGGGTTTCTCTGTATAGCCCTGGTTGTCCTGGAACTCACTTTTGTAGATCAGGCTTGCCTTGAACTCAGAAATCCCCCTGCCTCTGCCTCCGGAGTGCTGGGATTAAAGGTGTGTGCCACCACTAGGCTAGCCCTCAGGATTTTTGATTACATGTAAGTGGGCTTGTAGATGCCAGAAGTGGTTGTTAGGTGTCTTCCTCAGTCACTCCTCACCTTGTTTTTGAGAGAGCCTTGGTGGAGCCCAGAGTCTGCAGATTCATGGAAGCTGGCTAGCCAGCAGCCTCCTACCTCAGGCTGCTGGCACTTGGTCACAGGTTTTCATTACCTATGGGTTTTTCCTGGGCTCAGAAGCTATGCATTAAAGTAAGATTCTTTTGCACAGAGGCACTTGTGAAATGACATACTAGAATGCATTTAATGCAAAATTCAGGGTCAGGGTTGGCTTAAGAGCACTGGCTGCTCTTCCGGAAAACCTGAGTTTAGATTCCAGCACCCATATGGCAGCTCACAACTGTCTGTAACTCCAGTTCGAGGGTATCTGACACCCTTGTGCATATACCTACACACAGACAGACTTATATTAATTTATGTCTACTGTGTTTGTCTGAATGAATGTCTGCGTACTATGTATGTGTATATAGTGCCCTTGAAAGCCAGAAGAGGGCACATGATTCTCCGAGAACTGGGGTTACAATGGTTGTGAGCTGCCCAGTGGGTGCTATGAATTGACCCTGTATCCTCTGCAAGAGAATAGGCTCTTACCCACTGAGCCATCTCTCCAGCCTCAATATACATAATTAAAAGACCAAAATAAAGCCCGGCATAGTGGTGCACGCCTTTAATCCCAGCACTTGGGAGGCAGAGGCAGGCAGATTTCTGAGTTCGAGGCCAGCCTGGTCTACAGAGTGAGTTCCAGGACAGCCAGGGCTATACAGAGAAAAAAAAACAAAAACAAAAACAGACTAAAATATTTTTAAAGGCCAAAACAAACAAGGAGGCTGTCGACATAGTTCAGTGGAGCTGAGCTCAAATTTCTAGACCCTATGTAAAAGTTGGGTATGGGACACAGCCTGTAACCCCAGCTCTTCTTTGGGAAGATGGGAGGCAGGGTCCCATCTTTCCTTTGGAAACCTTGGGAGCAGCTGGCTTGCTTTATACAATGCAACCAAGAGACCCTGCCTCACACAAGCTGGAGGGTGAGGAGGGACACCTAGCATTGTCTGATGTCACGGGTTCCTGTGGCCAGTGTCCTGCACACACAGGCTTGTGCTCCTGCTATGCATATCTAAGACTTCTCAATAATGTCCCAGTGTCACAGCAATGTGTGCTTTGTTAACCTGAGGTCACAAAGGAATTGTGGGACCACTCTTTTTCTCCTCTTCTCCTTCTCTTATTTTGAAATAAGGGACTTTGTTAGGAAGGAGAAATGGCCAGACCTGTAGTTTATATATTGACTCATGTCTGATGGTCTGTAACCTCCAGCCTTGGTTTGCATGGAGCATCGATTCTGGGAAGATGAACCCACTTGGTGAGTCTCAGACTTCAAGACAGGAAAGATACATAATGAAGTGGCCCAAAGGCTGGTACTGGGGCTCAGCTTGGAGCTCAGTTATTGTACAGTGCTGGTAACTGAGTAGGACGCCTCTTTATCTGACTGCACAGGACCCTGTGTTCTGTCTCCAACTTCTCACAAGCTGGGTGTGGTGGTGCACACCTGGCCCCACCCCGTCCCCCACCCCAGCACTCAGGAGATAAACAAGATTTCAAGGTCATCTCAGATGAACAAATTTGAGGCCAGCTTGTAGGTATTTTGTGGGTTCTTCTTTCTTCCAACATTTCAATCCCCTAAGACTAGATAAGAAAGAAAAAAAAAAAAGACAGAGAGGAAAGGAAGAAAGAGATCTTTAAATAAAGTCAGGGATTGAAAAGGGGGCCACAATAGGTTTAGAATATTTCCTGCTGATTAGGAGTATTGAGTTCCTTGTGGGCAGCTTTGATCTTTGCCATCTGGATATCTAATTTCTTCTTCTTGTGTCTCTTCTTTGTGCGTAACTACATAGCACACTGCAAGGAATCACTAACCAACACCCCGCCCCTCTTGGGGCTCTCACGTTTGTATACCCTCTGAAAGTCCCCAGAGTTCCAGAGCCACACAGTTACAGAAATTCTCTGCAGCTGGCACAATCACGCCCCTGCTAGAGCACAGGACAAATCATAGTCAGCTGCCATGGACACTGGGAACAAAGCCGCCCCATCTTCCACACCTGGGATTAAAGTGACCAAAACATTGTCTTATAATATTTCTGTGTTTTTCAAAGAAACCAAAACTGTAAAATTTCTCACTACCCCAGCCTGTGGAACATTATGAGAGGCCCTCTCTCTCGGGATGGCCCAGAGGTTAAGAGCACAGGGTGTTCTCCTAGAGGACCTGGGTTTGGTTCCCAGCAATTGTAACCCCTGCCCAAGGGATCTGATGCTTTCTTCTGATCTCCATGGGCAGCTGGCATGGGCACCAGGTACAAGCATGATGTACAAAGGTACCCGAAGGGAAACATCCAGATAAATCTAAAAGATTTTTTTTTTTTTTTTTTTTTTTGGTTTTTCGAGACAGGGTTTCTCTGTATAGCCCTAGCTGTCCTGGAACTCACTTTGTAGACCAGGCTGGCCTCGAACTCAGAAATCCGCCTGCCTCTGCCTCCCGAGTGCTGGGATTAAAGGCGTGCACCACCACGCCCGGCTTTTTTTTTTTTTTTTTTTTTTTTTGGAAGATTTTTAAAAATCAAAACAGAAGGCCAGAACCTTTAGTCCTAGCACTCTGGAGATGGGGCAGGTGACTAAGAACTCCAGGCCTGCTTGGTCTACATAATGAGACAATCTGAAAAGCAAATAAATAAATCCAATAAATGAATCAAGAGTTTGAGAGATAGTGTCTTAGTCAGGGTTTCTATTGCTGTGATGAAACACTGTGACCAAAAAAGCAAGTTGGGAGGAAAGGGTTTATTCAGCTTAAGCTTCCACATCACTGTTCATCGATGAAGGAAGTCAGGACAGGAACTCACATAGGGCAGGAACCTGAGGCAGGAGCTGGTGCAGAGGCCATGGAGTGGGGCTGCTTACTAGCTTGCTCTCGATGGCTTGCTTAGCCTGCTTTCTGATAGAACCCAGGACCACCAGCTCAGGGATGGCCCCACCCACAATAGGCTGCACCCTCCCCCACTGATCACTAACAGAAAACGCCTTACAGCTGGATCTCATGGAGACATTTCCACAAGGGAGGCTCCTTCCTCTCTGATGACTCTAGCTTGTGTCAGGTTGACACAGTACCAGCCAGCACAGGTGCCTCAGTGAATAAGAGGGCTTGTTACTCTCACAGAAGACACAGTTCTGTTCCCAGAACTCACAGTGGGCAACTCAATCTCCTGAGATTACAGATTGAGGGGATCTAGTGGACTCTTCTGATCTCCAGTGCTACCTGAACCCATGTACACACACACACTTGCACACACTCACACACATGCACACACAGTTGTGGGAAGCCATTCCAGGCTGTAAACAGGCCCATGTTTGGTGGATGGCCCGCCCTTAATCCCTGATTGGCTGTGCAAGCCTGCCTGGTGAGGTGATGTGACCTGTGGTGATTGGTGGGGGCGTGGTTGTGGCTGGAGTGGAGAAAAACACTTGTAACCAGAGAGGCTGGGGGATTTGAAGAAGAAGCTGCCTGAGTAAAACTGCTCTAAGAAGAACCGGTGGTTGCGTCTTTCTTGCTGGCCAAGTTGGACGCGACATACAGTCATTCACACAAACATTCACACCCTTACAATACACATATTCATGCACACTCAGACACACTCAAATTGCATACACACTCCCACACATTCACAATGACATAATTCAAAATCTAAAATCTACCTGGCCCTATGGCAGGAGAATCGAGAGTTCAGGGTCATCCTAAACTATATATTGAGTTTGAGTTAAGACCAGGTCTCAGAGAAAGACAGCTCAATCCAACCATGGTAGTGCATGCCTTTTTTTTTTTGGAGGGGGGTTTGGAGGAGGTTTCAAGACAGGGTTTCTCTGTATAGCCCTGGCTGTCCTGGAACTCACTTTGTAGACCAGGCTGGCCTCGAATTCAGAAATCCGCCTGCCTCTGCCTCCCAAGTGCTGGGATTAAAGGCCTGCATCACCACGCCCCGCTGTAGTGCAAGCCTTTAACTTCAGCACTGGGGATGCTGGGGCAGGAGGATTATGAATTCAAGGCCAGCCTGGGCTATACAGCAAGATTCTGTTTCTAAAGTAAATCAATAAAGCCAAGGTTGGTGGTACACATCTTTAATCCCAGCACTCAGGAGACAGAGGCAGGGGGAATTTCTGTGAGTTTGGGGGCAACCTATAGGTTTACACAGCAAGTGCCAAGCCAGCCAGGGCTGCCTATCTTAAAACTACAGAACCAAAGAATAATCAAATACACACAGCCCTCACAGCTGTTACTCTAGCTCAGTCATCACAGCTCAGATCCTTGGGGAGCCCCAGTGATTTACACAGAAGAAAGAGGACTTGGCCTGTTTTGTAGATGGTTCTGCACCATATACAGCCCCTAACCCCACAGTGGACAGCTACGGAGCTGAAGCCCTGCCCTGGGACATCCCTGGAGGATACCTTTGAAGGCTGATCCTCTTGGCTAGCTGGAACCTCTACCTGCACACCCAGTGCTCACTCTGGAGGTAGTGCAATCTGGTCCTGTAATTACACACTGATTCACAGGCCCTGTCTGTGACTTCTGATGGGAGACCAGGAGATTGGAAGGAACAGGATTGGAGAATTGGTGAAGGAAATGGGACTGGGGATAGACTGTGTAGACAAATCTCTAGGTAGTGAGACCCATCCTACGTGGATATACACTGATGGGGGACCTCAGCACAAGGCTTTTTTAAAATTACACTTATTTTGTTATTGAAATGAGGAGCCCTTACCACAGTGCATATGAAGAGGTCAGAGGGGGGCTAGACAGATGGCTTAGTGGTTAAGAGCACTGACCACTCTTCCAGAGGTCCTGAGTTCAATTCACAGCAACCACATGGTGGTTCTCAACCATCTGTAATGGGATCCCATGCCCTCTTCTGGTGTGTCTGAAGACAGCTACAGTACTTATATACATAAACAAACAAACAAACAAACAAATCTTTAAAAAAATAGAAGTCAGAGGACCACTTGTAGGAGTCAGTTCTCTCCTTCCATCACGTGGATCCCAGGGGTTGAACTCGGGTTGTCAGACTTGGTAGCTCCTTTACCTGCTGAGACATCTCACTGGCCCAGCACAGATGAATAAGTGGGTGGAGAGTATGCTCCATTCCCTAGACAGGCAGCCTCCTTCCTGGCCTCCCCTGTCACTGTCCAAGGTGCCCATGAGTGAGGTGGCCATGGTGAAGAACAGAAGCTACGTGAGCTCTCACTCACAAGGATGGCCTGGGCTATGAATGTGGCCGAGCGCCAGAGGTGTCGGGTGTCCTGCTTAGCATTCTCCTCTTCCAGCCTCTGCCTGGTGGCACTTTTCACAGAGCCCAGAGCTAGGCAGCCAGCTCCAGCACTTCCTCCTACCCCTTCTTCCTGAAGCATTAAGGCTGCAGGTATGTATGACCATGTCCAGATTTTAACTTTATTTCTATATGTAGAAACAGGATCTTAGCCAGGCAGTGATGGAGCACGCTTTTAATCCCAGCACTCGGGAGGCAGAGGCAGGTGGATCTCTGTAAATTCCAGACCAGCCTGGTCTATAGTGAGTTCCAGGACAGCCAGGACTACACACACACACACACACAAACAAAACATCAAACTCACAGTGATCCACCTGCCTCTGTCTCAAAGTGGCAGGATTAAAGGCAAGCGCCCCCATACCCCACCTGGCTTTTGAAATGATTTGTTTTCACATTTGTGCTAAGGACTTGAACTCGGGTCCTCCTGTTTCATAGCCCGCACTCATCTGCTGCCTACCCCCTTTGCCACCGGAATGTACTTGTGAAGACACCAGACAGTGGGGACCTGAAGGTTAGAGACAGGGTGCTCTGGAGCACAGCACGTTGGTGTGTTTTGTATAGTTACTTTACCATGTGTCATATGTGTGTATGTGTGAATATGCATGTGTGGGCATGCATATGTGTGTGTATGTCTATGAGCATGCATGTATGTGGATGACCATGTGTATACATGTGTGCATGATCACATGGGTATGATCGTGTATGTGTGCATGTTCATGTATGTTATGTGTTTGTGCTTGTTGTAAATGTGCACATATTCATGTGAGTGCATGATGTATGTGTGTGCACATGTATGTGTGCATGTGGGGGCCAGGGCTCAACTTCAGGAATGTTAAACTCCTGTTCCTCTTAAAGATTTTATCTTATTTATTTATTTGTTTACTTATTTATTAGGTGTTTGTTTTGGTTTTTCGAGACAGGGTTTCTCTGTGTAGCCCTGGCTGTCCTGGAACTCATTTTGTAGACCAGGCTGGCCTTGAATTCAGAAATCCTTCTGCCTCTGCCTCCCGAGTGCTGGGATTAAAGGTGTGTGCCACCACACCTGGCTTTTTTGTTTGTTTTAAGATTTTATTTTTATGTATGCATGTGGTTTGTGCATGTGAGTGCAGTGCCCTTAGAGTCCAGAAGAGGGCATCAGATCCCCAGGAGCTGGAGTCACCCGCAATAGTACACCTACCCAGCATGGGTATAGGGAAGTGTTTCTAGTGATTTCATGGGCTTGTTCTTTTCTGTCCCTGCCTCTGTGTCTCTGTCTGTCTTTGATGAGAGAAAAGAAAGGAGGAGGCAGCAGCAGCTCAGCTCAGATTCTGAGTGGAGCTTTCCCAACCAGGGCAAGTGTGGATCCCTGATAGCCATGCTCCCTCTGCTGGCAGTGTGATCTGAAATGGCTTGGTGTCTGTCTCTGTGCCTTCCTTGTGAATAGGGTTCAAGTGGCCCCGACACCCCACAGAGTGCAGTGTACTGACCACTCCCTGTACAGAGCAGCAGGTGGGGGACACTTGGGCACATCTGGCAGTATCCATTGAACAGCCCACAGTCCACTCACTATTCAAATATAAGCTGGAAGGATCATGATTGTAGTCTCTGCCTCTCTGTTTCCTCCTTTTTAAAATTAATTTTAAAGATTTATTTACTTTTACATGTATGTACATTTGGCCTGCATGTGTGTCTGTGCACCATGTATGTGCAACGCCAACAGAAGCTAGAAATGGGATCTGGAATTAACAGATGCTTGTGAGCCGCCATTCAGATGCTGGGAACTGAAATCCAGGTCCTCTCCAAGAGCAGCCAGTGCTCTGAACTCGAGTCATCTCTCCAGCCTGTCTTTGGCTTTTTTTTTTTTTTTCTGTCCCTGCCTCTCTGTCTCTGTCTGTCTTTCCTCTCTCAGTTCTGCTGTATTCCAGGTGGACCGAAGCCCTGTCTGTCTGGTCATTCTGGTGATCTAACCCTCTTTGCATGCCTAGCCCCAGTCCTGTTCTTCCCAGCTGTTCTGGAAGTTCTTGGCATCCTCCTGCTCCAGTGTCCTGCTCTGGAAAAACAGCACTTTTCGTCTGCACTGAGCGAGGTCCCTTGAGCACAGATACAGCCCAGGACCTCATAGCCCCCTCCCAGTCGCTCATGCAAGAACCCCTGCATCCTGGCAGGGGCACCCTCCCTGAGCTGCAGCCACATGGGCCCTGGAGACTCCACTTCCTAGGAATAGCATCAGGCTGTGGGTCTCCTTGCTCAAAGCAGCCTGTTGTTGGCGGCAGGGGCCACACCCAACTGCCTACAGTACTGTGGGTTTAAAACACTCCTAGCCTTTCTTTGAAAGAGCTCTTTGAACAGAAAGGTGGGCTCAGCAGTTGGGGGACCATCTGAACCTTGAAGCCACAGTGGCTTTATTGGGGACGTGCAGGGGTGTCAGGAGCTGGCTTTTGGCTTGGCCTCAAAGCTCCACTTCCCACAGAGTCTCAAGGCTGCCATTCAGAGCAGCCGGGGCATCCATCGTAGAGAAGGAAAGTGCCTCTGGGCCCCTCTCCACTCTGAGCCACAACTGGAAGGTATCTTTAGATGGAATTTCACTCTACTGTTTTAGATGGTGAGAGAAAAGGAGATTAAATACTATGTCCCAGTCCCAGACACACACTGAGGTGGCCATGACTGCTGCTGGTTTGAGTGGAGGTGGCTGTGCCTGTGTATGTATCTTTTTCAGACAGGATCTCATGTAGCCCAGGCTGTCCGAGTATTTACAATGTATCTGAAATGACCTTGAACTTTGGTTCCTCTTGCTCCATGGCCCGCCCAGGATGGCAGGGAACAATGTTTCTTCCAACAGAGACCTCAGCATACAGTACACAGATACACCAGCATTTGCTGACCGAATAAACCGTTCAAAATGCATCAGCCTGCACGTCTGTTTCTCTCGGCCGCTTCCCAGTCAGGGGAACCTGGGGGGTGGATTGGATGGGATTGAGAGCCGGCTTGGAGGGTGGGTCAGGTCCCAGCGGTTGGCAGGAAAGCCTGTAGTATGACCAGGCCTTTCCACTCTCTGGTCTAATTCCGGGCCCCTGACAGCCATAAAATCACCCTGCTTAGACTGGCAATATTTTCCTTTAATGTGTTCCTTAAGGCTTTGGAAGAGCAGGAGGAAAATTCCAGAGGAACAGGAGAGAGCTCTTTCAGGTCCTGGGGGAAGGAGGGGCAGGGGGCAGGACCCAGGGGCACCCGCAGCCCTGCTGGGAGGCCTGTGTGCCCATTGTGTGCTCAGAGAGGGTCTGTAGAAGGACAGAGGACCTCCCTGATCTCTGTGATGTGCAGATAGTGGGTGGCCTTGTCTCTTCTAGCCTCTTCTCCACAGGAATTCACAGAAGACTGCTCCAAGGTGTTTGTACCAAGCATGAGATGGAGCCTGGGATGGAGTGCACACACACTTCTATTGACCCTTCTGCTCCTGCTTGCCCAGCCCAGAGACCTCCTTCCTCACCTCCACATCTCCCATACTGGACTCAGCACTCCCAGTGGCCTGACTCTTATTTCTCCTCCAATCACAGTGCAGAGGGTCTTCCTCATGACCCCTCCAGAGCTGTATGTGCACCCCCGTCATGGCTCTAACCAGTCTGCATTGACTAACAGTGAAATTGTGTGTTATGGTCGTGGAGAGTTGTTGCGGGGGAGTGGAAGGAGGTAGATGCTTTTCAAAATCATAGGGTCTGGCAAGTCACATGGTCCCTGAAAAGACACCACCTTCTCTGCTGTGTTAGCTATGCTAGCAACAGATAAAACACATTTAAGTCAAGGAAAAAGGAGGCATGGAAGCAGGGAAGAAGAGCTTTCAGACAGAGAGGTCAGCTTGTGCAAAAACCCTGGGGTCAGGAAGTGCCTGTGGGCAGAGATCTGCTCACAGAAGGCTTCATGCGTGGAGGAAGGACAGGGATATATTCTTTGGGCAAAAGGAAGCTATGAAAGGTGGGTGAGAAGAGGGAGGAACATGGCCTAATTTATAATATTTTTCTGTTTCTTTTTGTTTTATTTGGAGACATGATCTTACTCTACAGCCCAGGCTACTCTTGAACTCTGCTAATCCTCCTGCCTCTGCCTCCTATGTGCTGGGGTTATAGTGGGAGAGAGGTCAGTCTGTGTTCCAGCTGGGACCAGGGTGTGTGTGGCTACTAGGAGAAAGTGTGTGTGTGTGTGTGTGTGTGTGTGTGAGAGAGAGAGAGAGAGAGAGAGAGAGACCTTCTGGGGGGTGGGTCTTGGAGCCAGCACTGAGGGTACTGGGTTCTTGATAGGAAAAGACAGCTTCAAGCCGGGCGTGGTGGCGCACGCCTTTAATCCCAGCACTCGGGAGGCAGAGGCAGGCGGATTTCTGAGTTCGAGGCCAGCCTGGTCTACAAAGTGAGTGCCAGGACAGCCAGGGCTACATAGAGAAACCCTGTCTCAAAAAACCAAAAAAAAAAAAAAAAAAAAAAAAAAAAAGACAGCTTCAGAGAGGGAACGCTGAGGAGCCATAATCTAGCCCCCTGGGCCGAGCCACACTACTGTCTGAGCAGGAACTGCAGGACTGTGCTTGCTGACCCTACTGGATGACTGTGAGCCTCATGGGTGAGCATGGCTGCTGGGGACTGGGCCTGGATGGTGTCCATTGTGTCGAGGCCAGCAGAGGCTTGAGCCAAACTGACCTCTGACCTTAGGGCTGAAAGGAAGAGGCCCGTGTTTTCCTCCTCCTGGATCTGTGTACTGTGGCTGGATGCCAGGGCCAAGTCCAAAATCCAGATGTGGCACTGGCTGAAACTCTGGGGCCATGTGGTATGGTGGGCCAGGAAGGTCTAACCATGGGTAAGCTGTTCCTAGGCCCTGGTGTGTGTGTGTATGTGTGTGTGTGTGTGTGTGCGTGTGCGTGTGCGCTTGTGTGTGCCTAAAAGCTTAGAACCAAGCTTCGAGCACACTACCTCAGGGTTCTAGAGGGACAAGCTGCATGTTTATCTTACCAGGTGTTTACCCATGATCTCATGATGAAGTGTAGGCTAGAGCTTGTCATCCATCTGCCTGTCTCCTAAGTGCTGAGATTACAGGCATGAGCCATCATAGCTGGCTAATGTGGTGCACGCTCCAGTAAGCATTGTACCAACTGAGCTACAAGCACTGTACCAACTGAGCTACAAGCACTCTACCCAACAAGCCACAGAGCAGTCTACCAACTGAGTCACAAGCACCTACCCACTGAGAGACAAGCACTTACCCACTGAGCCACAAGCACTCTACATTTTTTTTTAAAGATTTATTTATTATATCTAAGTACACTGTAGCTGTCATCAGACGCACCAGAAGAGGGCATCAGATCTTATTCTGGATGGTTGGGAGCCACCATGTGGTTGCTGGGATTTGAACTGAGGACCTTTGGAAGAGCACTCAGTACTCTTAACCGCTAAGCCACCTCTCCAGCCTTACATATTTTTTTAATAGCTTTCAATCTGTCTTTTAAATTCTTTTTATGTGTTTATTTCCACTGTTTTGGGATTTATTTATTTTTATTTTGTTGTTTGCATTTTTAAAAAAATTGCCTTTTTAAAAAGGCATTTTTATTAGATATTTTCTTCACTTACATTTCAAATGCTATCCCCAAAGCCCTCTATACCCTCTTCCCGAAGCACTCTACATATTGAGCCACAAGCACTCTACTCACTGACCTACAAGCACTCTATGAACTAAGGTATAAGTGTTCTACCAACTGAGCCCAAGCCCAGCCCAGCACAGTGAATTTTTAAGTTGAATGTTTTTATCATCATGCACTATAATTTGTAACATAAAGAAAAAAAGTAAGGACAGTGGAGCTCACAGTCAAACTTGTGTGGCTCTGAATGCACAATGGCCTGGCACAGTCTTGATATTCCCTGTGGTCTGATGAGCCTTCCTGCGTATACCCATGTCGGCCGTTGGGAACTCAGGGTAAGGAAGACAAGCGTCCCCTGGACATGGTTGGAAGCTGTGACAGTGTAAGGACGACATGAAACAGCCCTGGCACCTCTGCTGACCGCCAGACATTTGGAAAGAACAGGCTGAGACTGCTCCAAGCAGGCTGCTCCCTGACACTCACAGTTGCCTGGTACCCAACAGAGGACAAGAGGGGAGCAACAAAGGCCAGACCTGGAGCCGCGCCCAGTGGCAGCCTTCCTGTGGCCGGGATGGTCACCTTTGCACATGGCAAGTGTAGACAGAGGGGCCATATGGAGGTGAAGGCAGTACATGGAGGTGAAGGCAGTTTGATATCTGCCAGGGTCAATAGCTCAATGACTGAGTCCCCAAAAGCCACATCACAGGGACCCACTGAAGTGTGATAGGCAATGCTCCATGGCTCTCACCTCACCCCTACTCTGAACCCAGCACTTACCCCTGCTCCTTCCACCCCCACCCACTCACCCACCCAGCCACCCCACCCCATCTAACCCCCACCTCCACCCCCACCCATTCACCCACCCAGCCTCCCTTCACCCACCCAGCTACCACCACCCCCATCTACCCTCCCACCCAGTCATCCCCCCGACCCCCTTACCCCCTCACCCACCTGCTTATCCACCCATCCATCTCCGTACACACCACCCCTTCTGTCTCCTCTGTCCTCTCTTCCTCACATTATTTTGATGCTGGTGATGTGGCAAATCACTCTGTTCACTGCTCTATCCAGGTGACTGACAGGAGAGCTGTGCTGGGCCTTGCTTTGGGGCGCAGTGGAGACCACCAGATGATAGCTGCAACAAGAACAAGCCATTTGGAGGTGATCATGCCCCACACTCACAGCCAGATGATGCCAGGGTGCATGCTGGGAATGCCTGGCTCCCATCACCACCCATACCTTCCCCTACCCCATCTGTGAACAGGTAACCACTCACCTGCCTCAGATGCCTGGGCCAGGCTGGCCACAGGACTTTTGCATTTGTGGTGCCCTGGCTTGGGACTCTCTGGGACAGATACCTGCTTACCTGCAAGGATTTGAGCTTTCTTGGTCCTCCGGGGTCCTGGGTCTACAAGACCTTCATCTCCACAACTCAGTGCCCCTCACATCATGGCCTGAGCCCTCTACACAGCAGCCTCTGACATCTGACATTTGTCTCACACCTGCTGCCAAGCCCTGTGGCCACTTCTCTTCCTCAGGCCTGGGCCACCGCCAGGTGGATAAACACACTGGTCTCTGCTCCATTCATCACTGGGTGAACAAGGGCCCTACTGTGCAGGCACTGAGGCACTGCTGTGAGGTGGAGTGGGGTATGACACTGAGGCCCTGGGGCTCCCCTCTTTTGACTCCACACCCACTGTCCCCAGCCAACTGCAAAACCTGGGGCAGATTTTCTCCTGTGACCCGTGTCTTTAGCATGAGGCAGCGGAGCTTCCCTCTCTGAGTTTCCGGTGACCACGGAGATGGGGCAAGGAGTGAGGCCATCTTTGAGATAGGGTCTCACAGAGCTTGCTGGCCTCAAACTCCTGATCTTCCCTTCTTCCATGCCAAAGACTCCGGTGACAGGTGTGTGCTTGTGCCCAAATGCTGCTGCTTTTGAGCAAAGTTTCCCTATGCTGCCCAGGTGACCTGGAAGGAGTCATTCTCCTGCCTCTACCTCCTCAGTGCTAGGACAACAAGCATGGTCTACCACACCTGACTCACGTGGCACTGGGGATGGAGGCCAGGGCTTTCTGTAGGCCAAGAAAGCACTCTACCCACTGAGCCACAAGCACTGTAATAACTGAGCCACAAGTACCCCACCTACTGAACCACAAACACTCCAACAACTGAGCTCCATCTCCAGCCACTAGGATTGTATTTTAATTTCAGTTTTAGTTTTTTAGATAATAGCTCCTATAGCCCAGGCTGGCCTCGAAACTCTTTACATATCCGAGGCTAGTCTTGAACTCCCGGTCCTCCCTGTACTTCCTGAGGGCTAGAGGAAATGCAATACAATCATGAGCTGCCATGGCCAGAGTATCCATGTGCTTTTCCGAGGCACAGTCTCCCTGTGTAGCCCAGGTTGGCCTAGAACTATACCCTCCTGCTTCAGCCTCCCTTGTTCCTGCCATCATTCTGGGCCATACAATTTCTTTTCTAATATTTTCCCTGCAAAGTCTGTGTGAGTTTGAAACACAGAAAACTGCCCAAATATGATTGGTTCTCGCATTGACCCTAAAAAAATGTAGCTCTTTTTTTTGTAAATTCAAGTGTGTGTGCACATATATGTGTATGACACTGAGTGTATGTGCCTGTGTGTATGTATTTGTGTGTATGAGCATATGCACTTCTATATGTGCCTGTATGTATATGTATATGTTTGTGAGCATTTGTGCCTGTGTGTACACATGCATGTGTGAGTGTATATATGTGTGTGAGCATGGTTCCCTGTGTTTGTGCCTGTGTGTATATGTTCATGTGTGTGTGAGCATGTGTGCACCTGTATATACATGCATGTGTGTGTTATTGTGTGTATATATATGTGACTGTGTGCCTATGTGTATATGTGCCTTTGTGTGTGTGTGTTTGGGGCAGGGGAGAGGGACAGAGAGAAGAAAGGCTTTGTAGGGGCTGCAGAGACTGCTTAGAAAGTAAAGTGCTTGCCACACTAGCACGAGGTGTGAACTCAAGCCCCAAAAAACATGTGAAAAAGCTCAGAATTCCTGGAATTCATAGGCTAGCCAATGAGAAACAGGATCTCAAAGACCAACGTTGGGGGACACCAGATGACTCCTAGTGGCAGTCATCTTTAATCCCAGCACTCAGGAGGCAGAGGCAGGTGGGTCTCTAAGTTTGAGGCCAGCTTGGTCTATGAAGTAGAAACTTAAGGGTTCTTTGAAAAGTCAGTTGTGTCGGATGGGGTTTTGCTCGGGTAAACACATGAAGGAATATTTCCCTGAAGCAGACACAGGAGAAAGGATGTTCTGCTAAAGCAAGCACGTGAAAGGACACGTGATGAAGGATTCTTTGTTAACAACATGCATGTATTGTCACCTTACATTTGGTTTTTTTGTTTTGTTTTGTTTTGTTTTTTCGAGACAGGGTTTCTCTGTATAGCCCTGGCTGTCCTGGAACTGACTCTGTAGACCAGGCTGGCCTCAAACTCAGAAATCCGTCTGCCTCTGCCTCTCAACTGCTGGGATTAAAGGCGTGCGCCACCACCACCCACCTTACATTTGTTAACAACATGCATGTATTGTCATCTTACATTGCATTTGTTGAGCTGCATTTGTCGGGACTCCATAGAGAGAAACGCACCAAAAAAACTTCTGGTAGTGTGTTTCAGCCTCTTGCCGCTTCTCTAGACGCAGGTCGATTGGTAGAGTGATGTCAGCTGATGTGAGACCTGTGGAGGACACGTGATGTTTGGAGAGATATAAATAGGATTCCACAGAATGCCGGAGGAGGGTCTGGCTTGCCGGTGCAGCTGGCTGGGCAACGCTTGTGGTTCTCCATTCACTGATCTTTACTGTGCTTCAGTGAGAAGCACAGGGAAGAACTCCTGGCATCTCTCTGTCCCTCTGGGTCCCTCTTGCTGAGGCTGAGGCCTGGCTGTCTCTGTTAGGTTGTACCACTGTTACTAACCCAACTCCACTGAACTGGATTGCTGGTGTATCTGTGAAGTGTTTTCACGTGCATCGCGCTGCCGCTGTTAAGCTGTGAACTGAACTGCTGATTTCCAGACAACACAGACAGGAGGTGCTCCAAAGAACCTTTCTAAACAGGTCCACTTCCCCTGTATTCTTGGGGGGAGGGTTTTGTTTTTTTTTTTTTTTCAAGACAGGGTTTCTCTGTGTAGCCCTGGCTGTCCTGGAACTCACTCTGTAGACCAGGCTGGACTTGAACTCAGAAATCTGCCTGCCTCTGCCTCCCAAGTGCTGGGATTAAAGGCGTGCGCCACCACCGCCCGGCTTCCCCTGTATTCTTTCTTTCCCACTACCTCTGGTAGATGGTGGGCTACAAGGGAGGTTAAAGCGTTTAAGAACCATCATTAAAAATAGGTTTTGAGGGCTGGAGAAATGGCTCAGTGGTTAAGAGCACTGACTGCTCTTCCAGAGGTTCTGAGTTCAAATCCCAGCAACTACCTGGTAGCTCACACTGATGCCCTCTTCTGGTGTGTCTGAGGACAGCTACAGTATACTTATAATCAATCAATCTTTAAAAAAATAGGTTTTGAAAAAATTAAAGTTACACTCTACACAGTGAGTTTCAGGACAGCCAAGGTTACATAAAGAGACTCTCTGTCTCAAAGAATCAAAACCAAGGTCAAGACTGGCATATGAGCATAATAGAAAAAGCCTTCTAGACATGTAAAGATAGTTTAGTCAGCTCCCCACTACCCCCAAGGCTGCCCCTGAGAGCCAGAATGCAGTGATATCACACACTCAAGATAACCAGACCCAGTCCTAGAACCCCATGATGCCCACTGCACAGCATATAAGCAGAGACCAAGAGCAATGCTCTGCTCTGCACATCTGGAGAGAGGCCACCTTGATCTGCCCTGTGGCTGGAGAGTCTCCTCCAGGATCCTGGCCCTCAAATCAGAGACTTCTGTTGGAATCTGGACCTGACAATCAGCTAAGACAGGCTTAGGACTGTAGTTAGGAACTACACCTATGAGCCTTGCACCATGGCCCTCAGCAGAGTAAATACAACTTTTGGTATACTAACTACGTGTATCTCCTTCCTGCTTCCCACTAGAAGATAGCTCTGAAGGTGAAGGTGCTTGCTGATGACCTAATGTCTACCCCTGGCATTTGTCCTCAGACCTCCACAGTATGGCAATTGCTCAGTAACACTGTAACCGTTATAGTTACTGTTGTCTTTCACTTGAGGAAAGTCTGCCATGAAAAGGTCTATGCTGAGGAAGGTGGGGCTTGCTAAAGGCCTAGGTAATCACAGGCCTCAGACACCGCTCCCTGACCCCTGGATTTGGTCCTTATTTGTGGAGAGTAATTCTGGCCTGGGATGTGGACATGGCTAAGTGACCCTCCCCCTTGTTGGCCTGATGGATTCCCCAGACCAAGGCTGTGGCTGGGCAGGCTATGCCCCACATATTTCTCCTTTGGGCGGTGGCAGGCAGCCTGGGCGCCACACGTCTCCTGGCCCAGCAGGCGTCAATCTGAAAGGGCCCCTGGGGCTCCACCAGCAGGCCCTGCCTGGCTGGGCTCCTGGAACCACTCAGCCTGGATGTCGGGAAGAGAGACTGGCCCAGACTCATGAGTTCCAGAATATCACAGCTATTGCCTGCCTGGGGCCAGAGCTAAGTCTGGATTCATGTGGGAAGGGATGTGTGCGGGTGTGTATGGGTGGGGTCATGTGTGGGTGTCGGGGGCCGAGAATGTGTATGTGTGTAGGGCATTGTGTGAATATGGGGGGCTATGTGTATGTGGGGGTCTACTGTGGGATTGTTTGCATGTATAAGGGGTGGTGTGTGTGTGTGTGTGTGTGTGTGTAGCTCCCCAGGTCTGGGTGTGGGCCATCAAGCTGGGTCATCTCTCCTTAGAGGAAAATATGGATATAAGCCATCTCTGGCTGGATACAGTCTGCAGTCTATCTTAGCACTGAGGAAATGGAAAAAGAAGGATCAGAAGTTCAAGGTCATCTTTGGACACAGAGTTAAGTTGGAGGCTAGCCTGGGCTACTACAGAAGACCCTGTCACAAGAATAGCAAAACAGCCGGGCAGTAGTGGCGCATGCCTTTAATCCCAGCACTTGGGAGGCAGAGGCAGGTGGATTTCTGAGTTCGAGGCCAGCCTAGTCTACAAAGTGAGTTCCAGGACAGCCAGGGCTACACAGAGAAACCCTGTCTCGAAAAACCAACCAATCAACAACCAACCAACCAACCAAACAAACAAACAAACAGAATAGCAAAACAACCAAACTTACAAAACGCTTGAAGCAAAACCCATTTAGAACATTCTGTGTATAAATTCCAAGTTACAGAGCCAGGCTGAGATGGGAGCCAGCCCACTAATGATCCTCACAGGCTGTGCAGGCTGTGGGTGCTCTGATTTACAGATGAACACTTACATACTGCATCACAGAAGAACCATGCTTGGACAGTACTGGAGACCTGGAGGAGGAGAGCCACAGGCAGGCAGGCAGGTAGGCAATAGGCCCTGGAAGACACCTGCAGAGGGAAGCCGGGGCACTTACACTTGGACAAACAGCCTGGGAGAGGGTCCCTGCCCCATGGAAGCCAGCAGCAGGGGTGAGCCCAGGCTGTCCCCTCCCTACTGTCCTCAGTACCAGCTCAGCTCCTGCCCTCCCTTCAGTTCTGACTCCCTTTTCCACAGCTCCCTGAAGGGCCCAACTGTGGCTGTGGCTCCAGCCACATGGTCCTGAGCCCCAGCCCCGTGCCTGACTTGTGGCAGTCACCCGTTAGGCTGCTGTGTGCTCCTGCCTCAGCTGCAGGAGGCACTTGGGAGGCCACAGGTCTGCCCAGTAGTGGTGGTTTTCTGGAGAATTCCAGCGCTGGTCAGCAAGAACAGCCCCAGGCCTGTTGGGAGCCAAAGAAAACAGGAGGTAGCTCAGCCAGCAGAGAGGATGCCATAGGGACCTGGCCTCTCAGAACACAGCCACCTCCAGCCTTCCTCTGCAGGGCTGTTTGCCCTCCTTCGCCCCCCACCCCTGTGAGTCCAAAGACAACTTGGGCACTGTTCTTGGCTAGCCTCACTCTCTGATTGTTTTTAAGCCCCAGGATCTTGCCAGCACACTGTATGTGTGGTGTTCATCTATCCAGAATCCCAGGCTCATTCCTACTGAGGACTATTGCTGAGCAGTTCCCACTAGAGCCCCATCACCTCTGGGTAATAGTGTAACCATTTCCACACCCACCTTGGCTGCCTCTGACAGAGGCTGGGACTGCTTCCTGCAGTGTTCCCCAGCAGATACCTAGCAGGAGATATGATCCACAACAGGCACATTTGTGTAAAACATGGATGTACCAGAAATCTACATATCCTCCGACATGCCCCACCAACTCCCACCTCACTCCCTGCCCCCACCACTGGAGCTAACCCCCCTGCTTCCTATGACTGATCTTTTTACTCTCTTTGTTCCCTGGACTGTCTGTGTCCTCCAGGCAGCCCTCCATGGTTTCTTCTTGGAACAAGAGATCTTCTTGGGTTGCAGTAGCCCCAAGAGGGCTAGTCCCCCTCCCCTGAGCCCAGTTTCTCTGTCTACAGACTGTGAGTCCTGGAAGGCCAGGTGGAGAGGGTTAAAGCTCGTGGAGGCTGAGGTGTTTTATAGCTCAGAGTGTGGCTGGCCCGGGAAAGATTTTCAGTTCCCAACCAGTCTTATTTTTATGACAGGCTGTCTCCCCGGTGGCTGGGGAACAAAGCTTAGTACAGTTCAGTGAGAAGAGAACCCCAGGGAAGCTGAGGTTCCTTCCTCCACCCCATCCCCAGCACCACCACTGTCTTCTCAACAGTGCAAAAGGGGAAATTGAGGCAAGGACATCATTTATTCAGGATTCTGTTTGTTTGGAGGTGCAGGGAGGGGGGCGGAGGAACCCTTACAACCCCCTGCTGACCTGGGCTGAGTCACACCCTTAGGTCCCTTTTGCAGGACTTTGAAGTGCAGAGGGAGTGTGGGAGCCAGAGTGGGTGAGTTGGGACCTCTTGATTACTTATGACTTTGTTTCCCCAATGTTATCTGCGGGGACAGATGAAGATTGTCTTGCATACAACAGGCACTCAGTGGTGAATCAGAGTGAGTGGAGAGCCCCAATTGACTCTCCAAGGCTCATGCCTTTCTCTCCTCAGACCCCACCATATACTGATCAGCTGCGGGTCATCCCGCAGGGCCGTGGGGCGCGGCCCTGAATGCAGAGCCCGGCCTGTTTACCTTGTGGCGGGCTCTGGGCAGGGCCGCGGGGGCTGTCCCGGACCCGGCGCGGGGATAAATAGGCCGCGGGCTCGAAGGCGCAGACAGCAGCTGCAGCTCCGCCGCCATGGGCCCCACTGCCTGCGTTCTAGTGCTCGCCCTGGCTATCCTGCGGGCGACCGGCCAGGGCCAGATCCCGCTGGGTAAAGCCGCTTAGTAGGGGACATGCGTGGACAGGAGGCCCCTCAGTTCCCTCCAGGCTCATGATTCTTGCTTCTCAGAACTTGGGGGTCTGCTCTCCAGGAACGTCCGGGGTTCCTGAAAAATGAAGCGGCGGGTGGAGCTTGGATGGCCCCGGAGGTGGCGGGAGGGGTGATGGAGTGGTTGGGTCACCCATCACTGGCCCCTGTGGACGCAGGTGGAGACCTGGCCCCACAGATGCTGCGAGAACTTCAGGAGACTAATGCGGCACTGCAAGACGTGAGAGAGCTGTTGCGACAGCAGGTAAGGAAACAGAGACAGCAGCATGGAGACAGAACAGGGACAGGGGCATACAGAGGGGACTAAGAATGGTAGAGAACAGAGAGAAAGACAGCGCGGGGTCAGAACAGGTGCAGGAGACACATCGCAGTGACGAGGGGGAACAGAAGGGACAGAAAAGGACAGAGAGGAAAAACAGAGCAGGGAAGAGAGGACAGGGCGCGGGACAGAGAGGATGGAAACAGGGCTAGGGACAGGATTCTGGGACTGGATGCACAGAGTCAGAGACAGGGAGACAGGGACTCTGGAATGGGTTTGTGCAAAGGCGGATGTAAAGGGGGTAGTTGTGGGCACCGGGCTTCCCAGGAAAGAGGGGTCGTGGGAAGAGGAGGGGGACCGAGAGGAGGCGCATGGGAAGGGGTCCCGCTGACTTCCTGCCCGGCAGGTCAAGGAGATCACCTTCCTGAAGAATACGGTGATGGAATGTGATGCTTGCGGTGAGCACAGACCGGACCCAAGGGCCGGAGGAAGGGTGGGGGCACAGAGCGAAAAGGAGGAAAAGGGCTGGGGAAGGAAGCTGGCGGGGGCGAAAGCAGACAGCGACCGAGCGGACTGGACGACGGAAAGAAGGCCCGGGAGATGCGCGAAGACCAACGACAGGGCTGGCAGGAGGACCGCGCGGCCTCAGGGCGCGCGCGCGCGCGGACCTGCCCAGTCCCAGCTTGGGCTAAACCGACCCCCCCGAGGGGCGTGGTCCTGAGGGGCCCCACCCCGGGCGGGGGTCAAGCCCATCTTGTGGGCGGGGCCGGACAGGCGCCTCCTCTGGGCGTGGCCTAGGTTGGCTCCTCTCCCGGGCGTGGCCTAACTTCTGCGGGTCCGCAGGAATGCAGCCCGCACGCACTCCAGGCCTGAGCGTGCGGCCAGTGCCGCTCTGCGCACCCGGCTCCTGCTTCCCCGGCGTAGTCTGCTCCGAGACAGCTACGGGCGCGCGCTGCGGCCCCTGCCCTCCTGGCTACACCGGCAACGGCTCGCACTGCACCGACGTTAATGAGGTGCGCGGGCTCTTCACACCCCCGCCATCCTGTCCTACCCGGGCCGACCCCACCACAAATTCCCTCCATCCGACGACGCCCCCCTCATCCACTGAGGGTGTTTTCCTGGACCAGCCCCTCGCAGCCCGGGGCTCCAAACCAGAAGACCTCACGTCTAACAGGGGGGGTCCATCACTATCTCAGACGCACACTCTGACCACTCCTTTTGTCCCTACCGACGCCCACCCCAACGACCACTTGGGCGCCGGGGGTGTCTCTCTCCAACCCTCCTCACCACTGGGGCGTCCTCGCCCGGAGCACGTGTCTACTTTGGAGAGTCGCCCTCCCAGACGGGGCTATCGCCGCCGTGCCTGCACGCCCAGGCGGCCACTTCCTCCCTCGGCTGGGGATGCCCGCCCCGCAAGTTCATTTCCTCACCCCTAAGAGGTCACAACTCCATGCCCATAAAGGCAAAGTCGTCAGCGACCCTCGGGTTCTCTATCCCGTGTGGCACCCTACTTCAAGAGCTGGCTGATGATGGCCCTTAAGCGCCCTGGAATGCAGACGCATGCCAATCTGCATTCTCTGCATTGAGTTCGCGCCCAGCCTGGTATACATGGTGTGTTCCAGAGCAGGCAGAGCTAAGCAGTGAAATCTTGTCTCCAACAAAACAAACCCCTGTCCACATCCGGGAAGCCCCAAGGTGCGGCTCTGGCGGTCCACCTTGGGACCCCTAATCCTGTGTGCTTCTTTCTCACAGTGCAACGCTCACCCCTGTTTCCCGCGTGTGCGGTGCATCAATACCAGCCCTGGCTTTCACTGCGAAGCCTGTCCCTCTGGGTTCAGTGGACCCACCCACGAGGGCGTGGGACTGACCTTCGCTAAGACCAACAAACAAGTAAGGGAAGCCGGGGACCCTACATTTATGGCAGAAGGGAATGAAAGTCATTTTGTCCAGAAAACTCGCTCCAAAGAGAAAGTTCTTGCAGCGGGGGTGGGGTGGGGGGCAGGTTGCAAAGAGGCGTGGCCCATGGGAAACGTGTGTTGTCTGCCCGTGGTCTCAATCCTTCAGGTTTGCACGGATATTAATGAGTGTGAGACCGGCCAGCACAATTGTGTTCCCAACTCCGTGTGCGTCAACACCCGGGTAAGGAAGGCAGGGATGGTGAGGTTGACCCCATCAAGGTCCAAGTGGGTGACCCGCTGACTGCCTGCGCCTGCACCCAGGGCTCCTTCCAGTGCGGCCCCTGCCAGCCCGGTTTCGTGGGCGACCAGACGTCAGGCTGCCAGCGGCGTGGGCAGCACTTCTGCCCCGATGGGTCACCCAGCCCGTGCCATGAGAAAGCAAACTGCGTCCTGGAGCGGGACGGCTCGAGGTCTTGCGTGGTGAGTGCAGGAGCAAAGGTCGTGGAAGAGGGGTCCCGGAGCTCCGGCGTACATGGATATTTCCACCATCTCCCCTATGCAGTGTGCAGTCGGCTGGGCCGGCAACGGGCTCCTGTGCGGTCGCGACACGGACCTGGACGGTTTTCCTGACGAGAAGCTTCGCTGCTCAGAGCGCCAGTGTCGCAAGGTGGGCATGACCAGGAGGGCGTGACCCGGAGGGTGTGGTGAGCACGGTAGACACGCGCCTCACCCCACCCTACCCCCCCATCCCCGCTCCCCAGGACAACTGCGTGACGGTGCCCAATTCGGGGCAGGAGGATGTGGACCGGGATGGCATTGGAGATGCTTGTGACCCGGATGCAGACGGGGATGGAGTCCCTAACGAGCAAGTAAGGCTGTGTAGGATCATCTGTGGGCAGGACTTGGTGGCAGCATGACCTCCAAGGTCACGCTAGTTATCTAGCTTCCAGCAGAGGGACCAGACCTTCTTGGAGATGGGCTGGTCTGAAAAATGGTCTTTAAAATTTATTTATTTATGTATTTATTTGTGGGTATGTGCACGAACGTGTGTTCTCACAAGTGTGACACAGTGTGGAAGACTAAGGGTTACTTGCAGGAGTCTGTTCTCTCTTTACATCGTAAGCTCCAGGAAGACAGAACTTTTCCTACTTCCCTGTCTGGCAACTAGGACATGATCTCTGTCTCATGCTGACTTTGCCTTCTACTTGCCCTGCCTTCTAGGACAATTGCCCGCTGGTTCGAAACCCAGACCAGCGCAACTCGGACAGCGATAAGTGGGGAGATGCCTGTGACAACTGCCGGTCCAAGAAAAACGATGATCAGAAAGATACAGACCGGGATGGCCGGGGCGATGCCTGCGACGACGACATAGATGGCGACCGTGAGCATGGCTGGGGAGTGAAGGGTGGAACCCATCTCTCAGTGACCTGCAAGGCTTGGAACTGAGTGGTGGCTTGGTCTAGAGTGCCCTGGTGTGGCTAAAGTCAAGCAGAGGGAAACATGAAGCCAGGTCTGGGAGAGAAGAGGGCTGGGACATGAGGGGTGGGGTACCCAGTTTAACATCCCTTGTGGCTTCAACATGATGCATAGCAGAGAATGGCCTAGAACTCCTGATCTTCCTGCCTTCCCCTGCTGAGTATTGGGACTGACAGCTGTGCACAACTGTGTCCTGCTTGACCATCCTTTTTTCTTATCTTTTATGTATGTGAATACATTGTTGCTGTTGCTACCTTCAGACACACCAGAAGAAGGCATTTGATCCCTTTACAGATGGTTGTGGGCCACCATGTGGTTGCTGGGAATTGAACTCAGGACCTTTGGAAGAACACAGCCAGTGCTGAGCCATCTCTCCAGCCCTTGGCCATCCTTTTTTATTTGACATTATTGTTGTTACTGTTTTTGAGACAGGGTCTCTCTCCATAGCCCCAGCGGTCCTGGAACACACTCTATAGACCAAGCTGGCTTAAGACTCACAGAGATCTGCCTGTCTCTGCCTTTTGAGTGTGGGATTAAAGGAGTGTGCCACTATGCCTCACTTTAATTTTTTTTCATTAACTTATTTTTAGTATGCTTCAGGCTCTTCTAAGCCTTCCTCGGCCCCTGTGCCCTTCTTCACTCCCACCTCAGCACCCTAAATCTGCCCTCAGCTTACTTGCATTTCTAATCTCCTGCCTGCTACCCCAGGCCCAGTCAGGGTAGAGGCCAATGACCACTCTGCCCAAGATCTTACATGGCTGGTGGTTCTTTCTCTCTCTGAAGCACAGTAAATTCTTTCCTCACTTTATTTTTTTTAAATCGTGTTTTATTTGATCCCCCCCCCCAAGGCAGGGTCTCAGTGTGTAGTTTGATCTGTTCTAGAACTCACTCTGTAGAGCAGGCTGGCCTTGAACTCACAAAGATTTGCCTGCCTCTGCCTCCAGAGTGCCAACAGGCGTAGCAACTTTGTAATGTTTAACTGATCTATCCTGTGTCCATGCACCTGTGTATGCATGGGTGTGCAAGAGTGGTATGACACACACTTGGAGGTCAGAGTGCCTGCATTGCAAGAGTGAGTTCTCTCTCACCACACCAGCCCCACCCCTTATGATCTGTGTTGGGACGGTACCATCCTAGCTTGGCCCTAGTCTCGGGATCCTACCTTCGTTCTCTGATTTACCTCAGGAATACGAAATGTAGCTGACAACTGTCCCCGGGTGCCCAACTTTGACCAGAGTGACAGTGATGGTGATGGTGTTGGGGATGCCTGTGACAACTGTCCCCAGAAAGATAACCCAGACCAGGTGGGCCACTTTCTATGTGCACTTTAGTTTGGGGAGCATAATGGATCCTGCCAAGAGCATTCTGAGGGTGGGGGTTCTTGGGGTGGGAAGGACCTGGCTGTGGAGTTGGAGTGGGAATGGCTACTGAGTACCTAGCCCTGACTGTGACCCTTGATGCCATTCCAGAGGGATGTGGACCACGACTTTGTGGGCGATGCCTGTGATAGTGACCAAGACCAGTAAGGAGCCCTTGGGAAGGTAGCAATGGAATGTTGCATGACAACCCCCTTCCAGAGTCTCATGTCCCATTTCCACACTCTAGGGATGGGGATGGTCACCAGGACTCCCGGGACAACTGCCCCACAGTACCCAACAGTGCCCAGCAGGACTCAGATCATGATGGCAAGGGCGATGCCTGTGATGATGATGATGACAATGACGGAGTTCCTGACAGCCGGGACAACTGCCGCTTGGTGCCTAACCCTGGCCAAGAGGACAATGACCGTAAGGATGGAGTGATCGTGGTTATTGAGACCACCTGGTGTGGTCTCTGGTGTGGACTTGGTCAGTAACAGGTGTGGGTGTGGCCAGCAGCTGGTATGAGGAGCCAGAGGTGCCTGGTGTGGGCGTGGTCAGCAGTTAGTGTAGGCTATTGGTGGAGGGTGGGGGCTGAGCTGAGCCCTACCTTCTTTCAGGGGATGGCGTGGGTGATGCGTGTCAGGGTGACTTCGATGCTGACAAAGTTATAGACAAGATCGATGTGTGCCCGGAGAACGCCGAGGTCACCCTCACCGACTTCAGGGCCTTCCAGACGGTTGTGTTGGACCCCGAGGGTGATGCGCAGATCGATCCCAACTGGGTGGTACTCAATCAGGTGCGGCTAGGGCTGGGGTAGCAGTCTAGGGGGGTCCAGGTGCCACCTCAGCAAGACCTCCACCACTCGGCACTGGCCTGAGCCCCTTGTTCTTCTGACCTCACCAGGGAATGGAGATCGTTCAGACCATGAACAGTGACCCTGGCCTGGCTGTGGGTGAGGCGGGGCAGGGCTATGGGGCGTGACCACGGTGAGCTTGGCCACTCTAATCATGGGAAGAGTAGGGCTAAGGGGGTTAGGACAAATGGCAGGTTGTAGGAGTGGTCATAGGTGGGTGGGTCATAGGCCATGGAGAGACCAGGGCTGGTTGGTCAGGATCTAGGAAGGGCTGGGTGGGGCCTTTGGGGCATTGCTGTGGGATGTGTGACCCCTGAGAGCTAGGGATTGGAAGTGTCTGAGGATGTGGCCAATGCTATGTTGGGGTGCGGCCTTGTTTGGAGAAGCAGGTCTTGTTTGGAGGGTCAGGGCCTGACTTGGAGGTGTCCAGAGCAAGCATGCTTCTGGAGACCCCCTTCCTCTCCCCTCCTACAGGATACACAGCCTTCAACGGCGTGGACTTCGAGGGCACATTTCATGTAAACACCGCCACTGATGATGACTATGCTGGCTTCATCTTCGGCTACCAAGACAGCTCGAGTTTCTACGTAGTCATGTGGAAACAGATGGAGCAGACGTACTGGCAGGCCAATCCCTTCCGGGCCGTGGCTGAGCCAGGGATTCAGCTCAAGGTGCTGGCTGGGCTGTGCCCTCCAGGTCCCTGTGCCCACACACATTATATACTCTTCAGCCTTCACCGCCAAAGCCTTCGTAGCCCTCCAGCATTGTCCCATGGCCCTCAAAGTTGTCACCACTCCTCATTCTTATGCCCAGCCCCCACCCTCCCACCACCATTGCCACGGGGTTAAATCCTCGACTCACAGGCCCATAAATACCTTCTCTGGAGGGTCAGAGAAGATGCCGCCTTGTTACAGTGCTTGGGGCACACTCAAGGGAACTGGAGTTTGGACCCCCCTGAACCCACCTAAATGCTGGGTATGGATGGTGATCCACCTGTAATTCCAGCCTGGAAAGGTAGAAACAGGATCCCTAGAGATACTAGCCACACTGGGAAACCCCAGGCCTTATGGAACAGGATAGAAAAGCTACTTAAGGACGACTCTGACAGCTTCTGCCCTTCGCGCACATGTGCATGCACCCACACAGGTTCAGAAACGTGCATACTCTGAGAGAAAAAAATTGAAGATAGACCCTGTCTCAAAAAAAAAAAAAAAAAAGAAAAGAAAAAAAGGGGGGGACTACCCCTTGGGATCATCACGTGTCCCTTCGGGCTCCCAAGCCTGTCACAGAGCCCTAGATTTCCCTGGACACCCCAGATCCTCCTACAGACACCTCACAACAGGTCCCCAGGTCTGTAGACCCCAGTTTATCCCAGCAGGCTGCCGCCTCCTATATCCTTATATCCAGGCCCTCTAGATCCCCTAAAGTATACCTGTATTTCCAGCATTCATACAGACTCCTGGCTCCACTACCCACAGTGGTCCAGCCAAGAGCCCTCACTTGCCCTCTTGAAGCAAGGACCTTCCCTATACTCCACCATTCATAACTCCCACCTGCTCTACCAGACAGGGGTCTGATCTGTTTCCTCTCCTGCCTGTGGCAGGCTGTCAAGTCCTCTACAGGTCCCGGGGAACAGCTCCGAAACGCACTGTGGCACACGGGGGACACAGCATCCCAGGTGCGGCTACTGTGGAAGGATCCTCGAAACGTGGGCTGGAAGGATAAAACATCCTACCGCTGGTTCCTGCAGCACCGGCCTCAAGTTGGCTACATCAGGTGGGCATGGCTCTGCCGCTGCTGAGCTGTGCTTTGCTGCTGATCCAGGAGAAACGGGCTCCGTTTACAGTACATCATGGTCTTACGGGGAGATGCCAGGACCCCAGTACCTCCTATGTACAGGGCACCTGACACACATTCTCACAGAGGGAAACTGAGGCAGGGGCCCCAACACCAGCCCTTATTTTGAGTAGGAACTAAAGATGAAGGGGGTGGCAAGCAGGGAACCCTACCTCAATGGTCCTCTATCACAGGGTGCGGTTCTATGAGGGTCCTGAGCTAGTAGCTGACAGCAACGTGGTGTTGGACACAGCCATGCGTGGTGGCCGCCTGGGTGTCTTCTGCTTCTCCCAAGAGAACATCATCTGGGCTAACCTGCGCTACCGTTGCAATGGTGAGAGAGAGGCCAGCGGGCTGGACCCAAAAGGCTCCAGAAACCTCTCTCACCTCTTGCCTTTCAATCTGCAGATACAATCCCTGAGGACTACGAGAGTCACCGGCTGCAGAGGGTCTAGGGACCAGTGGGGTCCCGCTGCCTGATGGACTGTGGTGGCATAAGCTACGGGTGTCTGGGGGGTCTGGCATCCCTCTGAAGGGGTGTCTGGCCTGGGGAGGAGAGGCAAATAAAGTGTGTATGTGGGGGACTGGCTGGCTTTGGTCGCTGCTAAAGGGGCACTTTGTGGAGGGGCCTTCAGGAGGCCCTAGGGTCTGTACTCTAGTCACTGAGATTGTCAAGAGCATGCAATTCACTACAGGTGGTGACAGCCCTGGAATATTCTAAGGTAAGATCAGATGGCTGCCTCCAAGTTTGAGGAACCCCAGTCACTGAATGGCTCAGTGGAAGGTGTTCAAGGGGCTCACACCTATGTGGGGCTCAGCCACAGGAGGATGAGGTAACCTGGACGGAGACTGGAAAAAGAGGAAGAGGCCCAGACGAAAACATTGGGTTTTTATTACATTTCATTACAAAGGGCGCAAAAATACAAAGAAGCGTCTGCGCCAGAAGGTGGGGCGGGCGGCCGTGCGTGCCCTGAGCAACCTGACCCCCAACTGCGGTGCCCATGCGCACGGTCCACAGACATCCGCAGCGGAGTGCGCATGCCGGGGGCAGAGCCAGCCTGGGCACGGGGAGGGGAATGTGGGACCAGCCATTTGCATATATCAAAGGGGCACCCCAGCCCATGGCGTCCTGTTTCCAACTAAGGGGTGAGATGGGGCCTGAGAAACAGAGCCTGGCCTCTGGAGTTATGGCCACAGCCCTGTCCTCATGTCCCCCTGTGACCAGAACTGCTGGGTTGGATTAGGCTAGACCTTACCCCATGTGATGGATCCCTAGCCCCAAGGAAAGGCTGAGTGCAGAAGGGACTGCTGGTCCCATTGTGGGGCTCTGCTGCTATCCCTACCCTGACCAGGAGGTTGGGCCCCTGAGCCCAGCAGGGTTGAGAAAGAGGAAAACTGAGGTTCAGGGCACCCCATGGCCTTGGGAGTAGCCCAGCACCCAGGCTCGAGAGGATCCAAGTCCCTCCATCTTCTGCCCTGACAGGGAGATGTGGCTATGACCAATGGGTGGCAGGCATTTGTGCCACACTGAGGGCCATGCCTGAGACAGAAATGATCAGGGTCGCCAAATCACCCACCAGATCCCTGAAGGAAGAGGCCCCCTGGGAGCCAAGGTGGAAGGGATATAA
Source organism: Mus caroli (assembly GCF_978045245.1). Classification (NCBI taxonomy): domain Eukaryota; kingdom Metazoa; phylum Chordata; class Mammalia; order Rodentia; family Muridae; genus Mus; species Mus caroli. The sequence goes on along the minus strand of NW_028227265.1, from coordinate 59,068,972 downwards.
AAAGGACCAGGTACCACCACACCAGAGGCAGACCACATGGGGTAGACTGCACCACGGTGTCTTCACCTGGACAGCTCTGAGGGACAGCAGCCAGACCTAGGGCACAACTCTACAACCCATGCCTGTGCACACAGCTGCATCAAGACCCTGATACCAGCAGCCCTCTCAGCCTGTGCTAAATCTCTGCAAAATAAAAAACCCTAGGCCCACTGTGAGAAGAACAGCAGCTGACACTGGTGCAGGTTTGCCGTCCCCATGCCTTTTGCCCACTCTTGTCCTGACCCGAGCGTCAGGTCTCTTGACATCAAGTCCAGTGTGACAGCTGTCAGCCATCTTTGGGTGCTGTGCAGTAGCACATGGGTCTCACTAGGGGGCCCCCCTGTATAAGAGTCTTCCAAAGAGTTGAAGGCTAGGCTAAGTACCAGTGGACTTCCCAGAGCCACACTGGATAGTGTTGCAGGAAGGGGACATGACAGGGCCTTGGGTCAAGGGGACAAGCCATTTCTTAGGATACAGAAAGGGGCTGGGTCCAGCTGCATTGTTGTTCTGTGGGGCTTTGGGTAGATCACCAAGGTTAACTGAGGCAGCTGGGCATAGAGTTATCAAGACGCCCCAGTCCTGTTTCTGAGTCAGGGAAGTGGGCTGGACAGCCACATGGCTGAGGAGGGGCTTGGCTGAAGCTGGTGACACATGGGTAAGGTGGAGGGGAAAAAAAAACAGGCCTGGCTCACGCATCTGACCTCTCAAGGGCCAGGTGTCTAAGCCTGTCCTGAGAGAGCATGAATGTGGGCAGAGGGTCTATGTACACGTTGCAAGGTGGCTGCTCCCAGCACAGTTCAACGGGTCACAGTATATGCATGTCACCAGCTGAGGCCCCCACAGCCTTGAGCTATCATCTTGGGATGTCTTGGCAATACAGGGGTATTATCGGTCAGGTGACCTATGTCTAGAAAACAAAGACACCTCCCAGGAGTCCCCCTGACAGCAGCTAGGCCCAGGGGAGGGAAGGGTGACCCCTTTGGGAACATGCATGCACCCGAGTGCTGGCTCCTGGCTGGGCCAGAGAGCTCATGAGATGCTCACAGCTGCCTGGGGCACTGAGGCAGGGACGTGTCACCTCATCACAGGACTTGGCAATGAACTGGTCACATTAACACAGCTACATGCACTCTTGGTTTCAGAGCACTGAAAGCCAGGCCACCAGCTTAGGAGGGCCATGGGTCATATCTGTCCTGCCCTGGCTCACTGAGAACTCAGACGGCCAGTGAGTGACTGGACCCCAGCTACCCTGTCAGCCTCTCAGCCCTGTTGAGGCCATTTGCTCAGACTTCTACAGCTGGAAGAGAGTCCCACCCCACTGTGTGTGCTTTCCAGCTTGCCAGTGCTGGGGTGACAGATGCGTGCCACCACATACGTTTGATGATGATGGTGACGGTGATGATAAAGTTCCCACTATTTCCTTCAAGTCCTTACCGTGGTGACAGAAAGGCCTGAGACCTGGACAGGTGACCTGGACAAAGCAATGCTGTGTCTTCAGGCCCAGGGGAAGGGGAATAGCAATGAAAGGGTGGCAGCTTTCTCATGCAGGCGACCGCCTAGGTGCTTGGGGAGAGACACACACAGCTTGTGTGCTCTCCAAACCCCCAGCGTGGGCAGTGGGCAACGGCACAGAGAAACAGTGAAGCCTTCGGGGCAGAGGCAGAGGGCATGCCAAGCTATGACCTAGGCTGGTGGGGATCAGAACTTCCAGGCCAAAGGTGACCCAGGCCCACAGCCCCCACTTAGCCACTGCTAAGGCCTGGCAGACGCCTTAGAGATCCTCAGAGGGAGAGGGTTCTCAGGAGGCTCCAGTGAAAGTAAAGGCCTGTTCCCAGGATGTGTTCTGCGGTTCTACAGACACGCCCAGCCACCAAGACCCTGCATCCAGTCCCATCCTTGCCCACCCAGCTCTTTGGAGTTGAGACTAAATGCCAGTAAGCCCAGGTCCGGGGTGAGCAGCCCAGGTGCCCCAGCTTGCAAGTGCTCCAGGCTAGTGTTCCAGTTAACTTTTAAAAAGGTAAAGGAGGGACTGGGGGGCTAGTTAACACATGCTGCCAGGCAAGTCTGGGGGGTCAGCTACCAAATGCCAACAGAAACGGAAGGAAAAGCAGAACCACCAGGGCTGCTGCCTCCCGAGCCCCAGATCCTAAACAGCAGGAGGGACAGGTCACGGGGCTGGAAGAGTGAGGAGAATGTGCAGGTGGCCCGTGACCCTCCATCCCAGTGCCACCATACTGACCTTTGTCCAACAGGGGGCAAGGATGGTGAGAGTGAGCCAAGGAGGGGCACCGGCTGCTTCAGTGGCTCTGTCCATACCACATTCGGCCATAGGTCGATTGTCACGCTGCAAGAGCGCTCAGGAATATAAAAGGCAGCCATCCAAACAGTGTTTATTCTGGTCCAGGTCGGCCCCGTCACTCTGCTGTCTTTGCCCTGGGCTCGGTGGGCATGCATGACCTGACCAGGGCTGGGGATGGCGGTGGGGAGGGGGGCAGGATGGAGGAAGGCAGTGACAGCTGACAACAGTCGAATGGATGGCGCACCTAAGCCTCTGGGCGCTCCACACCCACGCCCCGGCCCTCCTCACACAGCACATCTGGAAGTGAATGACACTTTGGGTATCTGATGAGGGCTCTCACATCCCCAGTGAGGGGTGAGGGAGCGAGCATGGGGAACATCCATGGGGGCCAGGCACTCACAGCCTCGGCCATCAGCCTGACCCCAGGTGGATGGATGGACAGACAGATAGCCAGCCTAGTACACAGCGGCCTCACGCACGCCAGGCATCATGGGAGGTGAACGACCGGGGTGGCGGGGGGCTGGCAGGGGCACTGGGCAGCATTGCAAGCTCAGAACCACAAGCTTGGCCGTTGGCAAAGGGGGACGCCATTGCCGTCCCCAGGTTTGGGGCAGCGCCGTTGGAGACTGACCAGCGGCAGGCAGCTGGTGGGCACAGCCACTCACAGGCGGTCCATTCGGAAGGTGTCCTCGGTGGCTGGGTCGGCTAAAACCATGTCTGGGTCATTCAACATATGGAGTCCGTCCAGGGTCAGAGGGTCAATCTTCAGCTCATCCAGCGGAAACTGGTGGTCCGAATCAAAGCTGACATCACTGACTCCTGCCAGTGTGCTACTCAGTTCCTTAGAGAGGCTCGGCGGTGACTCTCCTGTCACTGTTGGGTGGGGACAAATGACATAGCTCAATCTTGGCTCCAGGGAAGCAGACACTGGGCCATTTTCCCCGTGTGAGAAGCAGAAGTGGAGGGGGCAGCTCACCCCAGGGATTGTTCTGCAGGGCGAACATCACAATATCTAGGGTGTTCTGTGTACTGTGGTGGGGTAGACACTGGCACTGGGTGGCGTGAGCCAGGGAGACATGGCTCAGCAGTCTGCAGAGCATAAGCTGGTCCCAGCACTGAGGGCAGAGATCTGCAAAGCCACATTCTTGGTAGCAGATGGCAGTGTGACCTGCAGGACACACTCTGACCCAGAGTCCGAGGTGCACAGATGGGTCATACTGTCAGGGAGGTGCCTAACAGGTGCCCAGGTCTAGAAATGAGACATAGCCATTCCGTCTAGTTTGGTAGGTCTGTCAGATTAGATGGGGTTCTAAGCACAGAGGCCGTCCTATAAGCCACAGGGGTCCTCAGGGTTCGCCCTCTGTCCCGAGTGTGCCACAGTGCCCACAGGAGGGGAGTGACACTGTCCCCAACAGACCTAGACTATACTGAAAGCATCCCTTTTCGGGGCTTATAAAATAGAGGGAGATGGTTATGGGGAACTTGGGGTGGGGCAGACATTGGAGAAGCTGGGTTCTGGGTTAGATGGTTTGAGGCTTGGCCATACTGCTCTCTGCAGGATGGAAGGGCCTGTCCCTTGGGTATGCAGGTTCTGGGTTCTGTCAGCAAGTGACAGACCACTACTGGGTTGAAGTATGACCAGCTTGGTCCTAAACAGAGGACCCAGTGTGTGGTGTGTGGCGAGTCTCCCTGGTTGAAGAAGAGGACAGAGATTATAAAAGAGGACTGGATCCCAGTGTGAGGTGAGGAGCGAAAGGGAGCACAGCTGTAGTGTGAGGCCAGGGCAGAGCACACTGCCGCGATGGCCGGGGTGGCAGAGTGGACCATGAGGAGGGAGCTGTGGGGTGATCACCAGTGCCCTGTGTGCTGAGGCAGCTGAGGCTCACAGCGCAGTGTGAAAGGATGGCTGGGGTGGAGACAGAGTCCAGTGTGAGGAGACCCTGAAGGGTAGAACCTGTGTTGTAGTTGCAGTGGGTTGCAGGGATGCCTGGGCTTCTGTTCCCCATCCTGTGGGAGAAGCCAGCCTCAGCCCAATCCCCTTGTCTGACAGGGGCTCTGTGAAGGTACTTTTCATGCCCATCACCCCAGGACTTACCCGTGAGGATGATGTTGGGGATTCCACCGTGGCCTGTGTAGCCGAGCTGCTGCGGGTCCTGTAGGCCCCCGTGGCTCCCGCTCAGACCCATCATGGCAGCCTGGGAATAGTTGAGTGTGGAGCCTGGGTTGTACAGGCTGCTGGAGCTGATGGCGTTCTCCATCATGTTGAACTGCTCCAGCTATGAAGGGAAACCACAAGACAGGCCATGAGGACAATGGACGGCTATGGCTCCTCCCACCCGAGGCTGCTCCTCACACCCACAGCCTAGCTGGCAAGATGGTGGATGGACAATAGATAGGAAATCAAACTCCAGGCCACCACCAAATCCTCCCGGCTTCTCCATCCAGCAGCCCCCACCATGCCACTGCTCGGTGCTTGAGGCCTGCCCTTCCTCCCCTGTGACCTTGACCTCCACTCTGCAGGATGTACAAAGGTCAAGGGGGTGTGGTCAAGTCATCCTTCCAGGGCCTTTGCTTCCACAGCCCGACAGCAGGATGCGGGTAGAGCAGTGAGGCCCGGGCACCCGCTCACCTGGCGGGACAGAGCATTGGCCTGCCTGGCTGTCATCTGCTGCTCATAGTACGCATCCCCAAACACGCTGCCCAGGGTGGACGTGTGCTGTGGACAGAAGAGAAGCCCGCTGTGGTTGCAGCCTGAGTCCCAGGAGGTGGTGGGGCGGGTGCCTGTGCAGGGGTCCTGGAGTCTTGTGTCTCCCACAGCCCAGGTGGATGGGATAAAGACCCCTGGGGACTCCCACAGGGTGGAGATCACAGACATTTATCTTGGAGTGCTCAGAGCGGTGATTGATTCTTCCCATATCCACCTCAGGGGCCTCTGATGCTCCCCAAAGCACTATCCCATCTACTCCCCTAGAGCCTGAATCTTGGAAACATCACTTCCTAGGGAGCAGGGACCGCAGGGGAGGTGCTGGCTAACCCTGAAGCTGAGGACGGGAGTGACAGTCAGTATGTGCATGCCCTGTTTGGGGTGTATATTCTTGGAGAAAGGACATAGGACACACTGTCTAGATAGTACAGTGCACAGGGCACAGCAGGGGACAAGCCACTGCCTGGGGCTGCCTGCCTCTGAGACCCCAGGCTCTGTGGGGTGGAAATCCCATCACACTGCTTGTTAGCTAAGGCTAGCTGAGCTCTCCTGTAGGCGCATCAAGGCTCTGCCTGGAGCTGGCTAGGACATGGACAAAGGGGAATAGGTGGCCACAGACGTAGCTAAGTCACACTAAGGCACCCATCAGTCCCAGCTAGACTTGTGGCTCTCACAAGTCAGATCCCAGATGCTCCTGAGTGTGAGCGCACTGTGCAGTGTAACTGCCTGGCTGCAGTCTAGCAGTGTGTCCACGGCCTCCAGCTTCCAAGAGCACCACCTAGGCTGAGCTCACTGTCTACTCCCTGAAAAGTGGCAGACTTGGCCCCATCAAACCCTGCTACTGTAAGACTCCACAGCCTCACCAGCAGCTAAGTTTCATCAATGGGAAGGGACAGAGCTTCTAAGATGGTGGCTGATTCTGTCCCAGAGCCTTGTGAGGCTGCCCTTGAAGGGAGCAACTCAGGGGTGGTGCACTAACCTGCTGAGGCACAGGCCTGGCTGGACAGACATGATAGCACGTGGAGAAGGTACATTGGGCACGAGAGAGCATATGACCAAGGCCCAATGGATGTCTAAGGAAACCCAATAGGAAGCCAGATGTGCTCATGCCCTGGCATCTCTGGGTTCTGGGAGAAACGTGTGCCCTGTAGCCTCCCACTGGCGTCAAATACCTTAACAGTCTTACCCACGCCAGCATGATACCCTGTTTTCCATATCAGAGACACACAGAGTCAGACTGAATGAGATAGGATGAGCTGCCTGTGCCGGCTAGGACAACCTACTTCTGCTTAGGACAAACAACGTCCCATGATTTTTCAGAGAAGTATGTCATGGATTTGGACTCCGACTCTGCCCTGCCTGCCTCTCTGAGTCCCTGGAGCCCGAAGCTCAGTGTACATGAACTGAGAGGTGCTGACACCAGGTGATGAGGCAGGTGGATGGTCACCATGGTGGACCTCTTATCTTTGTTCCCCTAAAGCAAGGCAGCCCGATGCTCCGTCTGGCTCTAGCCTGGCAGGAACCCATTGCCCCTGTACTGGGCTGAGGATAGTTTCAGGGCCTGGGAAACTACAAAGGCTGATATACACCAAGTCTGTCTGCCTGGTAATATTTAAGGTGGGGTGGCCCCAAGATGGTGAGGCCCTGACAGTTTTGATGTTACCGTGTCACACCTCAACTCCTCAGCTCAGTATGGAATGAGCTGGGCAGGGAGCCAGACTGCAAGGAAGTGAAGGACATCTGCTTAGGCTGAGCTGGACCAAAACAGAGATCAGAGGTCTGGCCTGGTGAGGGCATCTGGGATCTGGTGCCCGACTGTACCAGGCCAGTAGAAAATCAGGGTGTGGGTTGGTGGGTTGGCATATAGCAATCATCCTCACACTAGGGAGGCAGAGGCGGGAGGATTCAGAGCGTGAGGCCACTTGGGCTACACAGTGAATCAGGGGATTGCCTGGGGTACATAAGGCCCTGTTGCAGGATATCTGATCACACTGTAAACCCTGAGATTGGGTTATTTACTGGAAAAACCTATTTTTAGTTGTGGTGAGGCTCAGCCTTAGCACAGGTCTGTAATCCAACAGCTTCTGCTTGAATACTGTACAGGATTACATGAAGTCAGCCATAAGTCAAGATCTGGAGCACACAACACTTGACAGAAAGGGAGCATAGCATTATTAAAAAAAGAACTGTAGAGGCTGAAGAGATGGCTCAACAGTTAAAAGTGCTGACTGCTCTTCCAGAGGTCCTGAGTTCAATTCCTAGCAACGACATGATGGTTCACAACCATCTGAAATGGGATCTGATGCCCTCTTCTAGTGTGTGTCTGAAGACAGCTACAGTGTACTTATATACATTAAAAAAAATAATTCTTAAAAAAAAAGAAATAGAAAAAACCATAGAGAGTAAAACGAGTCAGGAGGGTGGGGGGGGAAGAGAGAGGAGAGAGGAGAGAGGAGAGAGGAGAGAGGAGAGAGTAGAGAGGAGAGAGGGGAGAGGGGAGAGGGGAGAGGGGAGAGGGGAGAGGGGAGAGGGGAGAGGGGAGAGGGGAGAGGGGAGAGGGGAGAGGGGAGAGAGGAGAGAGGAGAGAGGAGAGAGGAGAGAGGAGAGAGGAGAGAGGAGAGAGGAGAGAGGAGAGAGGAGAGAGGAGAGAGGAGAGAGGAGAGAGGAGAGAGGAGAGAGGAGAGAGGAGAGAGAGAGAGAAAGAAGCAGGGAGAAAGGAAAGAGAGAGGAGAGAGGAGAGAGGAGAGAGGAGAGAGGGGAGAGGGGAGAGGGGAGAGGGGAGAGGAGAGAGGAGAGAGGAGAGAGGAGAGAGGAGAGAGGAGAGAGGAGAGAGGAGAGAGGAGAGAGGAGAGAGGAGAGAGGAGAGAGGAGAGAGGAGAGAGGAGAGAGGAGAGAGGAGAGAGGAGAGAGGAGAGAGGAGAGAGGAGAGAGGAGAGGAGAGAGGAGAGAGGAGAGAGGAGAGAGGAGAGAGGAGAGAGGAGAGAGGAGAGAGGAGAGAGGAGAGAGAGAGAGAGAGAGAGAGAGAGAGAGAGAGAGAGAGAGAGGAGAGACATCCGGGTTGAAGAGTGTTTTCCTAGATGGCCTGGGAGAGAGGCACTGCTTCTGGGACATGGGTAGAAGGTCAGCTGGGTACCCTAGCACCTGGCTCCTGAGTCTTCATTGGTAAAATTGAACAATTGAAATTTTATTAAAATACATGACCCTGTCTCAAAACACAACCCAAATGAAACAAAGGCCACTGTCAGCCAAATGAGGCTCCACACTGTCTACTGTGACACCAACAACAGACCCAGGGACCAGGGGTGGAGGCAGAGCAGCTGGACACCCAGAGAAGCTCTGCCTTAACCTTCATAGACCCTGGAGCTTCAGATTCCATGCCCTGGAGCTGTTCTGGTGTCCTGAGAACTGCTGAGCCCGTCTGATGGGGGCATGACCCCAGGCTGATGGAGGACAGATGGCATGGTGTGGAGGACAGCACTGGGGAGCACTAAGCACATGGGACACACAACGTGGCATAGGGCCAGGGGAAGGGGCCTTACCTGTGGGGAGCTTCCGGGGGAGAAGCCTTGGTTGGAGACTGGAGAGGTGGGAGACTGGGTGGCAGGCGACCCTGCACTCGTGCGGTACTGCAGAGCTGGTGCCTGTGATGACAGACAGTTCATGCTTTACTGACTCCTGCACTGGCCCAACAGATCTGGGCCGGATGCCTGGACCCTCAACAATGGATGCCACACAGGTAATCACTGGCTTGTGAGAATCTGAGGTGGAGATGTGACTGTAAACCTGACTTCTCAGGGCAAGCACACACAGAGGGCTACAGGGCCCACCCGGAAGCCACAGCAAGGCTCTGGCTGACGCTAGGCCTGACCCTGTGTAGAGCTGATGGCATCGGGCACAGTGCCCTCTGGATGCACCTGCATACTCCTGACAGATCTGGACATCCAGACTGTGATCCACACACTCCTAAAAGCACAGTACATGTACACACATACATTTGGCACTCACCAGCACAACCCTAGTCATAAACCCCCGCTCATGAACACACACCCACTCATGAACACACATACCTCCCTCATGAATATGTATACACCATTCATGAATACACATACCCCACTCATGAACATACCCACCCACTCATGAATGCACACACACACACTGAGGGCCCAGGAATGCCCCTAGGCTTACCGAGGTGGCATCGATCCCCATTGGTGACTGGCCTGGGTTCTCTGTAGGGGACTGGGGAAGAGTGGATGGTACAGTAACTGAGAGTGGTGGCAGCTGGGGCCCCCGAGTCAGGCTGGCACTAGGCAGCAGTGGACCACCCTGGGGGAGGCCCACAGACACCTGTGGAGGTGGTGGCTGCTGCTGGGATACCGGCGGAGGTGGAGGCGGCGGCTGGGGCTGTGGGGGAGGCTGCTGGGAGCCAGTCTGGGTGAAGAAGGCATAGGGCAGCTGCTGCTCCAAGGACAGGGCATCCATAGCTACGGCCTGTGGAAGACAAGGATGAGGAAGAGGCGCTGGCGCCATGGTGCCACAGTCTGACCCCCACAGTCTGTTCTCCTTAGAGCAAGGGAGCCCAACTTGGTGAGGGCAGATCTCACACAGGAAGTAAACAGGGAGAGACCCTGGGCAGGGGTACCACTGTCATGCAACACTTGGGGGCTGAGGCAGGAAGGTCACTGTAAGTGTGGGGCCAGCCTAAGCTGCAGAATGAGTGTCTGTTTAGTCACTCCAATGCCTGCTGATGGTTCTTGGGCCACTCCAAGACCATTAGTTTTGCCAGGAGCAGTGACACGGGAGATGGGAACTGAAGAATGATGAGTTCAAGGTCACCTTCATCTACTCAGTGCTATATAAGCCTTGTCTCAAAACCAGAAATACCATAAAATATACATTGCAAAAACACTGATTTATATAGTTTCTGTTCAAACTTTTGTTGATAAATGCTACAAACAGAGCTAGAGAGATAGCTCGTTAAGAGCACTGGCTGCTTTTGCAGAGGACCTGGGTTCAGATCCCACACCCACATGGTGGCTCTTAATCACCTCTAACTCCAGTTCCAGGGGACCTGACACCTCTTGTCTCCAAGGGAACCTGCATGCACATGGTGTACATAAATTCACTCAAGAACACACATACACATTAAAAATAAATACATACATAAATAAAACTGGTTTTTTAAAAAAAAAAAAGACCAGGCCGAGGAAGGGGAGGGGCTGGTAGATACCCGTGTTCCCACCCACCTCGCCCTCGCACCTGAGTGATGGGTGACAACGGAGACAGGGTGGGTGACACCTGCTGGGCCTGCTGCCGCCTGGCCTCTGTGCTCAGGGACAGGGGGCTGACGACTGCTGGCCGGTGCTGTGGAGAAGAGCTGGGGGTGTTCATACCTACAAAGGAAAAGGGGGCTAGGGACAGGTGGCCATACCACAGCCCAGCTGCCAGGACAGAAACCCGCTAGAGAAGCTGTCTGTGCTCAAACCTGGGATGGGGCTCTGAGGAGGGACTTTAGTAGCCTAAGAAGGGCATGTCCCATGGCCCCAGCCAATCAACACTGCTTCCAAGTAACCAATCAGAGCCCATCTTGGGATCATGAACATTATCCTAGGAAGTGCTGCCCACAGTTGGTAGAGAGAGTTCTCAGTGACAGGGCCCTGGTGGAGCATATGTAGGTATGCATGCATGCACACATACACGCATGCGCACACACACCCACACACCATATATATTGTATAGTATGAGAGCCTTTTGTCTGAATGTGTGTCTGTGTACTATGTGTGTGCCTAGTGACTGTGGATGAAAAAAGAAGGCACTGTCACCCCTGGAAGTGTGAGTCACCATGTGGCTGCCGGAAACTCCACCTGGGCCCTCTGCAAGAGTAACAACTGCTCCTAATCTCTGAGCCAACTCTCCAACCTCCTTTTATTTAATTAATTAGTTTGTTTGTTTGTCTTGAGACAGGATTTCTCTGTGTAGCCCTGGCTTTCCTCAAACTAACTCTGTAGACCAAGCTGGTCTCAAACTCACAGACATCTGCCTTCCTCTGTCTCCCAAGTGCTGGGTTAAGCAGATGCACCACCACTTTATATTTTTGAGATAGGTTTACGTGTAGCTCATGCTTGTCTCAAGCTGGCTATGAATCGAGGATGACCTTGAACTCTCGAGTCTCCTGCCTCTGCCCTGAGTCCCAAGGTGACAGGCATGAAGTAGTTTCTGCAGTACTAGGGTTCAAACCCAAAGGCTTTGTGCATGGTAGGCAGCACTCTGCCAACTGAGCTATAAGCATTGTACTAGATGAGCTTCAAGCTACCGAGCTGCTACTATTATTTCATACGGGGCTAGCCTGGAACTCACTAGGTAGCCCAGGCTGACTCTGGTGTCAGAGCAATCGCCCAGCCTGTTTCTCAGCACAGATCTCAGGTCTGTGCCATCATGGCCCATCTCCCTTTCTGTCTTGGCTTGGGAAACTCGATCCTATGGGAGGTTGGGTTTCTATAACACCAGGGCCCTCTCGTGTTCTTCCCCAAGCTTGTTCTTTCCTGTCAAGGCATTTCTTGATGACCTAGTGCCCTTCACCCACATCCTTCCTTGGCACCCTTGGGATGATGGAGCCCCCCTTCCCAGCACCCCCTTCCTAGTCTGCTTGAACTGAAACCAGAATCCTCACCACCCTGCCCTGAAGTAACAAGCCTGCACCCGCCAGGCCCCTTCTCTAATCCCTGCCTGCCCCCAGGGATCTGATCCCCGAATGCTGAGGTGATGAGGGACCTGGGTGAGATCCAGGGCACTGGGCAGAGTGGGGGCCTGCTGCCTCATCCTGGGCCTCAAACCAAGTAGGCAACAGGCCCTGTGATGACAGGGGAGCCCTGAGGGCCCTGCATTTGACACCCCCCTCCCAGTTACTAAGACACTGCTTCCGTATCTCGAGCTATCAGATATTAACAGTGGAGGCCTCAGTGAAGCCAGGAGCATAGGGAGGACTTGGCACCATCGAGCCGGATGAGGCTGCCTGACTCACCAGGAGATCCGGGGCCTGCCTGCCCTGGGCACCTGGTCCACCTTGTTCCTGAAGGTGGGTGGGTGATAAGACACCTAGCACTCCTAGGGGAGATGACAGGGCCAGGGGCCTTTGTGCCTGTGGCAGTCACTTGTGGGACGGCCTACACTTCCCCTCAGGTCCTGGTTGGCTTTGCTCCTATTCAGCCCTGTGATGGGGTGGCAGTGGCAGAGCCAGATTCCACTATGGAGGAACTGTCAATAGAATCCTAGGCACAGGGAATCTGGGAGGCAGCACTCAGAGTTGAGTTCAGGACTACGGGCTATGGTCTTGCATCTGAGTGACAGCTCCCTCCCTTGTCTGTCAGGGCTGAGACACTTCCTGTTCAGATCTGGAGCAGATGCTGGGCCCTGTGAGGACGTACAGCACAGGTAGGACTCTGTAAGATGTGGATGCAGGGGCTGGAGAGATGACTCAGTGGTTAAGGGCACTGGCTGCTCTTGCAGAAAACCTGGGTGTAATTCCCAGTACCCACAACATGGGCTCACAATACCTGTCCCTCCAGCCCCAGGGGCCCCTACAGCTTCTTCTGAGCTCCAATGGCACCAGCCACACATTCAGTGCACAGACATACATGCAGGCAAACACTCACTCAGAAGGTAAGCCTGTTAAGTAGATGTGGAAGGTTGGGACTTGGCTAAGAGGAATGCTTGTAGCTCAGTTGGCAAACTGTTTACCTAGAATGCACAAGGTTCTGGGTTAGTCCCGAATGCTACATTCACCAGACAGAGTGATGTATGTCTGTCACTCTATTCTTGGAGACTGGGGCAGGAGGATTAGGGGTCTAAGATCTTGCCTGACTATACTGCAAATTCTAGTCCAGCCTGGGCTACATGAGACTCTGACTACCACAAAACAAACAAATAGAAGTTGAAGTGAAGGGGACTGGAGAGATGGCTGGGGGCGTGGTAGTTAGGATACCTGCTGCTCTTGCAGGGGGCCCAGGACCTTCTAGCTTCAGCAGGCCCTAAGCACATACGTGGCATGCATGTACAAAATGCCTGTACACACAGGATTGTGAGTGGGGCAAATGGTCAGGTAGGAAGTATTGTAAAACAAAAGACGGTGGCTTTTCTCTTTTCTATCTTTCTGAGATAGTCTCACTAGATAGCCTAAGCTGGCCTAAAACTAAGTGTGGATCTCCTGCCTCAGCTTCCTGAGTGCTGGGATGGTAGTGCTTTGCTTGAGTGCTTAACAATTGGCACAGCGGTGCAAACCTTTAATCCCAACACCCAAGAGAGAGGCAGGTGGATCTCTGAGTTCAATGTCGTGAGTTCTAGCACAGCAACAGCCCCATAGTAGGACCCCATCTCAATGCTTCCTCCCCAAAATCTTTTTTAAAATTGTGTTTGTGTATGGTGCATGTATATGTGCATGCAGGAGGCTGCGAAGGCCTGAAGCTCCCCTGGAAGCTGCCAGGATCCCTGGAGCTGGAATTACAGGTTGAGCCACCTGCTGTGGCTGCCGGACCAAACTCAGCTCCTCTGAAGAGTAGCATGGGTTTTCAACTGCTGAGCCATCACTCTGGCTTGGGCTTCATTTTTTTTCTTTTTTTTCTTCTTTTTTTTTTTTTGGTTTTTCAAGACAGGGTTTCTCTGTGTAGTCCTGGCTGTCCTGGAACTCACTTTGTAGACCAGGCTGGCCTCGAACTCAGAAATCCACCTGCCTCTGTCTCCCAAGTGCTGGGATTAAAGGCGTGTGCCACCACACCCGGCTGAACTTCATTTTTTAAACAATTATTTTTAAATGCATTTCTCTGTGGTCATGGGCTGGCACAGGCACATTGGGACAGTGTGGGGGCCAGAGGACATACTCAAGTTGCTTTTCTCCCTGTACCGTGTTTGTTCTGGGACCTGAACATAGATCTTAAGGCTTGGTTCACATGCCTTTACCCACTGAGCCATTTCAATAGCCCCAAGGCTTGCTTACCTGCTTGATTTATAGACAGGGCCTCAAAGTAGAGCCCTGATGTCCTTCAACTCACAGAGATCCACCTGCCTCTGTCTCCTGGGATATTTCATCATACCTTGCCCTCTGGCTTGATTTTTAAACATGGATTCAAAGTGATTAATAAGCACGAGCATACATGCACACATATGCTCACAGACAGACAGACATACATTCATGCACGTCTACACTCATGCATACACACATACAGACCAACAGATGGATACACACACATGCACACAGCATGCATACATACAGACAGACACACACATATCTGTGGGTCAAAGAATTCACACTTCCAGCTGGTATGTCCCTGGTCTGCTGACCATGAACATGAGGGCATTCTTAGCTCTTGCCTAAGCACCATCACACCCAGAGAGGCCAGATGGGCAGGCGAGCCACATGGGTATCCTGCTAGCAGGTTTCTCTGCCCAGCCTGGATCACCTCTGGAGCAGAGCCAGCTGGAGGGGAAGTCTGGGCAGGGGAGGGTGGGGCAGGCTGGCCAGGTGGCAGTGGCCTGGCTCTGGCACATAAGCCCTGGTGTAGCCCTGAATGGAGCATAGCCAGCAGTGGACACTTGGGTCACCTCCCTGTGTACTGTCCTCAGACAGTATGGAGCAGGGGCTTGGTCCCCAGCTCTTTGCTCTCCCTGACCAGGGTCTGGCACTAGGATGGGGAGGTGAAAACTGTCTGTATGTGCCAGAGCCTGGCTTCATCTAAAAGGTGCCCATAAAATAAAGCCCCTGTAAAGGGGATTGGCTGGCTCTTAAACAACCACACATGGCACATATTACTGGTCAGGATTGGCCACCCCAGTGAGCCAGCAACAATGTCACATAAGCTATTTCCCTGTGCTTGTTTACACTGGAACTGCAGCAGCTGGTGTGGAGCCCCAAAGCAGGAGGTACAGGGAGATTCAGAGAGGAGAAAGGATTTGGATATGGCAGCCTCTGTGTAGGGCTAGGCCCTTCCTTGCTTCTAAACATCTAGACCCACCCTGGTTCCCTGGGCCTCACAACTGGAGATTAACAGGCACAAGTCAGGCTGTGAAGAGCCAAAGGCCTGCACATCTCACATCAGGGTCCTATGCTCATGGCCTTTGGTCCCATCTGCTCACCTGGAAGCCTAGGAAAGGAGCTGAGGAGGTAGAATGTGTGGCTCATGGGCAAGGTGCTGGCTGGGCACCCGTGAGGGGGCCCACTTCTATCTTTAGCATCAAATGAGCAGACAGAAGTCCCCAGGTTTTAACCCCAGCAACAAGTGACCTTCATGTTTCATCTCAAGAAAGAAAACACCCCAGGCACACCTGCACCTTCTCATCTGCTACCCCAACCCCACCCAGAGCTGGCATCAGCGAGAAGCTGGAGGACCCTGGTTTCAACTCCCCACATCGATCCTGCCTCAGGAGCCATATTTTTCCTTACCAGCCCCTAATCCCAGGTCTGTAGAGCAAATCCACACAGAGCTCACCATATGACCTGTATCCCCATCCTTCCTGTGTCTCTCCCCCACACACACACCTCCCCTCCCCTGCCATCTGTCCTAATCCACGTTGCAGCCTACAGCCCCAGCAGCTTGGGGCTTGCTGTGTCACATCAGGGAAAAGGGATGCTGAAGAACAATGGAAAGTGCTGTTTGGGGCAGTGTGAGTGGGCAGGATAGAGGGCTATGCCCAGGCAGCTTGTGCAAAGGTCCTGGGGTGAGCAGTGCAGCTGTGAGGTCAGGCTGGGGATGGGGAGGCTGACAGGGATGCCTTTAATGAGAATGGTGGTGAAAGTAACCACAGTAACCAGGAGAAGCAGTGTTGGTTCAAACTGGGAGCAGTGGGATGGGCAAGGAAGTGGGCATTGCCAGGAAACAGGCCAAGGGGAGATATAAGCCTTTGAAAAGGGGAGGAGCCTGGAGAGATGCTCAATGGTTAGGAGCACTGGCTGCTGTCCTACAGGATCAGGGTTAGTTCCCAACATGCACATGGCTGCTCACAACTGTCCATAACTCCAAATCCAAGGATCCAGCACTGTCTTCTGGCCTTATCAAGTACTGTACACATGCAGTGCACAGTCAGACACATGGGCAAATACTCGCACACGTAAAACATTTTTCTTAATTAAAAAGAAGTGAGCTGGGAAGGGCCACACCTAAGTCATAAGCAACCAGGTCAAAGCCATCAGGGCTCGTCCTGACTCCCACCCATTCCCTGAAGCTTGGAGCTGCAGGACACAGCCCTAATGCCACAGCCCGACTCCTGGGGGCAGGTGTGTCATCCGTAGACACAGACCCATCAACTCCACACTCCAGTGCATGCTGTCAGGTAGGGACAGCATGGGGGCCTTACCCTGGCCTGTGCCGCCAACGCCCAGATGTGCAAGGCTGCCGGTGCTGCTGGAGCTGGTGAGAGCAGGGAACGGAGGCTCCTCAGGGTCCAGTGGTGTCGGGAGTGGGGAGGGGAAGTGGATGTTGGTGAGGTCAGGAAGGGAGCCCCCTGTGTTGTGGGTGGCAGGGATCAGGGCTGTTGTGTTCTCCTGGTCTGCTGACGGAAAGATGCTGGGAAAGACCAGATGGGGAGGACAGGACATAAGGTCTGGGGACAGTGACAAGCAGGTCAGCCCTGCCAACCCAGGACAACTGCAGTGGGACAGGAGGGACAAGGGGATCAGTGGATTAAAAAAAAAAGACCCTTTAGTGAGCCCTAAGCACGACAGGACCCCAAACTGGAACAGGGGTCATGTCTGCCTATCAGTGACGGAGGCCAGGACTTCCTGGGTACCCTCTGGTAGCATGCTCATGGTCTCCCCTGCCAACAGGTGCAGGCTTGGAGAGAGAAGAGCCACAAGGTGCAAAGGGATGTGGGGGGCCTGGCTGACTTACTTGATTCCAGGGACCTCACAGGACTTGGGCCTGGAACCCGCCTGAAAGAGAGCAAAGCAGATGGCAGGTGGCAGGTGGTAGGTGGCAGGCATGGCTTCCTGTGTGCTGAGCTCAATGCTGTCTTTCCCTTCCCCTGTCTAGGACAACCAGCAGCCATGTCGTACAGGGATGGCTTCAAGGAGCTCCGGGCAGAGGCAGGAGCTATAAGGAGGGATCTTCCTTCCCATACCTTGCCCGGATGCTGTGGCTAACCTTGTGTGTGGTCTCTCTAGGGCTTTCCGAAGCCACATGCCCAGCTCAAAGCCGCTGCACTGGGGAGCCCTGGCTGCTGCAGGTGGAGGAGACACTAGA
This sequence comes from Mus caroli, assembly GCF_978045245.1. Classification (NCBI taxonomy): domain Eukaryota; kingdom Metazoa; phylum Chordata; class Mammalia; order Rodentia; family Muridae; genus Mus; species Mus caroli. Next base: position 59,051,706 of record NW_028227265.1, on the reverse strand, counting down.
AAGACAGGCAGCCTTGTGATGTTGACAGGCAGGGGCTGCGGGTTCTGAGAACCTGGTCCTTTGGGGCCAGTGCTGCAGGCTGGAACGTAGACCAGAGGGATGCAGGGTAGGCAGGCAGCACCTGGGGGCTTCCCTGATGGTAGCTTGTGACCAGGAGACTTGGCAGGGAACACAGGAACAATGAGTTTGAACAGATCCCCAGAGTGAACACTTGTTATGCTACGGGATTTCTGCTGTGCTGAGGAAGATTTAGAAAAGCTTTCTGGGGCAGTAGTATGGCTTAATTAGTGGCTTTTACTTTTAATTAGTAAAAAGGCTTGCCACATAGGCTGATGGTTTGAGTTCGATTCCCAGGACCCACATGTCTAGAGAGATAACTCCTATAGTTGTCCTCCCTCTCGCCCACGCCCACATATGCATGCACGCACATTCTAGAGTGCACACACACACACACTCATGTGCACAATATCTTTTAAAAATGTAATTAGCCGGGCATCAGGCGTGGTGGCACACGCCTTTAATCCCAGCACTAGGGAGGCAGAAGCAAGCGGATTTCTGAGTTCTAGGCCAGCCTGGTCTACAAAGTGAGTTCCAAGACAGCCATAGCTATACAGAGAAACCCTGTCTTGAAAAACAAACAAACAAACAAAAACCCAAGAAATTGTTTTTGTTTGAGACAAGGTTTTACCTGGGTAGCTCTAGCTGTCCTGAAACTAACTCTGTAGACCAGTCTGGCCTTGAATTTACAAGAGATCCACATGCCTCTATCCCAAGTATTGGGATTAAAAGCATTCAGCATCATGCCTGGCCACATGATTTCTTCAGTGTTGGGAATGGAATCCACGCATGCAAGATGAGCATGCCACCTCTGAGCCATATCCCGAGCCTCCTTTTTACTTAGAAAGAAAAAGATTTTGTTTATTTTGTCTATTTTTTTTCAGACAGGGTTTCTCTGTGTAGCCCGGGCTGCCCTGGTGTCTACTTTGTAGACCAGGCTGGCCTTGAACTCAGAGATATTCCTGCCTCTCGAGCTCTCAGACCACTGCCGCCTAGCCTCTTTCTTTCTTCTTTCTTTCTTTCTTTCTTTCTTTCTTTCTTTCTTTCTTTCTTCCTTCCTTCCTTCCTTCCTTTCTTTTTTTTTTAGATTTATTTATTATTATATGTAAGTACACTGTAGCTGTCTTCAGATACTCCAGAAGAGGGCATCAGATTTCGTTATGGATGGTTGTGAGCCACCATGTGGATGCTGGGATTTGAACTCGGGATCTTTGGAAGAGCAGTAGGCGCTCTTAACCACTGAGCCATCTTGCCAAGCCCCAGCCTATTTCTTAAAATATTGTTTAATGTGTATTTTGCCTACATGTATGACTGTGCATCACCTGTGTGTCTTGTGCTTATAAAGTCAGAAGAGGGCACTGGATCTCTTGGAACTAGAGTTACAGGTGGCTACAAGTCATCTTCTGTGCTGGAAAGCAAACCTGGGTTCTCTCAGGAGCAGTCAGTGCTCTTCTCGGCTAAGCCCTCTCTCCAGCCCTGCCTTTTCCGTTGTAAAAAGCACTTACGTATATGTGTGTACATGTGAGGGGAACTGGTGTCCTCGTGCTGTGACTGGCATGCGCGAGTCACAGGACAACTCAGGGACTTGGTTCTCTCCTACCAAATGGCTCCTAGGGACAGAACGGAGGCCGCCAGGCTTGGCGGTGAGCACCTTTATCTGCTGAGCCCTCGCGAATTCTGCTTATACTCTGGACTCTGAGGCAAGGCCTTGTTCAGCAGCCCTGAACCTCAAAGGCTCCTGCCTGGGCCAGGATGTGGGGTGCTAGGGTCCCAACTGGGATAAGTGTCCGCTTTCATCAGCACCCTGATCGGCCACACGTGTTAACACTTTGAGCTGTTTCTGAGCAGTCTGACAGGCCCGCTGTTGATGCCAAAGCCTGGGCCCCAGTAAAGCTGAGCAAGGCCCCCACCTCAACATGACTCCTGGTCATTTGCTTCCAGGCTGGGTGTGAAAAGAAAAACGGTTGGCCCACACAGTGGCCCTTACCTTCTTTGAGTCCCATGACTGCTTAGAAAGGGTCTTGTCTGTCTCAGCCCCGGTGTCCTCCATTCCTGGGACAGTTAGCAGTAAGACTGGATGTAGGGGGAGAGAAGGGTCAGGGCAACATGACCACACAGTAGAGAGACCGCAGGGCCCTAACAGCAGGCTTGGAGGTTCTACTGAAGCTGTGGGAGGGGCTTAACAAGAACACCCTGCACCAGGATCATCAGCTGGCTATGTGGAACAAAGAGCTGAGACAGCAGCTGGAGCCGGGAGCCAAGGCTGAGCAGGGTACCCCCCGGCCCCCACCCAGGCCGGGACCCTGGGCACCTTGGCTGTACAAGTCAGCAGAGACTCTGAGCCTGCCACCTGCTGCGGTGGCAGCATCTGCCATCACTCAGCATTGCTGACACCCAGTGGCTGGGCCAGGCTTGGGTCCCCACACTGAGGGCTGGTTCCAACCCTATTGCTAAAGCTACCTGGGCTTTAACTGATCTGCCCAGAGTACACGTGCTTGAGAGTGAGCAGACATGTCAGAAGGAACCTCAGGCTAGACCAGTAAGGTGGCTCAGGCTAGACCAGTAAGGTGGGACTGGAGAGCTTTGAAGGGCCTAGTGAGAGGTCCGAGGGATGAGATGGCTGGATATTGGTTGATGCTCTGGAACCAGTCATACCTGAAGCCCACTTTTAGTCATGATGAGTGTGTCTTTCTTCCTTTCTCTCTCCCTCCCTCCCCTCCCCCCCCCCTTTAAAAAATTTTGTTTTCTTTTGCTATGCTGGGGACAGACCTAGGACTCCACACGTGCTCAGCAAATGTTCTGTTGCTAAGCTGGGTCCTATGTTTTCTGACTCTTGCCAGGTTCATTTTTTTCTCTGGACTAGGAGAGACAATCAATGGCTGTTGGGAAGAACTCCATGGAAGGCAGAAGAGGGTGCCAGAAGGTGGCAGCCAGGAGACCTCTAGGGGCGTGGGGACAGGGGGCATGGGTCGTCCCACATCAAGGCTGGTTGGATTCTGGGCACAGAATCCTGAGAGGGCATGAGACCTCAGGTGCATCCCAGAAGCCCTGTGTAAGGAGGGCCCACAGGTCCATCTAACCTCAACCCTCCTGCACTGCACACGGGGTATTCAGCCTGCAGCGGGCTGTCCACCAAGCAACCCCACCCCCAGGATGAGTCCTTCAGCCAGGAACAGCTCCCTGGGACCCAGTGAACTGCCACACACAGGCCCTCCCTTAGCATCTGGGCCTCAGATGCATGAGAGGTGACTTCCTTGGCTTTGGTGTCTAAGGCTGGGTGGGTCTGGCCCAGGGTGGGTCTGCTGCACCTAGCTTCACAGAACCCATAGTCCTAACTCTTCAAGACAATTGGTGGAAGAGCTGTGTCGAGGACTAGCACCATGTGGGAACCCAGAACTGGGGTACAGCCTCAGCTACAGGGCTGCAAGCATGGCCAGCCAGTGCATGGCTCACCACAAATCTGGGATGGAGAGGGCTCCTTTCTCAGACAGGGTTACCAGGCTGGGCCCAAGGGAGGATGAAGATGGTTCTGGGCAGTAGAGTTGGAGTCCTGGACCAAGTGGTACCTACTGCTGGGGTCTATCCTTGGCTACTGTGTGAGTAAACAAATCCTCTCTGCTCTGCTTTTTGAGATATCAGCATCTCAATCAGTCACAGGCCTAGAACACAGCCAGTGTACATTGGCGAGGGCCCCATGTGGAAAAGATGCCCTGAAACCATTTATCCTATTCTGATTCTTCCTCTAAATGTCAGTCCCCCAAAGACTAGTGACCTCCTGGGACATGCAGGCTACTGGGTTGCCTGAGCCTGGCAGAAACCCCAAATTCCTCAGATACCTCTCTTCTGGTGCGCATCCTGGGACCCGCCTGTGAAGGACTCTGCCTGGCTGGGTGTCATTGTGCTCTGGTGCAGGGCAGAGTCAGAGTTGGTCCTGGGAGACAGAGAGATGGTGACACTCACAGGAAGAAGCCTCAGTCCTGATCTACCCATGTTAGACACTGTCTTAATTCCCACAAGGGTCCAGGATGTGCCCCATGGGTTGGGGCAGCCTGTGGGTCTTTCCACCAGCTGTGTGGTCCCAGGTCAGTGATCATACCTCTCTGTGTTAAATTTTATTATGGTAAAATGGATGTGAAAACTCTGTTTCTTGAGGCAGGGTCTCATGTAGCCCAGGCTGGCCTTAAACCGCTGGTCCTGAGTGCTGTGACTACATGCACATGATGTGACATACATGAGGAGGCACCAGATGTCAGTTCTCCAGCACCTTCTGGGTCCTTGCTATCACTGCTATGCACTGCAGGTTGTCTGCCTGACCTCCTCCAGGACCCCTCCTGCCTCCACGTCCTCTCTGTAGTGCTCGGGGGACTGCACATGAGTGCTGCTGTGTTCATGTGCATCACAGGATTTGAATTCAGGTCCTTGTGTTTTGGCACAATTCACCAGAGAAGCTACGTACTGCCCAGCTCTCCACGCCCAGTTTTGTTCTTTTTAAATAACTGTGGTATTTAAAAACCTTTAGTTTTACTTCATATGTCTGGGTATTCTGCCTTTGTGTATGCCTGTGTGCCACGTGATGTTCACGGAGGTTAGAAGGTGTCAGATCCCCTGGAACTGGCATCATGGACAGCTGTGAGCTACCATGCTCTCCCCAGCACAGGTTTACGTGAACCTGGGGATGGAACCCATACTTAGTACATGCTAGGTGAGCACTCTATCTACCGAGCTCCAAGCACTCTACCTACAGCCCCATCCCGGCTTGGTCTGTTGTAACTGAGTGAGAGCTAGGGATGTTAATCCATACATGTGGTCCTAGCAACACTGGGAAGACAGTGAAGACAGAGGACTGCTTGAACCCAGGAGTCTGAGGCCTGCCTGAAGCACAGGGAGAAACCATGTTTGAAACCATCAGGCCAGCAAGAGAGTACAGAGGTGAGCAGAGGTGAGAGAGCTCTTGGACAAGTCCGATAACCTTAGAAGTGTTAGCCCTAGGACACACATGGTAGGAGAGAACCGACAAGCTGACCTCTGACCTCCATCTGCATCATACATGCCCCCACTGCCACCCCCAAAAAAGCCAGGTGTGGAGATCACAACTTTGATTCCAGCACTTGGGAGGCTGAGGCAGGGGCAGAACTCTGTGAGCTCAAGGCCAGCCTGGTCTACAGAGTAAAACCTGTCTCCAAACCAAACCAAACTAGCCCTGGATTGTAACCCAGGTGGCTGAGTGCTCCTCTGGTACCCATGAGGCCTTGGGTTCCATCCCTAGCACCACATAAGGTAGTCGGGGTGATACAGGCCTGCCATCCCAAGGACTAAAGCTGGAGGGCAGACGTTAAAGGTCCTTCCCAGCTACACAGCAAGTCTCGGGTTGGCCTGAGTACATGAGACCTGCCCAGAGGGAAGAATAGTAGCAGAATATGTTATTTAACATCATCATTATCCAAGGACCATGACCTTGGGGATCCATGGGGCAGTGAAGCCATGTCACACATCACGCTAGAGCAGTACTGGCACAAAACCTACACATCTTCCCAGAGATGTACCTAGATAGGATACCCACACTGTGTGCAGTTACTATAGAGTTATTTTCAGGATTGATTTTATTTGTGTGCATGTATGTACATATAATGTGCACATAGTTCCCGTGGAGGCCAGAAGAGGGCATCATATCCCCTGGATGTAGAGTTGCAGGTGCCTGTGAGCCACCATGTGGTGCTGCCACTGAAGCCTGGGTCCTCTGGATGAGCAGGCACTGTGCTTAGCTGCTGGACTGCACCTGTAGCCCCTTGTTTTTAAGGCAAGGGTCTCAGTGTGCAGTCCCAACTGGCCTGGAACTCAGAGATCTACTGCCTCTGCCTCCTGCATGCTGGATCGACAGGTGGGACCCACCATCTTGCAAATACAGATAAGCAGTGTTTTCTAGAGCTCCCTCGCTTGCCACAGATGTGCATGCATCTCGGCTGCCAAAGACCATCCACGTGGAGGGCAGTGCCAGGCTTGGTGGTGAGCACCCTTGCTCCTCCTAGCCTCCCTGGAGGCTGAGGCAGGGGGACCATCGGAGCCCATGTAGGTTACAGAGTGTGAGAGAGTGAGCTTGTCGCATTAGGGGAACAACAGCAAGATATACCACTGACTAATCAATTCTGAAAAGAAATAGGAAATATGGAAAACAGAGAGAGGGGGAAGACAGGAAGAGGGGGAGGACAGGAGGAGGAGGAAGGGGAGGAGGAGGAGGAAGAGGAGGAGAAGGAGGGAAAAAGAAAAAGAGGGGGAGTAGAAGACGAGGAAGAGGAGGAGGAAGAAGAGGAGAAAGAGAAGGAGGAGGAGGAGAAAGAAAAGGAGGAGGAAGAGAGAAAAACAAGGCTCTGAAGGCTCTGAAGGCTCTGAAGCCATGGTCTCCACAATTTAGAGTTGACTTCTGGGATCTTTTGGAAGCATCTCGCTCACTTGGTCACTTTCCAGTGACTATATCCTGCATATCCACACACAGCTGATAAGATAAAATCTACATTGTTTCCTCCCAGAGGCCAGGTGCCCCTCAACTGACCTCCTCCAGCTGGTGTCCGCAGGAGGCGAGAGGTACACGGTGCCATAGGGGCAGCTGTCAGCGTGAATGAGTTAAGGGAACCTCAGAGTGTGTTCTGACCCAGGAAGCCTGATGCACAGCCTGTGGGGCCAGGCTGCTGGGAGCTACTGGGAGTGGCTCCTGCTCCCAGCGTGCGGCTGGGCCTGCAGACAGCTAGCCAGGAGGGCAAGGGGCATTTCCTGCCTTAAAAAAAAAAAAAAGTACAACTGCGGTGGGAGTCCCCCAGGGGGCCAGACCCATTCCCCTATAACTCAGCACCATGCTCCCAAGCCATTCTGAGAGGAGGCCTGGGCCTTAAGCTGGGCCCCAGATGCGTTAGGGAGGCCAAGTTAAACTGACCCCTTCCACCGAGGCACTCCCAGCACCAAAGTCTCAGGAGTGAGAAGCAGGAGCAGGCAGACAGCTCTACTCTTCAGTTGAGAGTGGGGAGAGAGTGACCCAAAGCCACTCTAGTGATGGGATCCTGGCAGGTGTTCACCCTCCAAACTACAGAGGCTGTGTGGCATCACTGTCATGTCCATGCTGCCTCAACTCAGCCACGCCCCGCTTCTCCCAGCCTTGAAAGCTACACTGGGATCTCTCTTTGTGGCCCCAGCCCTCTGTGTTTGGGCTCACCCTCCTTAACCCTTCTCTCTGCCCCACACTGGGCTCCAACATCCTGTGTTGGAGGCCTTTCCCCAGGTTTCTCTGGTCCACAGGGAGCAGTGTGTGTCACAGGCAGCAGTGTGTGCCTGTCCCCTATTCCCTCCCAATCCCACACACATCCTCTGCAAAAAGGATATCTGTCGCCCATGCTTGTCTACTGACAGGGGTCGGCGGTGTGGGGAGCCAAGTCTGCCACGCTCACGATATACTCTGTCCACAAGCCCATGATGTCGTGTGGTCCGACTCGTGTCCAGGCCTGAGGACTGAAATGGGGTCTGGGGGAGAGAATAGGTCAGGAACAGAGGTTCAGAAAGGAGACAGCGAATTTACAGATTACCGGCTGCAGCTTCAGGTTCCCCTAGCTCTACCCTTGGAGATCTCTGCTCTGGGGATATACTTAAACTCTACTCCATAGGCATCTCTGGCAGCCCCACCCAGCTCCTGCTGAGCCATGGGGCTGGGGTGCAAAAGCCAGCAGTGCTATCCCAGAAGGGGCAGGAGACATGCAGTCCAGCCTGCATGCTCGGGCCAGGTAGGGCGGTACAAGCTTTGCCTGGGTGCTGGGTACAGATGACTGAACAGCTCTCTCCAGCTGGCCAGGTGCAGACAGGCCTCCGCCCTCTCTCTCCAGGCCTGGCTGGCCTCCTGTCCCCACCTACGTCATCTCTGCAGGGGCCTGCCAAGAGAGGCCCCCAGGGCGTGAAGCCTGAGAGCTGCTGTGGGGCCCACCTGGCCCAGGGCTTGTTCCCAAGAGGATCAAGGCAGAGCCCAGAACTGCTCTGGATTGAGCTGTGGCCCTCTCTCCTGTCTCTTCTCTTGCTCCCACCCCCAGCATCTCAGCCAGGTGCCTGAGAGCCAAAAACAGACGCCTTCTGGGTCTGTGGCGTGGCTTAGATGGGGCTTCTTACCAGCACCTGGGTTGGCATAAGGTTCAGGGCGAGCCTTGGAGTCCCTAGGGCTGCCAGGAGCCTGTCACCGTGTTAGGATGAACTCAGTTGCCTGTGCTAACCCTGGACATGACTTGTCCCTATGCCTGCTTGGCTATCTAGGCCCTGGGCCCTTCTGTCCCCCAGATAGAAAGCAAAAACCATTCTGATATTTAAACAGGTTTCCCTTTCAGGAAACCTAGTGGTGGCTGAAATGGCCCTGCCACTTCTTTTTCTGTTTGCCTCTGAGTGGCCACTGCCAAATCTCTCTGTGACCCAGAAGTCCCTGCTGATTTTGTGTTTTTCTACTTTTTTGTTTTTTGTTTTTTGGCTGTCCTGGAACTCACGCTGTAGAATAGGCTGGCCTCAAACTCAGACTTGTCTACATTTTTTTACCCATAGAAAGGCAATGAACCGGAAAGCTGGCCATGAACCTCACCATCAGGGCCTATGGAGGGAAGAGTCAGTCATCTCTCTGAGACATCTAGAAGGGAAACCGAGGCAGCTGCTCCTGCCATCAGGCTCCTCCCATCTTTCTGCCCCCATCAACAACCAAGACCTACCCTGCACACAGACCCCATAGCCTTCTAGACCCTACTCAGCCTTCCAATCCCCACCCACTTCTCCAGGCCACTCCCAGCTCTCCAGCCCTATCTGGGATCCAGCACTTGGGAATGTACATGCTTGGGGGCTTGGCCCATGTAGCTTGGGGCACATGCTTAGATTCTGCTGTAACATACACCAGGATATGTGCACATGACATCTGTCCAGGAAGGACCTCAAGGGTCCTGGGGAACTTTGAATGGCACCTATACATACTTCCCACGATGGAGACATTGAGGCAGGTTCACCTCAGGTAGGTAGATGGAAGAGCTCATCCCAGAGAGCCACAGGGACAATTGTAGGCCACCCAGTGCTGACATATGGCTCAAGGTCTTCCAGGCTGGTGCCTGGTGAGAACAACCCTGAGTCTGGGGCTCAGTTTCCAGAAACATTGAGCTGCAGCCAGAGCTACCCCTAAAACCCACTGCACTAAACATGCAAAACCCCGACACTCTGAACCATTAGGTGCCCATTTGCACTTTGGGCAAACGGGCTCAGCAGGGTCCCTGTGCCCTCGGACTGAGGAGTTCACTGGGATACCCACACAGGGTTAAATGAGGGGGTACTGGGGTGCTCAGGTACTGGAGGTCCTCTGCCAGAGTGCCAGTGACTTCAGTATGCCACTGAGGCCTGGAACTCACTCCACAGGGTGAAGTCCGAAGAACTAGCAGCCCCAAGCACACCCAGGCCCAGGCTGCCTAACCCAGCAGTTCACATCATCGTGCAGCCAGGGAAAGGCCGAGGATGACTCGGGAGCCCGTTAGCTCTCTGGGAAAGGGTTGTTCTCAGATCCTTGGTAGCGCGGTATATGATGGCCGAGGGCCCTGTCGGCACACCTCCCTCCTCCCGCTTCTCTTGAAGACTGGGGTCTGGGGAGAAGACACCAGCCCTTATTATTTTGACAGCAGCTTGTGGCCTGAGGGAGCCATGCAGGGTGTGCGGCTCTGCCAAGAACTGTCTGCAGACAAGTGGGGTCAGGCGGCAGGGGCTTCCTTCTGAGAACTGCTGGGCTTGCAGATCAGTGAGGCGGCTGGAGCCAAGCCCCCAAGGCCCCGAGCTCTTCTCAGGGCCTCCCAGCCTGCTGGCAGGTGCAGCGGCTGCTGAGTGCTGGGAGTGGCTGGGGTGTGGGGGTGCTGACTCCAGGAGGCTGGAGCTCAGGGAAGCTGGCTGCACCGCTCCCCTCTCCTGGGCCCCAGGAGACCTAGAGGAGTGTTTAGGGGTGGGAAGTTGGCCTCTGTGAATTGCAGGGGACAATCAATGGCAGATGCTTAATTTGGGGGGACATGGCCCATCTCCTGTGGGCCAACCAGCTGTCCCTGGAGTCTGTAGCTGGAGTGGGTTCCAGAGTGGGTGGGACACACTTGAGACAGGAAAACCTGGAGTATCCCCTAGAAGGGTCACAGAGCCGGGGCGGGGCTCACCTGGAAGGCCAGGTCCACGCTGCTGCTTCCAATCTGGTTCACGTTGGGCAGGGACCCGCCGTAGTACTGGCCACGGCTGGGGCCCAGCTGCAGGTACTGGGACTTCTGCAGCTGAAGCTGGAAAAGTAAAGCCACCAGCTGTCACCATGCTGAAGGGGACACACTCTCAGTACACCCCATGGAGCGCCCAGAGGATTTAGCTGGTGGGATCCAGGGACTCGAGACTCTGCGAAAGGCAAATCCCAGTGCCCTGGATGCCTCCCTAAGTGGGACAGTGCCCCCTGGGGAGCTCCTCACCAAGAACCTGTGGAGCGGCTGGCTGCTGGCTCGCTCTCCTGAGACCTGGGGAGGCCTGGCAGGGACCAGGAATGTGCTAGCCAGTGGGAACCCTTTCAGTGGTGGGAAACTGGTTATGGATTTAGAATGTGGACTGACTGCCTGATGCCCTGGCTTCAGTCTAAGCACTTGGGGACCCTGCCTCAGTCTAAGCTGGCCCCTGAGCTCCCTGGACTCTGAAGCTGACATCTGTGAATTGTAGGGGACAATGGCAGATGTTTAATTTGGGGGAATAGCCCATTTCTCTCATTGAACAGGGTCCTCAGTGCCCACTTCAGTGTGGTCAGTCACACAGGAAAGTGTTGTCTGCTCTGGCTGGGCCTGGTGGTTGCTAGGGTCCGGTACTGTGTACACAACAGGGGCTGGTTCTCAGTTCTCACAAACGACTCCTGGCAGCCCAGCCTTCCCACCTCTATTCCACGCCAGCCCTGCTTCCTGGGGAGGCCTTGGACACCAAAGGGGGAAGCAGAGCTCCAACTGGCTGCACGCCCGGCCAAGCACCTCGCCCAGGTAAACAGCTGTTTCCTGCGAGCTACAGTGGAGGCCAGAGGAAGATGAACGGGCCTGGTGCTTAGGGTACCTCTGCTGCGTCTGTACTGGGAGGTCCCTGTGTTCTCAGTGGATGCCAGCTGGTCCCACCCACATGTTCCCCACTGAGTCTCTCCCAGCAGCTATGAAATACAGAAAGTGGCTGGCAAAGAGGCTCAGCAAGAAAAGGCGCTTAAACCAAGCATGACAACCTGAGTTCAATCCTTGAGTCCCAGAAAGAACTGATTCCTGCAACTTGTCCTCAGACCTCAACATACACTTTGTGTGGGATTTCACCCAACAAGTAACTGTAATTAAAAAAATAAATCAAAGCCGGGCAGTGGTGGCGCACGCCTTTAATCCCAGCACTCGGGAGGCAGAGGCAGGCGGATTTCTGAGTTTGAGGCCAGCCTGGTCTACAGAGTGAGTTCCAGGACAGCCAGGGCTACACAGAGAAACCCTGTCTCAAAAAATCAAAACCAAACCAAAACCAAAACAAAACAAAAAACCACAACAAACAAACAAACAAAACCAAGCCAGAGTACGGATGCTTCTTGGGTGAGGCCCACGCAGTGCCTTTTGTCCTCTGTGTCCAGAGCTATGTGAGTCACACAGGTGGGTCTGCGATCTACCAGTGCTGTGCTGACAGAAATGACAGTGACCAGAATTTGTGTCCACAGATGGTTCTCCATGGGTGGACAGAGCCACAGGTTCTTGGAGACTGGGGATCAGGCAGTGCACACCAGGGCCATTGGGCTCACTGCTATGTGTGGGAACAAAGGAAGCCTGGTGTTAGGGGGTGAACCTCAGAACTAGATCTGACTGTAGAACACTCCGGGCTCCCAGGCTGCACAAAGCTCACTGTCCTGCATGCCCCTGAGCCCACCCACCTTGCTCAGCACCCTGGGCCTTGTAGCTGCCCTGCATCCAGGCTGGTGTGGTGGGGACTACACAGGCCCCAGGGCAGCCAAGCTCATCTTGGGTGACACACAGAGCTGCACAGGAAACAGAGGTCCAGCCTGTACCCCTTGTTCCCAGGTGACTTGGAGGCCTTCAGCATGTCCACCCTGACAGTGTACAACTGTGGCAGGTCACAATTCATACACGTCATTCTAGCACTCAGGATGGGGGCTGAAGCAGGAAGGGCAGGAGGTCAAGGCCAGGGTCTTAGGGTTTCTGTTTCTGTGATGAAACACTATGACCAAAATCAAACTGGGGAGGAAAAGGTTTATTCGGTTTACAAGTCCACATTGTAGTTCATCACTGAAGGAAGTCTGGACAGGAACTCCCACAGGGCAGGAACCTGGAGGCAGGAGCTGATGCAGAGGCCAGGGAGGGGTGGGTGCTGCTTACTGGCTTGTTCCCCATGGCTTGCTCAGCCTGCTTTCTTATAGAAGCCAGGACCACCAGCCCAGGTACCACCCACAGTGGGCTGGGCTCTCCCTAATTGATCACTAATTCAGGAAATGCCCTATAGGTGTGCTTACAGCCCAGTCGTATGGAGGCATTTTTCTCAACTGAGGCTTCCTGCTCTCTAATGACAGCAGCTTCTGTTAAGTTGACATAAAACCAGCCAGGACAACCAGCCTTGGCTACATGAGACCCTAACAGCTGTATGAAGCAGGAAAATTTAAGGCAACTCACTAGAGGAGTGGAGGATTTCTGTTAGTTTAACCTCCATGGGGACACCTGGTAGTCTGCATGTGAAGTGAATAGCAGGTCAAGGCCAGGCCCTCTCCGCAGTGATGGGAAGCACCATAGCTCCCCCTTTAAAGCAACAGCAACGATACCAGGGAAAAACTCGCCATCCCAACCCCAATGTGCCAAGCCATCTAAGAGCCTCAAAGAACGAGCACAGGTGGGCCAGCCAGCAATGAAACAAAAACTCAAAACCCAGGTGCACAAGGGCTAGCAGGCGGGGTGGTGCCCTGCCCTATCAGGGCTGACTTTCCAGAGCTGTTCCTCTAATTCCAGGAGCACCCAAGGCTTGTTATCAAGACTTGGTCTCTGCAACAAGGATGAAAGATGGGCTGTGCAAGCTGGTGGATCCATAGCTGACCAGCCAGGCTCTGAACCCCAGAACACACAGCATGCTTTCACACATGATGGGGGGGGGGTGGATGGATGGATGGATAAACATTTTTGAGGTGTGTCACTGTGTACTTGGAGCATCAAGGCAACCTGGTATCAGCCTGACCTCTGAGGAAGCTAGACACTGGACACTGAAGTCAACCATAACAAGTGACTACTCAGTCTGAAAGATTGAGCCCCACAAGAACCCAGATGCCCTGGCAATATGGCTGTGCTGGCATACTCTGGTGCCAGCAGGCTGACCACACTCATTTGATGCCATGGGTTTGGGACAATTGAAAGGTCTGTCTTACGTCTTCTAGGCCACTCACTCCTTAAGTTCTGTCCTTGCCCTGGAATAAGCAGTAACTGTGAGTCAAAAGCTCTCTGAGTTCTGAGGCTTCCCAGTACACTGTCAGGGCGGACAGTGAATCTAGGGTGATGAGATCTCAGCCTGTATCCTGTAAGTACCCCACCCCTGCCTACTGCCAAACCACATGCCCTGTTCCCACTATGCTGTGCTCCCCGAGACACTGGAGAGCCTTGATCACAAGGGTGAGGGAGCATGTGAATAAATGAATGAGTTCAGGAGTGAATGAATGGCCACGAGCAAATGAGCACATAGACAAATAAACGTGAGGAAATAGGGGTGAATTCCGTGCTCACTTGGAGCTGCCCACCTTGGATAGCCCATCAGCCCCCCGAAGCCACACTGCATCTAAAGCAGTGGTTCTTAGCCTGTGGGCTGAGATCCCTTTGGGGTCCAACACCCCTTTCACAGGGGTCACAAATCAGATCTCCTGCATACCAGATATTTACATTATAATTCGTAACAGCAGCAAAAATACAGCTATCAAGTACTAACAAAATCTTTTTTTTTTTTTTTTTTAAATAAGTAATCCTTTTTTTTAAAGATTTATTTTATTAATATATGTAAGTACACTGTAGCTGTCTTCAGACATTCCAGAAGAGGAAGTCAGATCTTGTTGCGGATGGTTGTGAGCCACCATGTGGTTGCTGGGATTTGAACTCTGGACCTTCGGAAGAGCAGTCGGGTGCTCTTACCCACTGAGCCATCTCACCAGCCCCAACAAAATCTTTTTATGGTTGGAGGTTACCAAAACATGAGGAACTTGCTCTATTAAAGGGTTGCAGCGTTAGGAAGAGTGAGGACCACTGATCCTCAGGCCACGCTGGCCACCTTGGACTGGCATATGGACACTGGCTCTTTGAGGGACCTTCAGGAGCTACAGCAACTCCTGGCTGCCCTGGGCAGAGTTCAGGGCCCACACTGGTCATGCACCTCCTCTCTCCCACCCGCACAGCTGCTAACATCACAGCCTTCTGGCTCAGATACTGCAGGTCAACGTCAGGACCTCCAGTTCTCCAAACAGCCTTCTCCATGATTCAGAGAGCCCTCCTAAATGGATGGTAGGCAGGCAGGCACTCACATGTTCACTTTCCCCATTGTTGGCAATCCTCCTGCCTCAGCCTGAGTGCTGAGATTACAGGTGGGTGCCACTAGAGAAAACAGATGACACAGCTGGAGGGCTCCAAGCACCGCTCTTCTGCATCACTGGGTGCCATCCGGACTGCAGAAAGGACCTCATCACTAGCTTGGCCATAGGCTCTGCTTTCCACCCCATGGCCCTCAACAACTCTTGGCCACAAGCTGACCTACACTCTTGGATCATGAGCCTGCAGCATGGAGTCCTTGAGACTGTGCCCGCTTGTATTCAGAACCAGGGCAGGTGAGCGGAACCTGCAAGCCTAGCCTCATTTCCTGCCTGCTGGTTGCAGCCTTGGATCCTTCCAGAAAGTCGGCCTCCATCCAGCTGACCTTCAAAGCAGTGCCTGGCCATTGGAGTCAGGGTGGGAGTGTCCCTGCTGTACCTTACTCGGCTGTCCTGTGGTAAGAACTTCTCCTGACAATCCTCCCGGTCCCTCCTACTGACTCGAGCCAAGGCTGAGGCCTGGCTGTTTTATTAGGTGGTGCCACTACTGCTGCTGCCCCAGTATTTCCATGAGACCTTTACAAGTGGATCGAGCTGCTGCCGCTAACCTGTGAATTCAACTGCCGATTTCCAGACAACGCTGACAGAGTTGCTCCCAAAAAGCTTTTCTAAACAGTTCCACTTCCCCTATATCCTTTCTTTTACACTACCTCTATTGGGTAGTGGTCTAAAAAGAGGTTAAAACATTTAAAAACATCATTAAAAATAATATTAAAAAATTAAAGTTACAGCAAATCCCAACTGAATATGTTAAGACTGGGTTACAGTCCTGGAGTCCCAACTGCCACAAGCAGGATGGCTTGAAGCCGTGGACATGCCTCGCCTCCGTTCCCCTGGAGGCTCCTTCCTGTCTTGTCTATCTACAAACCCAAGGCAGCCTGGGACTTGGGGTCACGGCTCCAGCATCTACAGTCTACACTGTACCTCCTATGTCTTGGCCTCAGTCCATGTCCACTTCTGTCTTCTGTTCGCATGGCACAGACCTCAGTATCTGTGAGCCACATGATCAGCAGCACCCAGATAGAAAGGTCAGCTTTACAAGAGCCCATAGACTCCTCCGACTCCCTCAGCCACTGTGATGATCTCCGCAGCTTGGTGGAGTCAGCTGTGAAGTGGAAACCTGTGGCTTCTCTGGAAAGTCAGTTTTGTCAGATGGTGTTTTCCTAAAGCAGACACAGGTGAGAGGATGTCTGCTAAAGCAAACATGTAAAAAGACACATGATATCAAGAGGGACACAACAGACGCAGGCGACACTGGATGGTGTTGGTACACCTTGCAATTCCTTAATTACCATTGTTTGTCCTCACTTCATAGAAAGAAATGCACCAAAAATATCGTGGTGGTTTTCTGGCAGCTTCTGGCTACTTCCTCAGATTTGGGATGACTGGCAGAGTGATGTCGGCTGATACAGATTAACCTGAGAGTTTTGCTAAGACAGCCTCACATGGTGAGGCAATACCCATGGGAGGACACGTGATGTTTGGAGGAGGGAGTACACATATGACCCAACAGACAGTGATGGCAAGCTTGCATGGCTGGACTTACAATGCTTCAGTGTCTCACTCACACCTTCATCTTTGCTGATCTTCACTTCATTCAGAGAGGCATAATATGGAACTTCTCCTGCTGACTTGTGCTGATTCAGTTGAGGCCTGGCTGTTTCTGCTGGGTCATGCCACCACTGCTGATTCATGTTTGCTCTCCTGACACAACTGAACTAGACACCTGATATCCTGACAATTAGAGATTGAACTCATCCCAAAGAACTGTTTCTAAACAGGTTCACTTCCCCTGTATCCTAATACACTATTTCTTTTCACTATCTCTGGAGGGTGATGGGCTAGAAGGAAAGTTAAAGCATTTCAGAACTCTTATTAAAAGTAGATTTTCGAAAAACCAAAAAAAAAAAAAAGTAGATTAAAAAAAAATTGAAGACTACACAGGTGTTCCAAGTTTGGTGGAGCCAGGCGTGGTGGTGTACGCCTTTAATCCCAGCACTTGGGAGGCAGAGGCAGGCGGATTTCTGAGTTCTAGGCCAGCCTGGTCTACAGAGTGAGTTCCAGGACAGCCAGGGCTACACAGAGAAACCCTGTCTCGAAAAACCAAAAAAACAAAAACAAAAACAAAAGAAACCAACCAAGTTCGGTGGAGAAGTTTCTAGAAGAATTAGCAGACTCCCATAGCACCCCCAGTCAGAAAGTGACCTAAGTATAGGAACTTTGTGTCCACAGAATTCCTGACATCCAACCCAAACAGACACCAAAGGGCACTGAGACAGCCCTGGGAATTAGCTCTCACCTTAACCCAGGACTCACCTTGAGACTATATTATAAAACATGTATCTTAGCCAGGTATAGTGGTGCATGCCTTTAATACCAGCACTTAAGAGGCAGAGGCAGATGGATCTATGAGACAGAGGCTAGCTGGGTCTACAGAGAGAGTTTCAGGAAAGTCAGAGATACACAGAGAAATCCTGTCTCAAAAACAAAACAAAACAAAACAAAAACATGTATTTTATTCTATTTTTAATTACATGGGTGGGTGGGTGTCTGTGTGTAGGCATGTGCACATGTCAGAAGATACCAGAAGGGGGCGCTGTAACACCTGGAGCCTGAAGGAATCCAGGTTCTCTGCAAGAACAGCGCTTACAATTCCTAAGACCTGCGCCATCTCTCCAGCCCCTTAATTAAGGACTTTAGTTCTGCAGGGTCACAGCCCCTGCCTCTGGAGCATGAAGACACAATGCTGGGGAGACACAGTACAGTCAACTCATGCCTGGGAAAGAGACATGCCTGCCAAAGAGACATGGCCTGCCTAGCTAGGAGGTAGCTAAGGTGGCGGGGCTGTTTTATAGGGGGCCAGGAGGACCCCCTTCCCACTGCAGATGGAGTACCTCCCCAGGTGGACAGCTCAGTGGAGGCATCCCTCTGGCTAAACTCCCTGGGATGGGATGACCAGCGCGTCATTAAAAAGCCACCTCTAGCCTTGTATGGAGCCACTCTGGGTAACTCCTGGGGAAGGGACCTGGCAGGCCCCAGTTTCCCTAGGAGATCTGAGCAACCCCACGCCCACTATCCCCTCCTAGCCTCAATGTTCAGATGGAGTGGCCTTGGGCAGGCCAGGACTGCTTGTAGTCACCATGGCAACAGACTGGCCTTGTAAAGAGATTAAAGAGAGCAGGCCAGCTGACACTGAGGCTCTGTCCTGTGCAGAGAGTCTAATAGGAAAGAGTAGGAGGGGAAGGCTACGAAAGGGATGCGTGTTCCCTGCACGCCCAGCTTTCCCCTCCACTGGCTTGGCCCTCTGCTCTTCACAGCCTTATAGCCTTGCATCAGATAAGCCAGCAGCAGCTACCTCAGGGCTTCTGCATGGAAACGAGCAAGGGGCATGGCAGTTGCCTAGAGCTCCATGGAACTCTCCATTCCTCAGTTTACCATCTGAACCTCCTTAACAGAGGGCTGTCTCCTGCTTGCTTGTCACCTCCATGATAGCCAGGAAGAGAGCCTGGAAGAGAAGTAGGACTTGGCTATTCAGGCAAGCAGCTAGAAAAACGCTTGCAGGACTATCCAGAAGAGCTGCTCTCAGGACCTCAGGTGGGAACACAGCTGCTGTGCCTGGACAGGGCAGCTGCCCCTCTGCTAATGACTGAAATGGGGAAAGAGGCTCAAAGACTAACCCTGGCCTTCCCAGTGCTAAGGCAGCATGCACCCCAGGAGAGGCCGACAGCACACAGTCCTGGGGTCCCCACCCTTGGGCCACCTATCCAGAGTTCTCTGAGAGGGAGAGCCAATCTCCCTGGATTCTAAAAGCACAGCAGGAGGCAGCAGGCTCAGGGAAAGTTGGAGGAGCTGCTGAAGTGCAGGAGGGCAGGGACAAAGGCCCTGGGGGGAGTGTGTGTAAGGGCAGGGACCTAAGACAGCACTGAAGCCACGCCTAGATAGAGACTGGGACTCCTCCCCTACTGCATCGGACACCTTGACTGCCTCCCCTGCCCATGCTGCCCCAGCCCTGTCACCACCCACGTCCCCAAGCTCTCCCTGAGAGGTACCATCTGCTCCCTACAGCTAAGCTCTTAGATTCCACAAAGCCAGGCTGCTGCACTGTCATGGCCTCACACGAGGATTCCAGCTCACCCCGACCCTAGGTGGAGCAGAACCAGCCACCAGGCAATAAGTACTGGCTTGCTACAATCTCCAACAATGGGAAGAGAGGGCTCTAGCGTGGCAAGGAAGATGGGGACAAGAACTGTAACCTCTCATCCAATTCACTCCCCGTTTCTCAATGAGTCCTGTGGAGAGGGTTTGTGTTCACCTATTCTAAGACTTTGGAATACCTGATCTCCAGATTCTTCCCCTGCCGTGGATGGGAGTCGGGACCCATATGAGCCATTGAGGACTGAAGGCAGGACCCTATGCTCAGCAGGGCTTGGGGACCAGCACCCAGGCTCGCATGTGCTCACCCCAGTCACCCACAGTCTCCTTCTCTGCTCCCTTGTGAGTCTAAAGGAAAATGCCTGAGCCAAAGAGCCAGGATGTGTTTTTCTCACATGCCCTACATGCCTGACGGACCCACCCGAGCACAATCCAGTGACCTAGAGCACCCAAGGTTTAAGTGTGGTGGTGATGAGGGATTGACAGGGGCAGCCTGGTGCAACTACGGACAGTGTGCGAGGGGCTCAGGCCAGTCCCTCCTCACCCTGGCAGCCCCAACCCTGTTTCCCATCTCTCTAGATGTTCTGGACATTTCTCAGCCCCACAGCTATACAAGATGTGGCCTTTCAAGTCTGGCTTCTGTCATGTCCTGTCTGTCTGGGGTCCATCTGGCCCACCGCATGCCCCAGGAGGAGCACACAGCGTCACTGTTTATCTATTTCTCAGATGATTGACACTAGGCATGTTTTTCCATCTTTCGGCGGTTGGGAATAATCTGTGAACCTAAGTATGCAAGTGTGCGCTGGAGCCCCTGCCTACAGATCCTAGCGTACACCTGGAGGAGTGGGAGCTGACTCGCTGCACACCAGGGGGGGAGCTGTGGCTCTGCCTGGCAGTTCTGGGCTCCCTGGCTGTGGCGTCTTCCCCGGCAGCTGCATGTGTCAAACTCCCACAAGCTCGAAGCTTCCAGCCTCACCTCCTCCCCAACACTTGTTCCTTTTTGGGTCTCTTTGTTTTCGCAGTGCTGGGGGTGAAGCCTAAGACTAGAAGCACACTAGACAAGTGCTCTGCCCTGACAGGATCTCAGACTCTAAGCAATCCTCCTGCTCCTGCATCTGAACATTGGGGCTACAAGTGTGCACCAACCACTAAGCTCAACTTTTATTTTTATGATTTTATTTAAATTGTCTTAATTGTGTGCACGTACCACACCTGTTTGCAGGAGTGCACAGGGCCAGAAGTGTTAGATTCCGAGTCCCCTAAAGACTGGGAGCCAAGCTCAGGTCTGTGCAGAGCAGCGGGTACTTCTATTGCCTGATCGATCACGTTTTTTTAGACAGAGTCTCATATAACCCAGGCTAGCTCTAAGCCTCTGCTGCAGCCTCCAGTGCTGGGGTGACAGGCATGCACTACTACCCAGTTGATCTTCATACTTTTGATTCTGAAAGAGCCAAAGGTTCCAACTCTTATATTTGGGTTTGTTTTTTTCAATTAAAAATTTATTTTATTTTTGAGACAGGGTCTTACTATGTAGCTCTGGCTACCCTAGAACTCAATATGTTGACCAGGCTGGCTTTGAACTCAGAGATTCACCTGTCTCTGCCCCTGAGTACAGGGAATAATAAGCCACCATGTTCGTGTCATTTGTGTTCATATCTCTGCTCTGCTGTGTCACCAGGATGACCTGGTACACTGAGGGCACTCTGCCCTCAGAAGGGAACAATGCCCAGGTTGACAGAATACATGGAGGAGGACACAGGCATGCCGATTCCAGGCTGAGTTAGCACAGCCCCCGTGGGCCTCTGGCCTCCCCCATCTCTCCAGCCCACTATAAACACAGACTCCGTACACAAGCACGGCGGAGCCTCGGAATGCTTTAATCAGGCTCTGTAGCCGCTGCCAAATTTCCAGACCCGGGAATGAGCGGGTCTGTGGCGGGCGGCGCCGGCTGTTTCTCCAGACGGTGGTGGAGGTTGGACACAGGCACTTGGACCCAGAGCTATGATGGGTCCCTTGGGGTCTGTGCAGAACAGCTGTTTTTGTGGGGCCCTCATTCCTCCATAGGGTACCCCAGCCCTTCCAATTGGCCAAGTTCCAATTCCTGAGTGGGGTCTCACAAAGGGAAGAGACATTTCTGAGTCCTTGGTTTCCAGTAAGGGAAACTGAGGCACCAAGGGGCCACAGGTCAGAAAGGAGCCTCTGTTAAAGCCAGCTTGTCCCATGAGTCAATGGGAGATGTCTTGTCACCATTCTGGTCTGGAGTGCTCTATGAAGACTAACAGTTGTACTAGGGCCAGGCATTGGGGCACACACCTTTCATCCCAGCACTCTGGAGGCAGAGGCAGGCGACTCTCTGTGAGTTTGAGGCCTGACTGCTCTACAGAGCAAGTTCTAGGACAGCCAGGGCTACACAGAGAAACCCTGTCTCAAAAAACAAAAACCAAACCAACCTAAACAAAAAAAAAACCTAGCTGTGCTGGAGACTGGAGATGGAGCTCAGTAGGTGGAATGCTCGTAGCTAAGTCACAGGGTACTCGTCAAACACGCACAAAGTCCTGGGTTCTGTTCCTAGCACTACATACAGCAGGTATGGTGGCTCGAGCCTGAATCTCAGGAGATGAAGGCGGACAATCAGGGATTTGAGGTAATCCTTGGTTTCACACAGTGAGGTCAGCCTGGGTTACATGAGAGACCCTGTCTCAAAAGCAATGAAAACGTGGAAAGCCTAGAATACCCACATAGCTCAAGTCCCCAGGGAAGCAGCACCCACAGCCTGCTGAGACCAGGCAGAGCCCAGGAGTGCTAGGTCTTCCTGCGGGAGTGCACAGCACAATAGTGCTCTGCAGGGCCCTCAGCCTGGGCCCTTCTGTGCTGAGCTGAGGGCTTGACCAGCTGCTGTCCACTCCTGGCTGGGCTGGGCCCTGCCAGGCTGGTTAAGTATGGGACGCTTACTGGGTTTAGGCTCTGTGCTTGAGTCACGCCCCACGTAGGTAGGGACCTACGATGGGAGGCAGCAGGAGGCTGTGGGGCAGGTGACCGACCACACAGGGTTTCTAGTTACATAGCCTAGGGTGAACAGGCTTGGGGACTGTTCACCCCCCCCCACTTCACTAAACAAACTTGTGCCCTACCAAGAAACTCACACCTACCTAAACCTCTAAAGGTAGCTGCATTAAAAACTGGGGTCTCTGCCGAGTCAGCTAAAGGTCTGAAACATGAGGGCTGGACCTAAGGAAAGGGATGTGGCCAGAAGCCAAGGGATGATAAGATGGTCAAAGCCACAGCAAAGGCAGATAGAGAATGGAGCCCTGTGCTGCACACCAAGCCCACACATCTGTGACCTAATCTCGTTATGCTGTGGGTTCAGCAAAGGCCCAGAGCATGACAGGGGAGGCAGACAGTCACAGGAAAGAGGCTGAGGACTCTGGGAGATGCGCAAGGAAGACGGCTGGGCAGTGGTGAGCAAGAGCAGCAAGAGCTGGCTAGGCTAACTCCACGGGTAGCCAGCATGGAGGGGCCAGGAGGGTGTGCTAGACCTAGACCATGACAGTGCCAGGGGCTGTGAGGGCCTGGAGGGCTGTGGAGTCAGGGAGCTGCCATGGCTGAACCCTAAGGAACCGAGGTTCTCTGCCTACAGACTGGCCTGCTATGTGCTGTGGACAACCGTGAACGTCTACATGCCTTAGTGCTAGGATGACAGGCATGACAGTACACTTACCCCCTCCCCTGTGTGTGTGTATGTGTGCACTTGTGCATGTGCATGAGTGTGCTTCTGTGTGGAGGACAGATGTCAGCTTCGAGTTTAATTCCTCAAGAGACATCTACCTCGTTTTGGGGAAAAAGCATTTTTCACAAGCATGGAAGCAAGGTCTCATGTAGCCCACGCTGACCTTGAATTCATAATTCTCCTGCCTCCACTTCCTGAGTGCTGGGGTGACAGGTGTTCATTACTATGCCAGACAGCAGGGTTTTTTTCTTTTGTTTCCTTTTGGGGTACTGGCATGGACCACAGGAGGATATGGGCAGTGGGGCTGACAGGAAGTTGGGTAGTCTCTCTGAAGATGCAGACTTTTCTAGAAGGTCTCTGTGGAGGTCGCTGGGACATAGGAAGGCCCAGCCATGGCCAGACTGAGCAGAAAGAGGCAGTTGGGCATCAGCTGAGGATGGGACAACAGACTTGTCCAGGAAAAATTATGGGCAAGTCTTCAGAGCTGAGCCTCCTTCCTGATGGGCTCCAACTCTAGAACTCACTGCAGAGGGGAGCAGAGTGGAGCTGCTGGTGGCCCAACCGAGCTTTCCTGTGTGGACGCGGGCTGGCTGGGTGTGGACAGCTCGGTCTGGGCGGCTCCTCTAGCACTGCCTGCTGAGTTAGTTGTGAGGAGGTTTGCGCCCGCAGTAGCCACAGAGCCACACAGCTTCCTGCGTCCCCTCCCGGATCTTTATCTATCGTTTCTACATGTGTTTACTTGTTTAATGGAGCTAGCATGGGAGGTCAGAGGAAAACACGGTGGAGTCACCTGTGACCCTGGGGACAGCGCTCAGGTTGGCAGGAGCCTCTACTGGCTGTACCATCTGAACAGGCCATTATCCTGGCCCCCTTTTAAGACGGGGTCTGTCACTGGCCTAAAGGTTCCTGGTTAGAGTAAGTGTACGGGCCAGAAAGCTCCCCAGAGCCTGCTGTCCCTGCTTCCCTCTGCTGGGATCTCACATGTGCCATCTTGCTTGACCTGGTGCCATACAGCTTCCTGAGTGCTGGGATGGGAGGCATGCACCACCACCACATGCCCGACCTGTCCTCTCACTCTGGGACTCTCTGACAATCCGTGACACACAGTGTGAGCTTCCAGTCCCCAAACAGTCTTCCGGCAGGGAACACCTCACAGGCTCTGCTCTCTCCTTCTAGAGTTCCAGCCAAGGCATGGAGCTGTCTATAGGACAGAGACAGGCTGTGCCGCACTCTCCAAGGTTGTGCCTCAGAGTTCTGGCACCCAGAACTTGTGTGTGTGTGTGTGTGTGTGTGTGTGTGTGTGTGTGCGCGCGCGCGCGCGTGCAGGTATGAGGAAAGACACAGCCTCTCTGACTATAGGACGCCAGGACTACAGCCAGGGCTACTGTGAGCTTAGCAGCAGTGTGTGAGTCGCTGTGTTCTAGAAATCATATTCCAAGCTGGTAGTGGTGGCACATCTGCCATCCACGCTTGGTGTGGAGAAAGGAGGCTCAGGAGCTTAAGGTCACATGTTTGCCTACAGAATCCAAGGTCATGAGACTGTCTCCAAAACAACAAATAAAAGGGGGGGGGACCCTTCAAAATACAAATAAGAATTAAAACTGTGGTCATAGTCAGGTGTGGTGGTGGTACATGCCTTTTAATCCTAGCACCAGAGGCAGAGGCAGGAGATCTCTGTGAGTGTCACACCAGCCTGGCCTGCACACTGAAACCCTGTTTAGCAAATCAACCAAAAACCAATCCAAAACCTGGTACCCCCCACCTGCATAAGCAGAACACTACTGAGACAGATGCTCTTCAAATACACATCGTTAGGTAAGGGGCTCTGAAGGGAGAAGAGATGGGGACAGTTGGCTGTGTCAGAGGTGGGAACAGCAGGCTATGTTGGGGGGCAGCAGGCTATGCTGGAGTGGGGGACAGCAGGCTATGTTAGAGGTGGGAACAGCAGGCTATGTTGGGGGACAGCACACTATGCTGGAGGAGGGAACAGTAGGCTGTTTCAGAGGTGGGAACAGCAGGCTATGTCAGGGAGATGGAAGGTTATGTCAGATCAGGGGACTGCAGGCTATGTCAGAGCAGTGGTGGGGGTAGTAGGCTATGTCAGAGGTGGGGATAGCAGGGTGTGTCAGGGGGAATGGTAGGCTATATGGGGAGGTGGCAGACTATGTCAGAGGTGGGGATAGCAGGGTGTGTCAGGGGGAATGGTAGGCTATATGGGGAGGTGGCAGACTATGTCAGAGGTGGGGATAGCAGGGTGTGTCAGGGGGAATGGTAGGCTATATGGGGAGGTGGCAGACTATGTCAGAGGTGGGGATAGCAGGGTGTGTCAGGGGGGATAGTAGGCTATAGGGGGGGCGTGGCAGGCTATGTCAGAGGTGGGGATAGCAGGGTGTGTCAGGGGGGATAGTAGGCTATAGGGGGGGGGCGTGGCAGGCTATGTCAGAGGTGGGGATGGTAGGCTATGGTCACAGTGCAGACAGAAAAGAGTGCAATCCTGCTGCCCCAGGGCACTGACAGCCACCTGGGGCATGGAAGTACCTCCTGGCCTCTGCAGCAAGCAAAGTGGATGACCTGTGGTCAAAGAT
Organism: Mus caroli; assembly: GCF_978045245.1. NCBI lineage: Eukaryota > Metazoa > Chordata > Mammalia > Rodentia > Muridae > Mus > Mus caroli. The sequence continues at coordinate 59,026,556 of NW_028227265.1, read as the reverse complement.
TTGTCTCCTGAACACATGGTCTTAGTCCCTAGGTTTTGTCTCAGTAAGCCCAAAGGCTGCAAGGTTGGGCTCTGGCGTGTGCATGCGCGTGCATGTACACAGAGAGAGAGAGAGAGGGAGAGGGAGAGGGAGAGGGAGAGGGAGAGGGAGAGGGAGAGGGAGAGGGAGAGGGAGAGGGAGAGGGAGAGGGAGAGGGAGAGGGAGAGGGAGAGGGAGAGGGAGAGGGAGAGGGAGAGGGAATGTGTGTGAGATGTGACTTTTTGAATACATGCAAGTGTGTATATGTACATGTGGGATGTGTGGAAACATGTTTGCATTTGTGAGTATAAGCATGTAGATGTATGTATGGACATGTGTTACATGTGCATGCATGTGCATGCTGCACTGAGCAAAGGGAGAGTGAATGGAAACTGCACTGATCTGTGCTTTAGCTCCCTGTGCTCTGAAGTATGTGTGTGTGTGCGCATGTGCATGTTTGTGTGTGTGTGTGTGTATGTACATGTGTGCATGCATGTGTGTGAGTCCCTGTACCTCAGAGAGCCAAACTCTGCAGCAGTTAAAATTTAAATCCTGCCTGGAAAGAGTACCATGATGCCCCAATTGGGGTAGGGGTCCCTAAAGCCAGACCATGCCAGGCTGATCAGGCTCGCCTCAAACTCAGCAATGCACCTGTACCTGCCTCCAAAGGCTAGGATGAAGGTTCTACACCACTGTGCCCAGCCCCAGGCCCAGTGTGAGAGGTGCTCGGGTAAGGGCATCTAGGTGCAGGAGGAGGAAGTGGTGACATCCCCCACCCTGGCAATACAAAGGACTTTTTTGGACAGTGGTCCCCACACTGCTATGTCACCTCACTCTGGTCATGGCTGAAACTGGCCTGGTGCTCCTCCTTATGGCGTCCCTGAGGGGCGATGGAACCACAGGGAGATAAAACAAAGTGGAGATGGCCTCATTACCATGGCTCAAAATAGCTAGAATGCTCCGTATTTCAGGAGTTCTCAGTGGTTATGTAAGAACCCAGGGTTAGGGGTGGGGCTGCGACCCCATGAGAACCTCACACTCAGACTTCTGCGGGCCCTGTGTGTTCCAGGTCTCAAGACCTGGCCAGGTGGGATCTGGCCTGCGTTTGCCCACAGAACATCCTGGCCGGCAACCCTGTGAAGCTCATAATGGAGGATGGTGGGAACAGCATCCACACTGGGCAGAGAAGACAGCTCAAGCCATACAGCCAGGCCTGAGACAAGAAGAGATGCCCAGCCAGGCAAGGTGGCGCACACCTTTAATCCCAGCGCTTGGGAGGCAGAGGCAGGTGGATTTCTAAGTTCGAGGCCAGCCTGGTCTACAGAGTAAGTTCCAGGACAGCCAGGGCTATACAGAGAAACCCTGTCTTGAAGGAAAAAAAAAAAAAAAAAAGAAGAGATGTTCAGCACCTGAGCCCCCTATTCCCGACCCTTCCCACACCCCGAGCTCTCCTTGGGCTCCCAGGACAATGTCAGTCTTTGGTCCCAGCCTGTGTCGTCCTGACACCCAGCTGTCTACACAGCCTTATTCTAGGCCCACCCTGGCAGGCCATCCTACCTTGTCACTGCTGTGGTGACCATGCCATCACTGCTGTGGGATACAGCTCAAATGCCCTCACTCTCCTTTTCCTTTTCTTTTCTGCACCACTAGTAGGTTTCTGTTCTATTTAAAATGAAGCCAACTTGCTCAGAACTTCAACAAATAAAATCTAAAATGATAAGCATCCCATTCCCAAGGATAAAGACACTGAACAAATGCTCATGGTGGTGTGGCAAATGGGCAAAGAAGGGAAGGCCAGTCTCCATCAGCAGTGTGTGACTAGGAATGGACTGGGCTGTGGGAATATTGCTCAGCCCTGAAAAGAGATGTGGCTCTGACATACCACAACAAGGACACACCTAGAGAACAAGCCACTGAGTGTCAGAAGCCAGAGACTAGGACCACATTGTGTGTTATCCCAAGGATGCAAACTATCCACTCAAACCCTCATAGCAAGGAAGTATATCAGGGGCTGCTATGGACTAGAATCAAAGTGACTGCTGACAGAGAAAAGCTCTTCTTTTAGAGGTATGGAGTGTTCCAGAACTATGTGTAAGTTAATAGTTGCACTGCAACATAGTGTACTCAATGCCACAGAAAATAGCGTGATCAAAATTAGCAAATAGAAAAATGAGATTCAAACCCAGTCCTGCCCTGGGGCTGATAGAACCTAGATGTCTATGTGAGAAGGGGAGGGTGTGGTGGGGCGTGGCCGTGGCTCAGGGGTGGAACCCTGCCTAGAATCTCTGGGGCCCTTAGTTCAGTCTTCAGCAGCATCAAAAAAAGAAAAGAAAATCTTCATCAGGTCCTCGTGCAGTGAGGTGACCAGAGGAGCCTAGACTTTGCTATGCTAGCACCATTTAACTTGAAAGCCAACATGGTCCCATGTCTCACATGGAAGAGGGCCTTTTACTGGTGACAAGGACACTTAGCCACCAAAGGTCCCCTACCAGGAAATGTCTGGAACTTCCCAGCCCACTTCCAAAAGGAGACATGATGGGAACATCATTAACCAGGGTGGCAAGGGCTGATGCCTACTGGGCACTCTTTTCCTCCTACCATGTGGGTCCTGGGGATCAAACTCCTGCTGTCAGACTTGGCAGCCTTTACTCACAATGCTGCCTTGCTCCTTAATTATTTTTTGTTTTTGTTTTTCAAGACAGCTCTCTGTGTAGCCCTGGCCATCGTGGAACAAGCTCTGTAGACCAGGCTGGACTCAAACTCAGAGATCTGCCTGCCTCTGCCTCTGAAGTGTTGAGATTAAAGGCATGTACCACCACTGCCCAGCTAGCCTAAATTATTTTTAAAAATTAACTTACATATCAGAATAGTTGGCTTCCACCATAGCACTGGTGAGGCTGGAACGGCTGGGGCTTATCAGTAGCTCCCCACTAACACTTCTGGGAATGGAAGCAATGGATCCCCTATACTCTGGGCTGAGGTGACCCAGCAGTTGCAGGTTCAGGTCAGCCCCAGCCAGAGCCAAGACCCAGTGGGATGCAACCCCACCCAGAGCTATCTCTAGCTTTCCCTCGAAAACTGTCCTTCTGGGACAGGACAGCACACAGAGTAAGGGTTGGCATAGAGACCAAGCTCAGGCTCAAGCAGGAAGCTCACCAGCAGCAGTGCCCAAGAAGACAGCGCCTGCAGAGGCTCTAGGGCAGGCCCAAGTCAGAGCCAGGTCTGACCATGAGCTTTTTCAGGAGTTGAGGACACCTGCCACCAAACTTGCCACCAATTCCTAGAACCCACAGAAAGGCAGGAAAGAACTGACTCCACAAACTTCCTCCACATGAGCACCACAGTGCAGTAGCCCCCTCCCCCTGCACCTCCCAAACCACAGACACACACAACTGCACTAAATGAAAAGGCAGAGTGGAAGGGCCATGGGGCTCTGGAGAACTGTTCAGAGCTCTCATGGAGGGAGGCCCAGGGCCTCTTCTGAACCCTTCAGCCGCCTCTTTGATTCTTTAGGTGGCCAGACAGGAAGCAGAGAAGCACACAGCGCCCAGCAGGGGAAGCAAGCTCACAGCTCACAGAGCAATTGTAGGGCTGAGCAATGGGACAGGCACAAGGTAGAAGATAGCTCCAATTTGAGGAACTAAACAGAGATACACAAGAAAGAGCATGAGCGAAGGACCTGGGGTCACAGGCTGAGTATGCTGTGGAGAGGGCCAAGTCACTCCATAAGCAAGGAGGTTGTGGCAGTCAGCTCTGGACCACAAGAGCCCAAGCCACAGGAGGTTCACCCCATGAGACCTAATGAGCCCTCAGCCAGGCCTCTGGCAGGGATGAAGCCCAGTTAAATGTAGACAAATGGGAGGGAGATACCCAGGTACAGAAATGCCTGCCCAGGGAAGCAAGGCTACGGGGACCCGCCTTCCCAGGGAGGCAAGCCTCTGCAGGCTCTAGTGTCTCAGTCTCTGTCACCCACACAGGAATTCCCTGTCCTCTAACAGCAATACCTCTCTCTCCACACCCAGGCTTTAACCTGGGCCTTGAGGCTACACCCCAGAGAGTCCTGAAAGCCCAGAGCTATCCCTGCTTGTTCTCTGGGACAGTAGATGGCACCTGTTATGGACTGGACATTGCCATAAGATGATGGACTTGTACCAACGTATGTTAAGTGTTGCAGACAATTAGTTCCTAATTATCCTCTGACTTCTACATGTGTAGATGCTCCCAGCAAATAATCATTGGAAAAAAAAAGCCTTAAAAAGTTAAAGGCTTGCCTTTAATCCCAGCACTTGGGAGGCAGAGGCAGGTGGATTTCTGAGTTCGAGGCCAGCCTGGTCTACAGAGTGAGTTCCAGGACAGCCAGGGCTATACAGAGAAACCCTACTTGAAAAACAAAACAAAACAAAACAAAACAAAAAAACCCAACCAAACAAAAAAAGTTCAAGGCCTCTTGCTCACTTGCTCTTCCCTCCTTGCTCCTGCTCTGTCTCCTTGCCCTGACTCCCTCCCTTCCCCTCTCTCCATGTGCTCATGGCCAGCCTCTCCTCCTCCTCTTCCTCCTTCCTCCCCTCCCCTCCCTGCCTCTACTACCCTCTTAATTCCCCTCCCCATGCCCTGAATAAACTCTATTCTATATTTAAAAAAAAAAAAAAAAGGTAAAGGCACAGGGGTGAAGGCCTTTAATTCCAGTGCTCAGGGGCAGAAAGAGGCAGATCTCTTGAGTTCAAGGCCAGCCTAGTCTACAGAGTGAGTTCCAGGACAGCCAGAACTAACAAGAGAAACCCTGTCTCAAAACAACAAACGAAACAAAGACAATCAAATGACCAACCAGTGTAGAACCAACAGGAAAGAACACTTGGGTGCCAAGACATTCGGTGGGACAGAGCGGCTTCCGCAAAGGGTTCTGGGAAAATAGCATTTCCCACAGAGGGAAAGGAATCTAGAGAGCATTCAGAATCCACACTCCAAGACCTGAGGTAGAAGCTAAGTGCAGCCGTCTCGGAAACTGCAGATGTCTGAGGCAGGCTGGCTAGCCAGCATCTCAGGAATGCAAGAGAAATTCAGGCTCAGCAGCCATTCTTGGACACCAAACTCAAGCAATTAAAACAAACAAACAACACCAAGAATTGGAGTTTGTCAAAAAGCATAAACATTCATCAGAAGGTCCCCTGGATGGGGTGAGAGAAGGCTCATTCCTACAGAAAGGGAGGAGATGCCCTTGTAACTGATCCCTCAGTGCCACCGGCTGCACAGCTGCAGATCTGAGCCGGCTCCTGGGCAAGTGCTGGGGACCAAGGGGAAAACGGAACCCTATCAAACTCCTGGCATGACAGTGCAGAGTGGTGCAGATTTAAGCTCTAGGTTGTGCTGTTGCAGGCTGGTGATGGTAGTCAGAAGGCTGAGGCAGGAGGATTGCCACAAGTTCCAGGCCAGCCTGGTCTACAGAGCTCAGACCCTGTCTCATGAGGCTGAGTGTGGTGGGGCACATCTCTGACCTCAGCACTTAAGAGGCTGAGCATCTGGAGTCTTAGGTCAGCTCCCAAACAAAACATACTGCTTTCACAGAGGGGAAACCGAGGCCCAGGTGGGAATGATCACTTTAGAGTTATATTTAATGGGGTGCATGCCCAGGGCTGGGGTGGTCTCAGGCAGGCACCCTCCCAGGCAGCCCCATGGCATGCATCTGTTTGCAAAGTTACCGCTTGTCCTAGAAGACCTGAGTTGCCGGAGGGTGTGCACTCAACCAGTCACCACACCTGCCTGACAGCACCCAGAGCACATCAGGGAGCAGGGTGCCCTTGGGCCATGGACCTCTCTCATTAGAAAAATCAGGAATCTGTCCCCAAGTAGATACACACTGCACCCCTGCTGAGTGCCTGCTGGTTACACCTGCTGAGTGCCTGCTGAATACACCACACCCCTGCTGAGTGCCTGCTGGATACACCACACCCCTGCTGAGTGCCTGCTGGTTACACCACACCCCTTCTGAGTGCCTGCTGGATACACCATACCCCTGCTGAGTGCCTGCTGGTTACACCTGCTGAGTGCCTGCTGAATACACCACACCCCTGCTGAGTGCCTGCTGGATACACCACACCCCTGCTGAGTGCCTGCTGAATACACCACACCCCTGCTGAGTGCCTGCTGGTTACACCTGCTGAGTGCCTGCTGAATACACCATACCCCTGCTGAGTGCCTGCTGGATACACCACACCCCTGCTGAGTGCCTGCTGGTTACACCACACCCCTGCTGAGTGCCTGCTGGTTACACCTGCTGAGTGCCTGCTGAATACACCACACCCCTGCTGAGTGCCTGCTGGTTACACCACACCCCTGCTGAGTGCCTGCTGAATACACTACACACCTGCTGATGCCTGCAGAATATACCACACACCTGAGGAGTGACTGCTTAGTACATCACACACCTGCTGGGTGCCTGCTGGATACATCACACTCCTGCTGAGTACAGCCTGCATCTGTTAAAGCACACCCCATGCTTTCTAAGCCAGCCTGTGCCTGCTGAGTATACTTTGTCTGGATATCATGCACCCGCTGAGTGTCCCCCAGCTGCCCACCAGCAGCACACAGAGTCATTGGTGCTGAACTGCTCTCTCCTCACAATGGCTGACAGAGGCATGCAACCTCACCTCACTCTCCAAAGAGGGTGCAGAGCTGAACAGGACACGAGACAGCCTACCACGCCAGCAACCAGGCCTGCACACACCCTACACCCTCTTCCCAGGAGCAGCAGGCTGCTGCACCTCACTTGCTCCTAGCAAATACTAAATGTTGACTCTGAATCCCTGGCCCTCAAGGCATGCAGGGGCTTCCTCATTTGTCCATCCAGGGACACACAGTAACACTTGGTTGGGACAGGCACCCACCTGAACATGCTGGAGGGGCAATTTAAGAGGAGTGACAGTGCTGTCCCTAGCCACAGCTGCTCATCTGCTCCAAGACAGGTCTCCCAACCTGCCAATACCCAAGCAAAGAGCCCTACTGACTCATGGCTGCCACAGCCTTAGTGCCCAAGCCCTCCTCCTTACCTGCCACCCCTCAAAACTTTGCACCCTTTCCTGCAGCTAAGGAAGACGCAGGAAGAGACACTGCCTGACAAATGACCTAGAGGCTCCACATCCAGTACAGCACGCACACGGAGCAAATGTGAGGATGTGCAGTCCAGGGCAACCACCACGCCTCAGTCAATGAGTGCATGGTGGTCAGTCCTCACAGTGTATAATATGTGTGTGTGTGTGTGTGTGTATGTGTGTGTGCCGGGGTCAGCCCTCACAGTGTATGCATGTGTGCTGGGGTCAGTCCTCATAGTGTATGACCTGTGTGCCGGGGTCAGTCCTCATAGTGTATGACCTGTGTGCCGGGGTCAGTCCTCACAGTGCATGATGTGTGTGTGTGTGTGTGTGTGTGTGTGTGCGCCGAGGTCAGTCCTCACAGTGTACATGCGTGTGCCAGGATCAGTCCTCACAGTTCTGTGTTAGAAGGCCAGGGACACTAGGAGAGACTCAGGTTAGAAGCCCGGTTTCTACACTTGGAGTCACAGACCTTTCACTTAAACAACCCAGGTTGTGATGGACAACTTCTGGGAACCATCACTAAAGGTGCACCTCCAACTCCACATCGACCCCAGTCTCTCACACTGACTGTGCTCTGCTGCCTTCCTTGCTCCTGTTACCACTTGCCTACTTCCCTCCAGCCATCATCACTGTGAAGCCTCCATCCTGAGAGCCATTTCCTTCATGCATGGGTTCTTGCAGACTGGCATACCCTGCTGCAGCCGGACAGGCTGGCATGCTCTCAAACCATATGATATGAAAGAAATCACTCTCACTACTGGGTCAGTCTGGCTTGCCCAACCCACTCTGTGACATGTGCTCTCTGAGTCTCATGCTCCTGTCACAGGGGTGCTACTAGAGACACAACACTGGCCATGGCAAGCTGCCGGGTCTCACGCAACCATGGTTTCTACATGGCTTGTATATACATGTCCCAGGCACTCAGAGCCACACTCCTCTATCCAGTTGTGACTGCACAACATCCCCAAGGGAGGCTCAACTTGGAGTTCACCACTCCAAAGCCATGGGGGGTGGGGAGGCTGCCCTGCTGCCAAAGCTGGCCTGAAACCCACAATCCTCCTGCCTCAGCCTCCCAAGCAATGGGATAGGAAGGGCAGCACTGATGGGTGCTTGGTTAGAGTCTCGATATGTAACCAAAGCTGAGTTCTAAGTTGCAGCCATCGTCCTGCCTCAGTCCCTTAGCTCAGATTATACCCATGAGGCACCACTCCTGGTGCCGAGTTCTGGGGGTGGCTCTGTGTGCTGCACACATGTGTCTATGGCATACCGCATCTACAGGTTGACACTAAACATTTCCTCAATGGCTCCTGGATTGGTTATTACTCTCTTGGGAAACTACAGCTCCCTGGGCAGCAACAGAAGGGGATCAGAGGCCCAACAGGACCAAGCAGGGACCATGAGGAACCAAGGCAGGAGTCACAGGTATAGACTGCTCACTGTCCCCAGGGATGGTGATAGGGAAAGAACACACACACACACACACACACACACACACACAGGGGTGGGGCCCCAGGGATGGTGATTGGGAAAGAACACACAGCTCTTCCACCCAGAGCTACATATACAGCTTCTTCCACAGATACTGTGATCAAACTCTTCACCAGTAAAGTCTCATGTAGCCTAGGCTAGACTCAAACTCACTCACTATGTATCCAAGATGGACACTGGAATGCCTGATCTCCCTGCCTCCCCTTCCCAAGTGCAGGGATTACAGGTGTACCCACCGAGTAACTAGTGGTTGTGGTATTTCACCCCACCTCGATGTCACATGAGGTCAAGCTGAAACCACAAAACTATCTACTGAAACCCACAGCATAACTCAGTTAAGTCTGCCTAGCCTCACACAAGGTATCAGAGGCCATGGGGACCTGTAGACATTTTCTGGATTGACAATTGATGGAGGCAGGCCCAGCCCACTGTGGGTGGTGCCATCCCTGGGCTGGTGTCCTGGGTTCTATAAGAAAGCAGGCTGAGCAAGCCTGGAAATAACACCCCTCCACTGCCTCTGTGTCAGCGCCTGCCTCCAGGATCCTGCCCTTAGTTCCTGTCCCTTCTCCTTCAATGATGGAGGGGTTGAGAATTTTAAACTGAAATAATCCCGACTCCCCAAGTTGCTTTTGGTTGCATTTATCACAACAGAAACCCTAAAGCACACCCCGTGGTCCATGGCGAGTAAAGTCACCAGAATGGTAGCACTTTCCCCACTGGAACGCCTGGCCTCATACTGTCTGTATGTCCTGGGGTCCAGGGCTGCAGAGATGCTGTTGCAGTTAAGAACATTGCTGTTCTTAAAGAGGACCCACATGGAAGTTCACAACTATCTATAACTCCAGTTCCAGGGATCCAACGCCCTCTTCGGACCTCCTCAGGAACCAAGCATTCAAATGATGTACATGCAGACATGCAGACAAAACACAGCATACATAACATAGAATAAATGAAAACCTGGCACAAACATTTAATCTTACTGGGGAGATAAGAGGCAGATATCAGAGTCCAAGGCTAGCCTGGTCTATAGAGCAAGTTCTATGCCAGCCAGGGATACACAGTGAGACTCTGTCTGCACACTGTGGCTTGGAAGATAGGCCAGCACAAGGACCGGAGGTGAACCTTCCGCATCCGCATAAGAACCTGGGTGTGCTCACACGTTCCCATAGTCTCAGAGCACAAGGGATGAGAGCTTGGCTGCAGCTTACTGCCCAGCAGCCCAGGTCCAGGACCAACAAGGGCCCCAGAGTAAACAGAATAAGATGGAGGTGACAGAGAGGACACCTGAGTCCCACTCTGCCAATGCCTGCATGTTCACACACTTACATGTACACAGGCTAACGTGTACACACGTGTACCCCACACACCATACACCACCTGCTGTCCTGCTCTGCCCACACTCACATGCACACACACACACACACACACACAAACACACATCTGTGGAATGGAAGCCTGCAGCATGGCTCACACCTGTCACCCTCTCACAGGATTCTGAGGCCAACCAGGCTATAGAGTGAGATAGCTCAAAACCAAACAGAAAATGACACAGCTGTTAAGTGACAGGGATGCTGTCCTCCAGGGCTGGGGACACCCCAGGCGGGCATTCTTCTGCCTATTCTTTGTATGTGGTGCCTCCCAGCAGCTGCTGACTGTGTCCCTGTCCTCGCCCGCCTCTGTTTTCACACAAATGGATCGCCATGGTCCTGTGTCCTGTGGTGTCTCATCCTCTTTATTTTATTTAGGTTTTTTTTTTTTTTTTTTTTTTTGAGACAGAGTCTTATATAGCTGAGGCCAGCCTTAAACTCCTGAAGCTAGATGACACATGCACTCGCCCGTGCCAGCCACCTCCTGTTTTCAGAAGGTGCCACAGCCTCACCAATCCCATCTACAGAGTCCTTTCACCAACAAAGCTCTCTCTGCCAGGTCCTGGGGCTGAACATGGACAGATGGTTTTCACATGCTTACAGCTACCCACAACCTAGAGGAGCTTCTAGAAGGCAGGACAGTGATGAGGGTGGCACCCCTTTCTTCTTGAGAGCAGCTTGGGATGTTTCCTCTGCAGAGGTCACAGATGGCAACAGACAGCCCTGGTAGCCAGCAATACAAGATAAAGTACCAAAGGACCAGCTAGATGGCTTAGCAGGCATAAAGGTGATTCCTTCCAAGTCCGGTGACCTGAGTTCAACCTCTGGGACACACATGAGAAAAGGCAAGAACCAATTCCAGCAAGCTGTCCTCTGATCTACACAAGCACACACACATAACAAATATCCCAACCCCTATTTTCAGCAAAGCCACTCCTGTCACAGGTAAAGCCAGAATCCCACCCCTCAGTCCAGGCAGGGCTAGCCTGTACTACTGATTCTGTAAGAGAGGGCCTCAAATACTTGGCCTCTAGGATCTTCACACTTCAACCTCCCAAGCATCTGGGACAACACATAGGTGCCACCACACCTAATGAATAAGGATGCCCTATGGCCCAGCTCCTGTAGTCCAAGATACTGAATATCAGCCACATCAGGAACCCAGTGTTCCAAGTCAATGGCCAACAAGTGACACATATGCTACTCCCACCAGCAAGGCCATCCCACCCTCCTTCCTTCTGTGTCTAGAAAGTTCTGCTAAGAAGAGACTCCAGATGCCCCACTGCTCAGGCTAGCCCTCTCATCTGCACCCCCACATGGCCCCAGAACAGTCTCCAATAGCCCTGCTGTCATTCCATGTGGCACAGACACCTGTGTTTAGGGTACTGTCCCCAAGGGGCTGAGAGGAGAGGATCCCACATGTCCAGAAGACAGAATGATCTGGCGCCACCAGCCCCTCTGACACCTCAAAGGGGACGAAGTGACAGAGGGGCAGGCACAAGCTGGTGGACCCAAGATGTGCGATAACCATTAACAGGGCCATCAAGATGACTCAGGAAGTAGAGGGTGAAGGAAGGGGCTTGCTGCCAAGCCTGATGACTCACCTGTGACCTCTGGGACCCACATGGTGGGGACTGACCATTCCTACAAAGTTACCATAGCACAGGCATAATTCTCAGCGTCAATCAAAATGTAGTCACTTATAAAAAAGGAAACATTCGCCGGGCGTGGTGGCGCACGCCTTTAATCCCAGCACTTGGGAGGCAGAGGCAGGCGGATTTCTGAGTTCGAGGCCAGCCTGGTCTACAAAGTGAGTTCCAGGACACCCAGGACTATACAGAGAAACCCTGTCTCGAAAAACCAAAAAAAAAAAAAAAAGGAAACATTCAATAGGTAAATTTTATTGTGCTTTTACTTTTGTGTGCACACATGGATGTGCATGTGTGTGTACATGTGTGTAGAGACAGTCCAAGCTCAGCCATGTGTGTGCATGTGTGTAGAGACAGTCCGATCTCAGCCATGTGTGTGCATGTGTGTAGAGACAGTCCAAGCTCAGCCATGTGTGTGCATGTGTGTAGAGACAGTCCAATCTCAGCCATGTGTGTACATGTGTGTAGAGACAGTCCAAGCTCAGCCATGTGTGTGCATGTGTGTAGAGACAGTCCAAGCTCAGCCATGTGTGTGCATGTGTGTAGAGACAGTCCAAGCTCAGCCATGTGTGTGCATGTGTGTAGAGACAGTCCAATCTCAGCCATGTGTGTACATGTGTGTAGAGACAGTCCAAGCTCAGCCATGTGTGTGCATGTGTGTAGAGACAGTCCAAGCTCAGCCATGTGTGTGCATGTGTGTAGAGACAGTCCAATCTCAGCCATGTGTGTACATGTGTGTAGAGACAGTCCAAGCTCAGCCATGTGTGTGCATATGTGTAGAGACAGTCCAAGCTCAGCCATGTGTGTGCATGTGTGTAGAGACAGTCCAAGCTCAGCCATGTGTGTGCATGTGTGTAGAGACAGTCTAAGCTCAGCCATGTGTGTGCATGTGAGTAGAGACAGTCCAAGCTCAGCCATGTGTGTGCATGTGTGTAGAGACAGTCCGAGCCCAGCCATGTGTGTGCATGTGAGTAGAGACAGTCCAAGCTCAGCCATGTGTGTGCATGTGTATAGAGACAGTCCGATCTCAGGCACTGTTCTTTAGGAGCCTTCACCTTGCTTCTTTTTCGAGATAGGCTTTCTCTATGTAGCCCAGGCTATCCTGAAACACCCTGTGTAGACAAGGCTGGCCTCAAACTCACACAGATCCACCTGCCTCTGCTTCCCCAGTGCTAGGATCAAAGATACGCACTACCATCATGCCTGGCCAATTTTAATTTTTACATTATGGCTAGTGTGTGTAGCTGCATGTGAGTTCAGGTGCTCTTGGAGCTGGAGTCACTGGCAGTGGTAACCTGTCTGCTGTGGATGATAGGAAATGAACTTGAGCCCTCAGCCAGTGCGGTTACCACTGAGCATCTCCCCAGCCCAGGGTTTCACTGAGTAGCTAGCCAGGCTGGGGTGGACAGGTCCTTGAGATCATCCTGGCTCAAGTGAACATTCAGCCCTTGGGCTTTTTGACATGCACTTCACCATACTACACCATGACCGTAGCAGCCCCCCACTTTTTTTTAAATTGCCTTGCTTTACAGCCTAGGCTAGCTTTAAAGACCTCAAAATCACAGCGATCCTACTGCCTCAACCTTCAGACTGCTGAGAGACAGGCATGTGCTACCATATTATATATATTTTGAACTCAAGCTATTCATGGGACACTGTACATACGGAAACCAGAGGACAAGTTTCAGGGGTCAGTTCTCTCCTACCAAATGGGTCCCAAGGACTGAATTCAGGTCCTCGGGTTTGGCAGAAAGCACCTTTATCCTGCGTTTATCATCCACCTTTATCACCAACCTGCCTCGTTCTTAATAAGAAATGGGGCATGGGCAAATGCTACATGGATGGTTTGAGCATGGAAACCAACTCCACAAAGACAGAGAGGGCTGTGATCCCAGAACAGCCATAAGCATAGGGAGGGGATATGGCTAGGCTGCATGAGGGGCCAATCTCCTCTAAGGCAATGAAACAGTTCTGGAAGAGAGTGGTATGGTTACATGATTCAAGGAATCAATTTAGAAGCTGGTGAGCGCCACTGGTCACACACAGACCTTCCTTCTCAACTACATTCCAATCAGGCTGCTCCATCCTTTCAGAACCTCTGAGGGCTCAGGAAGTGCAGGCAGGAGCATCCAAAGTCATCCTCAGCTGCTCAGTGAGACCTTGCCTCAGTCACCTCCTCCACATCATTCACTCTCAGTCCCAGGAAGAAACCAGATGTCCATCAAAACGGCAACTATGAAACTCTTTGTTCTGGTTACACTGCAAACATGTGACACCAACTGTATGCAGACACCTACTATGTGCTAGAAACAAGAAGCAAACTCAACTGTCCTATAAGTAACACAGGGATGGTAACACTTTTTGTTTGTTTTGGTTTGGCTTTTGGAGATAGGATTTCTCTGTGTAGCCCCTGCCGCTCTGGAACTCACTCTGTAGACCAGGCTGGCCTTGGACTCAGAGATCATCCTGCCTCTGCCTCCCGAGTGCTGGGATTAAAGTTGTGCGCCACCATCTCCACCCAGCAGATGACACACTGTTTATTTGTTCATTCATTGCCCTTTCTCAATGCCTTTCTCAATACACGAGGGAGAACATGCCCCCCACCGCCACTCCGAGGGCTCTGGGGACAGAGTCTGGTTGAAAGTGAGAAAGCCACCACATTCAAACACTCACTTTCACCTACGATGCCACAATCTTGGAGAAACAAGCAACTGACTATAAGATTACATGACCCAAAGGTGCCCACTGACGAATCAAAGCCTCACATAAGTACCCCTGGCAGGTCACATGGGACTCAGATCCCAGGCCTGAGGGTGTGTAGAACATGCCACACACCAGCATCACCTCCTTCACCCTTGAGGAAAGTCTGACGACACACACTTGACATGGAAGGATAAGGCTCCGCATCCACTCCACTTGGCCAAGAACCTAGCAAGGCCAGCCATGCCTGTCAAATGGTCCAGCCACCCAGTCTGTTGGCAGCTGTTCCCTGTCATGAATGGAGACCCAGCACCTGGTCCCAGCACAAAGACTGCATGGGAACCAAGCAGCCACCTCTATGCTGATTCCAAACATGGAGGACCACTCAGTTATCCAGGAGGGATAACATCTCCTTCAGGGCAGAAGTAGGAGTACCAAGGAAGGCACAGGTGACAATGATACAGTATCACCTCCTCCTCAGGTCCAAAGGAGTGACAACTGTGCCCTCAAATAACGATGAAGGGACCCCTTTCCTTTAGGTAGCAATGAAGGGTGACAACTGTCCACTCAGGCAGCAATGATGGAGACCTGTCCACTCAAGTAGCATAAAGGGTGACAACTATCCCCTCAAGTAGCAACAATGGGGCCCACTTATCCACACAGATAACACGGAGGGAACAACTCTCCCTGAAGGTAGCAATGATAGTGGCACCTATCCCACCAAGTAGCAATGAAGGGTGACACCTGCCCCACCAGGTAGCAATGAAGGGTGACACCTGCCCCCTCAGGTAGCAATGATGGAGTCGTAGGTCCTACGAGGTAGCAATGATGCAGTCCCTGTACCATCAGGTAGCAATCAGGGGGGTGACACGTGTCCATTCTGATAGCTATGATGAGGGCACATGTCCCCTCAGACAACAATAATAGATGACACCTGTCCCCTCAGGTAGCTGCGATGGGACCACCTGTCAAGTCCAAAGAGCAATCTCGCGAGCAGCCGCTCGGCGCTGTGGCGGCGTGGGGACACCTGCGGCGGCCGCAGCCCCGCCCCCGCGTCTCTTCCTCCTCCCCTCCCTCCTCCCCTCCCCTCCCCCGCGCTCTCACCCGCGCGGCCCGCGTCAGGCTCAGGTCCTTCATGACCTCCTCGAAGGCCGCCGTCTCCTCCGCCTGCTTCTGGTTGTGCAGTGCGATCTTCTCGCTAAATTTCCGCGGATTGTTCGAAGTCGCCATCTTCTCGCCGCCTCCTCCTACTCCTACTCCTCCTCCACCTCCTGGCCCCCCCCCCCCACTCTCGGGAGCCACCACGCAGGCGCCGGCCGGGCCCACGGCCGGAGAGCAACGCGCAGGCGCAAGCACGGCCCCGAGCGTGGCGCCGGCGCGCGGGAGAGGCGTGTGGCGTTGGGGCGAACACGCCTGCGTGTGCCTGGGCAACGCGTCGGGAGCCCGGGAGGGGCGTGCCTACGCAGGCGCACTGCAGCGCGCGTGGTCCGCTGGACAGCGGTCTGGGTCCTGTCCCATCAGCGAGGAACTTGAGTGGCGGAGGACAAGGCAGAACTGATGCCTGCATTCACCAGACTCCAGCATTCGCTGAGGACTTGTGGCGTGCCTACTGTATTCCAGGGCACAGGCATGAACAGAGTGGGCCCTGGGCTACACAGCCGGGGATGGGAGCAGACCAGGAATCGAGCAGGGGTCCCAAAGTACAGCTCCTGGGCAGAGCCTGGCTTGGCACACAGAAGCTGGGGTTCGGTCCCCAGCAAAATACACACACACACACACACTTATAATAAAGTTTCAATTGGGAGAAATGTGCTGCGCCTTCTAAGAACAAAGACAGTACAGGCCATGATGGTACGACCAGCTGGAGCCAAGGGGATGGGGAATTCAAGCCACCCTTACCTGCAGTGTGAGTTCAAACCAGCCTGTGACACAGGACACCGAGAAAAAAAGACAAGGGGGGGGGGTGGTCTGGAGAGATGGAAAGATTGCTCAGAGACTAAGGGCACCTGCTGTCCTCGAGAAAGACCTGACTTTGTGATCCCATGGAATAGCTCATATGCCCTTGCAACTAAGGTTCTAGAAATCCAACGCCCTCTTCTGGCCTTGGCAAGAAGTTAAATACACACATAGCATGTGCGCGCATGTGCACACACACACACACACACACAGATGCATAAATGTGTTTTTTTTTAAGATTTATTTATTATATGTAAGTACACTGTAGCTGTTTTCAGACACACCAGAAGAGGGAGTCATATCTCGTTACGGATGGTTGTGAGCCACCATGTGGTTGCTGGGATTTGAACTCAGGACCTTCCGAAGAGCAGTCAGTGCTCTTAACCACTTAGCCATCTCACCAGCCCCAAATAAATGTTTTAAATGTAAAAATATTACCAGGCAGTGGTGGCACACACCTTTAATCCCAGTATTCAGGAGGCAGAGGCAGGCAGATTTCTGAGTTCAAGGCCAGCCTGGTCTACAGAGTGAGTTCCAGGACAGCCAGGACTACACAGAGAAACCCTGTCTTGAAAAAAAAAAAAAAAATTAAGAGAGCTAAGGTCAGGCATAGTGGCATGTGCCTTTAATCCCAGAAGAGGCAGGCAGTTCTCTTTGAGTTCAAGGCCAGCCTGGTCTACAAAGTGATTACCCAAACAGTCAGGGCTACACAGAGAAACCCTGCCTCAGGAAAGAAAGAAAGAAAGAAAGAAAGAAAGAAAGAAAGAAAGAAAGAAAGAAAGAAAGAAAGAAAGAAAGAAAGAAAGAAAGAAGGAAAGAAAGAAAGACAAATAGAGCTAGAGAGAAGACTCCGTTATGCTAGCATTTGCTGTACAGGCATACACATTAAAGCTTGGCGTGGCCATGAGTGCTGCAGATAGGGGACTGGCCAATCACTCTACTGAAAGGGGAGCCCCACGTTCCATTCGGTGAGAGGCTCTACTTCACATGAAGAGGTAGAAGGGATCAGAAAGAGGCACACATGTCTGTGGCACACATGCACACACACACACATGCTGTGCTGAAGGAGACTGTATGAAACCCAGACCACACAGAGGAAAACAGAGCCTCAAGGTGGTAAGACTTTGAACTGTGTGAAGCTGGAGACACAGGCCTTTCAGCTACTGGGGCCATTGTGTCCTTCCCAATTTACTTAGGTCCATCTTTCCTACCTGGCAATGCCTGAGACCACCATCTCTGCCAGGAAGAGGGGAGATGGGACACACTTCCGTCTACCAGCTAGTTCTCACTATTGTCCTGAGAGGTCAAAGGCACAGACAAAGCCTACAGCTGCCTGGAAGGGGGACCCCTGGCTATAATTGGGCTCTGACTGTGATCCTGGCTATCTCCCATGGCTTCAGAAGGCTTTAGTGATATTAATGTGCATTGATAAACACCAGCTGTCTCTGCATTTACTCTGGTCTGAAGGGAGCCCATCACAGACACAGGAGAACGGAGCAGACATGGGCTGGGAGGGAGTAGAGGTCAGCAGGTAACCACTGGGGGCTGTGTCCTCACACCATTCACCGCACAGCCTTGGCTGTAACTTATCAGTCCTATCCCCCAGGGTGGTGGAACAATGGCCTGGCGACGACTGGATCCATTGGCCACTGCTTCCCAGGACAGATGAGGGAGATATGGAGAGAATCATACAACCCAGGTGTCCCGCTCCCTTATTTACTCACACTTGTCATGCCAACATTGGGGAAACTGAGGCAGAAGGATTGAACGTTCCTGGGCAGGGCCTGGAGAGATGACTCAGTAGGTAGTGTGGTAGTCTGAATACAAATGGCTCCTGAAGGGGCTGGAGAAATGGCTCAGTGGTTAAGAGCACTCACTGCTCTTCTAGAGGTCCTGAGTTCAAATCCCAGCAACCACATGGTGACTCACAACCATCTGTAACAAGACCTGATTCCCTCTCTGGTGTCTTAAGACAGCTACAGTGTACTTACATATAATAAATAAAATAAATCTTAAAAAAAAAAAAAACAAATGGCTTCTGTAGGCGCATATTAACAAGGAGTGGCACTACTTAGGCAGGACTGGGAGATGTGGCCTTGTTAGAGTATCACTAAGGGTGGCTTTGGAGTTTCAAACACTCAAGCCAGGTCCAGTGTCTTTCTTCTTGCTGTCTATGGATCAATGTAGAACTCCTAGCTCCTTCTTCAGCACCATGTCTGCCTGCATGCTGTCATGCTCCCCCCATGATGATCATAGACTAAACCTCTGAAACTGTAAGCCAGCCCTAATTAAATGTTTTCTTTGTAAGAGTTGCCTCTTCACAGCAATAGAACAGTGACTAAGACAGTTGGTAATTTGGTTCGAATCCCATCTTCCACACAGCAGCTCATAACCATCTGCAGCTAGCTGCAGCTCTAGTTACAGAGGATCCAACACCCTCTTCTTCTTCCTCTTCTTCCTCTTCTTCTTCTCCAGTCCCCAACACCCTCTTCTGGCCTCCTTGTTCACTGTACTCACAAAGGCATACAGAAATAAATGAGTTTAGTTAACTTTAGTTGCATGTGTGATGTACATGTGCATGTGTTCATGTGTGGGTGTGAATGGGTGTGTGCAGTGCAAACTTCTGGTTTCTTTGGAAAGTCAGTTATGTCAAATGATGGTTTGCTGGGACACACAGGTGAAAGGATGTTTTGCTGGGGCAGACACATGAAAGAATGCTTTCCTGAAGCAGACACAGGAGAAAGGATGTTTTGCTATAGCAAACATAAGAAAGGAAACACGATGCTAAAAAGGAAAAATATAACCCAACAGACGGTGGATGATGCTGTATGGTATTGGTATGCTTTGCCATTCCGTACCAGTCATTGTTTGTTGTGAACTCATAGAAAGAAATGCACTAAAAACTTCTGGTGGTGTTCTGGAGGCTTCTGGCTGCTTCTCCAGACTTGGACCAATTGGCATAGTGAAATGGAAATTTCTGGATCTGTCAGCTGATACAGACTCACACAGAGTTTTGCTAAGACAGACTCACATGGTGTTTTAATGAGGCAAGACTGGTGGGAGGACACATGATGTTTGGAGGGAGTATAAATAGGACCCAATGGACAGTGATGGAAGGGAGCTTGCATAGCTGGCTTTTCAACACTTCATTGGTCTCAAGTCTTCGTCTTCGCTGATCTTCACTTTATTGAGGGAGGCACAGCCGAAAACTTCTCCTGGTGTGCTTCCTGGTCCTGGTGGCTCCTGCTGACTTGTGCTGATTCAGCTGAGGCCTGGCTGTTTCTGCTGGGTCATGCCACCACTGCTGATTCATGTTTGCTCTCCTGACACAACTGAACTAGACACCTAATATCCTGACAATTAGAGATTGAACTCGTCCCAAAGAACTGTTTCTAAACAGGTTCACTTCCCCTATATCCTAATAACCTTCTTTTACTATCTCTAGAGGGTGATGGGCTAGAAGGAAGGTTAAAGCATTTCAGAACTCTTATTAAAAATAGGTTTTGAGGTCGGGCAGTGGTGGCGAACGCCTGTAATCCCAACACTTGGGAGGCAGAGGCAGGCGGATTTCTGAGTTTGAGGCCAGCCTGGTCTACAGAGTGAGTTTCAGGACAGTCAGGACTGCACAGAGAAACCCTGTCTCAAAAAAAAAAAAAAAAAAAAAAAAAAGGTTTTGAAATGTTTAAGCCTACAAGTGTGTGCAGCCTGCGTGCTGGGGCCTGGGAAGCCACACAGAGCACACTGCAAGTGCTAAGGCCCTGAGGCAGGCTGCAGCCTGCTAGAGTGAAGGGCAGGAGAAAGGAAAGGGGGAGGTGACACTGGGGAAACTGGCATGGAACACATGCCAGATAGAGCTATGGAGCCAGGTACAGCTATGACTACAGGACAGAAAACTGGATCTGTGAGCGATGAGATAGTTCAGGCAGCACAGTGCTTGCTGTGCAGTGCACATGACTCTAATCCCAAGTTCAAGAAGTTACAGACTGGAGGATTCCTGGGGCTCACTGGCACACAGGCTAGCTGAAGCATGACTTCCAAGTTTAGTGAGGGACACTGAGAGATGGCTCAGCAGGTAAAGGCACTTGCAGTGCTGACCTGAGTTCAATCCCCAGGACTGCCACAGTAGAATGAGAGAACCAACTCTCACAAGTAAACCTGACATCTACACAAATGTACACACACACACACACACACACACACACACACACACACTGGAGAGTGAATGAGAAAAGCACTCATGAGTCAATTTCTGACCTGCACATGTGCACACACTCGCATACATACACACACACCCATTCACATCCACACATGCACATCACACATGCAACGAGGTCCAAGAGGCTTGGCTGAGTGGTTTCTAAGGTGTGCACTGCATTGCAAATGATGCTCTTTAGCATCTATACTCCCCTCCCAGAGAGTGGCCCAGGGAAAGCAAGTGTAGGGAGCAGACTCACTTCTGGAGGTCGTCTTTGTGGCAGGTTTTGAGGGATGACTAGGAGTCCCCCAGGCATATCCAAAAGTGGATCACAGACAGAAGTCCCTTTTCATGCTGAGATGTTGAGATCTTATGAGAAGTTAAAACAAAACCTAAACTCTCGTGATGGCGGACTTGCTCTGAGATCCTCTCTGTGCATTTCCTGGGTTAAATATGGGGACAGAACTCCATCTAGCATCCTGTGGGAAAGATGAATGAGTGTGCTTGGCTTGCCCTGAAAGCCATAACTGCCTGGGGGAAACTACCAGGATTGGACCAGACTTCTCTTAGCTGTTCTTCGTTTTATAAGGTATTGGCTGGTCATGTCTTTTTTTTTTTTTTAATTTATTTTTTTACTAGGTATTTTCCTCGTTTACATTTTCAATGTTATCCCAAAAGTCCCCCACACCCACCCCCCCATCCCCTACCCACCCACTCCCCCTTTTTGGCCCTGGGGTTCCCCTGTACTGGGGCATATAGTTTGCAAGTCCAATGGGCCTCTCTTTGCAGTGATGGCCGACTAGGCCATCTTTTGATACATATGCAGCTAGAGACAAGAGCTCCGGGGTACTGGTTAGTTCATATTGTTGTTCCACCTATAGGGTTGCAGTTCCCTTTAGCTCCTTGGGTAATTTCTCTAGCTCCTCCATTGGGGGCCGTGTGATCCATCCAATAGCTGACTGTGATCATTCACTTCTGTGTTTGCTAGGCCCCGGCATGGTCTCACAAGAGACAGCTATATCTGGGTCCTTTCAGCAAAATCTTGCTAGTGTATGCAATGGTGTCAGCGTTTGGAAGCTGATTATGGGATGGATCCGGCTGTTCATGTCTTGAAGAAACGAATCCAGACCACTGAATCTGGGAGGTAAAGAGGTGAGCCAGCTAAAGCTGGAGCTAGACTTACAAATCAGGAAAATCAGAGCTGATTTTGTGACCAAGCAAGAGGTGGCTGGAAGTAGATGCCCAAAACAGCAGTTAGGGCTGAGGTGCACCCAAGTCGTCCCAGGTTCCCTCCCAGCGCTGCCAAAAGGCAGAGCCAGGTGAGGCCCCAGGCCCCATCACCTACCCTGGGCCTGAGCTGGGGAACAACAAGATGGCCAACAAATAAAGACTTGAAGCCCAGCACCAATCCCCTGAATTCAATTCCTGGACCCACATTGGTAAAAGAGAGAACTGGCTCCTGCATGTTGTCCTCTGACCTCCACATGTGTGGCACATGTGCACACACACATACATGCATTCACCATATAAAGAGGGAAAAAAAAACTCCTTTAAAGAGGCTAGGGCTGGAGAGATGACTTAGAAGTTAAGAGCACTAGCCGCTTTTACAGAGAACCTGGGTTCTATTTCCAGTACCCACATGGCAGCTAAACAGTATGCACAGCTATGCTTGGACCTGGCTTTTCCTGACTGCCCAGCATCCAGAATCCTGTACACCTTTGGGTGTTTGCCCACATGACTACATGTCCCCCAAGGCAATGTTCAGGGTCAAACTATTGACTCCCATTTCCCATTAGCTCCTTTGCTCTAGGCTCAGCCAGGGACTCCAGTTCTTTCTTTCCAGGGAGAAACATCCACTCTTCACGTTGGCCTTGGCCTTGCTTCTCTCTGCTGTGTGTGTGGCAGATGACCGCTGCAGCAACATAAGGGCTGTGGTGGCCTGCATATGCTTGGCCTGGTGAGTGGCACTGTTTGGAGGTGTGGCCTTGGTGGAAAAGGTGTGTCACTGTGGGTGTGGGCTTTAAGACCCTCATCCTAGCTGCCTGGAAGCCAGTCTTCTCCTAGTGGCCTTCAGATGAAGATGTAGAACTCTGAGCTCCTCCTGCACCACGCCTGCCTGGACACTGCCATGTTTCTGCCTTGATGATAATGGACTGAACCTCTCAACCTGTAAGCCAGCCCCAATTAAATGTTGTCCTTATTAAAGAGTTGCCTTGGTCATGGTGTCTGTTCACAGCAGTAAAACCCTAACCAAGACAGGGTCGTCCCCCTCCTCCTCCTCCTTCTTTCTTTCCTCTATGAGTTACCTTGGCCATGATGTCTCTTCCCAGCAATAGAAGAGCACTAAGAACATTGGGGTATCAGTTGTGGGTTTTCTACTCAATGATAGTAGAAGAGGCAAGATGGCTCCTTGGATAAAAGGATCTTGCCACAAAGTATGAAGACCTGAGTTCAGTCCCTGGGACTCCCACATAGTAAAAGAGAACCAACTCCTGTGTGCTGTCCTCTCCTGCATACACTCACCGTAGCACTGTAGCATGGCGTGAGAACAGAAGTGCCCTCAGCTTCCAGGACTATGACATCCTTTCAGCTCAGCATCTGGCTGTCTCATCCTCTTGCTTCTTCTTAACCCTAACCGACTCTCCCTATGTAACCCAGGGTAGCCTTGAACTTGCATCCTCCTGCATCAGCTGAGGGTCCTGGGATGACAGGTGTGTGCCACAACGCCTGGTTGTATGTGCAAGTGTGTTATTTAACAATTGAATGCAGGGCTTCACACACACTAGGGGAACGCTCTGTATGGATCTACATGTCACATTCACATTATACTGTGCACAAGTGGCGGCAGATGACGTCATATGTCCTGCTCTATCCTCTCAGCCAATCTCTTTGCAGAATCACTAGTCCTCTACTCTTCACAGGTTACAGACCCTGTTTTCTTCATGGGTGCTGAGATCTGAACTCATGGCACTCAGCTGTGTGCCAATTTCCATTTTATGTGAATGTGCATGGTGTGTGCAAACCATGGAATACATATGGAGTTCAAAGGACAACTTGCAGATGTCAGTTCTGTCTCTCCATCATGTGGGGCCAGGGGTCAAATTCAAGTTGCCTCTTCGCTGTCTCACTGGCCCTCTAATTATTTGGTTTCATCCATCACAAAATCTGGCTGCTATGTCTTTATTTGGGTTTTGATAGCAGGATTTCACCTGGCTGTCCTGGAACACACTCTGTAGACAAGACTGGCCTTAAACTCAGAGATCCTCCTGCTTCTGCCTCCCCAAGTGCTGGGATAAAGGCCCGTGCCACCACCACCCGGCCATTGGCTACTGTCTTATAAGTAGCATTTCGGGTAACAAAAAGTCTGAGGTTCATGGGAGGGTGGCTCTGTGACTTAAGACTTGGGAGGTAGATCTGTGTGATTCACGTACCTTGCTCCTCACAGCCACAAGATGGCTGCAGAAGCCCCTGGCATCCTGTCAGCAGAGGAAGGAGCAGGGAAGGGGAGGGGGCAACAAAGTCTCTCTCCTGTCCCAAGAAACTTCCGACCCCTCAGAGCTTGTTGGCCAGAGCTGGGAGCTATGCCCAGATTGAAAAACAATCCCAGCCAAAGGCACTGCCAAGAACAGTTCGGACCGAATCTTAAATCAACCCCCAGGGCTGGGCACATGGCTGCTGGCAGCATATCAGAGCCCTGGTGGTGTGGAGGGAGCTGTGGCTGCTGGGTCAGCCCCTAGGAGCACTAGGAGGGGCTAAGCAGGGGCCCTGACTTGGGTGGGAAGGTAGCTTGGTGCCAAGCGACAACCGTGCCACAAACACCGGATTTAGAATGATGACTGGCATTCACTTCTCTTGTGTATGGGCATCTTCTGGCGGGGTCCCTCTGGGCCAGGTCCCACGCTGCAGAGATAGTCGGCCAGGTGCTGCCAGCACCAGGGAGCACAGAGAGGGATCTCAGCCGTGAGAATGTTCAAGCTGGAACTGACTTCTGGAGAGCAGAGCCAGGGGCCGGCTTCCAAGCTGGCCAGGTCCAGGCGGATTCCCACCTCACACAGCTCCCCCGAGGCCCCCGTGGCCTGACTCACCGCGAGGCCCTGGAAGTCACACTTGGCCTGTCTCTCGGGCCTGCAAACCACCATCCCCTGAGAGGGCAGTTTCCCACAGCCAGAGCCCAGGTGTGGAGGGAGGTTCCTGAGGACCTTGGCCAGGCTTGTAGGAAGAAGCCGGAAACAGCGTCCCTGGGCTCAAGGCGGTTTAGGGGCCTAAGGCTGTAAGATTAAAGGCAGAGAAAGGCCAGGGGTGGTGATGCTACCAATCTGCCAAAGGGCATCTGCCAGACACAGGAGCTGGCTTAAAACCGGGGGCTCAGTCATACTAAGTCTCGCCTTTGCCAGGAAGACCTGCCCTCAGTCCCTCACTGGGAGATTCAAGGCAGGGACTCTTCCCTTGAGCCACACCCATAGAACCTAACTAGAGGATTTTAGGCAGGTGCTCCACCCCTGAGCCATCCCCACCCCCAGCCCCTCACTGACAGAATCTAAGTAGGGACTCTACCCCTGAGCCACACCCCCAGGCCCTCACTGGGGCATTCTAGGTAAAGGCTCCACCCCTGAGCCATATCCTAAGCCCCTGAGAGGTTCTAGGCAGAGCTCCACTGAATCATGCCCCCAGCCCCTCACTGAGGGACTCTAGGCAGGAATGCCACCCTAAGTGAGACATACCCCAGCTTGGTGAGCCTGCCCTTAACCATATGTGAAAGTCTGTGCGTTTGACTCTGTGCACAGATGCACATGGATTTGCATGTCCATCTTGGCCATGTGAACTCATGAGTTGCTGTATGTCCTTGAACTCAAGTATGCCCTAGCACTTAGGGGTGTGTGTGTGTGTGTGTGTGTGTGTGTGTGTGTGTGTGATACGCATGTACTGTGCACAGGCTTGTTTCCCTTTCTCTGAAGGACACAGACATTCACTAACTGAACGTGCAAGTCAGCTTCTGCTAATTAAAAACAGCTTTTTCATGTTTAAAGTTTACAATACAAAAAATAATTTTCCTTTCTTCAGGGGGGTGGGGTGGGCGCCAAGGAAGGGGCAGGGGCCCCCAAGAACATTCCATAAACTGGCTCAGATGGCTCTGCACAATCGCCCTAGTTAGATACAGTAACCCCCCCACCCCCACCCCGGCCCCGCTGCAGGCTCTCTGGCTAGCTCATTGGGGACAAGATGTTGTGAGGTGCTATGTGATCTGGGGGACTCGTGGTTGGCAGACACTTCACTCTGCCCCTCTGCCGAAGGCAGCTACAATGTCTTGGTGGGTTGTTTGGATACCCCTGGCAGCCTGGGTCCACTCTTCTATAGATCAGCCCTTGCTTTAGTGGCCACCACCCGAGACTTACTGAGGAAGGTAGCTGGAGTACAGGGAAGGGACCTTGGGATGACAGCCCCAGACTTCTTAGAGAACTGTTCGAAGTGTCAGTCACTTGTCCCCAACTGTCACCCTGTGCTGAGCTGGGCTGGGGCAAGGATCCTGAAGGGCCTGGCCCTGGGGAAGAAACATCCGGGAGAATGGAAACAGGTCTGCTGACTCTGACCCATCATGGCCTCAGAGGCTTATCTGCAGTTGTGTGTGTGTGTGTGTGTGTGTGTGTGTGTGTGACTGAGCAGAGGTGGAAGCTTCTGGGGGCTGTAGCAACATGGAGAGGTCCCTCACCAGCCTCTCGTGCATACCTTCTTCCAGGCTGCCCAGCAAGCCTGGCTCCTCAGCCCAGCCGACACTCAGAAGCCCTGCAGTTCTCCATTCAGCAGGGAAGCTGAAGAGAAAGGGATAGAGGGGCCCCCAAAGCCCGAGGTCACACAGGTGGCACAGGTGACACAGGTGGCACAGGTCACACTGGTGGCACAGGTCACACAGGTGGCAGGCGTGGAGCACAGGTCTGCTCCATCCTTCCTCCATAATGCCTTTATTAAATCAAAGGACTGATTAGCAGAGGCTGCGGCAAAGGACTGGGGTTAATTGCTCATGTGCTGAGCGGCTGTACAACGATGACATCCATGACTCTGAGCAGCAAGGGACACCTTAGATCACCAGAGAACACATTCATTTGGAAGACAGTGGGGCTGGCTTCCTTAAACAAGAAAAAAATTAAACAAAACATGAAGATGAGAGTTCAAGATTTAAACAGCAGAACAAAGCAGGGCCGCCATCACATGAGGCTGCTGGGGCTCACGGCATAGCACCTCCCACCCCACCCCAGGGTGGGCCAGACCTGGGGGCGTGGCTTTCTATAGCCAACATGTTAGATGAGCCCCCAGCTGGCTCTCCTCCTGGGCCAGCTGACACAGGCCTCCTCACCTGAGGTGGCTTTTGTGGTTTCTCTGCTTTTGTTTTTTGTGGGTTTCCTCATTTCAGGGCTCTGTGGTCCTGGCTGGCCTAGAACTTGCAATGATTCTCCCTCTTTAGCCTCCAGAGTATTGGAAAAGGCCACACCATGCCTCACTGATTAGCTCTGTCTTCTTATAAAAGTGGGTGGCACGGGCAAAGAATGCTGGGTTAACTGGGCAGGGGCCTTTGGGATGCTCCGGAATCCACAAGTCAAGCGGGCCAGGGAGGTTGGTGGTGAAGACATGGCTGCATCTGTCACCTGTCAGGGGGCCTCTGGGACACACTCTGACTCCTGCATCCTGAATGCTGTCCGGGCACCAGAGAGCTGATTTACAATCTTACTCATTTGATTGTGTGCGTGCATGTGTGCTCCATGATGCCCACGTGGCGTTCAGAGGGCAATTCTGAAGAGTCTCTTTGCCTTGTGGATCCCATGGCAGAAATCCAGGCTAGGATTTTAAACAGAAGAGTTTAGTCAGGAGACAGGGAGAGCTGTTCCTCCCTGGACTTGGTGTTTTATGTCCACAAGCTTACATCTGTCTGGCTAGGGATGAGAGATATCAAGACCTAACCACACAGGACAGTGCAGAGACACCCATTGGGCAATGGCTGCCATGGCACCTAAACCTCGGGGACCAGATCTCTCTCTCTGCTGACTTGGGGCTGGGAGGTAGGGACCCCTGGGCTGGGGGTCTGACACTTGTGGGGAACACAGCCAGGCCAGGATCCCAAGCTACCTCCCATGGCCTGAGCGGGGCAGCAGGACAGCAGCACAGGCAATGCCTGCAAAGGACTCGGGGAAGTGCAGGTCTCTCTCCCACTCATCCGTCTCAGTGTTATACACCTGAACGATGCCTGTGACATTGTTCAGCCTCCAGTTGTAGCCACCCACGATGTAGATCTTCCTCTCTAGCAAGCAGCAGCCAGCTTCCGACTGACCAGCTCGCATGGGTGTCACACTGGTCCACTGGTCAGCATCCGGCACGTAGTACTCCACAGCCAGCACATCGAAGCAGCGGTCCACGTGGTCCATGCGACCACCTAGGGCATAGATGCGGCCAGCAGCGCCCAACATTGCGTGCAGCACGCGGGGCTCACGCATGGGCGCCCTGGGCTCCCAGCGGTCAGCTGCTGGATCATAGCACTGCAGTGCCTTCTTGTCCTCCGCTGAGACGCCATAACCACCTGAGATGTAGAGGCGACCAGCAGCTGCGGCACCCGCATGGCCCCAGGTACGGCGCTTGAGTGGGCAGGCAAAATCCCAGCTGTCACGGCGTGGGCAGTAGCGCTCCACAGACGCCAGGCTGCCCGCGCGATTGCGGCCACCGGTGGCATACAACAGCCCGCCCAGTGCAGTGAGCTGGAACTGCACGCGGCTCTCACGCAGCGCTCGCAGCCGCAGCCAGCGATTGCGCTGCGGATCATAGCGGTAGCAGGCGTCCACAGCGCCCTCTCCACTGCGGTGCTGCAGGTGCTGACCGCCTGCCACGTACACGAAGTTATCCAGCACAGCCACGCCCGCGTGGCTGCAGCCCAGTTCCATCTCCGTGAGCTCGCGGAAGTGGCGTGCTCCAGGCTCAGGCAACTGGAACACCTTGCTGCTGACGGCTCGGTCGCTGTCGGTATAAGGTGTGCCTCCGAAGGCCACCAGGGACGCTACATCAGAGCGCACAGCAGTGCGTGGCGACTGCATGTCATGCTGGCGGCAGGGCAGCACGTGGTAGCTGAAGGCCTCCAGCAGGTACTGGCGACACAGGGCATCGTCGAGCATGACGTCAAGTGTCTGCACGCTGTCTACCAGTTCAGCAGGTTGCATGAGCGGGAAGCGCACGTGGCGCAGCACAAGGCTGGCACGGGCGCGGCGGGCAGGATCGTGCTGCAGCCAGCGAACAGCAGCGCGGAACAGGTCAATCTCGGCGCAGCTCTGCAGCCGGTTGCTCTGCAGAAAGAAGACAAGGCGCTCGAGTGGCAAGCGCAGAAAGTCCTCTTCTGCTGCTATCTGCAGGAAGTGGCGGAATGTGAAGGCATCTACTGACTCACGCAGTGATGTCAGGCTGAAGGTGGTAGCCATCTGGCCAATGTGCAGGCACGTCTCTACGCTCATGGCAGCTTTCAGGAAGTCCTCGCACAGCTCCACCACTGGCAGCATCTGCAGAAACACGGCAGCACCCAGCACATCCTGCACACAGTCTAGGTCCAGTGTCACCTCAGCACTGTAGGCGAAATCGATGATGTGGCGCAGGCCACGTGCAGACACACCCTGCAGCTGGATGACAGCCTGGTTGGCCTCACGCATGCCGCCAGTGAACATGGCCCTGGAGGTGGAAACACACCCAAGAGCAGGGCCAGTAGAGAGTCAAAGCTTGTTCTGCCCTCACCCAGCCTTTCTGAGCCTGTGCAGCTCTGCGTAGGGCCCCCAGCCCTGAAGGCTAACTGGTAGGTTTCTTGAGGAGGTATCAGTTGCAGATGCACAGCCACCTTGAGCTCCAAGTCAGGGCCAGCCTGTGCTCCCCCACTACCACCAGAACCTAGGATCTCTTCACTGACTGCTTGCAGGCATAACCAACTTCCCCAGCCTGGAACCTGTGAAGTAAGGGTCAAAGGGTCTGGCCCATTCCCCCTAAGCTGTTGCGAAGGTCCCAAGAGGTCACTGCCCACAAGGGGCTGTGCCCATTACTGCTGTCTACAGGGAGAAGCTACAGAGACGGTGCTCCTGCCCAGGCATGGTCAGCATCAGCCAAGTCCTTAGCCTGTGTGAGGCCTGTGTTAAGGGCCTCTGGAGCCACATGGCAGCTGGTGGGGGGATGCAGACCCATGCATGAAGGTTCTGGAAAGGCTTGGGGTCAAATCTCAGTTTCCAGCAGGAAGGAGAGAACTGAGTTGTGCTCACAGGGTCTGCAGGGGTCCCTTGGTGACATTCTCCAACACTTTACAGCAGCCCTCACAACGGTGAGCAGGCTTTCCTGCCAGAGGAGAAGGGATACCACCCATCATCAAAGATGACGGCCACCCCATAGTGGTCTACTTGGTGCAACCTAGGCTCAGGTCACAGCAGGAGTGAGGCCATGGGTGTCATGGAGGTGCTGTCGTCTAATGCCATCATTCTGTGGGATAGCATCCTGGGCCTCCCTAAGACCATAAGGAACAGCTCCTAGCCCCAGCCCCTGCCTGTCCCCTAAAGTCCCCACCAGCCCTTGGGCACTTCAGTGAGAAAAGAGGCCAGACCAGATGACAGGATGGAGTTTTGCCTTTTAAGGTCTCATGGGCTACATTGCCAGAGCGGGGGTGCCTTTAAAAGGCATTGCTGGCTGGGCTGCCCACCCGCTCACAAATCCAGAGTAAAAATAGCACCGGTGCCCCAGTTGGCTGCAGCAGCTCCTCATAACAGTCTTGCTGAGCCCCAGGGAGGGCCGCTGGGCCTAGAGGGACATTTGGCCTGATATCCACACCCAGGTAACAGTGGACCTGGAAGACGTGACCCTCTTAGAAGGAAGGTCACAGCTGGGGAAGAAGACTTAGCACAGGTCTCCAAGGACAACCATTCCAGCTTCCACCCTCGCTGGCTGGCAGGGGCATCCCCTGATGAGACAGCTTCACTGGGCCCTTAGTTCTGACTCAGTCCCAGGACAGGGAAAAGTAGACAGACCCATGTGTCTGTGTGTGCCTGGGGCATGATACAGGGGAGCCCTAGGGGAGACAAGAGATCCACCTAGGCTCCAGGAGCCACACACACAGATCCTGCAGGGCCTGAGCATCATGGCCCCCGTGTTCCTCCAGTCTCTCAGCTGTTTGCTTTTGATACTTGGAAGGGATGCCACAGCAGCAAAGGGCTCACTTTCTCCTCACAGGGCATGGTTGGCATCAATGCCTGGCACACAGCAGATGTTGAATGAAGGCTTAGGAAGGGGGAGGCTGAGGCTGGGTTGGCAGAGCCTGCCTGAGCTTGCCTGAGCCTGTATGAAGCCCCAGGTGTACTGCTGCAGGCCTGTCTGCCTAGCTCTGGAGAGGTGGAAGTAGAGGATCAGGAGTTCATGGGCATCTTGGGCTACATTGTGAGGATGAAGCTAGCCTGGATTGTGCGAGGCCTATCCCAAGAGAGAAAAATGAGTGTGGAGAGGTAAGAAAGCCTCCAAGATGGCTCAGTGGGTGGGGGGCCCTTGCTGCCAAGCCTGACTCCCTGCGTTCAGTTCCCAGGACCCACATAGTGGAGGAGAAACCCAATGCCTACAAGACGCCCTCTAACCTCCACGTGCACCATGGCTCACATTACCCCACTCACCATCACATACACACACGAAAATGAAGTAAGAGAGTGAAGCAAGAGCCTGGCAGTGCTGGCAAAAGCCTTTAATTCCAGCACTTGAGAGGCAGAGGCAGGCAGATCTCTGAGTTTAAGGCCAGCTTGATCTACAGAGTGAGTGCCAGAAACCCTGTCTCCAAAAAAAAAAAAAAATTCTTGGAGGCAGAATGTTTACTTAGTGTGCAACAGGGCTGAAAAACAAAAGAAACTTAGAAAGTGTCAGAGGCCAGGTGTGCTGGCACACCAGAGGATGGAGCAAGGGCATTCTGATCTGTGGCTAATCCAAGCTATGCAGCAAAACCTTGTCATTAAAACAAGGAGGTGGCTGCCACATAGGTCCCCAGTGAACGTGGCAGAGGTGTCAAGTCCCCAGGGCTAGGCTTACCTAAAGTAGTCACTGCAGGCCGCCAAGACCACCTTGTGCGCATGAAAGGCTTCACTGTTGACAGTGAGGACCACATCGAGCAGCTGGCCCTGTGCACGGAGGGCAGCCAGGCCCTGCAGGAGGCCAGTGCTGTGGCCAGCTGCAGAGAAGGTGCACTTAAGTGCCCCATTCCTGTCGGCCAAGCTGCAAGGACAGCAGAGGAGAGACGGCTCAGAGACCTCCAGGTGGACACAGACCTATGACATGGGTGACACTTGGAACTGTAATACTGAGTGGCAGTAGCCAGGATAGACACCCACACACAGGAAAGGATGCAGGCTAGCAGACCAACAAGTGGAAGGGGAAGCGACCATTAAACACACAACAGCCTTCTTATGGAGAAGCCCTCTAATCAGTCAGAGGCCAGGCCTCTGATACCCAGGAAACGCTGCAAGACTGTCTATGGTAAGAGCCCTACCAAGAATCCCCCAGTAAGGGGCTGGGGGCATGGCTTAGGGGTGGAGTGCCTGCCTAGAATCCTTGAGTGGGGGCCTGGAGGTGTGGTTCAGGTGTGGAACCCTGCCTAGAATCACCCAATGAAGGGTTCACACCTTTCATCCTAGCACTGGAAATGGACACAGGAGCTCAGGTTATCCTCACTAACAGTGAGTTTCACGAAAGCCTGGGCTGTGTGAGAACTTATTTCATAAGACACATACGTAATATGGTGGTGCACACCTTTAATCCCAGTACTCAGAAGGCAGAGGCAGGTGTATTTCTATGAGTCAGAGGCCAGCCTGTTGTACAGATAGCGTCCCAGAGCAGCCAGGCCACATAGTGGGACTGTCTAAAACAAAAAAAGAAAAGCCCAAAGTCAAGCACACCCTCATCCCATCCATGGTCTGTCTCCTGCTACTCCCTGTCCAGCCCACCAGCCATCCCCATCCATGGTCTGTCTCCTGCTACTCCCTGTCCATCCCACCAGCCATCCCCATTCATCCAGCCAATCAGCTGTTGTTCCTTCAGACACCTGTACTGAAGCTCTGCACAGAACACTCCACTGTCAGAGCACAGAAGGGGCGGTGCTGCTGAGTGCCTCTATCCAGCCCAGCCTCCCCAACCCAACCCGGACGGAACCAGACACACCCTCTCTGCTCACCTCTGTCTGTCTCCCTATCCATCTCCATCTCTCGGGACCCTTTTGGACCTGCCCTTCCATTCTTGGGCCACGAATGTGGGGCACTGGGCTTCTTGAGAAAAGAGGAGAGGGAAGGATGTGGGATGCCTAACCACCAAACCCCAAACAAGGAGCTATCAGAGGCTAGAGCTGCTCCATCTGCATGGAGCCTGACTCCCACCATCCCTGGTCAGCTGCCTAATTTAGATGTCATTCTAGAGACCCTCGGGCAGGAATCAGGCATTGCGGGGCCGGGCACTGGTTGATGAGCATGAGGGTCAGTGCTGTTGTGAGGCACTGGCTACCCTGGGTAGGAAGCCATGAGTCCTTAGGAAAGCAGACTTGGGGACTGGCCAGCACTGCAGGAAGTCTGGCTGCTGGGGTCAGGGAGAGAAGGAGTACAGGTAATCTAAAGGCCCTGGCTTGTCCTGAGGGTGAGATCAGCGTCCACCTGTCTTCTGAGCACAGTGGCATTCTGGCAGGCTGCTGTGGCAGTCCCAGGCCCATGCGTCTCAAACCCACAATAGATTTTGGACTCAGAGATGCTGAGATATTATTGTTGCTACATCAAGGCCATGAGCCCAAGGCCACCTATATGCTCCAGACAGGGCATCACAGCTTCCTGTGGCTTGGACTGCTTAGACTCCTGATGAGCCTGCAAGGGACTGGGGACACTGACACACTCAGTGGATATATGTAATCTGTGCAATGGGGCCACAGCACCCAGGCCTGGCTTCATATTCCAGCTGCAGCTGGGGCATGCAGAAAGAGATAGAGAGCTGGGTGGAGTCTGGAGCTGACAGACCCCTGCTGCTGCCCCACTGAGGGGGAAGAGTGAGGCTCATGGGGCTGCTGTCTGTGTCCACGGAGCCTCCCTAAATAGGGCAGTGTATGTGTCTGACCCAGGGGTCTGTCAGGGCAGAAGCCACAGACTGACAGCCAGACTGATGTCATTGTTGGGAGGTGACAGCCTGTGTGACCCTGTGCAACATCCCTCCCACAAGACAAGGGTGTTTCTCCCTCCTGGGGAAGCTAGTTAAAATACATTCCTGTTCTCCAAGCCATGGGGTTCTGAGGCAGGAGGACTGCTGCAAGTTCAAGGCCATCCTGAGCTGAGTACCAAATAAAACAGAACAAAATGGCAAGCACAGTGACCCCGAGGGTAAAGGTGCTAAGTTTATCTCCTTAAACTGGACAGAGAACCTATCCCTAAAAGTTGTCCTCTGACCTCCACATGTGGCACTCATTCCCCCAAATACATGTAATAAATAATAAAATACCAGAGATTCACAGCTTGGAGGACCCAGAACAACAGTGTCCCTACAGCAGGGACCTTGGTGCTACATGTTAAGGGCTGACACAAACACCATCTTCCACTGGGGTCCCTAGAGTCACCCACAGCTGCAGGCTAGCCTGAACCAGGTTGAACCTCAATAGCCACAAGATGCAGCTTTAAGATACCACCCAAGGGAGCCTGCCAAACAGTGCCTTAATCAGCCCCAGGATGGCATGACCTCTCCGGCAGGGCAGTGTCTAGGCTCTCCTGGGAACCTGCGCACATGGGGCTGACCAGGCCGGATCTTGAGGCTCTTACCTGTGTTCTCCATCCATTTATTCATCTATTTATGCATGTGACCCCCACCTTGTGATTTCATAGGTTTTAGGAGGAGCAGGGGAAACAGGACGTTTGTGTACACCCCAGACAGGACACAGAGAGACAGTGTGGTGACAGTGGAGTGATCAGCATTGCCAAGCACCTGCCCACAAGATACAGGATGATCTGGGAGAACAGACATATGCTCAGGGCCACAGTGCTATTGTTGATCCTGTGGCAGGGAACTAGCATCCATAATGACAGGCTGGGCATACAGGATGGCCCAGCAGGTAAAGGCACTGTGACCAAGCCTGATGCCCTGAGCTTCTCTCATGGTGAAAGGAGAGAACAGACTCCCATAGGCTGCTTTCTCACCTCCACAGCCACTGTGGTGCACGCCCCACCACTGTCAGTGTGACAGTAATCATTTCTTGGAAGACCTGTAGACATAGGAAGGATTTGGCAGGAGCCCTCTCTGACACACTGAGTCAGCTTTTCTCAGCTGTCAAGATAGCAAGGTCCTCTGAGATCACCATGCAGCTCCACAGCTTCCCAACTCCCAGAAACATAAAAAAACGCAAAGACACTTCCACAGTTGCCGAGGGACTTCTTAGTTCAAGGAGACTCTGGGCCAGGAGAAAGGCTTTGCACCAGAGATAAATAACATCAGGGTCATGTGTCCATTGGACTTTGATCTACTGTGATTATCCATATATATAAAGAGCATAATGGGGGCTGGCGAGATGGCTCAGTGGTTAAGAGCACTGACTGCTCTTCTGAAGGTCCTGAGTTCAAATCCCAGCAATCACATGGTGGCTCACAACCATCCATAATGAGATCTGACACCCTCTTCTGATGTGTATGAAGTCAGCTACAGTGTACTTATGTATAATAATAAATACATTTTTGGGCCAGAGCAAGTGGGGCCAGAGCGAGCAGAGATACTGAGCTCAAATCCCAGCAACCACATGATGGCTCACAACCATCTGTACAGCTACAGTGTACTCAGATACATTAAATAAATAAATAAACAAACAAATCTTTTTTAAAAAGAGTATAGTGAAAGTACTATAAACCCCACATCCTGATGAAAGGTGCTTGGTGTGAAGAGATCGCTCAGTGCTTAATAGTACTTGTTACCCTTGCAGATCCAAGCTCAGTTCTCAGCATCCATCCTAGTGGCTCATAAGCACCTGCTATTGTAGTTCAATAGGACCTTATGCTTCCTTCCTGCCTCAGTGGGCACCTACATGCACGTGGTTGGCGCTCATATAGACACATAGACATAAACATAAAAAAATAAAACTTTTGCCCAACAGTGGTGGTACATAACTTTTATTGTAGCACTAAGGAGGCAGAGGCAGGCAGATTTCTGTGAGTTTGAAGCCAGCCTGATCTATAGTGACTTCCAGGATGGCCAGGGGTATACAAAGAAACTGTGTCTTGAAAAACTAAAAATAAATAAATAAAATAATAGTAATAATGATGATGATGATGATGATGAAAAACAAACCAATCAACAAAGAAAGCAATGCAGGGGCTGAAGAAATGGCTCAATGGTTAAGGGCACTGGCCCTTCGTGCAAATAACCTAGTTTTAGTTCCCAGCACCCACATGGCAGCTCACATCCATCTATAACTCCAGATCCAGGGAATCTGACACCCTCTGCTGGACTCCACAGGCACTACACACATGTGGTGCACAGACATGCAAGCAGGCAAAACACTCATACATTAATTAGCAAACAAATGAATAAATGAAGAATGATGTAGAAGCTGGGATCTGAGAGTTACCAGGAAAGGAAGCAGAGCCCCTAAGAAGCAGCAGAGAGGAAGCTCACTGCCAGCAGGGGCTCGCACCTTAGTGTGGACATGCTCAACCTTCCCACCTGCAAACAGCCATCACCTGGAATCCATGAGAAACAGAACCTGTGACCCACAGACAACAAAACCCATAGGGACTTAGCTCCCGGCATCATAATGCCTTATGTGCAACTTGCCCCACTCTTCCCCACTTCCTGTCATCTCCAGACGACATAACACCTAGTGTGAGCTACATGCAACGTGTGGCTGTGCATTGGGTGAGGAGTAACAAGAAAGATCAGTGCTGCTTAGCTTTCCTGGTGCCCAAAGTGCCACATGGGACAGTGACATTGCCAGCCGTCTTCCCCACAGCTGGATCCTGCACTACACTGACTGCCAGCAAGATGTGGGTCAGCAGTGCAGTAGTTGCATGAGGTCACAGAAGGAGCGACTGCTCTGATTGATCTGGTGCTGGCTCCTGGGAGGGCACCCATGCTGGTACTCTAAACCTAGCCAGTAGCCCTTGGCCCTGTGGGGTGGGAGGATGCTACTACCTTTGTCCTGTTAAACACACATGCTGTCAAACTGACTTCAAGATGCTTCCATTGTAAGCTCTGGGATTAGCACTGCTCAGCCAAGGCCATAAAAACTGGACAACAACTAACGCAGACTTGGTCAAAGTGCTCAGAATAAATGACTAAGTGCTCAGCCCTGCAAAGGATGACGATACCCCACCCTCTAGGCGTAGGGGACACTGTGGGTGGAAGGGGATAGAAAGAATGTAAGCTCTGGAGGATGGGAGGAGGGCTGTGGCATGCTGTTCTCGGCATATGGCACGGGACTGCACTCAGGAACTTCTCTGCACAAGGACAAGAGCAAGCCACCAGGCTCAGCCAGCATTCCTGCAGGCAGCACTAACTGGACTCCGTGGCACGCACTCACGCACGCACACATTCACACACACAAAGGAGAGGACACAAACATGAAGCAGTGCATAGAGAAGTTGAGGGTGCATATGATCACAGCATGCATGAAATTACCAAAGAATTAAAGGCTTTTTTAAAAATGAAAACCTGTGTGTGTGTGATGTGGATCCATTTTTCTTCAAATACTGTCTATCTGTGTTTGCTTGTCTGAGAATACAGGCACCAGGGCAGGGAGGGTCATGGGGTCTCTGTCACAGGTGGCCACTGCCACATTTTCAGGCAGCAGGGAGGCACTCAAAAGCCCAGTTGGTGGGAGCCAGGCCAAATACTCACTGGTGAGGATGGCCTAGGAGGGCACTGCCACAGGGAGGAAGGACCTAAGTGTCCTGTCTCCCTGAGGCCTCTGCTGTTACATTTCTTGGGGAAGAAAAGGTGAGGGTCCCAGAGTTGATATGGCTCCAGGAGCAAAAGCACTTGCCAGCAACGCCACAAAGCTGTCAATCCCTGGGCCCACATGGAAGGACAGAGACAATGCCCACAGGTTGTCCTATGACTTCTACAAGCACACCATACCATATATATGCACACGCACACACAGGGGCAGGATAAGTAAACAAATGTAATTAATTTACCCAGAGAGGTGACCAGAGTTTAGGACCCACAAAGGAAACAGACAGCCTGGGCCTGGAAGGCAGAGGCAACACACATGGCCAGGGCACCTCTGGGCTTCTGATCTCTGCAGCTGGTGGCCTGGGCTGAGCTCCTGTTCCCTAGGCATTAGCAAGTCCTTGACATGGCCACTCTGTCCCTTCTGGCTGAGCAAGAGCCTCTGCCGTGAACCTACACACCTTGGCTAAGCCACCCTGGAGAACGCCGAGCCCCCATAGTTCAGAGAAGTGCAGTTCAGCCAGGGCTATGACTAAGGTCACCTTTGCCAATACCAGGACCAGCACTGGGCGGCAGGAGGACCCATTACTCAGAACAGTTCTAGACAGTGGGCGGCCACATGGTGGGGCCCCCTGAGCCAGTCCGAATCTCCAGACAGCCACTCGAGTCATGGTGGCCGGCCCGTGAGTCATCAGTCAGTGCGTCAGCAACCCTGAACCGGACAGTCTCCAGAGGCCACTCACCACCCACCCTGGCTGTGCCCTCATCCTCACATTCCATCTCAGGCCTGGCCCAGGCCCAGCCATCCTGCCATTCTCCCCCCATGATTCCCTTTGTACTTCCCAAGGGACCCAGGCATATACCAGGCCATCAAAGTGTTCAAAGCCCAGTGTGGGTACATGACCTTGATGGGACCACCTGTTTGGAGACCCAGGTGTGGGAACTGCTACTTGAGTTCTCAGCCCCCACCCTACAAAGGTTTTTTTACCTCCAATCCTGTTCTAGGGACATAATGTCAGAGTAGGCAACTAGAGAAAAGGCTCACAAGCTCAGCCACACCAGCTGTAGCAGGCCACCCTAGTGACCAGATCCTCCTGGAGCTGGCAGGGGACATGGCCCTGGCCCCCACCCACCCGCTGGCCTTGTCCGAAAGGCCGGCTTTGGCTTTCCAAATCCCAGAACCATTCTTCTCAGAACGTTGAAAAAACAGGCAAGAACAAGAAGGAATTTCATGGAAACATTTCTTTGGGGTTTAGTAAAATCCGTTCCCACCCCCACGAAGAGTGCAGCTCGCCGCCTCGCACACCCTGTTCTGACGCCGGTCCCTGCTCCCCCAGCCTAGCCACTTCTACTTTCAAAGCCAATTTCACTTTTATTGTCCATGTGGTTTGCTGAAGCACGGCACAGCTGGCTGGCTCACACCCTGGCTGTACTGCTGCCTCACCCTTGGTCCCCCAAACATGCAGGTGGGGGACAGAGCCTCTGGGAACAGTACAATATCAGGTTGGTTACCTCAGATCAGCAACAGGGTCCTGGAACATCTCCAAGACCGTTCCCAGAGAGCCTGGATGGGCAGGGATCAGACAAAGACCAGGGTAGCAGGACAGTAGAGTGTCACAGATGTGGTGTCAGAGACCCTGAATGTGAGGAGCTCAGTCTGGAGCATGGTGGCCCAGGACCTCATCCCAGGGCCCTCAGCCACACTAGGACCACCTCCCTGACCATCTTCAGACTGTTCTCTAGGGCCTGCAGCTCCCCTATGAGCTAGCAAATGTCTTTCTTTTAAAATGGAGAAACTGGCCAGGCAGTGGTGGCGCACGCCTTTAATCCCAGCACTCAGGAGGCAGAGGCAGGAGGATTTCTGAGTTCAAGGCCAGCCTGGTCTACAAAGTAAGTTCCAGGACAACCAGGGCTATACAGAGAAACCCTGTCTAAAAAATAATAATAATAAAATAAAATAAAACGGAGAAACTGAGGCACAAGGACCCCTGCTAGCTTTACCTCATCTTCCTATCCATTCTGTTCCCAGCAACATCCCAGTGGCTCTGGCCCCAACTACCAAGGCAGAGGGTGTAGAGCTCTGGGGTCCAGCACACCCACCGCTGTCCTGTTGCCATGGTTTCCCAATGTTTCCTAGCTCTGGGCACAGCACTCCAGCTACAGATCAACTCACTGTGCTCTGGCACTTCACGCCTGCCAGAGACATGCAAGCCAGCAGCCCCCACGCTCACTCACGTCAGCAAGCCCTCTCCTGGGATGTTCCATGGCTCCTGGCCCACAGTCTGTTCTACAGTAGCAGCCCTCTCTTTTGGGGTTCATCTCTAATGTCAGGGGGAACAGCAAGGTACCTGCTATAGGCTTGCTCCAGGCTGGCCTGTGGCAAAAGAAAGCCAGAATTTGGGAGGGGCAAGCAGAAGCCCAGAGGCCACTGAAGGTCCCCAAATCACTGACAGCAAGAGAGAAGCCATGGAGACACACATTGCTGGAGGTGGGCCACAGGTCTGAGGTAGAGTGTTAGCCTAGGATAAACCAGGCCTTGGGGCCCAACCTTAGCCACTTAAAAGACTAGGCTGGCCTCTTGCTCGTGCTAGGCTTAACAAGCAGCTTCTCCACTGAGGCACTGTTTCTGGGCTGCACCTGAAGACAGCCTGAGGGGCAGTGGGACAGCGGAGTGGGAGTGAGAAAGAGGCTGCCTGTGTCACACCGGACTAAGAGCCAGCTGAGTCCAGATGACACAGGCTACGGACAGAGGAC
The DNA here is from genome assembly GCF_978045245.1 of Mus caroli. Classification (NCBI taxonomy): domain Eukaryota; kingdom Metazoa; phylum Chordata; class Mammalia; order Rodentia; family Muridae; genus Mus; species Mus caroli. Next base: position 58,986,412 of record NW_028227265.1, on the reverse strand, counting down.
TTAACACTGCTCAGTAAGCTGTCACCATAGGGATATACCCTGCAGGGTGTGAGTGGGATGTGCACACCTGACTGTGGCTCACCAGTGGCCCAGGAACACTGAAGAAACACTCTAAGACACAGAGAGGCTCACACTTTCTGAAGACCATGCAGCAAGGAAAAGAATTCCTTACCAATTCAAGCACTTGCTTCCCTTGGCCCCCGACAAAAGGGCAGGACAGCACTGAGATACAGCTGGGAGGATCCAGGCTCCAGGACTGGATCCACTCCCCAAAGCCCAGCTGAGTTGGGGTACGGGGCTCAGGAGCCGGAGGGGGAAAAATGTCCAAACTATCCCAGAGGACGCCACTAGGCACCCCATTGCCTTCATGAGGTATGGAGGTCCCTGAAGATAAGGGAAGAGCTTGGCTGCCAGGTCCCTGCCTGGCTCCATTCCTTTAGAACGTCATTCTTCTGCTCCTAGTCCGCCTCCCCATGGCTGAAATAGGAGCTCTGGGAGGCCAGCCAGAAGGGTTCTTTCTCCTGCCACATCCTGATGTCCACCCCTCCACCCCCACAGTGAAGGAGCCTTGTCACATTAGTGACCTGGACAGTTGGTGACAAGGTAAATGAGTGGGAGGGATGAGTGGAGAGACGGATAAGAAGACAGGTACATGAGTGCTTTGATGGTGTCTCCAATGTGTGTCCCTGTGCTGGCCCCTATTGCTCTGCATTCCCAGAGGCCCCCAGTGAACCCCACTATCTGCTATAGTCCTCTTCCCAGTCCCGTGAGGCCCAGACCTTGGAGTGCTCTCCCACTGATAAGCCTTAGCCCTCACTATGCCTCACACAGGATAAAACACATCCAAGAGCCACCTGTCCTCAGCAGCACAGATAGGGCACATAGTCCATGCTAGGACACCCAGGCCATCCCAACCTGAAGAATCCCACAACTTCAGGACAAAAGCAGTCTGGCACCTCAGCCCAGGACCCCTGGCCACAACCCTGTAGTACAGCTCATTTTACAGGTGTCTAAACCACCCTTTCCCACCCTTACACATATGTTCCTGGGGTGGGGACCCCAGCTCTTCTCCTCTCTGGCCATGCATTGAGAATCAGGTAGACTAACTCCCTCTCCTGGAGCCCTGGCACTGTGACTAGTGAGAGGATAAGGGGGTTGCCCACCTGAACCAGTCAGATCCTTCTCTGGAACTTTTTTTTTCATGACAGGGTTTCACTGTGTAGCCCTTGTTGCCCTGCAACTTGCTTTGTGGATCAGGCTCACAGAGATGCATCTGCCTCTGCGTCCTGAGTGCTAGAATTAAAGGTGCGAGCCACCACTGCCTTGCATCCCCTAAGACTTCTTTCTTAGCTCCAGATGGAAGCTCTTTCCCCTATGGAGTTGCAAGGCTGGAGGACTATGCAAGTCTAGGCCAGGAATTAGGCAGTGGCTAGGGAAAGGGAACAGATTCTCTGAGATGTCTCCATGTGTGCCTGTGCACATACATGTGCCATGGCATGCATGTGTTCATCTGGATCCAGGCAGGACACGATGGCAAGAGCTGCTAATCACTGACCCTTCTCGCCGATCAGGCTGGTTGTCTTGACAGAGCCCAGTCACATAGTCAAACCTGGCCCAGCACTCAGACATCAGTGCCCTGCTCCATCAGTCTCCAGTGCACTCCTTTGAGACAGAGTCTCTCACTGAACCTGGAGCTAGGGTGGTAGCCAGCCAGCAGCAGTGTCTTCTTGCTATGCCCTGCAGTGCTGAGTTGAAGGCAGCACACAGCACCATGCCTGGAGCCTCCATGGGTGGCTGGGACTAAACTCAAGTCTTCAGGCTTATACAAACGGTGTCCTGCCCTCTCAGCCATCTCTCCAGCTCCGTGAGCTGCTGACTGAGGGCAGTAGCCAGCTTTCCAGCTCTATCAGTCCGGAAGCCTTCTCACAGCAGAAGCTTCCATCTTCCCCAAATCCTGATACACTGGGCTTGAAGCCTCCCCAAACCACCCCAGTAGGCAGCTGCCTGTGTGTGCCTGCTGAGCTTCCTAGGTGGCCGGGGTGAGGAGGCCAGGCTGATGGTGAGTGTGTAGTAGCTATGCCAGGGCAGCTGGCTCTACTCTGGCCACTGAGAAGCCCCAGGAAGGTCAGCAAGCTCCCAGCACTGACCCACACCCTCCCAGAGTGACAAAGGCTGATGGGAAAGGGGTGGTGGAATCTATGCAGTGATTCCTTTGAGCAGGAGCGTGCGTGTGTATGTGTGTGTGTGTGTGTGTGTGTCCTGCCACACACAATAGACCACTGGCACCTGAAGAGGGATATAGGCAGGAGGTAGGGTGTGACCTGCAGTGCAGCACACAGAGCAGCTGAGGGGGGTGGAGGAGCTGCTTGGGAACCTCAATGGCTCTCTAGGCGCCTGTCACCTGGCAGCTACTCCACCCAGCCCAGCTCCAACCATCCGGGTAGCGGAAGATTCTGGGAGATCCCATGTCTCCACTCTCACTCTCTGCTTTCAAGCTGAGCTTGAATTCTCCCGTCCCGTGGAGAGCAGGCTCCGGATATCCAGCCCAGACGCCCCGCCCGGTTCCTGGCTTTGACCCCTGTGGAATTTCATGGCTGTGGTGTCAAAAAACATCTTCAGCCTCGATCCTTGAGTGTCCGCCCCAAGCCCTTTAAAAGCTGGAAGGTTGTGCTCTGCAGGCTGAGAGCTCAACTCCTGAAGCAGGAGATGCTAAGACTCCTATTGTTCCTGGGCACAGTGGATCCTCGCAGTGGATGGAGCTTAGTGTCCACCGGGTCCCTGCGAGGAGGAGCAGCACAGGATGCGGGAGTGCTGCTGGTAAAGGCTGCACGGGAAGGGCCAGACTGGGGTTAACAAGTGTTAAGAGAGCCAGTCAGAACAGCTGTGCAGCGGCTACCAGAGCAAGGGGGGTCCATCGCCTGGGGACCCCATGGCCCCCACCTCCACTGCAGACAGCTGAACAGCTCAGCTGCCTTCACTTCCAGCTAAGGGAAGGTTGTGCGGGGCTGTTCTTTCTACTGACCTCCTAGACTCTGTCCCCAAATAAAGGATGGTGGCCTTTGACCCACTGGAATGGAGGATGGTGTATCTGCCAGACAGCTGCTCAGTATTCACACTGGCTGCCAAGGTCCTACCCTCAGGCTCACATGCCTTAGAGGACATAAGATGCGACTGGGCAGTTTGGGGATGCATAGGCCTGTCATCAGCTAAGGGCAAGATATGAGATGCTGGGAGGCCTGGCAGGTGTCAGGAAGCTGTGTAATCTTGGGAAGGTCTTTATGGTCCAAGTTGGAGACAATATCAGGCCAAGGGCTTGGGCACGGTAGCTAGTTGAGTAAACCCTTGCTGGCTGGCACTTTGCTCTGCGTGGCTGCGCACTTCTTTTGAATGGAATGAGGGTCTTAGGGATAGAAGACAGGTCTCCCCACTAGGTTCACTGAGTAAAGAGGGCCCCAGAGGCCTTTATGGAAGACACGAGATTGTGACCCAGGTCCCATGCCACCTCTATCCATGAGGTGGATGGATAGAGCTTGCAGACAGCACAGCTCAGCTACTCCAGGCCAGAGCATCTCACCCTTCCACACACCCTGATAGATAACACATCTCCATCTCCCAGCCCTCATCTGGGCAGAAACCTGAGAGCCTATGGTCCCCCACCCTGCTCAGTGCATCAGAGCACAAGTACCACACACCCTTGGCCCCAAGCCCACTCTGTCCCAGGTCCAGAGGCCTTCAAACAGCAGGGTGAGTGGACCCTGCTCTGACTGCCTCCCTTACTCTCCTCTGCCCACACCTGGTCTACAAGCACATGAGAGGCCAGACACCATCACAAGGATGGTGTCAACCGAACTGAAAAGCCAGGAGTGCTAAGACTGGAGTGTCCACCTCCTCTGGGCCCCATGGCCCTCAGATGCCCCTCAGCCATCTCATTCCATGGTCACCTCCATCCTTGGACTTGGGTGTGGGGAGGTGGGGGATGACCAAGGTTTGGAAGGGGACAGGAAATTGCCAGGACTTCCACGCCAACAGGGTACTGGCCCCACTAACAAAACCTTTCTCAGGTCACTCATCGGGCCTTAATCCCAGCACAGAGGAGGCAGAGGCAGGTGGATCTCTGAGTTCAAGGCTAGCCTCATCTACTTAGCAAGATCCTGGACAGACAAAGCTACATAGTGAGACCCTCTTTCAAAAAAACAAAACACCCAAAATCTTTTTTCTCAGCAACCATGACAATGACAATGAGCTTGTCTCTGGAGCTCAAAGCTACCAGGTTGCCACAGTCCAGCTGCAAGCCGATCAGTCCCTTGCATGTGTCCTGCATGGCTGCAGCACAGGTTCCCACCCTGGTTCTCGGACTCCTTGTGTTAACCACAGAGGCCAGCCAGGGCTCTGGTGCTCACCTGTGCTCCCAGAGCCAGAGCTTATATAGCCCAGGTTGCACGCCACTCTCTCACCCCACCCCTATGCCAAGTGCTGCTGTGCTCCCAAGTGCTCCTCACTCTTATTTCCTCCTACTACAGTGTGGCGAGTGACCCCTGGGCACCCAGTGAGCCCCGTGAAGAAGCAGGCAGAACCACAGGATGGGCAGCATGGCCCCTGTACAGAGACCACCCCAGCCCTCGCATGCCTACATGACCCCAAGGGGCTAAGGATGCTGGCTTTTCAAGTGGCAATGTCTTGCCTGCCCTCCCTCTGCAGGGGTCACAGTTACTCCAGAGTCTTCTCAGCATTGAAAATAACCAAACTCTGTAAAAGCCCTGGCCTGAGCAGAGAAAATCAAGGGAATAATTAGACAAACCCAGCTCAATGAGTCAGGCTGTACCATGACAATCCTTTGGCTACAACTTCCCATGTCCCTGTCCTCCAAATGAGGCCAGGGGCGAAGTGGAGGTGGCAGGTCTCTCATAGTCACATGACACCCTTATCTTCACAGTCCTAGTGGCTAAGACCTCAGCTCTCTAATGGAGAAGCTGGCCCAGGCTTAGCCTGGGGGGAAGTCTCTCAAAGCAAATGCTCTTTGTTCCCTGGGCCAGGCTCTGGCCCCTTTCCTCTCTGCCTGCCGCCAGCCTGGTGGCCACACTGTCTATTGAGGTTCATTCAGCTCAGACGTTATGACAGGCTCCGCTAGGCAACGGGGTTTGTTGCTCCCGAGAGATGAAGGAAGGGAAGCCAGGCTTTTTCTTCTCCCGTAGTCGGGAGAGAAGTCAGAACAAACAAGTTACATAATGGAAGGGACAGTGTAGGCAGCGTGGCCCTGAGCTGTGTCAACATTAACATGGTAGGGAACACAGATGTTATCCCCTACATGGCCAGATGACACCAGTCTTCCTGGGTAGATGAGGGCATGGCCTGACAGGTTCCAGAGATGGTGACACAGTCAAGGCCAGTGTCCCTGCTCCTGGGGACTTCACTGCCTCCCCAGAAAGACCTGACCCCATGAAGGGATGTGGCCAGGCTGCAAGTTGGAGCAATGAGATACACTCTGCATGCCAGGCTCCTAGGACAGTTAGCTCAGGGCAGGCACTGGCCACCCACAGGCCCTTTGAGAGAGGACAATCGTCAAAGCACACCAGGTAGTGACTAAGACATCACTAGGTACCACAGAGCCCCACTACTGTGTATAGACTCATCACTCCACACACAGCCCTACTGGCCTACATCATAGAGGACAATGAATCCTGAAGCCACAGCAGGGGGTAGGGTGTGGACTGTTCCACCGAGACCAGTGTCCTCTCAATGAAGCTTGCCTGGAAGGCGGGCTTCTGAGCAGGAATGTGTATCAGACACAGTCTGGCACAGTGTCAATATGGCCCCACCAGGGTCAGAGCAGACACTGTCCCCCAGCTCTTACAGAACACAACCAGACAAACCTCTCTGCTTATAAATTTCTAGACTCCGTTTTAGTTCACTTTAGTTTGCTTTTGGCTTTGTTTTTGCTACTTAGTATAGAAGGCGTGCCCTCTGCCACTCAGCAGCCCTATCGGGATATTCACACTGCATTCCCTCCCTCCCCTTCCCGTTTGTGTCTCACTCAGCAAGCCTGGGACTCACTCTGTAGCACCAGCTGGCCTCAAACTTGAAGCACTCATTCCTCCTAAACGCTGAAATGACAGATGTTGGGATAGTACCCTCTCAGCTGAGAAACTGTTACAAACAATGACCATCAACACAAAAACAAGCAAAGACATCCAGCAGGTTATGACAAAATAAGTAAAGTGACGATTAGCCACGTAGTGGAGTATTATTTGATCATGAAAAGGGATGAAACACTGATGTATGCCACAATATAGATTCACCTTGAAACAGAAAGCAAGCTGAGAGGAGCCAGGCTGAGGAAATGACATTTTACACATTTTACAATGGGTGAGGTGTGCCAGCTGTGGTAGCACATATCTTTAAGTCAAGCTATGGTGTGAATTCCAGTATAGCCAGGACATAGAGAAACACTGTGTCAAACAAAACAGAACAAGCCAGGTGGTGGTGGTGCATACCTTTAGTCCCAAAACTCAGGAGGCAGAGGCAGGTGGATCTCTGAGTTGGAGGCCAGCCTGGTCTACAGAATGAGTCCTAGGACAGTCAGGGTTACACTGAGAGACCCTGCCTCAAAAAGAAAATAATAAAAAAGACTGGAGACGGAAACTAACAGGTTCTAAGCTAGCCTGGGTTACACAGTAAGAGTCTATCAAGAGAAATGGTGGAAAGATGGAGGAAAGGAAGGAAAAGGAGGAAGGAGAAGAGAAGAGGGGAGGGAAGGGAAGGGAAAAGGACAGGAGAAGGCAGGGATTCTGCCATCTCACACAATCTCATCAATACATAGAGTCCAGACCAGGTGGTTCCACAGGCAGGAGGCAGGGGCTACCAGGAAGACAGGGGACAGGGCTGTATGGGGTATACAAACTCGAGTGTGTTTCTGTGGATATGCTAAATGCCACAGAATTACACACTGTTAAAGTTAGATTTTATGTTACACAAGTTTTACTTCAAAAAATTAAAAACCCAGCCAGGGTTGGTGGCACACACCTGTCATCCCAAACCCACAAAGGAAGAAGCAGGGAGCTAAGGAGTTCAAGGCCAGCCTCAATTGCATATCAAGTGTTAGAGCAGCCTGCGTTGCGAGGCCCTCTGCCTCAAAAAGAAACAGTGAAAAACCAAGGGGCTGTGCAGAAGGTTCAGTCAGAAAAGTGCCTGCCACGCAGAAAAGTCTGAATAGCCAATGCCCATATTTAAAACAACAACAAAAAAACAGCCAGACACAAAGGTGCATGTCTGTAACCTCAGCATCGGGGAGAAAAGATGGATTCCATTACCGAATGGCAAGCATGGGCTCAGTGACAGACCATGTCAGAAACAAACAAAGACAGACAGACAGATAGACAGACAGATAAAACCTCTTTAGACAACTGCCAAAGGGAGGTGGGAGGTGGAGGTAAATAGAAGATACTTGACAATGACCTCTGACCTGCCATGTACATGCATACTACACATACACCCGTGCGCGCGCGCGCACACACACACACACACAAATAAATGCCAAGAGATCGCTCAGAAGGTAAAGGCACTTGCTGTCAAGCCTGAAGAGCTGGGAGAACTGCCATCAGTAGCTTTAGCTGTGACCACATGTCCAACAGCAGGACATAACCGCTGGAGCAGTAGTGGTCTGGCTGCTATGGGCATAACCAGCCACTGTCTGACTGGACACTTCTACAACTGGGATCTCAGTCTAAAGCCTGTGTCTGGAGAGGTCATAGATGTGGGTTCTAAGCTAGCCTGGGCTACATAGTAAGAGTCTATCAAGAGACATGGTGGGCCGGGCATGGTGGCGCACACCTTTAATCCCAGCACTCGGGAGGCAGAGGCAGGCGGATTTCTGAGTTCGAGGCCAGCTGGTCTACAAAGTGAATTTCAGGACAGCCAGAGCTATACAGAGAAACCCTGTCTCAAAAATATACTCACAGACACACAAATACTCACGGATACATGGCATATACTCACAGACACACAGAGCACCCATGGATACATGGTCCTGTTAAATGGACCTGATGGACCAGTCAAACCACCTTCTACAGAACCGTTTGTGCCTGCAGACGAGGGAGACTGCCCACTCTGGCTAGAGGAGCTACTCTCCGCAGTAGGCGGCAGTGACCGAAGACCCATAACTTGTCGAAGTACGGAGAAAGAGAGTCTGAATGCTCAGCCCCAAATGGGACATCTATCTCCCAGCTAAGGCTTGTGGACCATCATGAAAGGTGTAAAGAATGCAAGCCCCGGAGCTGGATGGACGGCTCAGTGTTAAGAACCCTATTTTTCGAGGATCTAGGTTGGGTTCCACACTCCTCTGACCTCTTACGGCACTGTACACATGTGAAGACATACATGCAGGCAAAGCACCAATACACAGGACATAAAAATGAAATCTAAGCTCAGGGCACGGTGGTGTACGCCTTTAATCCCAGCACTGGAGAAGCAGAAGCAAACGAAAGCAGAGCATTTAAGGCCAGCTTGGTCTACCAGGAGAGCTCCTGGACAGCCAGCACTACACAGAGAAACCCAGTCTTGAAACACAAACAAACAAACAAACACCTAAAAATAAGTTTTAAAAGGTGGGGGGGGGGGGGGAGCTGGAGAGATGGCTCAACAAAGTGCCAGTTCCTCTTACAGAGGACTCACATTCCATCCCCAGCTCCAACATGGTGGCTCACAACTCCACTTCCCGGGAATCGGAAACCTTATTCAAGCCTAACCTCCGAGGGTAGCAGGCACATACAAGGTGCACAGACATATACGCAGGCAAATCACTCTCAAACATAAAATAAATAAATCTCAAAAAAGAATTAATAAACAATAAATAAAAAGACTGAAGTAGGCTGGGTATGCTAGGGATAACACACCGTTATTCCAGTACTCCCAAAGGCAAGAGGATCAGGAGTCAGAAGCAGCCTGTGCTAAACAGCAATGACCACTGTGAACTGTGGTCAAACAACAACAAAACAAAAACCTGGGCTGAAGCCAGATTAGCAGTTAAGACCATGCACTGTTCTTCCAGGGGGCCCAAGTTTGGTTTCCAGCATGCATGATGGGCAGCTCCCAGCAAGAGCTCCTGATCAAGCTCATTCTGCTGGCCGCAACGGACACCCAAGGATACATGGCATATACTCACAGACACACAGAGCACCCACGGATACATGACATATACTCACAGACACACAGAGCACCCACGGATACATGGCATATACTCACAGACACACAGATACTCACGGATACTGGCATATACTCACAGATACATGGCATATACTCACAGACACACAGAGCACCCATGGATACATGGCATATACTCACAGGTACACAGAGCACCCACGGATGCATGGCATATACTCACGGATACACGGCATATACTCACAGACACACAGATACTCACGAATAATTTTTAAAATAAATGTTTAAGCCAGGTGTGCTGGCACACAACTTTAGCACCAGCACTCTGGAATTAGAGGCTCTGTGAGCTCGAGGTCAATCCTGTCTACAAAGTGAGTTCTAGGACAGCCAAGGCTATCCAGAGAAACCCTGTCTTGAAATATAAACAAATAAAAAAAAATACATCTTTAAAAAATTTACCCTAGGGATCTGGTCAGCTGCCCCCCACTTTTTCTGGTTTTGTTTTGATTTGTTTTTTCCTTTTTTTGGGGGGGGGGGTCAAGACAGGGTTTCTCTGTATAGCCCTGGCTGTCCTGGAACTCACTTTGTAGACCAGGCTGGCCTCGAACTCAGAAATCCGCCTGCCTCTGCCTCCCATGGGCTGGAATTAAAAGCATGTGCCACTACTGCCTGGCCAGCTGTTCCCTTTTATCTGGCCCCTAGGCCCTGCCCACTCATTCCCCAATGACTCCATGATCTACCCCTGTTACAGACCTTCAGTCCTGGGCCACCACTCTGTCATGCCCCAGTGTACTGCCACTCACTCTTCTGTGGCCAGAGCTCCCAGTTTCTGCAGTTGCTGATGGCCTGTATGGAGTCCCTGGTTTGCTCTGACCTCACTCTGAAGCTTCCAGCTGTTCTGGTAACAGGCAGGTCCAATGCCTCCTCTAGGTGGTAGCAGGGTTTCCCTAATCAGCATCTTCCATCAGGTCCTAATGCTCAACTCAGATCCACAGGCCACCAGATCTTTCCCTGCCTTCGGGCCTGCCTGAGGACCAACTTTATCCGCTATCATTAGGCCCAGTGCCCTTGGCTTCTGTTTATTCCCAAACCATTTAGAGACTGAATTTCTTCCTTGACCTCACAAGGGTGGTGGCTGTCTCAGGGCAAGGGTTCCTGGCTCTGGGTTAGTGTGAAAATGGAGGGTGTGAGTGCTCCCTAAGAGAGTTCCCTTAGACAGGTGCTCTTCCCTTGAGACTCCAGATCAATTCACAAAAATGTATTGCAACAGAAAGTTTTTGAGTTCAAGGTTGGCCTATGCTATACAAATCAGTCACTATCTTAAAAATAGGATGGGTAGAGGGCAGGCATATGACCCAGTAGTAGAGTCCTCACCTAGCATGCACCACAGGAATAGAGATGCATGCCTGTCATCTTGATCATTTGGGTTGAGGAAAGATAACCAGCAGTTTGATGTTATCCTCAGCTACATGGCAACTGTGAGACCAGCCTGGGCTATAAGATTCCTTGTCTTGAAAAGCCAAAATAAAACAAATATTTAAAAATACTTGCCATCTTTATGCAAATTCCCAAGTTCAAGGAACCCACCTTCAGAGTTGACCAGGAAAAAGGGTGACCTCATTTAACCAAAGGGGTGAACGTGGACCCAATATCTGAAGGCAAGACCTCCAATTCAATCGTTTAGACTGAGGGGAGGGGGATTTAAACCCTATGAAGGGTGGAAGGAAGGGGGTCTTAAAGAAAGACCCTATACTCTTGAGTATCTTCTCTCACAGCGCTCAAACTCCACAAATACATCCCGACCTCTCACAGTCCCTGAGACTCCCTGGCCATCATGATGGATCTGCTGGGGCCCCAAGGTTGCCTCAGTGTCCCCTCACGACATGCCCAAGTCCCTTGTTCACCTATCAGGCCCCTAGACAATTTTCTGACAATCAGAACCTGTTGAGGTCTCCCAGTGACCTCAGTGTCTCCCCAGACATGTCCAGGCTCCTAGGTGACTGGCCTCAGTGTCTTCCCCAGACATGTCCAGGCTCCTAGGTGACTGGCCTCAGTGTTCCCCTCCAGACATGCCTAGGCCTCTTGTTCCCTGCCATCAGGACCTGTGGAGGTAACCAGGTGGTCTCAGTGCTCCCTTCAAGAACGCCTCGGCTCCCTCCCGGGCCCCAGGGTCCTTGTGGAGCTTCCCACGTCACCTTCCCCGAACCCCTTCAGCCCCGGGCTCGCAGCTCCCAGGAAGCCGGGCCTCAGCCTGCCCTAAGGCCTACGCCATAGCTCAGGACCTTTGCAGCCAGGGACTCGGAACGTCCACGCCCCCGGCGGCCCCGGGTCGGCCCCGCCCGAGCCAAGAGGTGCATGCCAACAGAGGTGTAGGACTCACCTGCTCGGGCGCTCGGGGCTCTGACTAGAGCCGCTGCTGCCACCGGACTCCGCCATCTTCCGCCGCGCGCCCGAGCGATGGGGCCGCGCGCTGATCGGGAGATCGGGGCCCGGGCAGCGGGCGGGGCCGCTGAGAAGGAGGGAGTGACTCGAATGGTGGGCGGAGCTTGGGGTCAGGGGCGGGGCCTGAGGAGAGCAGGTCGGAGAAGAGCTTCGAGTAAGGCCAAAGAAAGTGAGGGGGAGGAGCCTGAAAGACCAGGGACGGGGCCAAAGCGGTAGGCGGGGATTGGGGCGGAGCTTTTGAAGAGAAGTGGCGCTTAAAACCCTGGAGGAGTGCAATGAAAATTATAAGCATGACCTAAGAGTGGGCCTAAGGAAGATGGTACCTGAAGTGGGGGGTGAGGGTTGAAGACGTCATGGCCCTCAGAAGGGAGGGGTCTGAGGAAGGTGATTCAGGCATGACAAGACCTAAAGAGGGGCGGGGCCTATGGAAAGGAGGGAAGAGACCTGTGGAAGAAAAGTTCTGTGGGAGAAAAGGTTGGCTCCAAGGTATGGTAGGGTCTGAGTTTGGGAAGGGGCGAGTCTTGGCTGTGGAGAGAGTGGCTGGAAGGCCTATGTGGGAAATGGAACCATGTTACTTCCCAACATAACCAGGAAGGGGAAGGCGACCTGAAGGTCATTCCTGGGGTTAGATATATGCTGGACCAGAAGAAAAGTGGAGGAGGACTGGAGCCGCCCCTAGAGGAGGAAAGGAGCCCAGGATGATGAAGGGAAGTGTCTGGCCCGAGAGGGGCGTGGTTAGCGGAGGGGTGAGGCAAAGGGAAGGATGGGAGGGTCTTTTAATTAAGAGCAGGACTGTTGGGAACACATGCCTGGTATTGGAAGAGGGCTGAATCTACGTTCAGGAGGTGCCTGGGCGGGGCCAGGGCTGGGAGAAGGATCGGGACTTGGGCGGGGCTCATCATAATGAGGGGGCGGGTCTGGACTGCAAGAATGGGAGGGTTTGGGGAAGAGCCTTGGTAGGAGATGCGGAACCTAAGTGGTGAAGGTCCTGCCACGAAGGGCGGGGCAAACAAGGTGTGGGCTAGGCGGCGCACAGATGTGGGCGTGGCTTATCGTTGGCAGAAGCTTGATGGCTCAGATGGCCTGTTCTGATGAGTGAGGGAACAAAAGTTCCTGCGTGCACAGACCCTCTTCACTAGCATCCTGCCCCGAGCCATATCCTTTCCCAGCCTGAACCCAACCCAACCCTCTGACTTTCAACCCTTTGCTCCAGCGTTTTCAGCATATGGTAAGCTCAGAACCTCCTACCTCAGGCCCCAATGTCACTCTCAAATCCCCATCCCTTCTTTATCTGCCCTTCATACTCTAGCTCCCATTCCCCAAATCCCTGCCCACAGAGACACAAGCCAGCCTCCACACCCTCTACCTCAAGCACGCTATAGACTTGCAACCCTCAGCAATGGTTCAAAGACCCATGTCTGTGCAAGACTTTCCTTTTGTTAAGGTCTTCCTTTTGTTAAGACTGTGTCTCCTAGGCTGGCCTGCAACTGTGAACCCTCCTGTGTCATCACCCTTCTGAGACCTGGAATGACAGGTATATATATCACCACACCTGGCTGTCTTTCCTTTTTTATTATTTTCTGTCTTCTGTTCTTTCTTCCTCTCTCCCTTCCATCATTCCTCCTTGTTTAGGGCTCAGAGGATAAATGGCAGCAATGCTTGAGGGGCTTGGCTGCCTACAACCTCCCACACCAGAGTCTCAGCTTATAGTAGGTTGAAATGTGTCCAGCTAGTCAGCTAGAAAGTACAACTCCTTTAGGTAAAAGCAAAGACTAGCCACCAAACATGGCACCCCAATGCCTGCAGCCCCAGCACTCACTCGGAGGCTGAGACAGAGGATCAGTTCAAGGTCATCTTTGCCTATACAGAAAATTCAAGGTCTGCCTGGACTACCTGTGGCTCAAACTAACAAAACCAAGTACAACCAAACCCAATGAAACACAATAGGTACTCAGACATTGTTACAAATGGACAGACACCAGCCATTGCTCTATAAACAGTGAATGTGTTCATGTAGGAGTCTCTGCAGTCCCCTATGACACACCCTTGTCCACCCAAGGTCAGCTTTTTGAACGTTGGTTCCAGCTGTGCTGTATGCAAGCTCAACCTGACTGGCAGAGAGGCCCATGGCTGGCATGCCCTCCACACATGCTGCCCCAATCAATGGTGTCCATATGTGTGCACATTTCACACGTGTCCAGATTCAACCCACATGTCAGACATACAGCCACAGTCTAGAGACAAGAAAACATGCCTGGGGACCTTGTCTGTGCCACCCTAGTCTCAGGTCCCGATGCCTGGGGGCTTCAGGATGATACGGCAGAGGACCAGGCAATGCAAAGATTACGGGTAGCTGTGAGCCACCACATGGGTGCTGGGAACGAAACATACATCCTCTACAAGAGCATCTAGCATCTTAATCACTGAGTTCTGAGCCAGTGAAATCTCTAGCCCTTCCATTTCCTCCATCTTTTTGTTTACAAGATGATCTAGGCTACTTGTGGTGATGTATAACTACCATGCCAGCTCTCTAAAGGCTAGGCAGGGGGAAAAAAAAGCATCTTTGAGGCCAGCCTGGGCTATGCAGCTTCTCTCCAAAAAAAAGTAAAGCAGTGTGAAAGGCAGACGGCTCCAGATGCAGGTGCCTATCACCACGCCCAGCAAGCCAAGGTTGTTCTTTGGAACCAACATGGCAGGGGAGAGCTGAGTCCTGCAAATCATCCTCTGCCCTCGACACAGGTCCTGTGGCCTGAGCCAGTCCTCAGCATAGAGGACTAGCGGGAGGGATGGGTGGAAGGATGAATGGGTAGGGTAGGTAAATGATAGGTAGATGAATAGATGATAGATGGATGGATAGATGACACACATACAGATAGATAAATGACAGGTGGATAGATGATAGACACAGATAAATGATAGATGATGAATAGATGATAGACACACAGATAGATAAATGATTGATGTATGCAAAAAGAATAAAGAAAGTCTGTTTTGATATATAGGACCCACCTTTGACATTATCTGAATCTGCTCACTCCCAAGTGAAGACACATTGTTACTTTGGAGCAGTACACCTCTCCATTCTTCTAGATAATTTGTTGGTAGTTAAAGTTTTCTTTGTGTTGCTGGGCAGTGGTGGCAATCCCAGCATTTGGGAGGCAGAGGCAGGCAGATTTCTGAGTTTGAGGCCAGCCTGGTCTACAGAGTGAGTTCCAGGACTGAGCCAGGGCTACACATAGAAACTCTGTCTCAGTTTTCTTTGTGTGCCAGTATGCAGGTGTGGGTGCATGCCACAGTGACCAGGTAGGAGTCAGTTCTCTTTTCCTACCATATGAGCCCCAGGTATCAAAGTCAGACTCTAAGACTTGGGGGCAAGAGCCTTTACCCACTGGGACATCATTCTAGGCCCTTAGCTTCTTGTGTTTGTTTCTTTGTATGTTTTGACCAAAACAGATAAATACAAACTGCCACAAACTGAAAATATCTCAAAAATCCATCAACAGGTGGACTGATAAAAGAGTCATTAAAAAAATCATTTGACAAATTTCCAGAACGTCCTGGAAGAGTCCGGAATGTTCCAGGTGGACCTAAGGTGGAAGAGCATAGTTCAGTGCCAGGAACAGCTCAAAGGACAGCAATGCAGCTAGGAAAAAGAAGGAATCGCTGTCAATCTTCATCCACTCTAGCCTCCAGAGTGACACAGCCAGATGCCACTGGAGTTGGGAGGACATGCTGGAGCCTATTTGTGTGATATTGAGAAACAACCCTTGCTGACCCATGACGAAACGCTGGGCAAGGAGCTGTCTGGGGGAGCAGGGTGAGATCAGACTGCAGAGATCTCCGGTAATATTCTAGAGAGTGCAAGGGTAGCCTAGGAAGACTCTATTTGTGAAACCTGATTTGCTGGGTTCTGACTATGACTATAGGATGTGGAAGCCGGTTCCTTGGCTGGGATGATTGTGTGAGGAGCCTTGGCCTGACATGCCCAAAGTCATCTCCTCCACACTGCAAGCAAGAAAAGCAGAAAGCAAGCAGCTCTACTCAGCATTGTTTTATTTCTTGTGCATGCATGTGTGTGTTGATAATGAATATTCATGTGCGCACATGTGTATGGAGGACAGAGGACATTCTCAGGAGATGTCCACCTTGGGGGTTTTGTTTTTGTTTTTTTTTTAGACACAGTGTGCAACTACTGTTGAGAATTTAAATACACTCACATCAGACTAAAACCCTGACCCTGAGTTCCAGAACATTTGTGAAGTATATTCTAATGGAAAATATAAATCTACCACATGCACAACAGTCAGGGACAAAGGCCATTCCAGGTGGTGAAAATGCACAAGGATAGCAGTCTGAAAGAGTTCAAGAGGGAAGCCAGTACTTTATTCAGGTCAGCAACAGTCTTTCCAAGGAATGGTGCCATCCCTGCTTTAGTAAGAATTGAATGTATTCTAGAATGTTCCAGAACATTCAAACATTTTTGGAACACTGTAGAAAAGTCCAGAATGTTCCAATACATCCCAGGTGGACATGATGCAGAAGGCCCTAATCAAGTGCCAAAAAGAGCCCAAGGGAAAGCAACAGGGCCACCGTGGGAAGCGGGAAGTGAGGCAAGGCGGAGCAAAGAGCGTGTCGACAAAGATGTATTGAGAATGGCTTCCTCAGTGTGTGGGACACAGCTGCGACTGAGACGCCCAGCGTGTTGCATCTGGCAGAGGGACCATTTATTAAACCAATCATCACACAAGTGAACAAGCAACTACTTAATTGTCAACATGATAAAAATTGGAGTTGAGACAGTGTGACATAGGTTGTGGGCTAGGGTTGGAAGGCTCGGGAGTCTTTCAGGCCAGAGAGTTGGTCAGGAGTGCACAGGGAACAGCCTTCAGGGCATAGGGGACAGCCTTCAGGGCACAAGGAACAACCCTTATGGTTATCAAGCCTTTGGTGTAGGAATCTGACCTTTGCTCTCAGTTCCCTACAGGAGGCCGGGAATCCCTGCCTTTCCCTCAAAGTGTTCAGTGTGTGTGTGTTATGTCTGCTGTACAACTGAATCTGGATCCATCTGTTCTTAGCCCTGGTGGTAGAACTACTGTGGGCTGTTGTCACCAGAAAACTAGGATACTGGTTCCCATGGCAACCCTCTGTTACCGACACATAGATGTTCCTGCAGATTGTCATGAAGCCAGCCAGACATCTACCACCACCTGATCTGCATGCCACACCAGATGATCACTAGCAGAACCTTGGGGACAAGTGGGGGAACTGAGGCTTCAAGAACCCGACAACCTTCATGGCTGTCAGCTATGTGGTCAAAGAGGATTCTCTCTCCTGATATTTTGGTAGAAACCAGTGGCTACTAATTGGCAGAGCAGCCTTGAGTTCCTCATGGGACACTTGAGTCCTTCCCAAGCCATCCCAGGTGTCCCTGAGGTGTTGCAAATCCTGTGATCTGACTGTAAAGGCAGGAGAGCTGCAGTCAAAGCCAAACCAGGTAAAGAGAAACACAAGTAACACAGGCTCAAATTGGATCAAAGGGCTGAACTCTGTCCCGCATGCCTATGAAGCCCAGGGCTCCATGCCAGCACTGTATCAACTATGCATGGTGACCCATACCTGCCATTCCAGCTCTTGGGAGGTGGAGGCAGGAGGGTCAAGAGGCCAGCCTGGAGGAGAGAGGGAGGAAGGGAGGGAGGGAGGGAAGAAAGACAGAGATTTCTGTGATCCTGTGACTAGATTACAGTGAGCAAGGGTTGGTGACTCCAACTAGACTGTGGGGACCTTGATGGTACAGCTGTATTTGGGGGTGCTGTATGACAATAGAAACCAGAAGACATCCATGTCAGTAATCAAACTTGTTCTTGACTAGATAGGACTTGGAGGGAAACTGGAGAGGGTCATAATGTAAGGGCAAGAGGATCTGAGGTTGTCAAGGAAACCAAGGTGGATCAGGAGGTGAGGGGACAAGCATGAAGTTGGAATAAGGTAGAGTTCCAGGAAGAACGGAGGCTACTTAGAGGTCCCCAGAGGTGAGGACTGGAACTGGGCTAACTCGTTAGAGTAGGCACTTAATGTTTGTGTGTGTGTGTGTGTGTGTGTGTGTGTGTGTGTGTGTGGTGGTGGGGGGGGTCATTGTTTCCCAGTGCCAGGGAGAGTGCCAAGGTGTTTGGATTGCCACAAGAGCGCTCCAGCAGTGAGGCCCTCTGCAGCGTGTGCACAGAATTCATGCTACTGAGGATATACTCCAAAAGTCATTGCAAGAGGGCCTAGTGGCGCACCCCAGTTACTTCGCTTTCAGACTGAGGGAGGAATATTGACAGTTCTTGGCCAGCTTGTCCTACATAACCAAAAAACAAAGCCAGCATGATAAAGGCAAGAGGTGTTACTCAGTGGCTGAAAGACATCTTAGAATCCCCCAGTGAGGTGCTGGGGGCATGGCTCAGGGGTGGAGCGCTGCCTAGAACCCCCCTAGTGAGGGACTCATGCCTACGATCTTCTTATTCCACCAGGGGTTCTAAGTCTGTCAGCAGTGGGTCAGAGCTCTGCCCCTAAGAGAAAAAAGGGATGCCAGATAATCACAAAATTATCAGCAGATTTCAAGGGGTAACCTACTGATTTTACAGGAGGGACATCAGGTCCGTAAAGGGCACAACCTCACTCAGGCTACAAGTGGGACGGGCTTTGTCAGGGACATTCACTCACTAGGTTTGTGACCTGTTTGTGTCCCTCTTGCTCTTTAAGAACTTCCTGGGCTTCTCCAGTGTTGAAAGAACCCAACCCGCCCAGCCCACCCTAGGGCAGGCACAGACTGAAGCAGGCGCAGCCACCCTATCTTTTTATTCACTTTATTTAAAGGTTTATATCTCCTTATCTCCTCCCAGGAGGGAGTTCACACCACTCTGTCCGTGTGGGGTTGGGTTTCCAGAGACAAAGGGAAGGAACCTTAGCAGAGGGGAGCCCCTGAGACCTCAGCCCCACAGTGAGGACACAGAGAAAGAAAAAGCAACACAGATGAGGTTCCATACTCAGAACATGTGAGGAATGTCAAAAAGCCAGCCCCTGGGAAAGCAAGATGGGGGGCCAAGGAGGCCAGACCCTCCTCTCTCGGCCACATAAGTCCACTTGTCTCAAGGGGACTGAGGGATGTGCTGGCAAAAGAGGGAGGGAAGACTGGGGGGGTGTGGATAAGCCCAAGGTTGGTCCCCAACCTGACCTTGGGATTTAGGGTATAGAACGTGGGGAGGCCCCTGCGCTTGGCAGCAGGCTGGAGATTACAGCGTGGTCAAATCAAGCTTCAACTTGTAAGGAGGTGTGCTGTCCTCATAGGCAGGCGGCGGGGGTGGGTATAAGGGCCAGTCAGACTCCACCAAGAGGCCCTTGTGCTGTTCTGCAGTTAGAGGCTGTATAGATTGGGGCAAAAGAGCCTTGTCTGGCTTCCCAAGGCAAGCAGGACCCCCCCAGCATGCAGCCCTAGCCATCATGACTGTTACTCACCTGGAACTTGAGGTGCTGGCCTGGTGTGGTGACCAGAGTGCAGCAACTCAGCCAGAGCATGATCAGGACGGACAGGAAGAGACAGCAGAACAGGACCCAACGAGGCAGCCCAGAGCGCCTGTACCAAGGACAGGCATCGCTCAGCTACCTGAGCCTCCTACATCTGCGCCCAGCCCAGCCTAGACCACGGGTACCTACCGGGACATACAACTGAGGAAGTCACTCTCCTGTTGGTCCTCAGACTCCACCTTGGCTTTGCTGGTCTTCACTCGGGGCTTAGCCCTCCTCACTTTGTCCAAGGGGCCTACGGGGTCTGAAAGGTGGGGGGCATCTCAGTCCCAGTCTCAGCTAGAAGGACAGCCTGGTAAGGAGTGGGAAATAAATGCCAGGACTCGGGCAGGAGGATGTGTAAGGCTGGAGTAGAGGTGCAAGGGATCTTGGAATATGACCCACAGAATATGGAGGTGGACCATGAATCCTGGGACCACTGGACCCTGGGAGACTATGGATTCCATGACACTGATCATGGATCTGTTGCAATCTTACCCATGTGCAGTTCTAGGGCCTTGGGGTGGGACCTCCTCCAGGTCACCTCCACTCGCTGCAGATGGCTCCCTTGGAATGCAAAGTTCTCTACTACAGGCTGAGTCTGAACAGGGAACAAAATGTCACAGAGGTACCCTCTGAGCCCTGGCAGACTCATCTCAGATGCAAGAAGGCTAGAGTTCCTTGTCCAGGTGGCCCCAGTTCTCCCAGGAGTCAAGCGGGAGAACACCATCCCATGGGCTGTATCCATTAGCCTTAACCCCTCTGATGATCCCTAGAAACAGGAAGATGCCCAAGCCAACGACACAGAATTACTGGATTGACCTACATGGTCATGTGACCCAACCAGCCAGTGCCAATCAGAGTAAACCCTTTTCAGGTAAAGCCCCAAATGGAAGGCAGGTAATATGGCTCAGTGAACTAAGGTAATGGCTGCCAGGCCGCATGAACTGAGTTCAGTCACCAGGACCTACATGGATAGCAAGAACAGTGTTCCTGGATGCAATGTTGCCTGAAGTTCTCTCGTGGTGAGGACTTCATATACCACGAGGCAACCACGGGATGCCACTCCGGTTCACTGTGCCATTATTCTCTCACCTGGAACACCACCACTTTCCGGTTGTCTGTCTGAAGGGAATATGTCCAGGTGGAGGATAGAAAGCCCTGGGCAGAACTCATCAGGTCGCTGCAGAGCATGGAGAACAGGTACCGAAGGGAGAGGCGCCCCCTGGGCGGGTCCAAAGCCAAGTCCTAGGAAGGGGAAGCCCAAGACAAACTCGTGCTGGGAGACTGGGCTGTGCTGATTTAGACAACTAGTGTAAGAAAACCTGAGTTTCAGTATCGGACAGGGACCCCTGCCCTGCCATATGTCAGCTGTGTTCACTTCAGGGGAAGAAGCCACACAGTCTTTCTTGTGAGTGCTTGGTTTTGAGATGGGGCTTTATAGGTTAGGGGGTTCACCTTCTGCTCCAGCTGGGTCTCAGGTTCAGGGATCTGGCCCCAGCACCCCTCGCTGCAGGCCCGTTGCTCCGCTGCCTTCACGTAAGCCTCTGTGCAGGCTGTGGGCCACAGGATGGAGTCACTGGGAGCTGCTTCCCAGGATACCTCTGCTGCAGGCATCCCCAAGGTGAACCCAGCCCTGGAGGACTCACCTGCTTCACATTCTGTCTCTGTGGCATTGGGCCTAGAGCTCTTGGCCACAAAGCGGCAGATGGAGAAAAGCCGACAGCCACGCTCACAAGCACTGATCAGGATAGCCTTGTTATTCGGGGACTCTGAGGGACCCTCTGGCTCAGGCTGGGAAGGGAGATAGAGACTCAGGCAAAGGTACTCTGGGAAGAAGGCTGGGGTCCCCCTAAGAATCCATGAGACTAAAGTCAGGTTTCAGAAAGCCAGGATCATCATGGGGGGAGGGGTGCCCTCTGAGAAATAGCAAGCAGCTTTCTAAGCAGGCTGGATAGTGGCCTGCACAGTGGCCTCTCCAGGATGGAGGCTGGCAGAGAGCTTCTCAGAGAGAGGCAGAGCTTGCACTTGGGAACAGACTGGAGCAGAACTGTCTCCAAGAAGGCAGTGAGGAACGTGGGAAGAGAAGAGAGCCCATGGGGGAAGGAGGGACAGCACCAAGTAGCCTTGGGCTGTGGGTGGGGTATGCTCCAGGACCTCTCAGGTGTAGGTCTCAGCCTCCCTTTGGCATGTCCCCACTTACAGTGTTCACCCCAGGTGCCAATTGATCCCTTCCTGGAAGGAAGGGCAGTTCTGAGAGACCCCTCCCCACTTCAAGACACCCTCATTGCAGGCACCTCAGTTCCTCCCACTCCTGAAGATCCTCCATCCTGTCGCCCCACTATTTCTAGAGGATTCTCTGGCTCCCACATTTCTCTAGGGACTCTCAGAATCTCGCATCCCTCTGCCAACCTGAGGAACCCCACATCAGCTCTTTTCTCATCCGAGGTTCCCCCATCCAGGCCCCTTCCCAGGACCCCAATCTGCACTAGCATACCAGGAACTCGCATCCCCTCCTCCATCTGAGGGTTCTGCACTCAGGTCCCTCCCCTTTTCCAGTCATTGGGTTCCTGAGAGTCCATCTGTTACCTGCACAGGCGGCGAGCCAGGGTGGTGCTGGCGACACCGCTGCTGGCACCTCTGAGTGTCCCCGAGCTGCGGAGCGAAGGGGTCGCGCGCTGGGGTTGGGGTGACCAGTGACGCCAACAACAGCAGCAGCGGCAACGCTACCGCAGCCATGGCTGAAGATGCGCAGCGCGGGCCCCGGGATGCGGGACTGGGTGTTGACGTCACTGAGCGAGGCAGCCTGGGAAAGTGGGGGGTGGTGTGCTGCGGCGAGCGGGGCGGGCAGGTGAATCTCTACTCGGGTCGGGGACATAGTCCTGATACTCATGGTCCGGCTCTTTGACCAGACTTGGATCTGCGGGCCGGGGATGACAAAGAGGACCTGGCTAGATATGATGACAGGCCTATCTCAGGCCACTCAGGGATGGAGGCCAAGAGCAACCCGGGCAGGGAGCATCTAAGATCCTTAGTCAAGGAATTTTAAAAGGGGCAAGAGGAGTATGGACAGAGCAATGAAAGAAGAGAGAGAGAAGGAGACCAAGAGGATGAGGAGGTTGGAAGGCCTGGGAGGATGGAGGGGGAGGTAGAATGAGAAGAGGAAGAAAACGGAAAGTGGGGGAGGGGAGGGGTAAAAAAATGGTAAGAAGGGAGGAAGACAGTGAGGGAGGAGGGGAAACAAGAGGTGTTTGAGGACCAGGAGGAGGCGGATAAAGACTTGGGAGTGGAGAGAGAGGAAGTGGAGGAGAAGGGAGGCCAGAAGGAGCGAGCAGGACCGTAGAGCTGGAGCCCGAATGGATTTGAAGCATCTGAGAGCGCGGAAACCGGCCGACCACCAGCCACAGTTGGCCTGCTTCCGGGACACTAAGACTCAAGGGGGAGGTACTCTAGGGGCAGCTGCCTCCTCCAGGAAGTCCTCGAGGAACTTCAAGGAGCAACACTTAAGGTGGTCTCCCTCCATTTCAGTGCGGGAAAACAGACCTGAGGGAACCCAGTGTCTCCCTGGGACTCGGAGGCCCCCACCACTCTAACAAGGCCTCTGAGCCGCTCACTTTTCCCATCTGGTGGGAAAACTTGAGGCAAATAGGGACACTGTGGCTTCTGTCCTGGATTCGGAGGTCTCCACGGCTTCCTCAGTTCGGGCGCCAGGGCGCGGGCTCTGAGCCCCAGTGGCCTGCTTGGCACAGGTGCCTGCGGCCCGCGCGCCCAGTCGCTCCGCCCCAGTAGACGAGGAGGCCGCTCGCAGGGTCGTCGGGTCACAGGGAGCCGCAGGTTCCGGTCGGGAGGAGGGGCTGGCGCGCCCGGGTCCCCGCCGGCCGCTTGCTTTCATCTCAGCGGCCCGGGCCGGCCCCCACGTGGCTTAATCAGGCGCGGCTGTGCCTGGCGGACCTGAACATCTGGATCCCGGCGCGGCCCCTCCCCCGCCCCTCCCGGGCTGGGCCTCTCTTCCACCAGCGCACCCTGGGCACGGTCCCTGTGCGCTGGGACCCCGACCGTTTCCTCAAGTCGGACGCCTTGGCATATGCCCATCATCCCAACACGCGGAAAGGCTGAGGCAGGAGAATCGCTGCGAGGTCCAGGTCAATCTGGGTTAGGACGTGAGTTCTAAGTCTGGCCCTCTATAGCGAGCGAGACCCTGTCTCAAGAAACCAAACGCAAAGCCTGTTTCCCCAATTTACAGGTGGGAAACCTGGCACCCGGACGCCTGGGCAGAGCCGGAATTCAAGTTCACACTTGTCATTTGCAGAGTCCCGGGCACTTAACCCTTCTGCAATTACGGTCCTTCATTCAATTTCAAACAAACACTCCTTTCAACAAAGATTTTCTTGCCATGACTTTTTTCTCTGACAAAAACCCTATAGGGTAGGGCTGTCCCCCTTCCAAATTAGGTCATTGGAACCCGCAATGGCACAGGGGATAGGCTTAAGTGACATGATACAGAAGAGGGCTAACAGAGGCTGCCAAGCTAGGGAGGATGGGGGCTGATGACAAGGCGGGCCTGACAGTCTCAACAGAAAAGACCGAGACAGGAGGATGGCCGAAAAATTGAGGCTAGCTTGGGCCACGTAACACCGTGTGTGTGTGGGGGGGGGGTCATCGTCCAGTGTAAAAAAGAACTTCCCATGATTCTTTGCAGAGTGAGAAACTGAGGCATGAGGATTTGAGTCAGAGCGTCCCAGGGCTTAAAGTAAGTTTGTTGGCTTCCAGCACCCCCTCCTTTTCCGCTCCCCGAGGCCGCTGGGGGTAAGCGGAAGAGGACTTGACCCCGGCCCCCCAGGTGAGCCCCGACGCCCCTCCTGGCGTTCCCGGGGGAGCTGGCCCAGGTGAGGGGCGGGCGGCCGGCGGGCGGCCGGGGTCGGGTTTCAGGAAATCCGCCGACATTCCTTCGGGGCTTAAGAGGGAAAGTTGACTCGCCGCCGCCCCGCGTCCGCCCCCCCTCCACTTCCTACCCCCCGGGGCGGCGCGGCGGGGGCGGGGGGCGCTGTCCGCGTGAATCAGCGGACTCCCGGCGTCCGGGAAGCAGCCACCCGGTCAGGGCAGGCCGCAGACAAGCGCCCTTTGTCCCTGGCCGCCTTCGTCACGACCCTGCTGACCCCCACCCCCAAACGGAGTCCAGCCCGGCAAGGCAGGGTGGCGCCGCTGCCTGCTGTCAAGGGAGGAGCGATGAGAGGAGGGGTGCGGTGCTTCCCCCATACGACTGGCTATCCTGGGACTTAGCAACAGTCTTTTGAGGATGCAGAGGAACAAGGACCACAGGCTTGGTTGGCCCCAGAGCACCCAAATCCAGACTGGAACCTCCCCACATCCATATCTAGTACTTAAGTTGCAAAACACTATAAAATTGAGGTCTGGTGTCCCTACTGTCTATGCTGTCCCCGGGGGAAAGGCTGGAGCACCCATAGGCCCTCAAGCAGACTCTCAATACCCCAGTGCTCAGAGCGCAGCCAGGTACAGGCAGGAGGGGGAGGGCTGCTCCTGGAGGAACGGTTGGTCACAGGGAAGGGCAGGTCCCAGCTCTGCCCTTCTGGGTCCGGCAGGCTTTGATTTTTACTGGCCCTGCTGCACTAGCAAAACTTTAGTGGTTCACATTTGGGAATCTGAGGCTGGGGAAATTTCTCTGATTTAAACCTGCCTTGTTCCTCCACAGGAGATTTCTGGGTAAAATGTTCAGGGCTAATAAAGAGCCCTTCCACCCACCCCTTCTAACATTCCCAGCCACCTTCAATGACTTAGGTCAATATTTGTCAGAAAGTACACTGTAACTACCTTCCTTTCCTAAGCAAAGAAAGGCCTGGACTGGGGAGGGAAGAGTTAATTTCGCGGGAACACAGGGAAAGGATGGGTGCACCTTAAGGCCAACTTCTTTGCCCCAAAGGGTAAAAAGGTCATCCAGAGGGTAGGGGTCAAACACCAGAGAGGGCTGTGCCAGCTTGGGTCAGACAGCTAAGTAGGGTGTGTGCAGTACCCTGCTCTGAAACCCAGCGGCAGGACACTAGCGATGCTGTTTTCTGGCTTCTTGGAGGGACAGGATTCTTTTATGACTTTTTCTTTTTGTGTTTACTGAACTCTTCTGGCCCTCGCTTGGCCCAGCAGCATGGAATCTGGGAAGCCCTCAGGTATTCAGGACTAGCAAAATGAAGTAAGTGGCTAGAGAGAAGGAGCTTTGAAGGGCTGTGCTGCAAAGATGGTGAAAGAGTGAAGGTGAAAGAGTGAAGGTGTCCCTGGAGAGTTGTGGGGGAATTCACAAAAGGGGCGAGGGAAGTTTTCCCGAAGCCACAGGCAAAGAAAGAAGGCTCCTGAAAACAACGAGCCCAAACAGCCAGGGAGCTGGAGAGGGGAGCATCTGGTATGGGCACGGGGTGGCAAGGCAGAGTTGGGTCTCATTTCTTTCAAAGTCCCTCTGCCTGTGACGAAAACAAAGACTGAAGGAAGACGGAAGGAACCCCAGAGGAGGGCCTGCAACATCCCGGGAGGCGGAAGGAGCCCAGAGGAGGGCCTGCAACATCCCGGGAAGAGGATGAGGGGCCTGGACCAGGAGAGGGGTGTGTCAGAAGCTCAGGATGGGGGTGTGTTTTGGAACCAGGGCCAACCGGATTGCTGATGGATTGTACGTGTGGGAAGAAGGGGAAAGCATTCAGTCACGCAGCTCCCAGGTCGTTGTCTGCAGCACCTGGGTGCATAGGGGAAGTTAGCCCTTTCCACCCGGGACTGGGAGAAGGAGCGTTCGGGAACAAGTAATAAAGATCTTTGCCCCCAAAACCTCCCAGGAGTCGAGATTCCTACTTCTCTACCTATACGCAGACCGGAGCGAATAGGCGCTGTGGGGGAGGGGCGGCAATGATCCTGGAAATGTAGCCAAGACCCAGGGTCTCCACAGAGCCTTAGGCCACCTGGCCACATTTCTCAGAGGAGACCTGCAAGCCAGTGCCACCTCTGCATCCCACCTTGTTAATCAGATTTTAAGTTTGGGGGGATTTTTCCCCGTATTTTATTCTTTACACGTAAACTTTTAAGTTGGTCCCAGATTATCCACTGTACAAAAGAAGAAACTGAGGCACAAGAGGCCTAGTTTGCCCCCAGCAAAATGGCAGTGGCCGAATTAGTTTTTATTTCTCTCCTTTGTCATTTGAAGCTTCTTGGAGGACCTTTAAGGTAGGGGCTGAGCCTCCAAGGGAACGGCTGTATGGGAGAAATCTAGCCCTTTACTCTCAGGGAGCTGTGGCTGGGGGCCTTTACCAAACCCATGGGGTGGAACCACCCGGGAACTTGCATTTCAAGCGGCGCCCCACCAGCAAAGACCTTGCAGGCCAGAGACCTCCCTTCGTGGGCATCCGGATAGGGTGGAGACGAAGAAGCGATCAGAGAGATGAAATGCCAGGGCTGGGTTGGTCTGGGAGGGGTCCCCAAAACCCCAAACAGTGGCCAACAAAAATAACCCAGAGAAAGAACTCTGCGCTCAATCGGCGATAATTCTGCGTTGCTCGGGGCTGCCCGCGTTACCTGAAGTTGGCGGGCGGCGGCCGCCGCAGTGATTACTCACCGCGTGGCGCACCCCACCCGCGGGCCGCTGAGTGGATTTTTCCGTGGGGGGATGTGAAGAAGTTTAGGGAGAACTCTTCTGCACCGATGGGAACTAGGAATGCAGGGTTCGGTCCCGTTCCCCAAAGGACACACCTCTCTCCATGAGCCCACTCATAAGGGCTCCCTGCACGCGCTCCGGGACATCCCCATATCCAATACCCGCAGATATGATAGGCGAGAAGGGACCGGAGGCCGGAGACTCCCTCCCTGCTTTCTGGCTTTTTCCGCCCTGCACGAGACGAGACTGTGCAGCGAGGATGGAAGAGGTGGCATGAAGGCTTTGGGTGGGGATCGGTAGGACCCATGCACCCAGAGAAAGGGACTGGTGGCAACTTTCAAACCCTCTGGGGAAGGAAGAAGGGCTGAAAGAGGATGAACGGGTTCAGGTACTGCTCAATGTGTGTGTGGCGGTCCAAAGTGGGTATGGGGGGCCCCGTAAGAGGGGCGGGGAAGGTGGATAGGAAGGCTCCCGGTAGACTGTAGGGGATCCTGGAAAAGCACCAGGGCTGCGAGCTAGGAACCCATTCGGAGTTAAGGGTACAGGATCCCAGATGAGGGGGTGGGAAGCCTGGGACGGGCGGGACCAGAGAGGGAGGTCCCACGGGCTGGTGGGGAAGGAGTAGGGGGCTTCGCGCAGGAGTATGGGACGATCAGGAGTGGTAACTGGGCGGAGGCCGGTCGGGCGGGGCGCGCCGTGCCCGCGGGCGGTGGGAAGGCCGGTGCGGGGCCCACGATCAACCCCCCCCCCAGGGGCCGGGCCGGGCCGGGGGCGGGGCCGGGCGGGGCGAGCGGCGCATTAGCGCCTTGTCAATTTCGGCTGCTCAGACTTGCTCCGGCCTTCGCTGTCCGCGCCCAGTGACGTGCTTGAGGACCCGAGCCCCAATCTGCACCCCGCAGACTCGCCCCCGCCCCATACCGGCGTTGCAGTCACCGCCCGTTGCGCGCCACCCCCATGCCCGCGGGTCGCCCGGGCCCCGTCGCCCAATCCGCGCGGCGGCCGCCGCGGCCGCTGTCCTCGCTGTGGTCGCCTCTGTTGCTCTGTGTCCTCGGGGTGCCTCGGGGCGGATCGGGAGCCCGTGAGTACCGTGCGCCCTGCTCCCCACCTCCCCAGGGAAGCCGGGATCGGGCGCCCCGGGGGGTAGTCGCGGGGGATGGAAGAGGGGGCGCGAGCGCCACCTGGACGTCCCGGGAACAAAGGAAGGCGGCCCTCGGGGCGCCCTCACCTGTGGGGCTCACGGCACCACCACCCAGCCTCCCAAGAGTACCCCGTTATACATCAGAGGCCTCTTATCTGTATCCCCTTTGCGAGGCTGTCTGGCCAGGCTCATTTTGAAGGACATTGCAGTGTCCTGGGACCCCCTCCTTCAGGGAGCTGGGACGGTTCGGGGCGCACGCCTGTGTCTTGGATATCAGAGCGGAAGGGAAGCCTCCCTGGCCGGGGGCGCACGCTTGGGTGCGTTGGGTTGGGTGCTGGCGCAAAGTGGGGTCCCCTCCCCCATAAAGTGATGATCCCCGGGGGGAGGGTGGGGCGTTATCGTGAGCCCTCCTGTTCGCCTGGCATGCGGCCCGGCGTCCCCCGGGACTTGCCTCTCCGTGGGGTCGGCGCCGCCCCCTCCCCCCTATAGCAGACTCCATGCTTTGGTATCCTCGAAGTCCTCTCCACTGGTGGGGCTCACAACCGGTCTCATTCAGGCTGCGCTGGGTTGAGAGCCTCTAGCGACTGAAATTTCGGTGAGGAGCGAGAGCAAGCGTGTCCGGGCATCACGAGCCCAGACTTCATTGTCTAAGGGGCACCCAGTGGGGGTCAGCTGCCGAGAGAATCCCACTGTCCCAGGAGGAACTCTTGGCCTTGAGCCCCCATCACCCAACGCACACATCCCCGCCAGGATGCGGTCTCCACATCCAGACCCTCTCTGGGACACACCCAAAGACACACAAAAGAGCCCCACTGGCTTATGTCCCGTCACCCTGCCCTCCGACGCGCGCTGCAGCCCAGATGCGTATTCGCACACCATCGCGGCGCTCGCATTCCATCCTCTACACAGACACACACACACACACACACACGTCCGCACGCCCGCACTCGTGGTCCCACATTTATTTCACAGGGGAGGCAACACCGGGGTACGCATATGGTTGAGTGCACTGGAGATCTTTCCCCACCACTCTCAGGACCCCATCCGGAGACACAGATACAGGCCACACCGCAGGGGCACCACGCTGCGCTGCTGCTCTGGGCTACTAGTCTGTGCAGTTTGTCCGCGGTGTCTGTGGACGCCCTCCCGCTCTCGTCAGGGGACACGAACCTACACTTCTGCTTGCCCAAGGCGGCTGGGCAGGTGATGTGGTGACACCCGGGACCTTTCCGGGGAGTTGGTGTTGCTGCCAAGCCTGGGTAGTTTTTGAATGCCACCAATAGCGCTAAGCTTTGTTTCCGGGCGGGCTGCAGAGCAACAGGCGAAGGTGGCGGAGTGGGGGTGGCGCGTGTGTTTTTTCCTTTAAGGGGAAGAGAAATTAAATAAGAGGTTCTCACACCTCTGCAATCTGTTTGTACTTACGGTGTGTCTTAGCACCTGACCAGCCAGCCGGTGGGTCGTAAAAGTGTATGCAGGTACCAGCGGGACAGGAGATGGGGGCCCCTGGGGGATGGCTGGGATGGAGGCCACCTTCCCGTTGGCCTTTCAGGGAATCTCACACTTTTCCCTTTTAAAACACATGGTGTTCTTTTTAATAACGGCAGCAACTCCGCATTGGGAAAGGGGGAAAGAAGCTTGTATAGGCCCCGGCTTTGTGGGCGAAAGGAGGGGAAGAGGGAAGAAAAAAGGAGGGGTGTCTCCTCCAGGCTTAGGGGGCTGCTGTCAGCTGCTGCTCTGTCTAGTTTGGCATGTGTGTGCTCCAGTCCCCAGTGGCTTTGGCCCATTGTTTGTGGAAGCCAAGAGGGAGACTGGAGTCCTCTATCTCTGGTACTCCACAGAGTCAGGCTTCTCAATCCGAGCCCAGAGAACGTCTTCCCTGTTTTATGGAGGGAATCAGGGAAGGGGGTGCCAGGTGGACTAAGTTCTGCTGAGGACTGTACCAGTCGCTCGCTTGAAGGAGAAAGCTTGGGCTTGCCCCCTTCCCCCTCAAGCCACGAAGGGCAGCTGCTAGGCTAGTGTGGTAAAAGGGCATTACTCCCCAGCCAGGACCCCCCAGAGAGTCCCCTTCCTGGCCAGACAAATGCTGGGGAGGGACAGAGGGGTGTGATCATTGCCCAGGAGTGCAGACAGTGGGGTCCCGGGTCGGGCAGTGCCTCCCACCCTGCTGAGGGGGGCGCCCAGGCAGGAAGCGGTGGGTGGGCCGGGGTAGAGACGCTGGCACGTCCCAGTTCATGCCGAAGGAATTCTGAATTAGCGGGCGGCTGGCTGCCTGGGACCTCCGGGGCGGCCCCCTGGCCCCCGCCGCCTCCGCTCTGGCCTGCTCCTCCTGCTCCTTCGCACGGACGCTGAGACCTCCGCTGAGCCCTGGGACAAGCCCCAAATGTAACTGCGATTGCAGGCTTCGCAAGACCCGCCTCCTCCCAAGGCCAAGTTTGCCCGGGAGAAGTCATTCAGGGCCCAGACTAGAACCATGTTGGTGCCACCTCATCCATCTGGGGCATGAAGGACGGTCCAGGGCTGCAGTTTAGCTTCTTACTAGGAACCTGGGGGTGGGTGCAGCCTCTGTTCTCTGAGCCTCTTGGGGAATCGGTTTTGTTTTTGTTTTTGCTTTTTCTAATACTCTTTTCCTCTCATCCAATCCCGGGACTGTTTTCCTCCCTAAGGGTTGAGAGCCCTGCAGTCTTCCCTAACCTTTCCTTTGCTTCTACCCCAGGGCCTTTGCACATGGAGCCCCACCTCTCCCCTTGTCCAACTGGGGCTCCAGCCTTACTGCATTTGGCTCTTGGTAACTGTCCCAGGGCCTCTCTGACACACAGGGCTGTAGCCCCAGCTCCCTCTCTTCTCTTTCTCCTTCTCCTCCCCCTTTCTCTTTTGCTTCTGAGACTTCTTTTTTTCTTTTTCTTTTTGGCTTTTTGAGACAGGGTGTCTCTGTACAGCCCTGGCTGCCCTGGCACTCATTCTGTAGACCAGGCTAGCCTCAAACTCACAAACCTACCTGCCTTTGCCTCTGCCTCTCCAGTGCTGGCACTAAAGATGTGGGCCACCACAGCTAGTAGGGATAAGTGTTTTGCTGTGTCTTTATTCCTATAGTGACCTCAGTTCCTGGCATATTGTAGGCTATGAATAGATGAATGGATGGATGGATGGATGGATGGATGGATGGATGGAGCAAGCTTGAATCGTTCTGAGTGAAAAAAGAGGCCTCAGAGAACTGAATGGAGTTAGGTTCCCAGGGCAGCCTGGCTGGCTGGTCTCATGGGAGCTCCCTGTGAAACTTCCCCTACACCTCCCACCACCCTGCCATCTTGTGTGCCTGACAAGAAAGGCCAATGGCCAGATGAGGACACAGACTCAGGGAAGCTTGGAATATGTTCCCCTCCTCATATCCTAGGCCTTGCTGTCCCCCTGAGGGCCCAGCCTATGAGTAGGGCAGCTGTGGGCTGCCCTAAGGTTGGGTAGGCAAGAAGGGGGTGGTCCCTCAGAGTGGGTCACAGGATTGAGGTCATTTCCTAAGTGGCCATCACAGTGGCCCTAGGAAATGATTGTGGAGAGTCAGGACTCCTGTTGGGAGTTGTAGAGGGCCCATCGTGTGTGCTGGGATGTGAGGAGGGCACGGGGAAAATGAAGGCTCAGCCCCTCAGCTTGCCCTTCACGGTTTACCCAACAGAGCTCACCTCTTCTCCTCTGGACAGGGTCTCTCTGTATGCACAGATTGGCCTCACATTTGTGATTCCCTTCCCTTGATCTCCTGGGATGACAAACATTTACCAGGGTAGGATTTTACATTTTAGATATGTCCATTCTCCAGAAACACACTTGTGAGGTTAGGGTGTCAGTGAAAGGACACCACCAGGACAGGCAAAGAACTGGAGAGGAAGGAAATTGGTAAGCCAGGCCATGCTTGATGGCTTATGTGTGATCCCAGAACTCTGGACGCTGAGGCAGGAGGATTCCGAGTTTCAAGACCGTGTGGTCTAGGTAATGAGACCCTGTCAAGAAAAGAAAAGAAATAAAGAGACAAGAAAATGTTTATGGGCTGTGAGACAGCTTGGTGGGTAAGGGGCACTTGCCTCCAATCAAGACGACCTCAGCCCCATCCCTAGGACTCCATGGTAGAAGGAGAAAGCAGACTCCAGTTGGCTGACCTCCATACATGTGCTCCAGTGTGCACACACACAGGGAGACATAATGAATTAATAGGATGTATTTGCTTAGATTTAAGTAGGCATTTATGACTGATGTTTTTAAATTTTTATTTGATTTTATGAAAATATACTTGTTTGTTTTTGGTTTGGTTTGGTTTGAGTTTGAGTTTTGTTTATTTGAGACAGGGCTTCTCTGTATAGTCCTGGCTGTCCTTGGAACTCACTCTGTAGACCAGGCTGGCCTTGAACTCAGAAATCCGGCTGCCTCTGCCTCCTGAGTGCTTAGATTAAAGGCATGCATTGCCACTCAGCAAAATTGCATACTTTAACCCCAGCATTTGGGAGGCAGAGGCAGACTAATGTCTGAATTCCAGGCTAGCCAAGGATACAGAGTGAGACCCTATTCTTACCCTCCCCCCAAAACCCCAAAATGTATTTTGTGCTTGTGTATGTACATGTGTGTTGCAGCATGTAAATGTCCAAGGACAACTTGTAGAAGTTCTCTTCCTTCACAGTCTAAGTCCTGAATTCAAACTTAAGGTCCTCAGGCTTAGCCACAGTTTTCTTTATGTACTGAGCCATTTCACTGGTCCTGGATTGACTGATGGATTAATTTTTGAGATAAGGTCTCTTGTAGCTCTGGCTAGGCTCAAACTATGAACTCCAAGGTCATCTTGAGCTGCTGGTACTCCTGCCTCCACCCCAAGTGCTGGAATGATACTCAGGCAGCACCTCTCTGGGGAAGGTGCTGGCCTTGGCCTTGATTTTGTTGCCTCGGCTTCAATGAGTGCTTGGGTCTCATTGTTTCTTTTCTTTATCTGTAAAATGGGTGAATACCTGCTCAAGACTTCCTGACTCTTTTTTTTTTTTTTTTTTTTTTTTTTTTTTTTTTTTTTTGGTTTTTCGAGACAGGGTTTCTCTGTATAGCCCTGGCTGTCCTGGAACTCACTTTGTAGACCAGGCTGGCCTCGAACTCAGAAATCCACCTGCCTCTGCCTCCCGAGTGCTGGGATTAAAGGCGTGCGCCACCACGCCCGGCGTAAGACTTCCTGACTCTTGAAACATCCGGGCAAGGTGAGGGACTTGAAGTGGGCTCATCCATGCCTGACAAGTGTCGTCTTTGACCCCAGATACAGCTGTAATCAGCCCCCAGGACCCTACCCTTCTCATCGGCTCCTCCCTGCAAGCTACCTGCTCTATACATGGAGACACACCTGGGGCCACCGCTGAGGGGCTCTACTGGACCCTCAATGGTCGCCGCCTGCCCTCTGAGCTGTCCCGCCTCCTTAACACCTCCACCCTGGCCCTGGCCCTGGCTAACCTTAATGGGTCCAGGCAGCAGTCAGGAGACAATCTGGTGTGTCACGCCCGAGATGGCAGCATTCTGGCTGGCTCCTGCCTCTATGTTGGCTGTAAGTGGGGCCCCAGACACTCAGGGATAGATGGGGGGTGGCAATGACAGATTTAGAGCCTGGGTCCTCTGTCCTGGGGCGGAGCCATGGGCTCTCACTTGCATGCAGGCATGGTCATATCCAGCACAGGCATTGCAACTCTAGAGACAGCTGTGGCTGCACTGTCCCCTGTATACCCCACTGCTTTAGAAAAGCTGTCATGTTTTCCTTGTAGTGCCCCCTGAGAAGCCCTTTAACATCAGCTGCTGGTCCCGGAACATGAAGGATCTCACATGCCGCTGGACACCAGGTGCACACGGGGAGACATTCTTACACACCAACTACTCCCTCAAGTACAAGCTGAGGTTGGTACCCAGCCAAACCTTGCTGTGTGACTTCTGGCAATACTTACCTTCTCTGATCAAATATGTTCCTGTCTATGAACTCAAAAGGGACTCTCGCACCTCCACAGGTGGTACGGTCAGGATAACACATGTGAGGAGTACCACACTGTGGGCCCTCACTCATGCCATATCCCCAAGGACCTGGCGCTCTTCACTCCCTATGAGATCTGGGTGGAAGCCACCAATCGTCTAGGCTCAGCAAGATCTGATGTCCTCACACTGGATGTCCTGGACGTGGGTGAGCCCCCAGTGTCCACCTGTGTTCTACCCTAGACCAGACTTTTTGGTTCTTCTAGAGGTCTTAGCCACAGCCATGGTGGTTACAGGGCAGTGGTTGTTCATAACTTGATGCAAAGACTTTCCCCCAAGACAGTCAAGATTTTCCCCTCCCCAACCCCAACACACACATATACACACACACTCTGCAGAGGACACCTGGCCTGACCACCCTCCCTCTCAACAGCCCAGGTGTTCAGAAGGGAGTCCTAAGGGACTGAGAGGAGGCGCCCAGGTCTGAAGGCGCCCCAGGAAGCCGAGGCCTTGAGCTGGGGGGGGGGGGGCGAGGGTTGGAGGCAGGAAGTGGATGATCCCTGAGCAGAACTGGGCCTAATCTAATTAGGGTGTTCCCAGCCCAGAGCAGCCTGGGCCATTTAACCCTTCAAGTGCCTTACTGAAGACTCAGGGGAAAGATCAGCTTGTACTCTCTCCATGGTCCCCCAGGAGGGTTCCTGGGTGCCCCTGGCTCATTCCCACATCCCAGAGGTTTTGTGTCTTCCTGGCATCTAACCCGCAGTTGTGCTCTGTGGCTGGCACAGCTGCCCCGTGGAGGCTCTTGGTAATGTACAAGGCACAGAGGTGGACATGGGGTGGGGATACATAGGAATAGAGCCAAATAGCACCTCAAGGTGGGGTGATATACAATAAAACTTGTCACCCTGATGCTCAGAAAGCCTACACATGATAATCACAATTGTTGACATCACTCTGGGACATGAAGTGAGACCCTGGCTCAAAACACAGACAGTAGCTTTAAGAGTCAGCTTGTGACTTAATACTGCAACTCAAGGCCTAATAGTGCTGGGTGATGCTCGCCTCACTCCTGTTTAGTGAGATCTCTGCTGCTAATCTCCACCCCAGCTGCTGGGTGGGCTGCTCTGTCCCCTTGAGGACAGGATTGTGTGTCTTCCATCAGAGATAGGAACGGTGGTAGCAGCAACTGCTGCTGGCTGTTTCTGGAATATTAAATGACAGTTACCTATCAGGCCTGGGTGAGTAGCTAACAGGGGTGGAGGGTGGGGGCGGGGTCTGGAAAACGCAGATAGGGTCGCAGGAGCCACTGCAGCCTAGATTACACCACAGGGAGTTCTGTCACTAGGCCATTCTCACCAAGCAGAGTCCTCAGAACTGGGCACACTGTTGCCAGCATTTAATGCCAGCATTAGGGGAGGCAGAGGCAGAAGGATCTCTCTGAGTTCAAGGCCATCCTGAATCCACATAACGAGCTCCAGGCCAGCCAGGGCTGCGCAGTAAAACCTTGTCTCAAAAACAAACAAAACATCTCTAGTGACCAGGCTTGCTCCACCCCCAGTGACCACGGACCCCCCACCCGACGTGCACGTGAGCCGCGTTGGGGGCCTGGAGGACCAGCTGAGTGTGCGCTGGGTCTCACCACCAGCTCTCAAGGATTTCCTCTTCCAAGCCAAGTACCAGATCCGCTACCGCGTGGAG
Source organism: Mus caroli (assembly GCF_978045245.1). NCBI lineage: Eukaryota > Metazoa > Chordata > Mammalia > Rodentia > Muridae > Mus > Mus caroli. The sequence goes on along the minus strand of NW_028227265.1, from coordinate 58,950,827 downwards.
GACAGCGTGGACTGGAAGGTGCCCGTCCCGCCCCGGACCCGCCCCTGACCCCGCCCCCCGCATCTGACTCCTCCCTCACCGTGCAGGTGGTGGATGACGTCAGCAACCAGACCTCCTGCCGTCTCGCGGGCCTGAAGCCCGGCACCGTTTACTTCGTCCAAGTGCGTTGTAACCCATTCGGGATCTATGGGTCGAAAAAGGCGGGAATCTGGAGCGAGTGGAGCCACCCCACCGCTGCCTCCACCCCTCGAAGTGGTGAGCACCTCTCCAGGGCTGGCTGGCCCATGGAATCCCCAATCCATCCCGTTTCCTCCCCCCCCCCGTTTTTTTTTTTTTTTTTTTTTTTTTTTTTTTTTTGAGACAGCGTCTTAAGCTAGCGCATGCTGGCCTTAAATTCCATATGTAGTCAAGGATGACCTCAAACTCCTGGTCTTTTTGTCTCCACTTAGAGACAATGGCCAGTGGCCATCACCACCCTTGGGGGACTAGCCATGGAGTCTATTTAGCCTGTCATTTTGTGACAGATGGAGTACAACAGTGTGACCTCTTGTAAGAGAACTGAAGACAGGCTCTTTTTAACCCCAATATTCTAGACTCTCTAGAAGTTAACTTTATATAAAATAGAGACTATTATAGCCAGTTATCACATGGTCCCACGGAACCTTTTGTCACACAACCTATAGACCACGGTGCCTGTGCCTACCACATGAGGGTCTCTACTGCTGGGCCACCCCTCGAACCCTTAAAATACTGTAACCTAGGCTGCCTTAATATTTGCAATCCTCCTGCCTCAGCCTCTTGAATGCTCAGAAACCAGGCATTAACCCAAGTTTCTCTTCTCTGGGTCCCTTTCTTAAGGTGGGAGGGCCTAAAGATGACTTCCTTTGTCCTGAAGACTCTCCGAGCCCATGGATCTGCACTCTCTAATATGAAATATATTGCATAAAATGTCTGGCCTCAGTTTCCCCATCTGTCAGGTTTAGGCAGCACGGTCCAAGGCACTTCAGTATTTGCAGGCAGTAGAGGAGGAGGCTCCCATCCCCCACCCGCTTCCTCCAGTCCCTAAGACAGAATACTTTAACACTGAAACTGAACTCTCGCAGACGCATATGCTCAGTATGATGATGATGAAATAATGGGGAAACTGAGGCTCCGAGAGATTCCTGGAGGAAGAGGGTCAAAACCAGCTCCAGGAAGCTCTCCAGCCCCCATCCGGGCCTCTCCAGGTTCTGGGCTTGGCGGGAGTGAACACAGCTGGGAGGGGCTGGAGCCTGGGAGCTTTGGCCCTTGCTCGTGCCCAGCACCTGCGATTCTTGCACGGGAGCCAGCAGGCGGCTGCGTCCGCCCGAGAGACTGAGGAGGCCGGGGGTAGGGTTGGAGGGAGGTAAGCAGGGGCTGTGGGGGCCGAGGCTTGTGCCAGGGCCTGTCAGCGAGTCCCCAGTTTTATTTATGGCGTGAGGCCGATGTCCTTATCCGCTGGCCTGCTGGGGGATGGCTGCGGCTGGGGATTGGACCCAAGGGCTGGCCTCCCACTTGGTCCTCCAACCCACTCCATGTCACACCCGTGCATTCTCTGAGGCTTATCTTGGGAACCCGCCCTTGTTCTGTGCTGTCTGTCTGTCTCCATTTCTGTCATTCACTTTCCCAGGGCTTTTTTTTTTACGCTTTTAATATAACTAAGTTTTTAAAATTGCTTTTGTATAATGTGTGTGCCTTCGTGAGCGTGCGTGCCACAACACACGTGAAGGTTAGAGAACTTTGTTGAGTAGGCTCATTCCACCATGTGGGACTAGGGCTGGCGACAAGAGCAAGTACTGAGCCATCTCGCCAGCCCCTCACCCCTCACTTCCCAACCTGTTTGGATAGTCACAGGTAATCGAAGGTAAATCGCTGGCTTTAATTTCGCAGCTATCAGCCTACCAAGTGCTGTGCCACCACGTTTGTGGGAGGGGCTCTCCTCCCAGTGTCTGGGGGTACACAGTCCCAAGATCTCTGCTTTCTAGGTCTTTGTCTTAGTTTGTCCCTTGCTTTGTCCATGTCCCTAGAGTCTCTGGCCACACTTAGTCTCCATTGATTTCCTTTCCGACTGAATACTCGGTTTTACCTCCCACTGATTTGACTCCCTCCTTTGCTTGTCTCCATCGTCGTGGCATTGCCATTCCTCTGGGTGACTCTGGGTCCACACCTGACACCTTTCCCAACTTTCCCCGGCCGAAGCTGGTTTGGTATGGGAGGCCGCCGTCCCGCGCGCGCCTCCTGCTGGCCGCTCCCCAACACTGCCGCTCCATTCTCTTTAGAGCGCCCGGGCCCGGGCGGCGGGGTGTGCGAGCCGCGGGGCGGCGAGCCCAGCTCGGGCCCGGTGCGGCGCGAGCTCAAGCAGTTCCTCGGCTGGCTCAAGAAGCACGCATACTGCTCGAACCTTAGCTTCCGCCTGTACGACCAGTGGCGTGCTTGGATGCAGAAGTCACACAAGACCCGAAACCAGGTAGGAAAGTTGGGGGAGGCTTGCGTGGGGGGTAAAGGAGCAGAGGAAGAGAGAGACCCGGGTGAGCAGCCTCCACAACACCGCACTCTTCTTTCCAAGCACAGGACGAGGGGATCCTGCCCTCGGGCAGACGGGGTGCGGCGAGAGGTAAGGGGGTCTGGGTGAGTGGGGCCTACAGCAGTCTAGATGAGGCCCTTTCCCCTCCCTCTGTGTTGCTCAAAGGGATCTCGTAGTGCTCATTTCACCCACTGCAAAGAAGCGCCAGGTTTTACTGCATCAGCATCAAGGTGCTGAAGGGGCCAGGCTTAATGTGGCCTCTTTTCTGCCCTCAGGTCCTGCCGGCTAAACTCTAAGGATAGGCCATCCTGCTGCTGGGTCAGACCTGGAGACTCACCTGAATTGGAGCCCCTCTGTACCATCTGGGCAACAAAGAAACCTACGAGGGGCTGGGGCACAATGAGCTCCCACAACCACAGCTTTGGTCCACATGATGGTCACACTTGGATATACCCCAGTGTGGGTAGGGTTGGGGTAATGCAGAACCTTCCAAGAGTCTCTCTAAATAAATAAATGAGTTGTTCAGGTTCCGATGGCCAGTGTGTTTGGGGCCTATGTGCTGGGGTTGGGGGAGGGGCAGTATACCCCCTCCCACCTATAAATTTCAATCCTGTTTTCTAGAACACTACCTGTCCCAGAACGCCTTGGGGGTGTGAAATCTTACACCTGCTCTCCCTGTTTCCCTGGAGAATCCCCCCTCACCCCAAGATGGCCGACCCATCCCAAGATACAGAGCCGATGGGAAAGCTGCAGAGGGAGAATTCTTTATTGCGTGAGGCACATTGGAGGGCAGCCCAGCAGGGCACGACCTCAGCCAGCTGGCGGTCAGGGCTGGGCTCAACGCCATGGGCCTCTTTTCCCGGCTTCCTCTGGTCTCTGGGGAGCCGCCCTCACTCGGCAGATTCCGCATCAAACCTGAGTTCCTGCAGAACCTCGCCGATCGCCTCCATGGTTTTAATTACCCTACAAGAGCGGATGGAAACTATAAATAAAACCCAGATGGGGTGAATTAGCTGAGCTGCACAGCTAGCGGGGAGGGGGGCTATGGCAAGCCTTGGGCCCTCCTGCCTGCTGCCAAACCTCAAGCCCAGCCTGGGAGCATGCCCAGGAGGCCGGGTGGCTCGGTGGGTCACAGTAGGCTCATGGGAAAGGCCATGGTGTGTGTGTGGGGGGGTGATGTTTGTGCATGCCTGTCTATGCATAGAGACCTGCAATAGACCTGTAGGGGTTCACAGGGGAGCAAGTGACTGGTCACGTTCAAACTCCTGAAGGCAGTGGAAACTAAGATATGTGATATGCATGCACATCTTAGGAAGTACGTATCTGGGAACACCAGAGTGCCTAAGAGTGCCTGCCCTCTCTGACTGGCTTAGCACTGGGCTGACCCAAAGTGCCAATCTAAGGTGGCAAAGCCAAGGGACCAACAGGGCTCACTTTATTTTCAGCTGGTGCAACTTTTCAGGGTCCTGTTCTGACACTCCGGGTGTCCCCATCATCTGCAGCAGTGCCACCTGGAGGAGGAAATAGGAGTTACAGTAGACAAAAGCCACAGCCACACAGAGGGAAGAAGGGCCAGGCGTGGACCCTAAAGAGAGCAGAGCTTGACTGGGAGGTAGCTTATGGTTTGCTTTTAGGACTCTCCTATGGAAGGAGGTACAGAATATGGTCACAGTTTGGAAAAGCCAGGGAATGGTGGCAGGTATGGTAGGTGTGGCCTCCACCCCAGTGGCCAGACAGGGAGTTAGAATTCTAGGATGGAAATGGACTCTGCAGAGTTTGGGATTGTGCACTAAGAATTCCAGACCAAAGAGCTACATGGTTTACAGTGGGCAAGCTCCTCCCCTACTACCACTAGCTATAAGGTTAGGGTAGGTGGGGTCTTGGGATCTGGGCCAAGGACCAAGGATGACAAGTGTCTGAGGATATTTGTGGAAGAAGTAGTTTGTGGGTTCCAAAGGTGATAACCCAGAGTTAGGGACTTAAACAGCCACAGTGGTCGATGCGTTGGGTTTCTGGAGTTCTTAGGACAGCTTTACAGAGGGGCTGGTATAATTAAGCAAAAATCTGGGAGGGAAGTGTAGGCAGCCAGGAAAGAGTGGGAGAGGGCCCAAATGCATAGAGGTGTGTGGCAAAAATAGTAGTAGGTCGGGGTGGCTGGGAATGGGTTGTGGCCCATGCCCCACTCTAAAGGAGAGGGGTGGTGGTCTTACCGTGGCCAGGCGCGTCTGTTCTAGCTCCTGCAGGCTGCGCACGTGGCGGGCGAGTACCGGTTGCGCTCGAGGCCCTGCCAACTCTGCTTCCACTGCCAATACCTCCCGCGAGGCAGCGGCGAAGGCCTGGGTCACCTCGTGCACGACACTCCGGTAACTCGGGAAGTCATAGTGCTGACCACTGAGCAGGTACTGACGGTGAGCTCTGCAGTGGACCGGGAGGATGCTGAATCGACACGCTGACTGGCAGACCACGCTCCCTGCTCCAGCTACGTGGAAGATCCCCCCGACTCGAAAGAGAAAAACCCGAACCCCACAGACTGGGTCTGTCGGGACAGAGCTAGTGCTTAACCATCTCTGCACTTAGAGAAGAGAGGGATCTAGCGGAAGGTCACACCACAGCTGCTCCCTCCAGGCCACGCCCACATTCTGCTCTACACCTATCTACCCTGCTACTAAGGGCTACACCCCCAGCTCTACCCAACTCCCCCGAATAGACAGGCTTCAGTGTCACAGCTCCTTTTATCCACTTCGCTTTCAAGTACGCCCTGCTTCCGGCAGCAGCACTTCGGCATCTCCTGGACCAGATCTGGCTCTCTCCCCACCTCTTCCGACCAAGTCCACAACCTAAGTCCTCCCAGCCACGCCTCCAGCCGGCTCCCCGCAGGTCCCCCTCTAGCAAGCTCTCCCAGGGCCCGCCCCCTCCTCCAGCCCAGCCCGCTCACTGGTCTAGACGGCGGAAGGCCTGTGCGCGTTCATCCTGAAGCTGCTGAATCCTCCGCACCAGTGCAGCGATCGGGGCGTCTCTCTATGGCGGGTGTGGGGCCATGAAGCCGGAGTCCTGAGCCCATCCCGCCACCCCGCACCCGTCCCACCCGCAACGGGGCTCACCCAGGCCCACGCGGACTCCACAGACCCCGGACCGTCTGGAGCAGCCAACACCTCTGCGGCGGCGGTGAGCATGACTGCGCAGTCAAGTGGCACTTGGGAACGGCCTCTGCGCCCCCTGCCGGCCGGGAGGTCCACCACCAGCCCGCGCGCCTTTGAACTCGTTTTGTTTTGGTTTGAGACAGGGTTTCTGTGTAGCCCTGGCTGTCCCTGCCTCTGTCAACAAAGTGCTGGGATTAAAGGCGTGTGTCACTACCGCCTGGTGGAACTCTAGTTTCTTTTTTTTTTTTTTAAAGATTTATTTATATATATGTAAATACACTGTAGCTGTCCTCAGACTCTCGAGAAGAGGGAGTCAGATCTCGTTACGGATGGTTGTGAGCCACCATGTGGTTGCTGGGATTTGAACTCCTGACCTTCGGAAGAGCAGTCGGGTGCTCTTACCCACTGAGCCATCTCACCAGCCCCAGGAACTCTAGTTTCTAAAGCAACTAAATGGTTAGTTCCAGGACTCTGCGGAGATCGAATAGTCTAAATCGAAGGCCACAAGTATTTCTGTACGGGTGATGCTTATGAATGTAGCTAGGGGATAAACTGGTTTCAGTGGCTGAGTACTAGTTGCTGTTGCTGGACACCTGCCGCAAGTGCTTCGCACGCCTGCACCCTCGCACTCCCCGCCCCCCCCCCCCCCCCCGGTTTCTCTGTGTAGCCCTGGCACTCAGAAATCTGCCTGCCACTGCCTCCCTGGGAGTGCTGGGATTAAAGTCGTGTGCCACCACACACTTTTTTTTTAAATTTATTTATTATATGTAAGTATACTGTAGCTGTCTTCAGACCCTCCAGAAGAGGGAGCCAGATCTCATTACAGATGGTTGTGAGCCACCATGTGGTTGCTAGGATTTGAACTCCAGACCTTCAAAGCAGTCAGGTGCTCTTACCCACTGAGCCATCTCATCAGCCCAGCACACACCTTTTTAAAAGTATTATATGTAAGTACACTGTAGCTGTCTTCAGACACACCAGAAGAGGCATCAGATCAATTATGGATGGTTGAGCCACCGTGTGGCTACTGGGAATTGAACTCAGGACCTCTGGAAGAACAGTCAGTGCTCTTAACCAGAGCTATTTCTCCAGCCCCTAATGTACCTTTTGATGTCACCTCACAGTGCACACAAACCATCCATTCAGGTTACACCTTTGAATTGGGATGCTCTGGGCAGCAGTAGTGCATGCCCTTAATCCCAGCACTGGGAAGCTGGGCCTAAAACCGAGGTAGGATATGCTCTGAAAGGCCCCTTCTCTAAATGACTTTGGAGATGCTGGTTGCACATACATGGGGGATTTGCAAGCTGCTGTCAACCAGGTTCAAACCCACAGAACCTTCCAAATGACAAGGCAGACTGCATACCTGAAGTCAGTTGCAAGCAACATGGCCAGTCTAACACTCCCCACAATGGGTGAAATGGTTCTAGGCCCCCCCTAGAGTACCCAGCTACACATGCAAAAGTGTGCCTGAGGGGCTGGAGAGATGGCTCAGTGGTTAAGAGTCATGTAAATAAATCTATACTCAAAAATCAAAGGTAGATGAGGCAGCCTCATAAGCCCATATAAAGTGTGTTGCCTGTAATCCATGGAGCTATGCCTAATGGTGTTCAGCAACCTAACTGGCAACTGGTGAACTGCCCCTCCAGAGACCCTAAATTGTGGCCCCACACATCAGAGCCAAGACAAGATCTGTAAGCACAGCCTGCTTCCCCACAGCAGCACTGCGTGTGGGCTCCACCTTTACATGGTTCCAAGGCTTGCAAGTTCTAACCCAAGGGTTCACCCTGCTGCCCAGTACCAGTCTTTACTGCCAACAATTCACAAGTTCAGGTAAGACCTGTCTGCCTCCCCAGCCTCCAAGGTTCAAGGGCAGCCTAGGCTACATGGTGAGATCCCCTTCTCAACAGGAGCGTCCCCTCCCCACCAGTCCCTCAACAGAACAGTCACTCTAGACACCAATTACTGCTCCAGTCGATGGAAGGGGACTTTATTTGGTCCCGGGGTCACAGGTCAGGTATGACCCCAGCTTTATTTGACCTTCTTCTTGGGGCGCAGGTTGTTGGTATGGCCGCACTTCTTCTTGCGGCAGTTGACTGCACGAGGGTGCAGGCGTGCGTAGCACTTGCGGCAGATCATCTTGTCACAGTTGTACTTCTGGGCAAGCTGACGAAGGGACGGCTCAATGATGCCACCGCGCAGACGCAGCACCAGGTGCAAGGTGGACTCTGGGAAAGAGAACAGGCAGCTCAGGGCAGGACCTCACACAGGACAGTGAGGTGAGCTGCCCAAAGACACCAAGGAGCACCCTAAAAGAGGCTCCTCTACAAAGGCAGCCAGACACTGGTGGTTGAGATGGCAGGCATCTGGGAAGCACCAGGGAACTTTACAAGTCCAGTGCAAGCACAAGTCAAACAAGGACAAGAAACATGTCCAGTGGAGGCCAGCCCCAGATGCTGACACACTGGCACCCCCAACCCCCAGTGCTCCACATTCAGGCTCTCACACCCACACAGAGAACAGGCAAGCAGATGTGATGGCACACAACTTTAATCTGAGCACATGGGAAGCAAATAGAATAGTCAGTGCTGGGCTGGTGAGATGGCTCAGTGGGTAAGAGCACCCGACTGCTCTTCCGAAGGTCAGGAGTTCAAATCCCAGCAACCACATGGTGGCTCACAACCATCCGCAAGGAGATCTGACTCCCTCTTCTGGAGTGTCTGAAGACAGCTACAGTGTACTTACATATAATAAATAAATAAATAAATCTTAAAAAAAAAAAAAAAGAATAGTCAGTGCTACACAGAGATAGATGTACAGAATGTGTGTGTGAATATGGTGGTGGTGGGGTGACAGGGACATGGAACACGAGAATAAGTAGATGACAGCATGGCTCCAATGGGTTTGAGGCTAACATGAGCTACAAGGAGTTTCAGACAGCCTGGGTCTAAGTTGACACTTAGCCTCAAAGCAAACAACAACAAAAAACAAAGTAAAGGTTTGGCAAGTAGGGGCAGCCAGGTGAGTCTGTCTGGTGAGCTGGGCTCAATCCCTGAAGCCCACACAAGGCTAGAAAGCTGTCTTCTGCCCTTTGCCTCAGAGCCATCACAAATACCCACAGTAAATACATAAGTCAACCATGATGATGACTGCAACAGCAGTTGGATGCCAGCCCCCACCTACAATACCATACAAGCAAAACAGCCCTTACCTTTCTGGATGTTGTAGTCGGACAGGGTGCGGCCATCCTCCAGCTGTTTGCCCGCAAATATCAGCCTCTGCTGGTCAGGTGGGATGCCTGTGCAGGAGAGAAACCAGGTTGGCCACAGCTCCTTCCTGCAGAAGCTGGTTAGACCCCATTCACTCAAGAGGCGAGCAGACCAAGATCCTTCACCCCACCCGCAGGAGAGTGCCCTGAACAGCACAACCCACCTTCCTTGTCTTGGATCTTGGCCTTGACATTCTCGATGGTGTCACTGGGCTCGACCTCAAGAGTGATGGTCTTGCCCGTCAGGGTCTTCACGAAGATCTGCATGTTGGCGTCTGCTACACATTAGAAGGAGACGCATGAGTTACATGTTAAGAAGGCTGAGGGCCGTCGGCTTCTACTAACCACCTAAGACTGCTTATTTCCTAGTTACCTTTACTACCAAAAAGCCAAATCCGGCTTCGGACTGAGGCTCAGTAGTCCCACTCTGCCCAGTCACCACCACCCGGTGGGTCCGGAAATCCTACCCAAAAGCTTGCCACCCTAGCAAGAGTGCCTTCCAACTGAAGGATCGGACAGCAAAGGTTGCTTCTAAATAGGGTAGGCTGTACTCACTATGCCCTGCTTCTCAGGTGCTGAGGTGAGAGCAGTTCACCACCACGCATAGTTTCGCCTTTTTTTTTTTTAAAGACGAAGTTTAACACAGGCAAACTTTTCAGCCTTGGGTGGCCACAAGCCCCCCAAGCACAGGCTGGCCCTGAACTCCCTCTGCAGCCAACACTGGACCCAAACGCGCACTGTATCTCAGGCTAGGCCCAGAACTTGCGCTGGAGCTCAGGTCAGCGCCCTTGGTGTTTCCGCCCGCAGCGCCCGGGCTGCACTGCCGCGTGCCCAGGTCCTGGCGGCCGACCCCCCGCCGAGCATGCACGACGCCGAAGCAGCGCCCGCGAACCCCTACAGTCGCCTCGCCGAACCCCGCCGCGTCCCCTCCTAGGCCCAGCCGCCACCAGCCCAGCCGCAACGCAGCCGCCACCAACCTGCTCGGCCGCCTCGTTGAAGAGAAAGAGGACAGCGGAACCGGAAACCCCCTAGTCTCCTCTCAGAGCGTCTGCGCACTGAGCACGCTGCGCGTTTACGTCACAATCCGCGCCGCACGTCGTCCCGCCCCGGGCTTCGCCAGGCGCCATGTTGGGTCCTGGCAAGATAAGCCGGACTGTCTGGAGCCGCTTCCGGGTGGAGCTTATAAGGCACGTGAGTTAGAGCAGCTTCTTTGGGAGCGTCCTCCGCTGCCTTCGCGGCGGGGACCGATTTTTGTGTAATTGAAGCGTTGTGCTGTCAGCGCACAGGCGGACTGCGGTGAGTACTAGGCTACCCGCGCTACCTACCGGTCTGGCTGGGGTTCAGAGTAAGCCGCTTTCTCCAAAGCCAATGAGAAGACTCAGCGGGTAAAGACGTTGCCATTAGGGGCTGGTGAGATGGCTCAGCAGGTAAGAGTACCCGACTGCTCTTCCAAAGGTCCTTAGTTCAAATCCCAGCAACCACATGGTGGCTCACAACCATCCTTAACAAGATCTGACTCCCTCTTCTGGTGTATCTGAAGACAGCTACAGTGTACTTACATATAATAAACACATCTTTAAAGAAAAAAAAAAAAAAAAAGACGTTGCCATCATGAGGGAGAGAACCGACCCGGCGCGCACACGCAATAGAAATGAATCCTAGCAGTTGGGGGACAGAGTCCTCGGATTTCTGGAAGTTCAAGGCCACTGTGGTCCAGCCGCAGTGAGCTCCTGTTTCAGACAAGCAGTACAATCACGAGACGCTGCAGGGCTAACTTTGCTATGAGCTTGGCTGTGTGGCTCTTCGTTTCTTAACTATTTCCCAGTGCACCAGGCAAAAAGCAGGTGTGGAGATAACTAGGAAAATGCCTTTTTTTTTTTTTAATTGAAAATAGGCTCTTTTTCCCCCATATGGTATAGACTTACCAGGATTTCCTTCAAGTCGCCCCAGATTCTCCCCAGGTCCCTACCCACTCAAAGCCACACTTTTTTTCTTTTTTAATTAGAAAAGAACAGGCGAATAAAAAAAAAAAAAAAAAACAGAATAGGAAGAGAAACACAGACATAAGCTCACACATTTGTAAAACAAAGTTGGAAACCATAACATGCAACCAAAAGGTCCAGACAGCATGAGGCAAACACCTCCAAAACTACTGTTGAGTTCATTTTGCGGCTTGCCCTTAAAGTGTGCTTGGTATATCCAGTAAGACTTTGTTGGAGAAGATAATTTTCCATTTGTGAATGGCTGTCAATTGGAGATAGCTCCTGAATTAGGGTTGGGGTGTTTTCCCCTCTTAGCACTGTGGCCCTTTTCTGGCTTAGACCCCCGCGGGCCCTGTGCATGCGACCAGTCTTGAGTTCATACATGTTAGCCATGCTGGGTTTAGAGGTCCTGTTCTTTGGTGTTCTCTATCCCTACTCCAAGGTTTCATTCACCCTGCACACTGTCCAGTTGTGGGTCTGTCTTTCTTCCTATCTACTTCTTTAATGCTGGCTGAGCAAGGCACTGGTCTGCTTCCCCACCTGTTGCCAGGTAGAAAATATCTCCAAGAAGACACTTTTTTTTTAAAGATTTATTTATTTATTATATGTAAGTACACTGTAGCTGTCTTCAGACACTCCAGAAGAGGGCGCCAGGTCTCATTACAGATGGTTGTGAGCCACCATGTGGTTGCTGGGATTTGAACTCTGGACCTTCGGAAGAGCAGTCGGGTGCTCTTACCCACTGAGCCATCTCACCAGCCCAAGAAGACACTTTTAATGACTCAGAAAGTACATACATGTTTATCGTGGTGGGTTTTGTTTTTGTTTGTTTGTTTTCAAGACAGGGTTTCTCTGTGTAGTCCTGGCTGTCCTGGCACTCGCTTTGTAGACCAAGCTGGCCAGAAATCCGCCTGCCTCTGCCTCCCAAGTGCTGGGATTAAAGGCATGCGCCACCACCGCCTGGCATGTTTATTGTATTTTAAGTGTACCACATGAGCACTGTGCTCATAGAGACCAGAAGAGTGTGCTGATATGGAAATGCAGTTACTGATGACTGTGAACCTCCATGTGGAAACTGAGAATTGAACCTCTTCCAAAAGCAGCCTCTTAACCTCTGAGCCATCTCAGCAACCCTAAAAATATTTATTTTTTATGTGTATGAATGTGTTGCCTTTTTGTGTTGGTGTACCATTAAAATGGCTGGTGCCATGAAGTCCAGTAGAGTCCATTTGTCCTGGGACTGGAGTTACAGTTGTAATCTTCCATGTGGGCACTGCAGTTTCCTTTTTTTTTTTTTTTTTTTTTTTGGTTTTTACGAGACAGGGTTTCTCTGTATAGCCCTGGCTGTCCTGGAGCTAACTTTGTAGACCAGGCTGGCCTTGAACTCAGAAATCCACCTGCCTCTGCCTCCCGAGTGCTGGGATTAAAGGCGTGCGCCACCACGCCCGGCTTTTTTTTTTTTTTTTTTTGATATTTCTAGACAGGGTTTCTCTGTATAGCACTGGCTGTCCTTGAACTCACTTTGTAGACCAGGATGGCCTCGAACTCAGAAATCTGCCTGCCTCTGCCTCCAGAGTGTTGGGATTAAAGTCACGCGCCACCATGGCAGTTTCCTTTTTGATGCTACCCTGCAGTGCTGCTGCTGGACCCTGGGACCCAGTGCTTGTTTAGCATGGTTCTGCAACCATGCTATGTCCTGACAAAGTATCATTTAAGACTGCTTCAAGGCTAGGAAGATGGTTCAGTGGGTAAAGCTCCTGCCGTGCAAGCCTGAAGAACCAAGTTCAAATCCCCAGGACAAAAGTAAAAGCTGGGGCTGGTGAGATGGCTCAGTGGGTAAGAGCACCCAACTGCTCTTCCAAAGGTCCAGGGTTCAAATCCCAGCAACCACATGGTGGCTCACAACCATCCGAAACGAGATCTGACTCCCTCTTCTGGAGTGTCTGAAGACAGCTACAGTGTACTTACATATAATCAATAAATAAATCTTTAAAAAAAAAAAAAGTAAAAGCTGCCTAGAATGGTAGCTGGTATCTGCAATCCTAGCTCCAATGTCTAGATAGCAGGAACCAGAAGCCCTAGGCCAAGGAGTGGCCTCAGCAGGGAACTAGACTTTCACAGAGAAGGTAGTCCATCAAGGCAGGCTTTGCCTTCTGACCCCAACTTGGATGCCTCAGGACTCATCTGGCACAGCCCTGTCTTAGTTCACAGGGTCTGGAGTTTGGCCAGCCTCCTCCAGCAGGGCCCCTTGGAGCCATCCAGAACCTGCCCACGTTTTGGGGTGTGAGGCCCAAAGACAGAAGCAAGCCGCTGTTGCTATAAGTGCTCCCTTTTAACAACTGTCTTTATTGATAACTTCCCAACATCTGTAAACATCAGGTACAAAAATATTCCATTCAGTTGTTTTCTAAGATAACTGGCCAGCTCCTGGAGATGCCCGATGGACCCTCAAGAAACACAGTTCCCCACAGTCAGGTCTGCCTCTATCTTGAACCTTCTATTTCTCCAGTATTCAACACAACAGGAAAAAAGTACTCCACAGATGGCAGGGAGCCCAGAGTTGAGTCAGCAGCTGCCAGTGGGTAGAAACAAGCTCGGCCCTCCTGTGCCCACCCAAGATGTGGGGGACAGACGATCTGGCTTTGGTCTCTGGGGACCTCAGAAGCACTGTTCAAAGCTGGCCCAAGCTGAGCTCAAGGTTACCTGTACTCAGCTGCACCTGGGGCACATGAGCTGGCATAGGGAAGTCCTGCTCTTAGGGGGAGTGGCAGGAATTAGGAACCCTGCCTATGAAAGAATGGAGCAGCCAAGCAGACCGATTGTGACCCTAGGAGGACCACGGCTGCCCCGAGCCTTTCTGGGATGGTGGGAGGGAGGCTATTCTTCATGTGTCTCTTCCTCATCATCTGTCTGTCTGTGGCCGTTGATTGCAGGAGAGCCAGGTCGAATGTGTGATAGGTCCTCAAAGCCAGGACTTAGGGATGGCGAGACCGTGTCAGGGCTGGTGTCACAGGAGCCCGTGCTCTGCTCCGAGGTGGCGATGGTTGTGGTGATACTGGGTGGGATAGGGTCTTCATCTTCATCCTCTAGGAATGAACCCTCTGGGATGTCTGGGGAAGGAACCCCCATGTTGGTCAAGATTCCAGTCTTGGAATAAGGGTGGCACCTAAAAAACTCTGTCACCCTTGGGGCATGACTCAGCCCACTTTACAGAGGAGGAAATTGAGACCTGGACAGCTGTAAGGAAAGTCATCCCAGGTCTAGGGTGAGGATGAACTCAGTGAACATGCCCATTTGTCATCCAGTATAGGAGACAGGCAGAGGGAACACTAGCCAGGACTGCATCTGCACATGAAGTGCTGCCAGAAAGTTTTAACACTTGAAACAAAACCAACAAAAGCGGCAGGTTGCCTGGCACAGGCAGAGAGGCTGGGTCTGGCTGTGTGTGCACCAGCCATGCCTTGTACTAGCACTCTAGGTACAGGCAGAAGGATCAGGAGTTCGAGACCATCTTTAACTACAAAAGAAAAATTTGAGGCCAGCTTGGATTACCTTAGACCATGTCTTGAAAACAAAGCAAAGCTGGATGGGGTAGCACACGCCTTTAATCCCAGCACTCAGGAGGCAGAGGCATAAAGATCTCCTGAGTTTAAGGCCAGCCTGGTCTACAGAGTGAGGTCCAGGACAGCCAGAGCCACATGGTGAAACCCTATCTCAAAAAGAACCAAATTAAACAACAACAACAACAAAAAAAATCCAAGCCGGGCGTGGTGGCGCACGCCTTTAATCCCAGCACTCGGGAGGCAGAGGCAGGCGGATTTCTGAGTTCGAGGCCAGCCTGGTCTACAAAGTGAGTGCCAGGACAGCCAGGGCTACACAGAGAAACCCTGTCTCGAAAAACCAAAAAAAAAAAAAAAAAAAAAAAAAAATCCAAAAAAAACACAATACAAACAAAAGAAAGCCCAGGAATTCTGCCTGTCACTGGAAGGGACAAACCCACCCAAGAGATGAGGTGAGCAGACAGAGCCTTTGGCAATGTCAGGCTCCCAGTGATTTTGCAGCAGTTTCATCTTTGTGAAATGGAATGTTCCACCCTCACCTCACACATGCTTATGAGTGACAGCCTGTTTCACAGGGCTCCTGCGTAAGAGAGCAATCACTATTCATTCATTCTTTTTTCTTTTTTTCTTTTTTTTTTTCTAGATAGGGTTTCTTTATATAACCCTGGCTGTCCTGGAACTCACTTTGTAGACCAGGCTGGCCTTGAACTCAGAAATCTGCCTGCCTCTGCCTCCCGAATGCTGGGATTAAAGGCGTGCGCCACCACTGCCTGGCTACTATTCATTCTTGAAACTAGCCTCCAGAAAGAATATGGCAGCCTCTGCAGCCTCCCACAGCAGAGGCCTCTCCACCCATCACCTTTGAGACCCTGGATAGGCAGCTGTGCAGGCAGACTTCAGATGCTAGCAGAAGGCACTGGCAGCAGTGGGGGGTGAGGGTGTAGTGGGGGGGGAGTGGGGCACACTTACGGCTGAAGGCCTCTGGGTGCTGCCGGGCCAGCTTCCCCTTCAGTGTCCTGTGGAGAAGGGAATAGACAAGGATGAGCCACCAGCCTCACTGGGCTCTGGGAACTGCCTGTGTCTGTCTCTCACTGTCTCCCTGCTGTCCCATGTCCATGGACCCTCCTCTCTTCCTAGGCTGCAGCCTGAGCTCACTGCAGCTGTCTACACTTTATTCCTTCTCTGTCGGCTCCCAGGTGATGAGGTCAGAGTTCTAGACTGGGACTTCTCAGGCCATGTCTACCTTGACTGTGGCTCCATGAACCAGGCTCCATGAATCAGCAAGCCCCAGAGCTCAGATGACAGGCACCACCTAGACCCAGTATTTAAAGTTTTCATTTTGTCAGGCTGGAGAGATGGCTCAATGGTTAAGAGCACTGACTGCTCTTCCAGAGTTCCTGATTCCTGAGTTCAACTCTCAGTAACCACATGGTGGCTCACAACCATCTGTAAGGTCATCTG
This sequence comes from Mus caroli, assembly GCF_978045245.1. Taxonomy (NCBI): domain Eukaryota; kingdom Metazoa; phylum Chordata; class Mammalia; order Rodentia; family Muridae; genus Mus; species Mus caroli. Next base: position 58,934,874 of record NW_028227265.1, on the reverse strand, counting down.
GTGCCCTTTCCTTGTGTGTCTGAAGACAGCTACAGTGTACTCACATACATAAAATAAGTCTTTAAAAATTTTCATCTTGGGGCTGAAGAAGATGGCTCAGCAGTTAAGAGATCTGTTCCTTCTTCCAGAGATCCTGAGTTCAATTCCCAGCAACCACATGGTGGCTCACAACTATCTATGAGGGTATCTGATGCTCTCTTCTGGCCTGCATATGTATATGCAGTAGAGCATTCATTCTTTAAATAAATAAAAATTTAAAGACTTTTTTTTCATCATGTCTTTAATGTGTGTGTGTGTGTGTGTGTGTGTGATTTCTGTATGTGGTTATGCATGTATGCTGGTGCCGAAGGCTGACTCCAGTTCTCTGGAGCAGGAGTCAAAAGCAGTTGTGAGCCATTTGACATGGGTGCTGAGAACTAAGCATATGCTCTTTGCAAGATCAAGACACCTTTGTAACCTGAGCTGTCTCCACAGCACTGGGCGAGCACTTTACTCAGCAGTCTCCTCCTCAGACCCCTCTGGCTTTTTGAGACAAAGATTTGTTGGTAGCTCAGGCTTTCCTTGAACTCACTACAGAGCCCCCACTGACCTGGAAATCAAATCCCTCCTGTCTCAAGCTCCGGTGCACAGGATCACAGGCATGTGTCATCATGCCCAGTTGACTTTATTACCTTATGAACTGGCTGCTGGTTACTCTGAAGTCCTGCACCCCAGGCCTGCCAGGAGCTAGGGAAGGTCTTCAGACAGCACAGCTCCTGTCCTGGCTGCAGTCAGCCTGGTACAGTTAACAGCTGAGGATCAGCACCTGACACACTGGACACATGCTGCTGCATTAACTCAAAGAGCTCCTACTATTCCCCAAACTCCATGTAGGGTCAGCCTGGTTTTCTGGGCTACAAGTGTGTGTGAGAGGGAGACTAGGAGACAGGGTAGCAGAGCACCTAGGTACTAGGGAGGCAGAGGCAGGAGGCTCTCTGTGAGTTTCAGAATAGTCATTGAGACCTTACCTCAAAAATAAAGCAAAATAACACTAATAAAAAGAATGAAATAGGGACTGGAGAGTTAGCTCAGTGGTTAAGAGCACTGACTGCCCTTCTAGAGGTTCTGAGTTCAATTCCCAGCAACCACATGGTGGCTCACAACCATCTGTAATGGAGTCTGGTATGTGTCTAAAGACAACTACAGTGTATTCATATAAATAAATAAATTAAAAAAAAAAAAAAGAATGAAATAGCTGGGCAGTAGTGGCGCACACCTTTAATCCTAGCAGAGGCAAGAGGCAAGTGGATTTCTGAGTTCGAGGCCAGCCTGGTCTACAAAAGTGAGTTCCAGGACAGCCAGGGCTATACAGAGAAACCCTGTCTCGAAAAACCAAAAAAAAAAAAAAAAAAAAAAGACTGGTTTAGAAGATCTCAAAACTTCTGAGTAGAGTTTACTTTGTCCCCTTAGGTCCCAAGGCCAGAGCCTTGGGCTGAGGGAGAGAGGGGCATATGTGTGATCTGGATCTCTGGGCAGCTGCTGCAGGTGTGTCCACTGCAGTGATAGGTGAGGCTGGGAAGTACACCTGAAGGAGCACCTGAGTGCCACAGACATGGGTATCATGGTCCAGGAGCCAGCACCACTGTGGGAAGACCCAACCAAACCTGCCTCTATCCAGGATGGACCCGGGGCTCCGGTGTTCTGCTGGCCAGCCAGCTAGAAGTGGAGGGCCTGACCTGTCTACCCAACTATAACCTCTCCTGACTTATATTTGGGTCCCAGCTATGTAGCACAAATAGCAAATAAAAGGGAAAGTCACAACTGGATGTTTAAATGCCTACGCCTTCAATCCCAGCACCCATGAAGCAGAGGCAGATGGATCTCTGGGTTTGAGACCAGCCTATTCTACAAAGGGAATCCCAGAACTGCAAAGGCTACACAGAGAGAAACCCTGTCTCAAAAGTGGAAGTGGGGGCTGGTGAGATAGCTCAGTGGGTAAGAGCACCCGACTGCTCTTCCAAAGGTCCAGAGTTCAAATCCCAGCAACCACATGGTGGCTCACAACCATCCGTAACGAGATCTGGCGCCCTCTCCTGGAGTGTCTGAAGGCAGCTACAGTGTACTTACATATAATCAATAAATAAATCTTTAAAAAAAAAAAAAAGTGGAAGTGGGTGGGATTGGGGGGGGGGTAGATTCACTACTTCCAGATCACTCCCTCAGAGGTCAGATCTACCTTGTAAAACAACCAGAATTCTCTGGGCTGGAGAAGGCAGAGGGCAGAGCCAGTGGAGAGAAGAGGAGGAGGCCTCAGAGAGGAGGGAGGAGAGAGTGTAGGGCAAGGACTTAAGGGGAAAGGTGTGGCTTCAGAAGACACTAAGGAGGCAGAGGCTAGCAAAGGCCCCTGGGTAAGATCTGGGAGGTGATAAGCAGAGCTTCAGAGTGGAGGCGCTGGACATCTAAAGCGAGTTGGGTGACAGACAGAAAGGCTAATAATGGGGGGTTGGGGAATAGTGGTTTGGGGAAGATATGCTTGTAAGACAGGCCGAGGAGGCATCTGGCTGGGGGGAGGGGCCACCTGATCCTTCGGAAAATGCTGTCCAGATCCCGTTTCATGTCCACCAAGGTGCGGGTATGGTGCATGAAGCGCTCACTCATCTGTTGCAGCCGCACGCTGGAAAGATTGTTGAAGTTCAGAAGCATCTCGTTGGTTTTCTCGAAGCGGTCCAGCCTAGGGGGAGAGGGCAAGGGCCTTTGCATCAGGCCTAGGAGTCCCCTCAGCCTGAGCTAATCCCTGAGAGTCACAGCCTCTGCATTTAATTACAGAGCCAAGGCCTCAAGAATTCTATCTACTGTTCAGATCACCCAATTCCTGCTCAGCTGAAAGCCCTATTCAGAGGTACTCTTTGTTGCAGCCTGACTCCTTCACGGAGTTCTTTAGTGTGCATTAGTTCTGACAGGATGCTGCCTGGTCTGGGAGCTACTCCATGTTCTAAACTGACCTTAAATGGCCTCTAGAGAAGCACTATGATTACAGGCTTGTCCCACTACATCCAGTCACAAAGCTGGCATGTGTTTATTAGCTGACCTTTTTTGTTTGTTTGGTTTTTTCGAGACAGGGTTTCTCTGTATAGCCCTGGCTGTCCTGGAACTCACTTATGTAGATCAGGCTGGCCTTGAACTCAGAAATCTGCCTGCCTCTGCCTCCCGAGTGCTGGGATTAAAGGCGTGCCACGCCTGGCTAGCTGACCTTTTTTAAGTTTTTTTTTTTTTGAGTCAGTATCTCACTATGTAGCCTTGACTGGCTTGGAGCTCATGAATGAAGGAGTTAAAGCTGCGTGCCACTGCGCCAGACCCAGACTTATTTTCTATTCTGTACTTGGCCCGTGTGCCTCTGTGGAACATGTATACATAGTGCTTACAGACGCCAGAAGGTGTGGGACCCATGGGACGTGAGTCACAGTTGTGAGCCGCCTTTCTCAGAATCACTCACTCTCACGCTGACTGCTCCTCGTTACACTGTGTAAACCCCAAGTCAATCCCAAGGGCCAGGACAGTTTCCCTTTGATTTTGTCACTGTTAGTCTGGGAGTTTACATGACCATATCTGAACCTAACCTAAAGAACCAGGAGAGAATCCTGGCCATGGTGGCAAAACCTAAAAAAACAAAACAAAACCCCCAAACAAAATAACAAAGTAAATAATCTGAGGCAGAGAGCCCTAGAAGACTGCCGCATCTGGCTGCAGGCTGTGTTATGAACACGGAGCTAGGAGGGCTAGCCACTAGAACGGACCAGGAGAATCTGCATGCTTGGCAAACACCACCATGTCACCTTCAAAAGCTAAATTCAGGGTGAAGCTGTCCCAGTGAGGGAGTGAAGCATCCTGAAAAAGGCTCCCTGCATACCCAAACTGGGCTCTGGGTGCCAATGCCAAAAGCTAGCCCAGAAGGGCCTCTGAGTATTCTTGTCTCTCCAACCCTCCCAGCCCTGGCCTGGGGACAGAACCACTAGGCCCTGTCATGCACAGCTCCAAGATCTGATCCCATGCCAAGGCTTAGAGCCTGGAGCTAGTTTTCTTTACTCTATCACATCTCTGGCCAGGGCTTGGGGGAGACAGTAGGACCCTTCCCATGCCTCCCATGGCCTGCTCACATGTTCTTCTGGGCCAGGATTATGGCATTGACATCATCAGTGTTCACCATGCTGAGGAAGCGGCCACAGAAGACCCTTGAGGCTGAGTCTGGGGTGTCCATCTCTTTCTCCTCCACCTCCAATGCCTGAAATGAGCAGAACAATGTGAGGTCAGCACAAGATAGGTGAAGATGTCAAGAACTCATCATGTCCCGTAACACATCACCCCAGCTGGAAATGTGGGGTGTTTGGGAGCCTAACAGGAACACATCCCAATAAAACATAAGCCTGGAGGGCAGAACATGGTAGCACACTTGTTGATTCCAACATTGAAGAAGCTAAGGCAGGACCTAAGCTACCTGGGGGCTAAGACGGAGACCTAAGCTACCTGGGGGCTGAAGTTTTCTCTCTGCCACCCTCCATAGCTCACACTGGGCCAAACCCCAGAACTCTCCACAGGCACAGCTGGGCATGTCATTTCTCCTTTCATTGTCCACACTAGGTTCTGCAAGGCGGGTCACTCTACCTCCTCTTAAGCTGTGCCTAGCTTCAGGTCAGTCTTTTCTATGGAACACGACCAGGTGCTATAGTACTCACATGATAGAGGACAGACTACAGAGACCGAGTTTCCTCCTGGATACAGAACCTAGGGTGTCAAGACACCCGTGCTAAGCTACAGGTGGCCACAGATACGACACAAAACTCAGATCCTCTTCCAGGCCAGCAAGTGCTCTGTGGCATCTCTGCAGTCCATTCTTCCACCAGCTTCCAGTGTCTGCCTGTACCTGCTCCCCACCTCCTCACCACTGAGCTCAGCTCTGTGTATAGGTTCTAGAGACTGAACCTGGGTCCCTAAACATGTTACCAGCTAAGTTAACACAGCAAGTGCCCCTCCTTCAAGACAGGGTCCCAGGGCTGGAGAGATGGCTTAGCAGTTAGGAGCACTGACTGCTCTTCCAGAGGTCCTGAGTTCAATTCCCAGCAAACTCATGGTGACTCACAACCATCCATAATGAGATCTGACACCCTCTTCTGGTGTGTCTGAAGTCAGCTATAGTATACTTATGTATAATAAATAAATCTTTGGACCAGAGCAAGCAGAGACTGAGCGAGCAGGGCCGATTGGAGCAGGGCTGACCATATTGAACAAGGCTAATGGGAGAGAGCAGGGTTGACCAGAGCAAGCAGAGGTCCTAAAAAATTCAATTCCCAACAACCAAATGAAGGTTCACAACCATCTGTACAGCTACAGTGTACTCACGTACATTAAAAAAAAAAAGACTAAGCCTCTAGTCAACTAAGCCAACCCCAATTAAATGCTTTCTTTAAGAAGATGAAAGAAAAAAGAAACTAGCTATGGGCAGGACACAGCCCGTTCCATTCAATAACCACACCAAGTCCAGTTGCCCAGTAATCAAGCATGACCAGGGTTTAGACCCTAGTACAAGGGGAGAATGCAGGACGATCCAGCCTTCATGGCCAACCAGAGCTTCATAGAGCATCCCAGACCCACCTGAGCAACACACACTGGCCCTATTTCTGGTGGATGGCCTGTAAGACAGTGCCTAAAAGATGTTTGCTGTCTATACTGAGGACTCCAGTTCAAGCCCTGGAACACACCTGGCAAAAAAAAACCCTGCAAGTTGTCCCTTGCATGAGAAGGTGTATGCCTCCATTTCCCAAAATAGACTGTAAATTATCTTTTTTTTTTTTTTTTTTCAAGATAGGGTTTCTCTGTATAGCCCTGGCTGTCCTAGAACTCACTCTGTAGACCAGGCTGGCCTGGAACTCAGAAATCCTCTGCCTCTGCCTCCCGAGTGCTGGGATTAAAGGCGTGTGCCACCACACCCAGCGACTGTAAATTATTTTAAGAAAAACAGCCAGACAGTGGTGGCACATGCCTTTAATCCCAGCACTCGGGAGGCAGAGGCAAAGGATTTCTGAGTTCAAGGCCAGCCTGATCTACAGAGTTCCAGGACAGCCAGGGCTACATAGAGAAACCCTGTCTCGAAAAACAAAAACAAAAAAAAAAGAAGAAAAGTAACTTGTGATTAAAGGGCATAGTCAACAACTAGGTTAACAGCTACCATCTCTCATGCAGAATTTTAATTCCAGAGATTTTGTTCTAGATCAGGTATCAGTCCTGGTCTGGGACTGAACTGGAAGCATGCAGAAGCCCTGGGTCCTTCAGGGCTTAAGGTCAGTTTGGGCTGTACATACTGAGATTTAGGCCACCCTAAGATGCATGAAACCCTATTTTAAAACAGAAGTCCGGTGTGACAGCTCATGTTTGCCATCCTAGCACTCAGGTGACTAGAAGACTGTTGTAAGTTTAAAGTTAATTTGCACTACATAATGAGTGGGAGACGAGATTGAGACACATAAGACTGTCTAAATAAATACATGCTGGAGATGACTCAACGGTCAAGAGCACTGACTGCTCTTCCAGAGGTCCTGAGTTCAACTCCCAGCAATCACATGGTGGCTCACAACCATCTGTAATGGGAATCCAGTGCCCACTTCAGGTTTGTCTGAAGACGGCGACAGTTTATGTATGCACATACGTGAAATAAATAGTCAGGTGTGGTGAATGCCCGTGCACAGTGCTAGAGAAGACGGTAAGATCAGAAGTTCCAGATCATCTTTGCTTTGGCTAGTTACAGACTAGCCTGGAACAAATGAGACCCTAATCCAAAACAGGAGTCAACGCAAGCCAGATATGTAACTCACGCTTGTCATCCCAGTACTTTAGAGACTGAGGAAGATGCATTTCAAGGAGACAGAGGCCCCAGTCTAGGCTGCTATCTCAAAATTTTAATGACTCTCCTTATACTTGGATGGCCGAGGCAGGATGATTACCAGGAACTGGAGGCTAATTTGAGCTATCATCTTAAGAAACACTAACTCTCCCCCAGGAGTGCCAGGCTGACTGGAACGGCTCTGAGCCTCAAGGTCACAGTAGGAGCACAAGGAGCCGTCCCGCCCGAGTCCTCTAAACAGACTTCAACTCTACCGGCCAAACTCCGAAGGGGAAACAACAACAACAACAACAACAACAACAAAAGAACCAAACCGGATAAGGCGTGACTCAAACAAACACGGGTCCCCGCCCCTTCGAGCGGGGAAACAGAGGTACACGCGCACCCCAAGCCGCTCAGGGCTCCCGGTCACACAACTAGGGTTCCCATCTAGATTGGGCAGCGCTGTCGCTGCGAATCCGGGAAAACTGAGGCTGTGTCAGTCGTCGGTCCCAGAGCTAGGATGGGCCCTCCCTCCCCTCCGCGGCCTCCTGACGCCCCGAGGTCACGCCCTGCCCGGCCCCGGCGGCTCCGGCGGCTCCGGCCTCGGCACCTGCACATCTGGCGGCCCGGCTCGCGCTTCCGGGAGGGCGCCCCAACGCTTACGTCATTATAAAGCGTCCACGAGCTCCCCCTGTCCTGGCGCCTAGGAGCCTGCGCGTACTTGCCGCGAGGAGACGGGAGGACCAAATTGTAGAAGCCCTAAGGTGAACGCCAAAACGATGAGCAATCTCAGCACGAGATACGCGCACGCGCAGTGTCCCAAACATGGCTCATAAGCAATCCGGAAGTGGACAATTAAATGTATTATTTATCAATCCAGTGTTACACAAGGAAACCCTATCTCGAAAAGTAAACAAAAAGACAAGGTCATATGTACCCAGGCTAGATTCCAACTCGCCATGGAGCCTAGGTTACCCTTAAACTCCTGAAATGACGTGTACGCCATTGTATGCCACCATATGTGACTCTCAGATTTTTGAGGTATCGCTGTAGCCCAGGCTGGCCTGGTACTCGGTATTGTGAGAAAAAATCCCCTCTTTCTAATAAAGAGTCTGGTGAAAGAGATGCAGGGATTTGATTTGATTTGTTTGGGTTTTTCGAGACGGTTTCTGTGTGTAACAGAGCTCTGCCTGTTCTGGACTCGCTTATTTAGACCAGGCCAGACTTGAACTCATAGAGATCTGCCGGCCTTAGCCTCCTGAGTGGAAGGATTGAAGGCCTGTACCACCAGGACCGGCCAGTTTTGGTTTTATGAAACAAGATTTCTCTATTTATCTCTGGTTTTTCTGGGACTTTTTCTGTAAGTCCAAATCAGAGAAACAGTTTTTAATATGCCTTCTGCAGAAAAGGATTTCAGCATAGAAAAACGGCAGAGGCTGGCATACTGATTTCTTGCAAACAAGGCAGTTTTTTATTTCTTTTTTTTCTTCTCCTACTCCTTTCTTTGCGTAGTCCCTGCTGTCCAGGAATGCCCTTTAGTGTTTTGAACAGGTTGCTCTTGAACTCAGAGATCTGTCTTTCTCTGCCTCTTGTGTGCTGGGATCAAAGGTATGTACTACTATGGCAGGCTAAAGCAGTAGTTTTTAAAGTCCAGATCATAAGTAACCTCAGGCTTTTTCCCATAACTGGATACTCAGAGAGTTACAATCTTTGTATACCTTATCATAGTCTTTAAATTTCCCATTCTATCCCAGGAATTCAAAATCTTATCAAATGAGTAGTCTAGGCTTGAGCTTGACTATTCCTTCTCTGATAGTGGCATGGGTCCACATAGTACAGTGCCTGCAGTGACAACTCAGGACAAGAAGAGTCTAGCACCTCATTCTACCTGTGCTGCTTTGGTGGATTCTAAGTATACCTAATACTGAAAATATCCAAGAACAAATTACTTTTTACATTATGAGTCAAGAGCTGGCCTTGAAATTCCTGTCTACGCTCCCGCCCCAGCTTCACTGGGGCTGGGAATGAAGACCTGCTGCACCATACCTATCATCTAGACAGTTCTTCTATTTGAGCACCACCATATGTCTGTCCCGTGAGGTGGGGAGGGGGGATCGGAAGACTTACTTTTTCCTAGCAACCTGGTTCTTTTTAAAAAACAAAGTGTAACCCCTTTATTACTGTATGTGTGACTATTTTGCCCTTATACCATGTATGTGCCTGGTGCCCATGGAGGTCAAAAGAAGTCAAATCCTTGGAATTACAGACAGTTGTGAGCTGCCATGTGGGTGCTGGGAATTGAACCTAGGTCCTCTGCAAGAGCAGCCAGTGCTCTTAACTTCTGAGTCATCTCTTCCATCAAGTTCCTTTTCCTCTCTGTCCTTGACTCTCTGTCACCCCACCCCACCCCACCCCCACCCCCAGTCCTAAGCAACTGGTGTCTTCTGTTTTCTGTCTAGAATGCTTCCTGATTCAGGTTGCTCACTGCTGTTTGTATGGCTGTGTAGAAGCCCCAGAGCCCACACTCCATCCTTAGATGTCTGAAGGACCCATGCCAGACTGATGAAACTCAAGTGTGAAGTTGCTCAAGTCTTTCCACAGGACAACACATTTTCCTAAACTTCATCAGTTCTTTGCTTCCGTACAGCCCGGAGTGCTAGCACACACCTGGGAGCTCAGCTGCTGGAGAGGCTGTAGCAAGGACTGTAACCACAAATATAAGGCTAACCTGGGCTACAGAGTGAGCTCAAAGCCAGGCTGGGGATTTCTGAGTTCAAGGCCAGCCTGGTGTATCTACAGAGTGAGTTCCAGGACAGCCAGGGCTACCCAGAGAAACCCTGTCTTGAAAAACCAAACCAAACACCAAACCAAACAATCAAACAAACAAAAAAACCAAAGCCTGACTGACTATATATGTAGTGAGACTTTCCTACCTCAAAAAGAAAATAAAATGCCAGGTGGTAGTGGCGCATGCTTTTAATCCCAGTACTCAGGAGGTGGAGGTAGGTGGACATCTGTGAGTTCCAGACCAGCCTGGTCTACAGAGCTAGTTTCAGGGTGGCCAGAACCACACGAAGAAACTATGTCTTGAAAAACAAAAACTAGTGCTGTTGAGATGGCTCAGTGGGGAGGAGCACTGACTGCTCTTCTGAAGGTCCTGAATTCAAATCCCAGCAACCACATGGTAGCTCACAACCACCCGTGTAATGAGATCTAACGCCCTCTTCTGATGTGTCTGAAGACAGCTATAGTGTACTTATTTATAATAATAAATAAATCTTTGGGCCGGAGCAAGCAGAGTTGACCTGAGCAAGCAGAGGTCCTAAATTCAATTCCTAACAACCACATGAAGGCTCACAACCATCTGTACAGTGTACTGACAAACATAAATAAATAAATCTTAAAAAAAGAAAGCAAAAGAGGAAGAAAAAGAAAATAGCTAAGAGATATAACTGGGGCTGGTGAGATGGCTCAGTGGGTAAGAGCACCCGACTGCTCTTCCGAAGGTCCAGAGTTAAAATCCCAGCAACCACATGGTGGCTCACAACCATCCGTAATGAGATCTGGCGCCCTCTTCTGGAGTGTCTGAAGACAGCTACAGTGTACTTACATATAATAAATAAATAAATCTTTAAAAAAAAAAAGAGATATAACTGTATGAATAGAGCAACAGAAAAAAGTTACACAGTGGGAGTGGAGCCAGGGTATGAGCGCCTAACAATCTTGAGCTCAATCTACCGCTCCAACATGGTAGGACAGAACTTATTCTTGCAAATTATCCTTTGGCATTCACTTGTGTACCAGGGAGGTGCATGTTCATATATATATATATATATATATATATATATATATATACATATATATATCTTATAATCCATATATAATATATAGTTTTCCTCGAATGTAAAGAGATATTGAGGTCTATACTGCTTAACTGAGCTCCTGCCTAGCACGTGCAAAGGTCCCAGATCCAATTTCATGTACTACAAGAACCAAAGAACAACAAAAAACAAACCCACTGGGTTTCAGATATAGCCAGGTTCAAAGCCCTCAGAACTGGAACAAGCCCATGGTTTCTTTGATAGCAAGTAAAAGAATTACAGAAAGAATTCTCGAAAGGTGACAGCTCGGGAGAGTAGATAAGGCCCTTCAAATGAGAGGCGCTGCTTTCTCCCTGACACCTTAGCACCGTCTGGCAGAGTCTGCATGAACAGCAGGCACTTACTGAAAACCTGTGTGTCACAGGTGACTGCCCTTCAGCTTTGAGCTACTGTTCTTTTTGTAGCCCCGGCTGTCCTGGAACTCACTTTGTAGACCAGGCTGGCCTCGAACTCAGAAATCCACCTGCCTCTGCCTCCAGAGTGCTGGGATTAAAGGCGTGTGCCACCACGCCCAGCTCGCTACTGTTCTTTTAGAAGTGCAATGTAGCCAAGCCGGGTCGTGAACTTCTGATCTTCAGAGCCCCACTTGTCAAGTGCTGAGACAACAGGCAAGCACCCTGTCTGGTTTCCTGACCCCGTCTGTACCTTCAAGGTAGCTTAGTAAGCAGTCACACAAGACCCCAGAATCTTGGGGCTGGAGAGATGGATGGCTCAGTGGTTTAGAGCACTGACTGCTCTTCCAGACGTCCTTAAGTTCAATTCCCAGCAACCACATGGTGGCTCACAATCATCTGTAATGGGATCGGATGCCTTCTTCTGGTGTGTCTAAAGACAGAGACAGTGTAATCATAAAATTAAATCAATAATTCTTTAAAACTCCAGAACCTCACAAGCAAGCTAAACACTTTGCTGCCAGCTTGGGCTTCATGGTCAGACCCTGGCTAACTAAAATACAATATAAAACATGAAACAAAAGAGAATGCTATAATAAAATAGTTGAGACGGGTGTGGTAACACACACCTTTAATCCCAGGAGCAGATAGAGGCAGTATGATGAGTTTTAGGCCAGCCTGGTCTGGTAAACGTGTTGCGTCCAGGACAGCCTAGCCTACACAGACAGGCTTGCTCACCACGCCCCAGGAAAAGAGAGGGGCAGGGGGAAAGAGGACATGAAATAAAGTATTAAGTAAAATTATGAAATATTACTGTTTTCCAAAGAGCCCCGAGAATGACCGCGCATGAGCTACAGTGTTTCTTGTTTATTTCTAACTCGTATGTAAGCAGGAGGAAGCCTGCCCCAGCATGAACTCAAATAAGGGCGTGCTGCTACCCTCTCCCACTGTGCGTCCAGTGAGTTCCAATCTCCCACTTCCAACAGCCCCTCCACCTAGAGGCTAGAGCCCCTTTAAGAACGGCCAGCGGAGCTTACCAGGAAGGAGGTGGCGTCGAGGGCGCGAGACGGACGTGTGCACAAGCCAATAAACACGGCAGACGCGGTGTGAGCAGCCAATGGGTGCGCGGGGGCGGGGCTTCGCATCTGAAGCTGTTTCCCGAGGCGCGGCGGCCGCGGCTGGGGGCGGGGAGGGGGCACAGGACCCCGAGCGGGGTCCCCGAGCCGCAGGCACGTGTGACGGGGCGTAGCGAGGAGGCCGAGGCTCCCGGGGCCAAGGCCTCCCGAGCCTGCGGGAGGCTGGGCCTCCCGGGGCGGTAGTGTCTACCGGGCGCGGGGCGGCGTTGGGGTGCGGGGCGCGCGGGGCATTGTGGGGGCTCGGGGCGGGAGGGTCTCCGGTCGGGGCCGGATCCCGGAAGGAGCCCCGCAGGTGAGGGTCGCAGGGCAGGGACGCAGGACTCCGGGGCTTCCTGGGGCTTAAGGAGAGGGCCTGATAGGACGTAGGGTTCTACAGCTGGGTTGGGGGCCTCCGCAGAAAGGCCTGGGGCCAGCGAGATGGTGCAAGATTCCATATTGGTGTTCCCACTACTCTTTCGCTTTTATTTAATTTGAGACTGGGCCTCCCGTATTCTAAGCTAGTCTTCAAGTGGGTGTGTAGCTCAGGCTGGCCTTGAACTCCAGGCCTTCCTGTCTCAACCTCGGAAGAGCTGGATGACAGGCGTGCCTTGCCACACCTGGTTTACAGGGGTGCTAATTCTAAAGCGTCCTGCTTGCTAGGAGAACGCTCTTCCAACGAATTACAATCCTAGCTTATGCTTTCAATTTCTTGAGTCAGGATTTCATGTAACTCATGAATTCCATGGCCTCGAATACCTGGTCATCCTTCCTCCACCTCCCGATTGCTGGAATGAAAGGCATTTGCTGATACCTGGTTTCTGCAGCGCGCTGGGGTTAGAACCCGGGTCTTGTGCTTGGTAGACAAGTGCCCTGTTGCCTGAGCTATCTCCCCAGTGCCCTACTATGATTAAAAGCTGGAAGCAGGCTTGGTGATAGAGGCAGGTTGGAGCCATCGTCTCTGTTGTTGGGAGATTCAGCAAGAGACATTAAGTTTCTAACACCAATCCTTTATTGCTGGATCCTTTAGTAGAGAAGGTGGCCAGAGTCAGGAATGTCTACTAAAAGTTCACCTTTTTCAAGTGAATAAGTTATAAAATTTATAAAGATTGCTGTCCCAAGGCCTCAGTTACAGTCCCCACTGCCTCAATAACCCCAACACCCTTTTCTTGACATTCAGCTCAATAACTTTTCAATCTTGACCCTCCTGTTAATTGGTTTGTTTTCTGACTTTGGCCAAGTGGCTTTGTCTTTTTTTTTTTTTTTTTTTTTTTTGGTGGTTTATCGAGACAGGGTTTCTCTGTATACTCCTGGCTGTCCTGGAACTCACTTTGTAGACCAGGCTGGCCTTGAACTCAGAAATCCGCCTGCCTCTGCTTCCCGAGTGCTGGGATTAAAGGCGTGTGCCACCACGCCTGGCCAGACTTTGCCTTTCTGTGCTTGATAGATCTTTCCTGTGTAAGCTAGGGCTTCCCTACTTTCTGTGCTTATAAAGATTCCATAATAACAGATAACCCAGCTGTAGTTTGTGGTTCTAGGATGCCCAGCGAATACATGATGAATGAAAGGGAGCTACATGAGGGATGGCAGTTGGAGGGAGTTGGAGGGGCTGCCTAGATGGGGTTATCACTGTCACATTTGCCTGTCCCCTTAGGGCCAGTTCCTGATCCCAGCAGCATGGCGTCTTGGGCTGAGCCCTCTGAGCCTGCTGCCCTGCGACTTCCTGGGGCCCCACTGCTGGAGGGCTTTGAGGTGCTCGATGGGGTTGATGATGCAGAGGAGGAAGATGACCTAAGTGGACTGCCACCACTAGAGGACATGGGACAGCCTACAGTGGAGGAGGCTGAGCAGCCTGGAGCCCTGGCTCGGGAGTTCCTGGCAGCCACAGAGCCTGAGCCAGCCCCAGCCCCAGCCCCAGCCCCGGAAGAGTGGCTGGACATTCTGGGTAAGTGTGCTGGGTTGGTTGGAGGCACTTTGACCCAAGGACTTCTGGTCTCTTGAGCTTAGTTTTCCCTTCTGTGTGGGTTGGGAGTGACATTAGGACATTAATGACTGGTTTTTATTTGTTTGACATAACCTTACTGTGAAATCCGGGCTGGCCTTGAACTCAAGATCCAGTCCAAACTGGGACTGCACTTTGAATTCTCCTGACTCATAGTCTCAGGCTCACTGGTCTCCCAGGCCTGTGCTGTGTGGTTGGCTTCTGAGATGGCTTGATGCCAGTGTATTTGTGAACTTTGTTTGCTGGCTCATACTTGGCATGCACACACAATTCGTAACAGGTTGCTTTTTATCTCCAGTGCTGGTAACAGCAGCTCAGAGAGGCTGAGTCACCTTCCTGGAGCCACACAGCCTTTGCACTGGGTGCCAGCAGCTCTAAGACAACTCCCACTACACATCTTCCCTAAGCATTTGTCTAGACATGTGACAGAGTCACAGCCCGACAGAGCATCTAATTCTGCTCCCCCTTCTCTAGTTCCTTCGTATTCACCCATACCCACAGTCCTTCCCGTTTCACAGAAAGGAAAACAGGGTTAGGCTGGCCAGGTCACAGGCTCAAGGATAGTATTTCAGATTGTGATTGGTGATTGACATGGGGACCCCAGGACCTGAGAGCATTTGTTCTCTCTCCTAAAGAGCCTTCTTTGGATAGTGCCAGCACGAATTTTTCTTCTTGTTTTGGAGTGGTGCTAGGGAGCTAGGAAGTGGAAGCCAGGGCCCCTGTATGCCAGGCAGAGACTCTACCACTGGGGCTCACCCTCAACCTCTCACTTGGGGGTTCTGGGAAGGGTTTTTTAAAATCCTGACCTGCAGGAGTTGGAGAGATGGCTTAGTGTTTGCTCTTCCAGAAGATGTGGGTTCAATCCCCAGCACCCATGGCTGCTCACAAACGTGTGCAACTCCAGTTTGAGAGAATCTGGCGCCCTCTTCTGGGATCTGCCAGCACTGCACTCATGCGGGCAGAGTGCACATAGACATGAAGTTAAAAAAAAAAAACACATTTAATAAAAAAAAAAAAAAAAAAAGCCCAGACAGCCAGAACAGCCATGTTGGTCAGGCATGGGGGCGGGGGGTGTCAAGGTGAAAGGCGTATTCAGCTAGGCTGTTTGCACTGTCTGAAAAAAATGGAGCCGACCAGACGAGCTGTTCCATGGAGCCAGTCTCCAGCTCCAGCCTTGGCATATCATCCCCTAACTCTGCCCTATTTGGGTAGGGCACTGGGGGAAGATACATAAGGTCTTGGTTCCACCCCAGTGTTACAATGGCACTGTATGTTTACTGCATCTGAAGGTGGCTTGGTAGAGCAGAGACCCCTGTCTGCCTACCAGACTATAGACTCACACTCCGGCCCCTGCAGGGAACGGATTGCTGCGGATGAAGACACTGGTCCCAGGCCCGAAAGGCTCTAGCCGCCCACTCAAGGGCCAGGTGGTGACCGTTCACCTGCAGATGTCCCTGGAGAATGGCACCCGCGTACAGGAAGAGCCCGAACTGGCCTTCACGCTGGGAGACTGTGATGTTATCCAGGTGGGAGCTGGGTGGGCAGGTGGGCGGCCCATCCTAGGGCCCGTGCTCTTGTGACACTCACTGGCTGTCCTCCAGGCCCTGGACCTCAGTGTCCCGCTCATGGATGTGGGCGAGACAGCCATGGTTACCGCTGACTCCAAGTACTGCTACGGCCCCCAGGGCAGGTGAGAGCTGGCCTTCGTATTCACCCATACCCACAGTCCTTCCGGTTTCACAGAAAGGAAAACAGGGTTAGGCTGGCCAGGTCACAGGCTCAAGGATAGTATTTCAGATTGTGATTGGTGATTGACATGGGGACCCCAGGACCTGAGGCCTGGCCTTCCTGCCTCAGATTCAACCTGGCAAGGAGGGTGCGGTGGTGGCCTCAGCCTGGTTGCCAGGTCTGAGTGTCCCCTGTTGGCCACCTCCCCAGCAGGAGCCCATACATCCCCCCCCACGCAGCCCTGTGCCTGGAAGTCACCCTGAAGACGGCAGAGGATGGACCCGACCTGGAGATGCTGAGTGGGCAGGAGCGCGTGGCCCTGGCCAACCGCAAGCGGGAGTGTGGCAATGCCCACTACCAGCGTGCTGACTTTGTGCTGGCCGCCAACTCCTATGACCTGGCCATCAAGGCCATCACCTCCAACACCAAAGGTGACCAGTTACCTGGGGTGTGTGTATGCATTGCATGTGGAAGTCAGAGACAAATCAGGGAAGGCAGTTCTGTCTGTCCATTGTATGGAAGTGGTTCAAAACTCAGTTTGTCAGCCTTTGCAGCAAGGACGTTTTCCTGCTGAGCCATCTTGCCAGCCTGTAGGATGGCCAGACTTCTGCACCATCATTTGGGCCATAGAACGTTCTAGAATATTCCAGAATATAGACATATTTCCTGCCATCCATAACCTTCAGGTCAGTGGCTCCTTCCAGGTGGTGTATGTGTGGTCAGAAGCTAAGGCAGGAAGATGGACAATTGTAGTCTAGTAGTCTAGTCTGGGTTACATTGCAAGACACTTGTGTGTGTGTGTGTGTTCACGTGTTCACTTGCAGTGGGGGTCAGAAGTGAAAGCCTGCTGTTTTTCTCAGCTGCTGCCCACATTCTCTGACATTTCATTGGCCCCAGAGCTCTGACTGAGTGGCTGTGCCTGCCTCTCCCCAGTGCTGAGATTACACACATGCAGACTGCACTTGACTCAGAAGTGAGGCCTGGAATCTGAATTCACATCCTCACACAAGCCCTTGGTGGCATGGGCCTGTCAGCTTAGCATGAGGGTAGCCATAGGAAGGTCAGGGGTTCAAGGTCACTTATCACTACATAGTGAGTTGGAGGCTATCCATAGCTGCTTCAGACCCTAACTGTGGTGTAAGGACTTGGGTGGCCTCTTAGGGGTCTGGTGGTGTAGACCCCAGGGGAGGGTGTGCCTGTTTCCCAGTGACCACTCCCCTACAGTGGACATGACTTGTGAGGAAGAGGAGGAGCTGCTACAGCTGAAGGTCAAGTGTCTGAACAACCTTGCGGCCTCGCAGCTGAAGCTGGACCACTACCGAGCAGCTCTGCGCTCCTGTAGCCAGGTGCTGGAGCACCAGCCGGACAACATCAAGGCACTGTTCCGCAAGGGCAAGGTGCGTTGCAACCATAGGACGACTCCCAGTCTTGGGATCCCCACAGGTTGTGGTGAACGCTTCTTGTATATGATCCTCTTTTGCTGCCATCTTCTTTTCCAGAGGGAAAACTGACTTTGTCATATCATGGCCTTGGGAGTCCTAAGCCGTGTGTCTCTGCTCCCATACTGTCTCTTCTGCCCAGGTTCCACCACCTGTGGCCACTACAGATGGTATGGCCAGGCTGGGCTGGGGACACAGCCTCTCTTTACTAGTTTCTAGGCCAGCCATTCGGCACAGGCTGTCCGTCCACTCAGTCCTGGTTGTCTGGCCCTGCGTGGCTCCCTTTTTGCTTGGTGCACTTGTTAATGTTTTGTGGTGGTGCAGCCCTAGGGCTTGTACAGGCCAAGGAAACCGAGACAGAGACACTTGGGGTGTGTGGAAGCTGCTTATGAAGCACCATGCAGGGAAGCCAGTTGTGCTGTAGGGAAGCCAGTTGTGCTGCAGGGAAACCATGTGTGCTGCAGGGAAGCCAGTTGTGCTGCAGGGAAGCCAGCTGTGCTGCAGGGGAGCCAGCTGTGCTGCAGGGGAGCCAGCTGTGCTGCAGGGAAGCTAACTGTGCTGCAGGGAAGCCAGCTGTGCTGCAGGGGAGCCAGCTGTGCTGCAGGGAAGCTAACTGTGCTGCAGGGAAGCCAGATGTGCTGCAGGGAAACCAGGTATGCTGCAGGGAAACCAGGTGTGCTGCAGAGAAGCCAGGTGCACTTTCAGGGAAGCCAGGTGTGCTGCAGGGAAGCCAGATGTGCTGCAGGGAAACCAGGTATGCTGCAGGGAAACCAGGTGTGCTGCAGAGAAGCCAGGTGCACTTTCAGGGAAGCTAGGTGTGCTGCAGGGAAGCCAGGTGCGCTGCAGGGAAACCAGGTGTGCTACAGCAAAGCCAGGTGTGCTGCTCTAGGAGCCTCAGTGTTGAACCCAGGCCCTGGAACCCAGCCACAGAGCTGAAGCCTAAAGACGGATTGTAGCCAGACATCTGTGTAGGCTATTAGTCCCAACACCCAGGAGACTGAGGCAGGAGGATTGCCACATGATCTAGGTCCTCCTGGGCTATAGTGGAAAAAATCCAGAAAGATGGTTGGCTGTTCAAACTGTCCCATCAGGAAAGCTGCCTTCAAATCTGGTGGGATTTGTATGACCATGGGATATTGAGTCTTATCTGAGGCTCCTGTGATCTGAAATGCCTGTCTCCAAATCCCTTGTCCCAGTGCAGCAGTAATACCAGTGCCAAGCTGTGACTTGAGATCATGGTATCCTTGCAGGGTGGGCTGGAGTGAGCTCTGGGCAGATAGAGTGGGTGCCTCTCTCCCATAGGTGCTGGCTCAGCAAGGTGAATATAGTGAGGCCATCCCAATTCTGAGGGCTGCCCTGAAGCTGGAACCTTCCAACAAGGTAAGCAGAACTCTGCTGGGCTGGGCTGGGCTGGCAAGTCCCTGTAGTTGTCTGCTTCTAGTCATTATTGCAGTTCTGTCTTCTGACTTGCCTACGGGTGAGACAGCAGCTCCCGTTTTGTTAGAGCTGATGGGAGTAGGTAGAACCACTGAGTCTTAGGAGCCCCAACACTTGACAGACCTTGGGATCTACGAGAAGAAGGGAGCAGTAATGATGACAGGCAAGTCAGCTGCCTCCTGCACGTGCTCACCCACTCCTACCCACCTCCCACAGACGATCCACGCAGAGCTCTCAAAGCTGGTAAAGAAGCGTGCTGCACAGCGGAGCACAGAGACCGCCCTGTACCGAAAGATGCTAGGCAACCCCAGCCGGCTGCCTGCCAAGTGTCCGGGAAAGGGGGCCTGGGTGAGCCTGGGCGGGTTGGGTAGGGCTGGAGGTGGTGTGGGGACATTAGCCCAGGAAGAAGATGGGACTCTGGACCTGCAGGACTCGTGGTGCGGGTTGGAGGCTCAGGCAGAGGAAGAAAATCCATTGGAGGAGTGGGTATTGTTTAGGTGTGGGTGTGTGTGGTACAAACCCTGGCTAGGAGGCCTGTGGAGGTCACAGTGGCTACTCTGGCCATGCAGCCAGCTCTCACCCTTCCCTTTATTCACAGTCCATCCCGTGGAAATGGCTGTTTGGGGCGACTGCCGTGGCCCTGGGGGGCGTGGCTCTCTCTGTGGTCATTGCTGCCAGGAACTGACTGTCCCCCTGCTCACCTGGACCCCAACCTGTGCTCCCTAACTCCCCCAGGCTCCCTGTCCATTGCCCTCCCTGGCTGAGACGCCTCCTATGGGTTTGGGGAGCAAGGATTGAGGGTCAAATAACCCAAGAAGCAAGAAGGACTGAGACCCTGAGGGGGGACATGGGGTGCAGCCCAGAGGGAGGGACCCTGTTCTTCTAGACCCAGTTGTCTCTATCCCACAACCCTGTCCTCTGGGGTCAGGCCTCAACTGTGGCAGCCTCAGTTTTCCCTCTCAGTAGGCCTGGGGGCAGCACTACCATTCCTTCCTGCCCGTCTGCACCCTCTGTCCAGGCTCCCCCACAGTGAATTAAATAAAGCCTCACCCCACACCCTACTGCTTTCCAGGCCTCTTTCTGATGAAACTGAGAAGCTCTGAGTCACAGCTGAGCCAGGTGCTTTAAGGAGTAGTTGATGGCCTGGCCCAGGCCACACATAGCTGCACTTGAGAGGACTTTGAGAGCCCTGTCAGCGCTTTTCATTTCCTACTTGAGGTTGGGCTATGTTGGGGTCCTGTGAACTCTGGGGTCATTTTGGGTGTTATGATTTCAAAAGAGTCACTGGCCTGGTGTACATGAGGCCTCGAGTTCTACAAGAAAGAGGTGGAGGACCATGCAGGCATGATCATGGCGAGAAGGTCAGTGTGTATGTCTGTGTTACTTTGAGTTGTGCAGGGATGACGGTCACCAGTGCAGGGTCCCTGTATCTGCAGATTAAGAAGGCAGTGCTGCAGTTCACAACAGCAGTGACTGCAGGGTCTGTCATGTTACATGAAACACTAGGGCTGACAGCTGAGGGGCTGACCTATGAGCACTGGCCTGTGCTTTGTCCTGCCACTGAAAGTCAGGATCACTTTGACCACCTTGTCCCCAAACTTGTGACCTCATACTGCCTGGCATTGTCAGCAGAAGGGTTGTGATTCATGCAGTGCCTGGTTCTCTGGGGAATTTGTTTTGAGGTATGGTTTCATGTTCAACTCCTCATACTTCTGCTTACACCTCTCAAGTGTTGGGATGGCAGGTGTATTAGCTATATGATATCATATCTCACACTTAAATGTTTTTAAAAAAATGTTTAGGGGTTCTGGGATGGAACTAAAGACCTGTTCCTCAAAAGTCCTTAAAGAGTTCAGAGATGGACAGAGAGTTTCCCTGGATTGCTACACAGCAGTTGTCCTGCAGATCCTCAGAGCCCCAGCTGCCCTTGCGCCCTAGCTGCCTTTGCCTTTTCCCCACCCTCTGGCCAACTCCAGTATTTATCTGGCCCAGCCTTGGGGATGAATGTCTAGGCAGCAGGGTGCCTGTCACCCAAAGCTATTCTGATCTCAGCTAGGGTGGTGGGGAGCCCTACTGTGTCCAGCCTACCTAGGAAGGTGCAAAGTGGTATGTGAGATCTTTTTTTTTTTTTTTAAGATTTTATTTTTTATATATATGATGAGTACACTATAGCTGTCTTCAGAGACACCAGAAGAAGGCATCAGATCCCATTACAGATGGTTGTGAGCCACCATGAGGTTGCTGGGAATTGAACCTAGGACCTCTGAAAGAGCAGTCAATGCTCTTAACTGCTGAACCATTTCTCCAGCCCCGGTATGTGAGATCTTTTAGTCACACCTACACCTGCTCACCAGAAACTGCACTGGTCTTACCCCACACCCCCCACACCCCCATACCCAGTCTCCAACTTCCTCTCTATAATGTTCCCTGAAGTTGGTGTAGCACCTATATACATCCTACATCCTTTGTTTACCTCAGAGACAGGGTCTTGCAGGATACTGGTGATCCTCCTGCCTCAGCCTTCTGGGTAGCTGGTACTACAAACTTGCCATCATGTCTGGCTTACTTTGCAGTACTGGAAATCCAAAATCTCATTACATTTTATTAAATTGTATGTTGGGGGGGGGGGGCGGTTGTCTGTGCAGTGGTGCATATCACTTCTTCCTTGTGGGTCCTAGGGATTGAATTTAGGTCAGACTTGGTAGCAAGCACCTTTACCTACAGGGCTGATTTGCCAGCCTAACAAATACTTTAGAGATGGATGAGCCATGTGTCCAGCCTCTCACTGGGGGATCCTGGGCTATGACTTCCTGCCTTTAGAGGCTGGGTACAAAGTAAGAGGACTCTGAATCCAATGATGGAGCCTGTCCCGCCACGGAAGATTTAGAACACTGAGACCGGAAGACTCTTGAGTTCAAGCCACCTTAAGCTATATGATAAATTGCAGGCAAACCTGGACTCATGAAACTATGCCTTGAAACAAGGGTCTGGAGAGGTGGCTCAGCAGCTATGAGTACCTGCTGCTCTTACAGAAGACTTGAGTTCAGTTCCCAGCATGGAAATTCACAACCATCTGTAAGTCCAGTTCTAGAAGACCTCATACCTTCTTATGGCTGTACATGGCACACAGACACATGTATGCAAGCACTCATGCACATAAAAGTAGCTTAAAGCTGGGTGGTGACTCATACCTATCATCTTAGCACTAGGGAGACCAGGACTGTGTTGGTGAAACAAGCATTTCCTGACTCTCTGCTCTGTGGTTGAACTGAATCTACCAGAGATGACTCTTGGAGACTGCAGCGGCCGCTCCGCTCTCTGGCTTGACTAGCTAGGACCTCTTCTCCATAACATGTTAACTTTATGCTGGACATGGTGGCACAAGAGTTTAATCCCAGCCTTTCAGAGGCAACTGCAAGCAAGCTCTTTAGTTTGAGGCCTCTTGCTCTACATAGCAAGTTCCAGGCCAGCCAGAAACCCTGTCTGAAAGATTATACATATGACATTATGAGAAATACATCTTTTAAAAAGATATATTGTTGGTCAATGTGCAGGCGTTCAATCCTGTGATTCAGTGTATTAAAAACTGTTCACAGGCCGGGCATGGTGGTGCAGAGGCAGGCGGATTTCTGAGTTCGAGGCCAGCCTGGTCTACAAAGTGAGTTCCAGGACAGCCAGGGCTATACAGAGAAACCCTGTCTCCAAAAACAAAAATAATAATAATAATAAAAAAAACTGTCTACAGGGGCTGGAGAAATGGCTCAGAGGTCTTGACTGTTCTTCAGAGGTCCTGAGTTCAATTCCCAGCAACCACATGGTGACTCACATCCATCTGTAATGGTATCTGATGCTCTCTTCTGGTGTCTCTGAAGACAGCTACAGTGTACTCACAAACATCAGATAAATATATCTTAAAACAAAAACAAAAGTGTCCACAGGTAAGCAGTGAGCAGCAGTAATTGATGCTGATCATCACATGAGTAAGAGAAGCTGTTAATTACACACACCAAAATATTACATAGTCATCAAAAAGGAACGAAGCTCTGATTCATCACCAATTGATGATCCTTGACAACAATCACACTTCAAAGGCCTCAGGTTGTGGGACTGCACTATGAAATACCCACAAAGACAAGCAGATCAGAGTTGCCAGGTGACAAAAAGGGAACAGGAAAAACTGCAAATGAGGACCAGGCTTTCCTTTGATAGGAAGAAATGTTCTGGAACAGTCAGTGGTGTCGGTTGTGCAACATTGAGTACGTGTTGGATGTCGCGTTAAGAGTTGTTTATTGGAAAGCCAGCGCGTGACGTGTGGGATATTCAACCAGTTGTTGAACTTTTAGCATCAGACACATTCAGCACTTCATCCTGTTTCCACAGTTCTTGCCCTGGTTCTGGGAATCCCCCCCCATTAGCTGGACCCGGCAAGCCCACGCCCACTTGGTTTATATAACCACGCCCACCACAAGCCTCAACAGATGCCCACTCCCTCCTGGTGCGAGCAGGCCTGACACTTGACCCTCTGGAGAGCTGTGCCTAGACTCCACCTAAGGAACTCGGAAAAAAGCATAAATATCAAGCTCAAAGGCCCGAGTTCAAGTGTTAAGGGTTCATGAGTAACACATGTAGTGGCGAGGTTAGGAGCTTGGAGAGATGGAACCGTCAGCTCTTATACATATGAGCGGGCGGGGAATAGGCCACGTCGGTCAAGCGGTCAGGGGTCGTAGTCAGTTGGGTGGGAAATCCTTGAAAATTGGTTTTCGAAACGCGGCAGCGGCAACTCCTGAATAACTCAGCTTGCCTAGCGGCTGAGGCTTCTGGGGAGAGCCTCGGGAGCTTGGGGTCTGGCTATTTAGCCCAGTGCGTGAACTTAAGTAGGGCAGACCCTGCGACTGCGGGGGGCGTATCAGTTGGACGTTTGGCGGGCAAGAGGTGGTCTGGGAAAATCAGCAAGCACGCGGTGGGGGAGTGGCCAAGCCTG
Organism: Mus caroli; assembly: GCF_978045245.1. Taxonomy (NCBI): domain Eukaryota; kingdom Metazoa; phylum Chordata; class Mammalia; order Rodentia; family Muridae; genus Mus; species Mus caroli. Next base: position 58,911,049 of record NW_028227265.1, on the reverse strand, counting down.
CTTCATGAATAATGCAGTAAGTCGGTGGGCGGGCTTTACAGGAGTTTGGGGGCGTGGCCAAACGCGGAGCGCTTGGGGAGCAGCTCCTCGGTGACGCAGGGTTCCATGGGCGTTTGGGGGCGTGGCATATGGCTGGTAGAGGAGGCGGGCTCCAACGCGTGTAGGCGTGGCTAAATGTTTCTTTAAGGTGATTTTTTTTCACTGGGGTGGGTGGGCTCGCTGCAGGCGGTATGAGTGACCATCTAGATCGGGCGGGCAACTGCGAATAAACGTGTTCGCTGTCGCGGGCTGGCAGTCTCCAACACGTCGGAGATCACGGCTAGTTTCTCATAAATAACACACTCACGCGACGGGTCGCGAGGCTGAGAGGGCTTTGCTGGGTTTGGGATGAGGATGGGTTTCCAGCGGTCTTGGGGTCGAGGCTAACCTTCGTCTTATGAATAATGCAGGAGGAGTCGTCAGGTAGGAGGAGCCTGTCTGTGAACTGGCGCACGCGCATGGGAGTTGTTTGCAAGGGAGGGAAGTTTCTTAGAGAGCCCTGAGGCGTGGCCAGTCGGCTGCGGGAAGAGCTGTTTTAAGGCTACGACTGGCCTCGCGAGACCCTTAGGGAGTGGCCAGTTGCGCTGCGGTTAGTTTTTGCAGGCGGGTTTGGAGCGCGCGGGAAGGCGTGGCTAACCTCTCTTCTTGAATAATACAGCAAGACTCACAGTCTCCGGGTCCGAGGGCGGGCCTGTAAGTGCTTGGGGGCGTGGCCATCTGTGCGGGCCCGAGGCAAAATGTTCCTCAGCTCTGTCAAAGAAGGCACGCGCGCCCGGAGTGGGGCGTGGCTATGCTGGCCTCATGAATAATGCAGCACGTCGGCGGGCGGGCGGCGCGGCGGGGCGGGGCGGGGCAGGCCGGCGTGCGGGCGCAGTCGCTGAGGAGGGGGGCGGGGGAGTGATGGTTGCAAGATGGCGGCGCTGAAGGAGGCTAGGAGTTACGGGTTGTCGTGTGGGCGCGTGAGCGACGGCAGCAGGGTGTCGGTGTTCCACGTGAAGCTCACCGACAGTGCTTTGAAGGCTTTTGAGAGCTACCGGGCCCACCAGGTGAGCTTTGCGGCGTCCTGGCGGGTAGGCTGCGCCGTGGGGAGACACTTGCGGGGACCTGTGGGGGACAAGGCCGCGCGTCCACACCTGGCGATACCTTGACCAGCCCCAGTGACATCCTTCAGGTTGGCTCTACTCTTGTCTCTTTTAAAAAAATAGGTCCTTTCTATGTAGCTCAGGTTATCCCTGAACTGACGGCCATCCTCCTGCCTTAGGTTCTTAAGTGCTGGGATGACAGGTGTGTTTGGATCCACTCAGAAGGGGTAGTTTAGACAGAAACTTACTGCCTGGCCCCAGATCCTGCCACTCTTGTAACCCTGTTTCCCTGGATATTTTGGACAAGGCTGTTGTGTTTTTCTCACCGACTGAGGTGGTGGTGTTAGCCATGGGGGCTTCCTCCCCCTGGGCACTCAGCAGGAGGCAACTGTAGCCACCACACTTGGTCTCTCCATTTTCCACTCTTCATCTGGGAGAAATTCCAGGCTTTTTGGTACTGCCTCCTGGCTTGGGAGTGGGGTTAGGGATCCTGGCTGTGTCCCTCTTTCCTGTGCCTCACTCTGGGTCACACCTTGATGCCCCACCCAAGCCACGGTATCACCCTGCATCCATCCACTGAGACAGAAGTTGCAGGAGCCCAGGGGAAGTGGCTTGAGGGTTCATCTTACTAAAGTGACTGGGGTGTTGAGTCTGTCTGGGATGTGTGTTTGCCTGTGCTGGCTCGGGGGGTGTTGACGCGGTCGAGTGAACAGAGAGTAACTAGGAAAGAATGTGGTTTTCTTCCTGCCCAGGACATGTGCTGCACCATTGGCCAAGCCAGGAATTTATTCCCCATTCAGTGATCTGGGGAGCCTACCTCTTCCCGCATGTCTTCCCTTCACTTCTTTGAGCCACTTCCTGCCCGTGCCCGGGTCTTAGTTTTTTCCTTCCTAGAACAGGTTGAATCTCTCTGGAAAAAGTCCTTCTTCCCTTGTCAAAAGGGGCAGAAAGTGCCCCTGCAGGTGAGAAGGAAGAGGTGGTGAGGATTTGGGTGGCAGCCACTGAGTGACCAGCCCAGCCACTCTTCCTGGTTAGAATTCCAACCTGTAGTCTTTCCCCTTGGGCCATTCTGACTAGTCCTGGAGAACCAGGGCTTTTCTCAGAAACAGCTGGGCCAGAGCATGAGTCACTACTGTCAGGTGGACTTGGTACCTGGTGGCAGTAGCTGGCCCTTGCTCTGCCACCCCTACAGCCTTCTCCAGCACCGCTGTCATACTGTTATTTTTAATTTTGGTGTGCGTTACATCCCCTAACTAAGCCTGGTCTTCTTCTTGTGAGGGCACTTGTGGAATTGCAGGCCACCGTGCTCGTGCCCTGAGGAAGCCAGCTGTGTCTAGCTGTTTGACGATCAACCATAAGGGACTCTGGGCCTTGTGGCTGACAGCATTCAGTTTTGGGACAGTCCAAACCTGTGTTTATCTGGAAAGCTGACAGGGCACTTACTGGCAAGGCGACTTTGGAGTGTAATCTGTGGTCAGCATCAGAGCTTCACTCTATCCTAGGCTGCTGTCAAACCCATGACTCTTGACTCTAGGTGCCAAGGTGGCAGGCAGAAACCCACCACCAGCCCAGCTTCAGAGACACATATAGTTTGTTTCTTGGGTTTTTTGGGGGGTGGGGGTGGGGGGAGGTTGGTTTTTTGAGACAGGGTTTCTCTGTACCACCACGGCCCGGCTCTGTTTCTTGTTTTTAAGTAATCCTGGTTGTCCTAGAACTTGCCAGGTAGAACATACTGGTCTCTAGCTCTTGGAGAGCTACCTGCCACCTTTGTTAGGTTAAAGGTGTGTGCCACGGCACCTAACTTGGATATACTCTTACTCTCTGAGTGTGGAGGGGTCTAAGCTGAGACAGTATTAGCTCTGGTGGCAGGAGAGGACAGGTTTGGAATGGTGAACCATGGGGAGGGACTTGGAGAAACTTGAGTGACCAGAAAGGCACTGGACATCAGCTGATGCTCACAGGGCCAGCACCACCTCTTGTCCCTGCTTTGAGTTGGTGCCACATTAAAAAAGCAACCTGTCCAAGTTAGTCTCTTTTGCTTCTCCAGCAGCTAGGTCTTGAGTCTGCCCGGCACTTGCTTACCACTGAGCAGTGCCACCAGCTCTTTTATGTTTTGTATTTCTAGATGGGGTCTCTCTGTGTAGACAAGGCTGGTCTGGAACTCTGAGATCTCCCTGCCTCTACCTCTGAATGCTGGGATTAAAGTTGTATCACTACTTTCCAGCTACTTGCTTTCATTTATTTATTTTTTTTTTTGGTTTTTGGTTTTGTTTTTTTCCAGACAGAGTTTCTCTGTTTTTTTTTTTTTGTTTGTTTGTTTTGTTTTGTTTTTTTGCTTTACCTCTTCTGTATCCCAGGCTGGTCTTGAACTCAGGACCCTCTAACCTTAACTTCCCTGTTGACTGTCATGCCCCAGCATCATCCTATATTTTAGTTTGAATTGCCAGGAGCTTTTTCTTAGCTTCAGGTGTAGCCAAAGCAGGGCCTGGAAGGGAACTGGCTGTGGAAAGGGTCTGTGTAGCCTGGCGAAGAGCTGCACATATTAAGGGGTGGGAAGTGTGCGCTTGCCTGTACTGGCACAGAATGCCATGCCAGTTCAAGGTACAGCCATAGGCATGGCTGGAGCCCATCCCACCTGGACCTCTAACATAAAAATAATACTGATAAATACAATGCAGGAGAACTGCCTGTGGGTTCAGGGCTGGGGAGGATGAGGCAGAAGGGTTTGGAATTCAAGGCCAGTCTGGCCTATATGAGACCTTTTCTCAAAGAAACAACCTAAAAGAGTTCTCAAACCAAACTGGTGCTGATGTGACACTTCATCTGTGTGTTTTGGGGCTCTGTGGGTGTGGCTTCTAGGACACATGAAGAAATATGGTCCCCTCTACCTTCCAGGACAGACAGTTGCTATTGAGAGGCATGTTCCCAGCAGGGTGTGGTGGGGCATGCCTTTAATCCCAGCACTCAGGAGGCAGAGGCACGTGGATTTCTGAGTTCGAGGACAGCCTGGTCTACAAAGTGAGTTCCAGGACAGCCAGGACTATACAGAGAAACCCTGTCTCAAAAAAACAAAAACAAAAAAAAGAGAGAGAGGCATGTTCCCTGAGAGCCATGAGGTGGGGACCCTGCCTCCACCTACCCCATTGTAGTTCATCATTGCTAGGAAGGTGGCTCTGTGGCCCCATGCCCTCACCTTGCCCTTGGTGGAGAGGCATGGAGAGGTCAGGGAAAATTGAAGGTTCTAGCAGGGTTAAGAACCTTGAAGCCGGGCGTGGTGGCACACGCCTTTAATCCCAGCACTCAGGAGGCAGAGGCAGGCAGATTTCTGAGTTCGAGGCCAGCCTGGTCTACAGAGTGAGTTCCAGGACAGCCAGGGCTACACAGAGAAACCCTGTCTCGAAAAACCAAAAAAAAAAAAAAAAAAGAACCTTGAGCATCTGTGGGCCAGCAAGGGTCAACCTCCCCCTTCTTCAGTCTTCAGAGTCTCTACCAAGAGTGACTCTTGTCTGGATTCTGCTGTGGCCTCATATCCCTGGACACCTGTCACTTGCCAGTAGGAAGCTGCCTTCTGGGACACTGTCCTTAACCACTCCCCCCCACCCCCAAAGGAAAAAAAACACCTCTTCCCTGCCTGCATAGTGCTGGCCTTTGGGCTCATAAGTACCAAGATGCACCCCTCATGTTACACCTGATGTTTTAGAATCCTTGAGAGGCAGAGATGGATGTGGGAGATCCAGCAGAGTGGGTGTCCGTAGGGAGCAAAGTGGGTGCTACGATGGCCAGGGGGGGCCGGGAGGAGAGCAGGATGCCCTGGCTCTCTGTCCTACACCACGGGGGACATCTGGGAGTTGGGCAGGAGGCCTTAGTTAAGCCTGCATCTTTCTGGTGTGGCTACTATACCAGTGGGGATCCCAGCCTTTTGGAATTACCAGGACCCTGCCCTGGTCAGAATGGACTAGTGGTTCCCACTTTATTCTGAGGCAGATGAGCCTTGAAGCAGCATATCATCCCCTTCCTCCCCAGCTTCCTCAGTGCACAGAGGACTCAGACCAGTCTGCTAGTACCCTTAGAGCACACTCAGTGACTGAGGGGCTAGTCTCAGTGTCTGCTGTGCCCTACTTGTTCCTGCCATCCATCCCAGTCAGCCCCATAGGGAAGCAGTGTCCAGTCTCCAGGTGAAGTCATGGGTGGTGGTTTTAGAGGCCAAGTTACTTCTCAGGACCTCCAAGCAGGGAGGCAGCTCAGGAGCCAGGCATCAAGGCCTCAGAAGGACTGTGGCTCTACCAGGCAGAGTAGAGCATGCTGGTATGGGCATCAGGAGTGTGACAGCCTTTTGCCTTTGGCCTGCTGGAGAATGGGTTTCCTGTGTGTGTTGCAAGGATAGTTCTGAGACTGAGCCTCTCCGAGGCCTTGAACAAGAGGCTGGAGTCTTGGGGAAGGGGAGGTGACAGATGTGTGTGTACTGGGGACCAAGCTTCTCCCTAGCTACCGTGACCCTTGACTGTGCTTCCGGCCTCCTTGCTGTGGCCACAGTGACTGTGTGTAAACAGCAGACACTCAGAACCCACCCCTCTGTTGACTCATCTGCAGGCCAGAGTTCATCACCCTGCAAGCAGTTTTGACAGCACACGGGGATTGTGACATCCTGGCGTCCTTGAGGGAGGAACTACCCAGCACGGAAAACGCGGCTACTTTTCCCTGCATACTTTGCTGGTCCTTAGGCCCAAGCCAAACCCACAGGAGACCCAGGGATGGGGCTAGCAGGGCACACACAGGAGTCCTGCTACTGGTTGACCTGGGTGCTCTGAGCCACACAAGTTGGTTTTTTTGTCAGCTCTGCAGTTCCATGGGTCACTCAAGAGTGCCCCCAAGTGACTTCCTACCAGGAGGCAGCTATGGCAGATGAATATTTTTTTCTGTTTTTATTCTTTCTCCTCCTCTTAGATAGGTGTTATGTAGCACATGTAGCACAGGCTGGCCCTTTCCTCTGCTTCACAAGTATTTGGGTGACAGGTGTTTGTCACCACACCCAGTTGTTGTGTCACCTTTCAATAAAAAGAAAAGCTGGTGTCCAAATAGGCCATCCTGAGGAGACTGTCTCACACTCAGTGTCACAGCCTTGTGCTCTTATGATGTCCTGCAGACAGGAGCCTCTCTGGCCAAAGGGGAGATGTGGCTCCTCACTGAGTCACCAGGCCCAAAGGGTCAGGGTGTCTATTTGAAGCATGTGGGAAACCTTGTCTCCTTTTTACTATGTGCTCAGCCAGCATGGAGGGAAGGCTCACAGAAGACAGTTGTGACTGTCTTTGAAGTACAAGGGGCATCCTTAACCACTCTACACTCAAGACACACATGCAGTGTTGTCTCTCTGTCTTCCCTAGTACTAAGTAAACAGCTTATCATCCCTTAAGCCTCAGAGTCTGTGTGCTTGGCCTCCACTGAACTGCAGCCCAGCCCAAGCTCTCCTGGTTGCTCCATTTTGTTTTTTAATTTTTATTTTGTATGAATGGTTATTTCTATGTACATTCCACCTGCATTCTTGGTTGTGAGCCACCATGTGGGTGTTAGGAACTGAACCTGAGTCTTCTGCAAGAGCTGGCAGTGCTCTGCAGCTGCTGAGAGCCATCCCAACCCCTCAGGTTTTTCTTTGCAGCTCTAGAGATGGAACCGGTGCACTAGAGCATGCCAGGCAAGCAGTGACCACTGAATACCCCAGGCTCGGAAGCTTTTCATTTTGATCACTGCACCTCCCACACTATACCCCTCAGATCTCCCTGCTCATTGATCAGACATGTATTCTAGGTGTGGTACATGGGATGTACCTAGGGATGGCTGCTGCTGTGGACCTTGAGTAGAGGCAGGCTGGTGTGTGCTTTGGGTGAAGGTGTCCTAGGGAAGGAAGCCTCATGAAGGCAGAGGCCTGTGGCCTCTTTTTTTTGTTTGTTTGTTTTTTGTTTTTTGTTTTTTGAGACAGGGTTTCTCTGTATAGCTCTGGCTGTCTTGGAACTCACTTTGTAGACCAGACTGGCCTCAAACTCAGAAATCCGCCTGCCTCTGCCTTCGAAGTGCTGTGATTAAAGGTGTGTGCCACCACGCCCGGCGGCCTGTGGCCTCTTGAAGATGAAGCTTTCTCAGTGCTAAGAGTCATTGGTATGGCCCATGGAAGAGATACATTGAACAGGGAAGGCCATAGCAGAAACTTCAGGCAGCTCTGAGGGCTGATCTGTGAGAGCACCCTGGGGGACCAGTGTGTGGGATCATATGTGAAGACCCGGTATTAGGTCCCAGAAGGTAGGTGGAGCCAGGTGGCTCAGAGCTCTCCCTCCTCCTGACTCTTGTCTCCTCAGTGCTGGAATGAAAGTATGTGCCATGATAGCCTGCCCTTTCTTTTTTTCATTTCCTCATTCCCTCCCTTCTTTCCCTGCCTCCTTTTTTCTTTTCCCCTCTTTATTATCCCTGTGTCTCTCATCTCCACTTTTATTCTTTCTCTTTTTATGGAGATGGAACCTCAGGGCTTGAACTGTGCTAGGCAGCTGCTTATCGTGAAGTAGCACCCCAGGTCAACATGTGTGCAATTAGAATTTTTATTTATCAGTATGTGTGTGTGTGTGTGTGTGTATGTGTGTGTGTGTGTACACAGGCATGTACACGCGCACGCATGTGCAGGTCAGAGGACAACTTGCAGGAGTTGGTTTTCTCCATCTACCACTTGGGTCCTAGGAATTGTACTCAGGGTGGCAGGCACCATTCCCCAGTGTCATCTGGTGAGCACCCTATGTGCAGTTTGAAGGTAGTTTCAATGAGTGTAGTTGCCTGTTCCTCCTGGCCCTCAAGTGACTCAGCATCAGATGTCAGGGTCACCACATTATATTGATGTTGAAGCCCAGGCTCGTGGTGAGGACTCCATCACCTAGGCTGGTGGAAGTGCAGAGGTGGCTGGAAGGCCTCAGTCCCACTAGGAGCAAAGCAACTCACCAAGGACTCTGAGAGATGTAGATGCAGGTCCCTGGAAGCCTGGTGGCCCTGCTAGCCATCTTTTACACACGGAAGACCAAGCACACTGTGGGGACCATGCCACTCCTGACATGTTCTTCCTCATTCTTCCCCCAGTGACTGTTCTACATGCTTGACAGAGCCATGTATATCCCCCTCAAAAGGCCAAAAGACTTCACTGATTCTGGCTTCTCAAAGTCACTTTGCCACCCTGGAACCTTTGTGTCTCTGGGGGCAGTAGAGTCTTGCCTTGGGTGTCTATCTTATTTTATTTTATTTTGTTTTGGTTTTTCGAGCCAGGGTTTCTCTGTATAGCCCTAGCTGTCCTAGAACTCACTTTGTAGACCAGGCTGGCCTCGAACTCAGAAATCCGCCTGCCTCTGCCTCCCAAGTGCTGGGATTAAAGGCGTGCGCCACCACCACCCCACCCCACCCCGGCATCTATCTTATTTTAGTAAGGACATGGCCCCTGTTATTAGCACCTTGCCCTCTGGAGGCAGAGTAGTCAATTCTGGGCCTCCTGTGGCCCTGCTGTGGATTGCTCAGGCAGCAGGATAGTGGACCTCTTTGGGAGCCTGTGTGGCTCCCTCCTGGCAGGCTGCAAGTCATAGGAAAGAAGCCCTATGTTGTTTCCACAAGGTTCACTGTCACCTTCCCCAGGCATGTGAGATGCTTTAGTCTCTCTACCTCCTGATCATCTTAATGTTTTTTGTTTGTGTGTTTTGAGACAGGGTCCACATAGCCCTAGAATTAATTATGTAGACAAGGCTTGCCTTGAACCCATAGAGAATCCCCTGCTTTTGCCTCTTTATTGCACATCTTAGGCTAGCTGCAAAAGTGTGTGTTCCTCTCACCCCAGTGCTGGAATGACAGATGTGCCCACTGTGATAATTGCCCATGCAATTTTTCCACTAGATTTATCTTTATTACATTTTGGGTTTTTTTTGTTGTTGTTGGTTTGTTTTGTTCGTTTTTTGTTTTTTGGGTTTTTTGTTGTTGTTGTTGTTTTTTAAGATTTATTTATTTATTATATGTTAGTACACTGTAGCTGTCTTCTGACACACCAGAAGAGGGAGTCAGATCCCATTACAGATGGTTGTGAACCACCATGTGGTTGCTGAGATTTGAACTCAGGACCTTCGGAAGAGTAGTCAGTGCTCTTACCCTCTGAGCCATCTCTTCAGCCCCCCGTTTTTTGTTTTTCTAAGACGGTTTCTCTGTGTAGCTGTCCTGAAACTTGATTTGTAGACCAGGCTGACCTTGAACTCAGATCCTCCTGCTCTGCCTCCTGAGTGCTGGGATTAAAGGCATGTGCCACCTTGCCCAGCTAGATTTATCTTTATTCATGTGTGTGTGTGTGTGTGTGTGTGTGTGTGTGTGTGTGTGCCCCTTCATGTGCAAGCCTCAGCAAGAGTCCTCAGCCAGAGGACAACACTGTGGAGCCCCTCCTCCCATGTTCATGAGGATGGCAGGAGCAAACTCAGGTTGTAAGGCTTGGAGACAAGCACCTTTACCACTGTATGTTGTCTTGGGCTATTGGTTCATGCCTGATAGAATATCTTCAGGAGGCCAGATGAGAGGAAGGTCTATGCGGCCACACTAGCTGAGTGAGGTGGTGTGACCGTTGCCCATTGCTGGAAAGCCTTGCAAGCCTTTATGTACCTTTAAGATACAAGTTGAGGAGGCCTGGGGAGAGTCTTAGTGGCCGTTAACCATGCAGAGGGGAGAGAAGGTCTTCACAGCTCTCCAGCCTTACAGTTGTCACAGGGTCCTGTCTTCTCATTGGCCACAGACTTTGGCAGTGTTGGTCAGGCTCACTCCATGTCCTGCTTGAATGCAGATTCACCTCTGCTGGTCCCCTTAACTAGAGATTAGCAGTGGTCTCTGTCAGAGCGCTGGCCTTTTCTGGCACTGTGAAAGAGAAAAGTGGCCTGGGAAACTGAGATTTCTTCCTGGCTATAACAACCCTAAGGCCAGGAAGCCAGGAGCTGGCCTCGGTGGGTGTGAAATAGTCGGGCAGCCTCGGCTCCCAGGCCTTCTTGTCTCCTTTGTGTTTCTCCTTTGTGTCTAATGTCTTGTTCCTTCTCTGTACCTCTGTGCCTAGGTTGATCATGTGTTGTGGGTAGTGAGGGGGAGGGAAAGGAGGATTTCTGAGATCCCATTTGTGGGCTGTTGGCAGAAGCTCCAGCTTCTAACAGGGGTGTGTGTGTGCACACATGTGCACATGTGTGTCATGACAGCCCTACCCTACAAACACCAGATCAGGCCCTCAGTGCAGAGGAAGCTAATTTGTTAGCTGAGGGAGTCCTTCCTGCCCTTCCAAGTGTAGTGCCAACCTTCAAGGCCAGGAAGCTGAGAATCCCTGCCCCCCTGCCCCCCCCCCCCCCAAGCTGGCTGAACTGGTTTCATCCTCCCAGCACATACACACTTTCACAAGTTTGTGTATTTGTTCTTTATGGTTTTGCTTTCTCTGCGTTCTTTTTTTATTTTTTATAGATTTATTTACTTTATATATGTGAGTATGCTGTTGCTGTCTTCAGACACACCAGAAGAGGCATCAGATCCCATTACAGATGATTGTGAGAACTGAACTCAGGACCTCTGGAAGAGCAGTCAGTGCTCTTAACTATTGAGCCATTTCTCCAGCCCATGTGTATTTGTTTTTTGAGTCAGGGTCTGTCATTGTAGCCCTGGCTGACCTGGAACTTGCTACACGGACCAGGCTGGCCTGAAACTCATAGAGATCCACTTGCCTCTGCCTCTCAGGTGCTGGCATTAAAGATATGTGCCACCATACCTGGCTTCCACAAATTTATTATTGTGGCTTTGCAGGATCCAGGGGATACACATGTCATAGCATGCATATGGAGGTCAAAGGTCAACTCTGTGAGTTGGTTCTCTCCTTCAATCTTTTCTTGGGTTCCAGGAGCTGAGCACAGGTCACCAGGCCTGCACAGCAAGTCACTATTTGCTGAGCCAACTCTGTGACCTCTGATTTTTTTTTAAAGGTAGTTTGGTTTTTTTTTTTCTAGGTAGCCTAGGCTACCTCAGAATATGAAGTCCTCCTGCCACAGTGCTGGGTCACAGCTATGCCACCAACCTGTGGCTCCTTCCTTCTTTTTTTTTTTTTTTTTTTTGGTTTTTTGAGACAGGGTTTCTCTGTGTAGCCCTGGCTGTCCTGGAACTCACTTTGTAGACCAGGCTGGCCTCGAACTCAGAAATCCGCCTGCCTCTGCCTCCCGAGTGCTGGGATTAAAGGCATGCGCCACCACGCCCGGCCTCCTTCTTGTTTTTTGTTTGTTTGTTTGTTTTAAGATTTATTTATTATATGTAAGTACTACACTGTAGCTGTCTTTTAGACACACCCTCTTCTGACACCAGAAGAGGGCGTCAGATTTCATTAAGGATGGTTGTGAGCCACCATGAGGTTGCTGGAATTTGAACTCAGGACTTTCAGAAGAGCAGTCAGTACTCTTAACCGCTGAGCCATTTCTCCAGCCCCCCTTCTTGTTCTTAAACAGTGGTTTTTCAAGGAAATTATGCTTCCTGCTAGGACCTCATGGTCTTCCCACATCCGGTGTGACTTCATGTCCTAACTAGGCTCTAAGATGATGATGACGGGGCTAGTGAGATGGCTCAGCAGATAAGCATAAGACTGACTGCTCTTACAAAGGTCCTGAGTTCAAATCCCAGCAACCACATGGTGGCTCACAACCACCTGCAATGCCCTCTTCTGGTGCGTCTGAAAACAGCTACAGTGTACTTATGCATAATAATAAAAAATCTTTGGTCCAACCGGAGCAAGCAGGGTCAACTGGATTGAGCAGAGGTCCTAGATTCAATTCCCAACAACCACATGAAGGCTTACAACGCTATGTACAGTTACAGTGTACTCATATACATAAATAAATAAATCTGTAAAAAAAAAAAAGGTGATGAGGACACTCATATTCACAGTTAGTCTTGAGATTAGAAGGTGGACAGGACCTTTGGGAGAGGTCCCCAGGTGTCTCTTCTCCTCAGCTTCTGAAGGCTTGTCCCCAGGATCCTGATAGTCTTCCTGGCTATAACATCCCCAAGGCCAGGAAGCCAGCAGCTGCCCGCCCTCTGTGCCTGGGGAACAGTTGGGGCAGCCAATTGTTCCTCTCTGATTTGTCCTGCTTTGCTTTGCTGCTTTGCTTTGCTTTCTTTTCCTTTTTTTGTTTGTTTGTTTGTTTGTTTTTTTGTTTTTTGAGACAGGGTTTCTCTGTGTAGCCCTGGCTGTCCTGGAACTTACTTTGTAGACCAGGCTGGCCTCGAACTCAGAAATCCACCTGCCTCTGCCTCCCGAGTGCTAAGATTAAAGGCATGTGCCACCACACCCGGCTTGCTTTCTTTCTTTCTTTCTTTCTTTCTTTCTTTCTTTCTTTCTGTTTTTTTTTTTTTTTTTTTTTTTTTTGAGTCAGGGTTTCTCTGTTGTGTAGCCCTGGCTGTCCTGGAACTCACTCTGTAGACCAGGCTGGCCTTGAACTCAGAAATCCACCTGCCTCTGCCTCCCGAGTGCTGGGATTAAAGGTGTGCGCCACCATGCCCGGCATCTTTTTTTTTTTTTTAAGATTTATTTTATATATGTGAGTACACTGTCACTGTCTTCAGATACACCAAAAGATGGCATCAGATCCCATTACAGATGGTTGTGAGCCACCATGTGGTTGCTGGGATTGAACTCAGGACCTCTGGAAGAGCAGCCAGTGCTCTTAACTGCTGAGCCTCTCTCCAGCCCTTGTCCTGCTTTCTAAACGGTCCTTTTTCCAGTCTCTGCTGTCACAGCTGTATGGGGAAGATCCTGTGTAGTGTCCTGTACTGCCCTTGGCTCAGTAGATGGAGAGAACACTGTTGTGGTTGTCCTAAATCAAGGTTGGGATGGCTGTTAAGCTGAGCGTATTGGCTCTGCCTCCTCTGTGGAGCCCCTTCTCCCCTAGCTCTGGTCTCAGGGTTACACTAAGCCTGGAGAGAGTCCCATGGTTCTGGTGTTGTCATGCCAGCTGCAGGTGCTTGGGAGGGGTGTCCAGCTATGTCACTTGGTCCATGTGACCAACGTCGGACTTTCGAAAGGTAGTTACTAGGGATAACCTCATCCCTGGATGCTCCACAGATGCTATAGGACAGTGAGTAGCATGTACTGCTTACAGAGGGATTTAGAGGACACCTGGGTACTAGTGAGCTAGGTGTGACTTTTCCTGTTGAAAACCAGATGCATCCTGTCCTGGACAGAGGATCCTAGTCCCTGACCACAATGTGGATGGCAGGAGCTTACCTTCTGGCAGGAGTTTGCCTCTCTCTGGGTGCTGACTGCAGTCCTTCTTCTCTTCCTACTCCAGCTGTGTGAGGCTACCACCACAGGGTAGGTTTAGTAGTCTATAGGGTGACTGTCCTCCAATGGAGCCCCACAGACTGGACAGCTAGGGTAAATGTATATCTGGGAGAGCTGAACTCTAGAAAGCTCCTGGTGGGTCTGCCCAAAGTTCCTCCTTTCCTGTGTTTCCTTGTGTCCTTCAGGTAGCCACCACCACTTAGGTGGAGACCTCCCTGGGAGCTGTCTGAGAGCCGGGGCAGGCCACAGCTAGAAGAGTGCCTTCCTTTCCCGTGGCCCTATTTTTGGAGTTGGCATGATGTACCTGCCTCATGTTCCAGGAAAATGTGCTTGGCTCAGGGGACATCTGAGATGAGGAAGGGATAGTGGGGGCTTGTACCAGCCTATCCCAAGGCTCCAGCTTCCTTAGAGGAGGGCAGGGTCCCCTGGTCAAGGACCCTCAATCATCTCCCCTCCCCCAGAAATGGCAAGACTTCCCTGTTTGTGGCTGTCCACCAGAGGAAGCCGGCTCTGCTGAGCAGGCCAAAAGGGCTGTCCCCCTCCTGCTTTCTCCCTTTGTCATAGCACTTCCCCCCAGGAAAGGTGCCCTGTTTTCTCTCAGCTAGGAAGGTCAGAAGTCCATCCCCATAGAGAAGGAACCTGCTCTGGTTGGTAGGGTCCTGGCTACTTTTGCTGTAGCTCCACAGACTGGAGGCAGCTCCTGTCCTCCAGTCACATGATGGCTCAGATTCTGAGCTTTAGATGTTGTATTTGATGACTTGCTGCCTTGGGACCCCAGGTGCTCCCACCCTCTCTTCCCCTCCCATTCTCACCTCTTGTGTGAGTACATCGAAAGCCTGACTACCTTATTTTGTGACAGGAATGGCCAATAAGGGTGGCCATGTTCTCCTGGGCAATGCCTGAAGCTCTGCAGCTCAGTAGTGGCAGGTATGCCCATCCTCTGCCATGTGCCTAATTCTGGGGTCCTAAGGGCATTTGCAGGGGTCCAAAGGATCCCACTTGCAGGCCAGGTTTACTATCCAAGGTGTGCCCAAGCCCAGGGCAGCAGCAGCCTGGCGTGCACCAGTAGAAGCTGCTTACCCCTATAGTATCTGTGACTCAGGTCTTAGAGATAGGCTAGGCTGAGAGTTAGGGCCAGGCTCCAGCCTCTCAGTTCCCATGCTGGGATTTCTATGACCTTGGATGTCATAGAACCCCACAGATGGGCTCATTCACTAAGGGGCCTTTGTGAGGCTGCAGCAGGAATTATATGTGTGTAGCTCTCTGAGCCTTGGCCATGATCTGCCCTGCAGGGCTACCTTTCTGCTTGTGCTTGACAGGTGATCAGTGACAATCAGGCACCTTTGCTTTGAAGCCCAGGTCCATGACCTCCTTAGAAAGCAGATGGGCACCATGCAGACTCAAGGAGACAGAGGTGAAGGAGTGTGTAGCCTACCAGGCTACCCTGTCTAGGCCCAGAGGAGGTGTGGGCAGGGTTAGTAGCCCCACCTTCCAGAGGAGGTACTTCACGTCCTCTGTAAGAACTGCTGGCCCTTAGCCACTTTTGATAAAACAGGAGGTTCAAATGCTGTGTGTACTGGCAAGGGTGATGAGGATGTCATAGTGCCCATCAGGACTGCCCACAAGCCTGCCCCATTGTCCTCAGATGAACAACTGAATACAGGGGAAGCCCTATGATAGGAGGGTGGGGGATGTGGCTAATGGGCCAGGTCAGGACTGACGTGCACCTGGACCCTGTAGACATACCTAACATTTGATGGGAAGAAAATACCAGAAGGTAGAGATGTCACCACACTTGTGGCCTGGAAGAGCCAGTGGTACTACCCTCTTTTTCTGGTCTTGTTACTTTTAAATTAAAAAATAAATAAACTAGGCAGACAGGTAGTTTACGTCTTTAATCCTAGCACAGGCAGAGGCCTAGGCCCTCTGCAGTCTAGCTGCCTGATGTACACAGTGAGTTCCAGGCCAGGAAGGGCTGCATAGTGAACTGCTATCCCTGAAAAGATGTGTATGGGGCAGGGGGGTGTGCCTTGGCATCTCTGTGGAGCAAAGGCCTACACATACTTGGTTTCCCCTTCTCCTTTATGTGGGGTCTGGAGGTGTTGCAAGCCCCTTATACAGTGAGCTGTCTCTTGGACCTCTTTTGTTAGTTTTTTTGAGACAAAGTCTCACTTTGCAGTCCATGCTGAAATTTGTATGATCCTTCAGCAGCAGTCTCCCCGTGCTGGGATCCCATGTGTACCACCATACACATGAGCCAGTGGAATGGCTTCCTTTGGTCTAGAATATGGTTTTCCTTTGAGGGCAGAGGACCTTTGGTGTGGGCAGCAGGTTGCTGTTGCCACCATGGATCTCACTCTGGAGTCTGCTCCACTTCCCTCTGGGTGCACCTCCCCATTCCTCCTGGGCCAAATGCCAAGTAGAATCCCTCATGGCTCTAGTTTGTTTCCAGGTCACTCTGTCACTCACACACATGCTGGCTGCATATGCTGCTTCCCACTGGGTGTCTGCCCATCATTGCTCATGCTCCCAGGTCAGGTGACCCCCCCAATTGCCCCTCCACCTTGCTTCCTGTCAGCTTGCTTGGTAGGGGCTTAGATGCTATTCTGGAGAGATGATTCTGCCTGCCCATGATGAATATATGTGCATGCATGTATGCATGCATTTGTTATGTCCTGGGGCTGTTGCAAAGACTGCTTCCACATAAGATTTCTACCTCCCTAAGACAAAGCCCAGAGAAACTGAGTATCTTACTGAGGACACAGCTTAGAAATGACTGGCCAGTGTTGAACCAGAGTATTCCAAACTCAGCTGCATTCAAGAGCCCTTGTGTCATTTCTGCTTGGCAGGATTAAGTGAAACAGGGCCCATGTATTGTGTGTTCCTTGGATCTCCTGCTTAAGGATGCCCTTCTCTAATGGACAAAGGCAGTGTTTATCTCACGAACATCTGGGCAGGATCCTCTTGGTTGTCCTGTGCATTGAATTTCTAGCCCTGTCCTTGGCCACTGGGTACCCAGGTGAGGTGCTGCCTCATCAGAGCTGGTTGAAACCTGTCCTAGTCCTGGTGGGCTCTGCCTCCCCTACAGAGGTCCTCACAGCACTTAGTGGTGTCCAGTGTGAAGCACAGCTGCCCTAGCCCTAGGGTCTGCACAGCCAACCCACACCTCTGGGAAACAGCGTGTAATGGCTCTGCTTGGTCGTCCCAGTTAACTCTTAAAGTAGGAAAGGGGAACACATGGGCTTGTGTGGAGATCTCAGGGCTTTACTTATTTAAAACTACTCTGATCAAGGCCAGGCTTGCCTTAGACTCTAGCTGAGGACAACCTTGAGCTCCTAATCTTGCTGTCTCAGCCCCAAACTAAGTACTGGATGAAGGGTGTGCAGTCTCTCTGGTTTGTGTGGTGCTGGAAGCAAGGCCCACTCGTGTGCTTGATGCGCACTCTACCCACAAAGCTGCAGTTTCAGTCTCCCAACACTTTATAGCAGTTTTAATTTTACAGCAACATAGAGTATACTTCGTACTTTCTCACCTGCATAGCACCCGTAACCGGCAAAGCACCTGCCATCTTGACTCTCTTTTGAAGGAACACTAGCAAGCATGGTGGGGACCCTTTGCAGCAGGTAGCACTGGAGCTGGTGGCAGGTCATGCCGTGGCAGCACACAGGAAGCAAAGAGCCTTTAAGAGAGAAGCATGGCTGACCTGTACCCCTCAGTGACCCACTTCCTCCATCTGGCTCTACTTCCTAAGTACTCCCAAGAACAAAACCAAACCAGCACCCCTGGCTTGAGGAAGAGTATGCTTACATGGGAGCCTGTGGGAACAGTTCACACTCAGACAGTGTGATCCAGGCTTGGGCTCATACTTCCAACCCTCACAGTTGCAATGGTTTCAACATTGTTTAAAAGTCCAGAGTCTCTGCTGAGTCCCTGTGAAATCAAATACCATTTTCAGGCATGGTAGCCATGCTGTTGTTATGGAGGGTCAAGAGTTCAAGGTCAACCCAGCTATGTAGTGAGTCTGGCCTACAAAACACTTTGTCTCAAAAAACAAGAACAAAACCAAAATCCTCAAGTCACATATTCCCAGCATACAGTGGTACAGAACAAAATTCCTTCCAAAAGGAGGATCCGGGGGCTGGAGAGATGGCTCCACTGTTAAGAGCACTGACTGCTCTTCCAGAGGATTTGTAATGGGTTCTGATGCCCTCTTCTGGTGTGTCTGAAGACAGTGACAGTGTACTCACATATATAAAATAAATCTTAAAAAAAAAAAAAAAAAAAAAAGCTCTCTCCATCAGCCGAGCAAGATGCCCAAGGGGAAGAAGGTGGCCCCGACCCCGCCATCGTCAAGAAACAGGAGGCATAAAAGGTGGTCAATCCTTTGAGAAAAGGCCCAAGAACTTCGGCATTGGGCAGGATATCCAGCCCAAAAGAAATCTAACATGCTTCGTCAAATGGCCCCGCTACATCAGGTCTCAGTGGCAAAGAGCCATCCTCTATAAGTGGCTCAAAGCACCTCCTGTCATTAACCAGTTCACTCAGGCCCTGGACAGGCAAACAGCTACTCAGCTTAAGCTTGCCCACAAGTACAGGCCAGAGAAGAAGCAAAGGCTACTGGCCCACACTGAGAAGAAAGCTGCTGGCAAAGGGGACATCTCAACTAAGAGACCTCCAATCAGGAGTCAATACAGTCACCACCTTGGTGGAGAATAGGAAGGCTCAGCTGATGGTGATTGTCCATGACCCCATTGAGCTGGTGGTTTTCCTGTCTGCCCTTCGTTGAAAGATGGGGGTGCCCTGCCCTACTGCATCATCAAGGGAAAGGCCAGTCTGGGGTGCCTGGTCCACAGGAAGACATGCACCACTGTGGCCTTCACACAGGTTAACTCAGAAGACAAGGGTGCTCTGGCTATGCTGGTGGGAGCTATTAGGACCAATTATAATGACAGATATGATGAGATCCGTTGTCGCCACTGGGGAGGCAGCGTCCTGGGTCCTAAGGCTGTGGCTCGAATTGCCAAGCTGGAAAAGGCAAAGGCTAAAGAACTTGCCACTAAATTGGGTTAAATGTAAGTTTTCTGTACATAAATATAATTACAACATTAAAAAAAAAAAAGAGCCAGTATGTTCATGAGAGACGACCAAGCAAGGCCACAACCCAGTGAGGCACAGGAAACTGGAATCATGTCTCTGGGTGGGCATCTTGGGCTCACAGCAGCAACATATAAAGTCTTGGGTAGCTCCTTGGCCTGTGGCAAGTGGAACCTCTCTTGTGCCTGCTCTGCTTTGTGCCCACAACTTTCCTTGCTGGGTATCTGTCTTAGAGTTCATTCTGTTGCTGTGGTAAAACACTGACCAAGAGCTACTAGGGGAGAAAAGAGTTTATTTTAGCTTATAGTTGTAGTCTGTTATCAAGGAAATTCAGGGCAGGACATTAAGGCAGGAGCCTAAGCAGAGGCCATGGAGGAATGCTGCCTTTTTTTTTGGTTTTTCGAGACAGGGTTTCTCTGTGTAGCCCTGGCTGTCCTGGAACTCACTCTGTAGACCAGGCTGGCCTCGAACTCAGAAATCCGCCTGCCTCTGCCTCCCAAGTGCTGGGATTAAAGGCGTGTGCCACCACTGCCCGGCAGGAATACTGCTTATTTACTGGCTTGCTCTGCCTGCTCTCCTGCACACCTGCTGGCACTGCCCACAGGAATTATTAATCAAGAAAATGCCCTCCCCGAGATTTGCCGGCCGGCCGTTCTGATGGAGGTGACGCCTCAGATGATACTCCCCCTTTCCAGATTACTCTGGCTTATGTCAGGTTGACAAAACCCTGAATCAGCACAGCATCCCATGTTCCTGGCCATCCTGGCATCCCCTTGTCTTCATTACAACTGATGCTTCACCTTCCTCTCTTTGTGCCTTCAGGACCTCCATATAACATGCAGCTTGGGTCCACGTTACCTGACTCTCACTCTTTAATTCTGGAATCTTGGTCTGCATCTTTATGACCCTGCCACTGCTGCATCCTGCATGCCTGTGAAGTTAGCACATAGAGCCAGTGTGGGTTCTGCTGCCATCTCAAAGTGTTGTCACAGCCCTGAGCTGTGGCTGCAGCAGCTATGTTTGCTCAGCTGAACCTGAAGGACGTATACTCAGGTGGTCATGTTACAGTAGAGCACCTTTGCATTTGGCTGTCCCTTCAGATTCTTAAAGGAATGTTTTCCAAAGGGGTTCTCCGTCTCTCACCTTGAGTCTGAGGAGTGGAGCCTGCCTGCAAGACATTTTCCTGTTATGTTGGAACCGGGTCCATGTCAGATTCCCATTGAGCTCTGAGCAATTGCAGCCCCTCTGTGCTTTGCATAGCCACCTTGTCCACTTTCAGTTTGCTCTTTACCTCCCCACAGTGTACATTGTCCACATCTTCCTGCTCTATTCTCTGCTTGTAGTCTGACTAAGAGCAGTGGGTAGGGACCATTCCAAAGCCTGATGCTTTGCTCTCTTGAAATTTCCTCTGCTAGTTTATTTTGTTTAGCTTATTTTCTAAGATTGGGTCTCATTGTACAGTTCTGGTTGGCATGGAGCTCGCTATGTAGATCAGGTTAGCTTCAAACACAGAAAAATCCACTTACCTCTGCCTTGAGTGCTGGGATAAAGGCTGCTCTGTCGTGCCTGGCTTATTCTGTTAGTTTTAGGTACACTCTCCCTGAAGGCTGGGCACAGCCAGATTCATTGCTGGAGCCCACCATGAACATGCTGTGCAGAGCCTTGTGGAAGAGCAGAACCTTCTCACTTGCTGCTGCCAGTCTGACCCATGTGCTCAGGCTTCTCATAGCATCCCCACCCTGCCTCAGTCCCTGCCCACCTTACTCTTCTGCCACTATGGCAGGACACAGGACTTTTGTCCCTTGAATCTTATGGCTAAAGCAGTTTGATGTGTGGTAGCAGGAACTGTGGCTGGTCATACTCCGACAACAGATAAAAACAGCTCAGTCTGCCAGTGGGGCCAGGAACAGGAAAGCCTGCCCACATTTTTCCCTTCCCCAGCTAGGCCCCACCCTTTGGTGATGCCACCTTTAACACAGCACCACCTGCAGGGACAGAGTGTTCAAACGCTGAACTTGTGGGAACTATTCATGTCCAAACAAACAAACTCATATGTGCATTGTTTGTGTGAGGTCTGGTGAGTTCTGAGCCTTTGGTACAGCACTGTGCACAGTTCCTCCACTCTCCCACACCTACCCTCTGTTCCTTCTCAGTCCCCATGCCCTGAGGCAGCTGATTGCTTTTGAAACAGGCTCACCTAGCCCAGTCCTGAAGTCTGTTTTGTGGAAGATGCCTTGAACTCCCATCTCTACCTCCTCTGGAGTGCTGGGATGACAGTTTTTCGTTTCTACCTGTGGCATGTCCCTTTTGTTATTTAATGTTTATTTAATTTGATGTATGTGTGCCTGAGTCTATGTCCACACCATGTGCCTGGTGCCTTCAGAGCTCAGAAGGGACATTGGATCTCCCAGAACTGGGGCCATAGATGGTTATGTACTGGGAATGGAACCCGGGCCTTCTGCAAGAGCAGTAAGTGTTCCTAACTGTTGGATCTCTCCAGCCTCTTGTTTTGTTTTGTTTTTTTAAAGTTTTATTTGTTATGTATAAAGTGTTCTGCCTGAAGGCCAGAAGAGGGCACCAGATATCATCATAAATGGTTGTGAGCCACCATTGCTGGGAATTGAACTCAGGACCTCGGAAGAGCAGCCGGTGTTCTTAACCTCTGAACCATATCTCCAGCCTTTGTTTTGTTATTTTTGAGACAGGATCCTTCTTTGTAGCCTAGAGTGGCCTTTCCCCTTCAAGGTACTGAGGATGCTGGGTCTGTACCATAATTAGGGTCCATCTATCCCATTATATGATAAAACAGTTCATTCATGTGCTCCATCACCTCACCCCCGGAAACACATGTACCCACATGATTTGAAAAACCATGGACATCTTTGTTTTTCCACTTTTAACACGTGCCTTTAATCCCAGCAATCATCAGGTTTGGAGCTCACCTGGTCTTGAGTTCCAGGTCAGTCAGCATTGCACAGTGAACCTCTGTCTCAGAACAGAGCAGAGAAGTGCCCCTTCTGGAGTGGTTGGCTCTGTCCCTCAGAGGCAGGCGATCCTGTTCTCCAGGCACACACTCCTGTCTGTACTTTTTTGGCCACAGGAGTGCTGGGATTCCAGATGTATATTGCTGTGTCTGTGTTTTCATCCATGTTCCTGGGAGGCAGGCCTGTGTAATGAGTGCTTTACTCACTGAGCTACCTTCCTGGTCTGGCCAGTGCTTTTACTCCATTCTGCTTGAGGCAGTGTTGGAGATAGCATATAGCCAGGCTGGCCTCTGATGTACAGAGGCTTTGCCTTAAGTTTCCCATACCCTGCCTCTGCCTCCTGAGTGTGAGGAGTAGGTGTGTGCCATTGCCTTCTTTCTGTGACCTCCACTCCCCTGAGGCTGTGTAGAGGAGTGAACTTTTGGGACCTCAAGGTAGCATCTACAATTTGTCTTAAGGAGACTTCACCTGTGGCAGTGGTGATGCCACATTTGCACAGTGGTGCTGAGAGTTCCATTGTGTCCTAGCTGGCACTTGGCAGTGTCAATAGCTTTGGCCATTGTCTCACAGTTTTGCCATTACTTCTCACCATCATGGGCATAGACTTGGTGTCATAGACTACAGTGAGAGTCCAACTCCTGCCTGCTGGCTCCTGAGCTGCCCTCATGGCCAAGGGCAAGGAGTGTTCGCAAAGCTGCTTCCTGCCCTTGAACTTAAGCCAGGAAGAAGGCTGTTGCCACAGGAAGGAGGGAGTGTGTCTGGCTGCTGTAGGCCTGGTCTTTGTAGATCCTACTGCTCTGGGCCCTCTGGAGGGCGCTTCTGCCCTGCTGAGCTGTCTGAGCCTCAGCTCTCTTGAGTGTGATGCACATGGAACATTGACGAGGACTGTCTCTCTCCACAAGACACACTGGTGAGTCCTGTGACATCTAAGTATCTGCCTGTGGGACAGGTTCCAGGTTCTTTGGGACCATTCTGAAACTCGTGTTCCCATAAGGCCTTTTCCTCCCTGGCTGGCGCTGTGTGTGTTGAAATCCTCCTCATAGCCAGAATGGCCGAGAAGCATCTAGTTATAGGCAGTTGATAAACTGGTATTGAATTCTGGAGCTTGTGGCCACACCCCTCTGTAGAGACCCCCCCCCCCCAAGTGTCTGACTGATGCACCAGAGACCAGCCTTTGTCCAGGATTAGGAAAGCAAGTAGGTGTGTCTGTGCACAGATTATCTCTCTATGTGTGTGCATGTGCACCCACGTGTGGAGTGTGGGTGGGTAGGAGGGCCATGTGTGTTCTGATGCAGCTTTGTGCCTGGAGTTTTTAAAACACTCTAGAGACAGGAAGAGCTATTCTTGGAGAACTAGCCAGCAAGTCACAGGACCCAACTGTGCCTGGTGGCTAGGGGTCAGAGGACTCCAGAGCTGTGTGCCTCCTTTCAACCCATACCAGGCTGTCAGCTCAGGAGTTAGCACTGTTAGATGGGCTTTTCTAACACTTGTGCCCACTGTGCCTGCTGACCATGAGATACCACCTTGTTAGGACAAGGCTGTCAGCATACCAGGAGTCAGCCAGGTAGACAGCTGCAAGAGCAATATTCAGTGGGAACACTGGCTTCATAGCTCTGTGTAAGCCTCACAGAGAACTCAAGACCAACCTGTTACTTTCTGAGCTTTTGGGCTGTGATGATAGATGCCCTAGTGAGATTTCCTTCTGAAGACTCCTGCAAAGCTGTTGGAGAGGCTAGAGCTTGTTGGAGGGACCTTGAGATCTGAGATTGTGGAGACATAAACCACAGGGAGTCTTGGGCTTGCAGGCTGACAGACATGCATTCCCTCGCTCTTCTCAGGATTCTCCTGACCTGATGCAACTGTTGTGAAACTTCCCAAAAGTGACTGTTTTCTGCAAGGTCAGTTCTACTGCAGAATCCCAGAGCAGAGCCCAGCTGCCTCCCTTCATACTTTTCACCCTGAAGATAAGCCCATTTTTGTCTGAAGACAGATGATAAGTGGATCCAAAGAAAAACTTGAGGAGTCCAGCCTGCAGTCCTTCCTGCCATCCCCTTAGCTTTACAAGTGCTGGTGACACAGGGACATATGCCACAGCTCCAGTACGCGGGTATACCAGAGAACTTACCTCTATTTTTGTTAAAGTTGGGACTGCTTGTCCTAGCTGGCTTTGGGTGAGAATACAGCCTGCCTTGTGAGGACTGGAGATTACAGTGTGCCCTGAGTGTCTGTGCTCACTCTCTGATCAGATCCTGACAGTATGACAGTGTGTATCTCTACACTCAGGCTTTTTCATGAGCCCTAAGTTCCATGACTGGGCTTCTGTGCTGCAGGGCAGGGCCCAGGCTGCTCTTGACCTCCTGACCCTGCTGTCACAGCCAACTGAGTGGCTGGGGCAGGAGGGGGATTCATAAATGTGGACATTGTAATTGGTTCTCTGTGCTGGGCGTTGGTCATCTTCCTGAAGCAACACCAGTTGGCAGATGCTTGTCATCAGCTTCTGCACAGCCTGACTGGAGATCAGGGTGTGTCACCCTGACAAAGGACACGTGGGGACATGCAACCTTGGGCAGTCCCTCTGATACACTCTCTACCGATGTTACTGCTTATGCAGGTTCTGCTGAGCACAGAATGAAGACAGTGGACAAAAGTTCCTTGCAAGGGAAAGTGGCAGCAGCAAATGGAGTTGAGCCTGTCAGATAGCACAGACCCACAAGTGAGCTCAGCAGACGTGGCACCTCCACCCCCACAGAGGTGACTAGAGCAGCCAGAGTGCCTGGGGCTGTAGGAGAGAAATGTCCCCCGCTGTGAGACAGGGTGGGAAAGCACTTACACACATCCTCTTCAGGAGGGCACTGAGAGCAGTGCTGCACCTCCTGGGGCCAGGGTTCTGAAGAAGGGGCAGGTAGCCCGTGTGAATGGTCATGACTTTCTTTGACTTCACAACTCAGGGTCAGGGAGTATGGTGCCTGAGGACCCCAAAGACCTGTCCATTGGAGTGGATACCAGTGCCTGTCTTTGTCTGTAGTTGGTCTCTTTGCACTTGCATTTGAGGAGGAGCAGGTTTGAAGCAAAGTGGAACCTTGGGTTGGCCCAGGAGCCCCGGCAATCTGGAGGTCTGTCTGGGATGTGCTCAGGGAGGTGCCCTAGGGAGGTCAAGGGTTGTGGCTGAGTGTGCAGGCCTGCTGGTTTAGCGGAGTTCTGAAGTTGCATGCAGATCATGAGTGGGCTGAGTTGCAACATTCTGGTAAGATCAAATGGTGTGCTGGCCCAGCTGGGGTTGCTTGGGGACAATAGAACTTGTTGTCCTAAGAGGCTGGTTCCTCACTCCCTTGTCCAAGCTCCTATCTTCTTTGTGCTTGTCCTGTGGCTGAGAATGGGGGTGGGCCTTTGAAGTTAAGGGGAGGTAGCCTAGCAACTGCCCTGATACCCAGTGGGAGTGGCACAGGAGTGGTGAGGGCCCTTGGGTGAGAAGGCCAATGTCTTTGGAGACAGACCTGGGTAACATTTTGGCTATGACTTCAGTAGGGTGGGTAGGTAGGACATGTGGCTGTTGAGAAAGCTGCTCTCAGGGTGGGCACAGCCACTGCAAGGAGCTGTGTGAATGGTTATTTGGGAGGTATTATAAAACTGGTTTTTCAGCAGTGTGTGATGGTACACACAAGTGGATCTTTGTGAGTTCAAGGCCAGCCTCATCTACATAGTGAATTCCAGGACAGCCAGAACTTTGTAATGAGACCCTATCTCAAAAACAGACAAATCAACAACAACAAAATACTAATAAAACAATAGCCTTTCCAAAACTAGGTTTTGTTTGTTGTTTGTGTTATAAAAAACAGCTGGGAATGGTGTTATCCTGTCACCTCAGGGAGGTGGAGGCAGCTACATCAGGAGTTTGAGACCAGACTGAGCAACACAACACCCTTTTTTTTTTTTTTTTTTGGTTTTTTCGAGACAGGGTTTCTCTGTGTAGCCCTGGCTGTCCTGGCACTCACTTTGTAGACCAGGCTGGCCTCGAACTCAGAAATCCGCCTGCCTCTGCCTCCTGAGTGCTGAGACTAAAGGCGTGCGCCACCACGCCCGGCTAACACCCTTTTTTAAAACTGAAACAAGAAAGTCAGGACATTCATAACAGGGGCCACCCATGTGTGATTAAATATGTTCAGAGTCAAAGGATATGCCCCTAGCTGACCTGGGCAACAGGTGCAGCGCAAAAAACTTGGTTATTGTCCTTAGCGTCCAAAACCAAATGTCCTTTCCCGACAGTCAAGATGTTTTTGTGTAATGTATGAGAACGTGACTGGAGGGGGTAGGGCACACTGTCATCCTGGCAGGTAGGAGCTTATACAGAAGGACCAAAGGTTCGAGCCAGTCGAGGTTAGATAGGAAAACTCATGACTTTAAAAAACAAAAACAAGCCAGGTGTGGTGGCACACTCGGGAGTCAGAGGCAGGCAGATTTCTGAGTTCGAGGCCAGGCTGGTCTACAGAGTGAGTTCCAGGACAGCCAGGGATACACAGAGAAACCCTGTCTCAGAAAAAAAAAAAAAAAAAAAAGGGAAGAAGAAGCTGTAGGGTGTCTTGGTGCACTTGTCTTCTTGGTGTTCTAGACACAGGCGTGAGGATCGCTAAGCTGAAGGCTGGGCTAGGTGCAGGCTAGGAGTTCTGGGTCAGCAAGACCTTCCAGAGGTAACAGAAGATGGCAGTGACCAGCTGTGGAGCTCTGCACTCTGTCCAGTATCACATAACCAGGCATGGGGCAGGAGGGACAGTAGTCCAGGCTCATTCCCAGCTATGTAGGAACTTCGAGGCCAGCCAGGAATATGTGAAACCAGCTCACATGAAAAAGAAAATCTAGTGTTCCTGTAAGAAGAGAGTTCCATGTGACCACCTGAGGCAAAGATTAAAGTAACAGTCAACAAGTGAAGAATGCTGTGTGCTACAGTCCAGTGACACTGATACAGGACAGGACAGTTCTCGGTGTTTGGAGCTTCCAGGTATAACAGCCACAGGTCCCACATGTGGTGTCTGACCCATGGATACAACTTCAGAAAGACACATTCGCAGGAACAGAAAATAAATTTGAGGGAGCTTGACAGCAGAGCTGGGCTCTGGGTGTGCAGTATATGGCCACAGTGCCCTGCCCCCTCTGTCAGGGCTGCAGGAAGGTTATGTCTTCAATTCCAGCTTTCAAGAGTCTTCTTTGAGGTCTCACTTTGGGAGCTTTCTGGGTCTCTCCTTTAGACACGCCTACTGTGGTTACACCAGTGCATCAGGCTCAGCAGTCTGCCATCCATCTGCCCCATCTGACCTGCTCAGGTGGTCAGGAGGACCTCTGTGAGACCCACAGCTCTGGGCCTGGTTTCCAAGCCCCAGTTGCTCATAGAGGCGCCTTTCCCAGCAGGGTCCATGGCCTTGGCGACCACACTCATCCTTCCAGGAAGCTGGGGGAGGATTCCTGAAGGGCATTTCCCAACAGGCTGAGCTTTACTGGAAAGGAGTGGCAACCAGGAGGTCACTGGCCAGGGCTCAGCCCCTACAGTCCCCTTTCCTCCTTGCAAGACTCTGAGAAGGCAACCTATGGCCTGGCACCCCAAGGAAGACTGGAAGAAGGTATCTACGCCCTCCCTTCCCAGGTCTCCTGTCCTGGGTCAGGGGCAGACAGTGGATGGAGGAGAGACACTGCTTAGCAAGGTTGACTACTGGCTCCAGGAAATGGCACAGTGTACTCTGCCATCCTCACCCAGCCTTGTCTGGCTCTAGATATGATCCATCCATTACATTTGGACTCCCAGCCCCTTTTCTTTACAGCCTTGGGACCAGCATCTCAGATTCAGCCCTGTTCTTCTAGACTTGGGACTGTTCCACAACATACTGCCCAGCTGAGCCACATTTCCATGGCCACCAAATTGAATTGTGATCCATATGCATTTCAAGCACATGGAAACCCTTTTTTTTTTTTTTTTTTTTTGAAGTTGTGGCTCCAGCTGGGCAGTATGTTGTGGAACGGTCCCTGTCTGTCATCCAATATAGTGTCCAAGGTGGTCAAGACAGTAGCTTCCCTCTGGACTGCCTGGGTGCTGGTGTGAGTGCTTCCCTATCAACTTTAGCCACACTTCTGTAAACTGCCGACTGCCTTAGGGCTTGCACAGGCTTCCTGTTGTCTCACCACCCTGCTCTCCTGAGATGGCCCCATGTCCTGATGCTTGCCTTGCCTGACTACTGGGGGGGCTTGCCTAGTCACACTGCATTGCCCTGTCCCAGGAATGGGTCAGTGCTGATAGTATACAGGCTCAGTGACCAGGATATTCATGTCACTACCCCACAGTTTGAAGCCAACTGGCTCTCAGCCAAGTGTGGGCTGTGCTACTGTTGTCAGCCAGGTGCAGTGCCTGGCAGAGCTGTCTGCTATAAAAGTAACTTTTATTTGCTAGATTGTAACTGTGGTCTAAGAGGCAGTAAGCCTCCCTCTGCTAACCTAGGCCTAGTCCTGGAAGCTTCTAGCCTTCATACAACCTTATCTAGGCCTAGAAAGTTTTCAGCCTCTGAGGCTCACTGCTGAGTAAGCTCACCCTTTCTAGTTCTTTCTGAGCTCTGACTGGCTGGTTTAACTCAGCTGTTCTGGCTAAACTCCTCTCCTAGCTGACTGATTCAAACTCTGTTCTGTCAGCTTCTGACAGAACTCTGTTTGGCCTCAAACTAACTCTAGCAATTTGTTCTAATCTTCTAGTTCCTTGATCTCTGGCTCATTCAATCTTCTCCTGTATCTAGCTTGATTTCTCTTCAACTTGTCTCTGTAAAACTCCTGGTAAAACGGCTCCTGAACTGCCACAAACTCAGCTCCACTACACTGCCCTTTAACTCACCAACTCAACAGAATTACCTGAACAGAATTGAGTAGAACTCAGAAATCTGCATGCCTGTCTTCTTGGATGAAAGGTGTGTGTATTCCAGCCAGATTACACAGATCAAGAAGGTCTTTGGATGTGATCTCTTGCTAGAGCAGCCATGTTCTGAATTAAAATTCTTCTGCAATCACAATCACAGCTGTGTCCTTGGTTTCAGCAAGCTTCAGGAGTGGCACCTGTCCCCAAAAGTATGGCTGTCACTGCTGCCTGCCCACAGCATAGTCAGACTTGTTAATCTGATGGGATCAGGGAAGATGTCACCTCCAACCCAGCCTAGACATGGTGCTGTGACCACCTTAGCCATAATTTGCCCTCCAGCACTCACCAGGACCTTCAGGCTATCAGTGACCTCCCACAGGCGCCTAGGAGCCAGTCTAAACATAGCTGAGATCATAGGAAGTGTCACACCTGCTGTCACCTGGCCCACAGGGCTTTGTGTCTTGCTGTGGAAGTGGTACCACAAACTGGGACTTTGACAACAGCAGCCAGATGGAGAAAGAACCGTAGACTACAGCAGGGCAGACATCCTGCCAGGATGCCCAGCTGTCTTACACTTCCATATCACTGCTAACTCAAGTAGGGTAGAAACCTGGAGGCCAGGAGCTGATGCGGAGGCCATGCCATGGAGGGGTGCTGCTTAGCGGCTTGTTCAGCCTGGGTGATCTCAGGACCCACAGTGGGCTGGGCCCTCCCCAGTCAATCACTGATTAAGAAAATGCCCCACCAGCTTGCCTACATCCCAGTCTTACAGAGGCATTCCCTCTCAGATAACTCTAGCTTGTGTCAAAAGTTTGACATAAAACTAGCCAGCACAGACCTGTAGAGATGGCTCAGGTTAAGAGCACTGATTGCTCTTCCAGAGGTCCTAAGTTCCATTCCCAGCAACCACATGGTCGCTCATAATCATCTACACTGATATCTGGTGCCCTATTGTAGCATGCAGGCAGAATACAATATACATAATAAATCTTAAAAAGACAAAAACAAAAAACTAACCAGCACAATTGACCACTTGTCAGTTTGACATTTTCAAAAACACATCACTGTTAAGCCATAACCTTTCCTTTCTTTTTCTTCCCCAAGATCACATATTAATATCAACATTATAATATAAATATTCCAAATTCTTTTTTTGTTTTGTTTTGATTTTTTGAGACAGTGTTTCTCTGTATAGCCCTGGCTATCCTGGAACTCACTCTGTAGACCAGGCTGGCCTCGAACTCAGAAATCCGCCTGCCTCTGCCTCCCAAGTGCTGGGATTCAAGGCGTGTGCTACCACTGCCCAGCATTAAATGTGTATCCCAGGCTGGCCTCGAACTCCAGATCCTCCTGCCTCTGCCTCCTTCAGTAAATCTTACTGGCCTGTGCCACCAGAACCGGCTCCAAATTCTTAAAGTCCCACTATCTTTAAAAATTCAGCCCCTTTAAAATAGCTGGTCTCTTAAAATCCAAAATCTTTTAAAAGTCGTTTCTCAACTATGGGCTCCTGTAAAATAAGTAGTTTCTTACTCAGGAGGGAAGGGCCAGGACACAATCAAATCAAATCAAAACCAAACCCTAACTGTAAGTAACTCAGTATCCAGTTGTATGGTGGTGGCACTTGCCTTTAATCCCAATACTTGGGAAGCAGAGGCAGGTGGACCTCTGTGAGTTTGAGGCCAGCCTGGTCTATAGAGTGAGTTCCAGTTCAGTGGAGGTTACACAAAGAAACCTGTCTCAACACCCCACCCCACCCCAAAAAACAAACAACAACCAGAAGAGCTCTCAATAGCCAGTATCTTTGTTCAAGATCTTCTGGACTGGGGCTGGAAAAATGTCTCAGCAGTTAAGAGCACTGATTGCTCTTCCAGTAGGTCCTGAGTTCAATTACCAGCACCCATATGGAGGCTCACAACCATCTATAATGGGATCAGATACCGTCTTCTGGTGTGTCTGAAGGCAGCTACAGAACTCATATACATAAAATAAATAAATCTAAAAAAAAAAAAAAAAAGATCTTCTGGACTCCTCTAAGGGGCTTGGATCACTTCTCTGTCTCTACCATGTGGCCCTACACACAAATACTATCTCCTAGGGACAGCTTCACTCCATACTGGTTTTGGTGGCCAATAGTGACATCTCCAAAATATAGGTTCTTCTACTGCAAATGGGCTGCACTTTCACCAATTGGTTCTCCTGGGCTCTCTGCAGGGACTCCAGGCCTAGTGGTACACAGTTCAGCTGCTCTCCATTCCCTCTTCATGCCTTCAAAACCGGTACCACCTGGGTGTCTCTTATAGTTTAGCTGCCAGCGTACTACATTGGTCACTTTTGGAACACAGCTTCTATATATCATCCTGGGAAACATGTCTCAGAAGATCTCAAGCCAGTGAAGCCAGTCTCTTAATCACAGCTGATTATCCAGCGCTGTGACCAGCATCCACTGACCCAGCAGTGGTGGTTTTACTTACTAGTTTTGGTCTCTTGTTTTGTTAATCACAGCCAGTTCTTCAGCTCCAGCTGATCAGACACCACAGCTTATTCACACAAAAGGCTTGTCTACCAAGTTCTACACTTTTCCTTCTGAGACTTGACATGTCTGGCATCCCATCGTCTGCTGCACTGCTCTCAGTATTCTTGTGTTCCATGGTATCTCACTGGATAGCCTTGCCTCTCACATGTGACCAGCTTTCTTTCAGTCATTGGCCTCACAGAGCTCTGTACAGGTCTACTTAGTGAGCGGAGCTAAGAGCAGCTACCCCCAAAGACACATTTCACTCTCTGCAGTGCACACTCAGCATCTTCTGGGTGTGGTGGAGGACTTAAAGGGTCGCCCTGCTCTGGCCCCTGCTACCTCAATAGGACATATTGAGAACTAGGGCTGCGTTGTGCTGCCCTGTCTGCATAGTTTCCAGCGGGAGGCATTTGTTCATTTACCTGCTCACTTACTTTACCTGAGTGGCCTGTGCTTGGTGCCGTGCAGCTTGGCTGGGTCACTGTGTGCACGAGGACAGCTGCCGTCCAGCTTGGCTGGGTCACCGTGAGCAGGACAACTGGGATGCCTCTCCCCTGTTTGTGTGTAGAGGAAGCCTGTGACCCACTGAGACCCAGTGCTTGCAATGCTGCCATGATCACCTATAAAGGCCTCTCAGAGCATGGCGTGCAGACATGTTGCTAGGAGTTATATGCCTTTCAGGGTGGTGATGAGCCATGTGTTAGTGGAGGGCAGATGCCAGCCTTAACAGCTACAGCACCTTGCCTTGGCTACCAAGGCTGTGTTATTTCTTGTTCTGGTTTGGTTTGAGACAAAGTCTCATGTAGCCCAGGCTGGCCTTAAATTTCTGAGTCACTAAAGGATGACTTGAATTCTGACCTCCTACCGTCTCTAAGTGCTGTGTTTACAGGTGTGCACCACTATGCCTAACTCCAGGTTCCTTCTTTCCCAAGTCTACTGGAGCAGCCATTGGCACCACATAGCCTGCCTGAGCTGCCACTACACAAGCTGTGGTCCAGTGCAGAGCCGCCAAGCCCTGCCATTCACAGACTTGACCTTCTGCCCAACTAGCACCCACTGTGCACTGGCCAGATTGGAGTAGGGCTGGTGCTGAAGCTGCCTAGACCCTCAGCAGCCCAAGTCCCAGGGTGCTGGGCACCTTCTGACTGGAACCAGCCAAAGAGACAAGGCTTCTACAGGGTCCTTGATTGTAACCCTTTCTAGACCTAGCTGAGAGGGTTGGGCTTTCTAGACCTAGCTGAGAGGGTTGGGCTTTCTAGACCTAGCTGAGAGGGTTGGGCTCTAAGAACGTTCTTAGTTGGGCCAGGTGGATGTGTGGATGTGATGGACCCCGATTGCAGCAGCCTTGGTCCTGTGGTAGGTGTGGCAGGAGTGGTTGGTTTAGAACACAGGACACCTTTGAAGAAACTTAACTCCTTCAGCCTCTCAAGGCCTTTGAGTCTGTGCTGTGTGAAGAGATTGGGTGTGAGGTACCTGCTGTCTTCATGGCCTGTCTGCACTGAGTGGTAACAGCTAGAGCCAGCCAGGCTATTGGGTCCCTCCACCAGCCACTGGCTAGTGGCTGGCACCATCAGGGTAGCTCACCCAGGTCACCTGGTTTCCCCTAGACTGGCTCACTAAAAGGGACTCCAGCTGTCAGGCACATGGGCCAAGGCAGTGATGAACAGCTGTGGTCCTCTGTTGTGGAACACTGAGCAATGCCCCTCCTGGTCTGTCTTTGTTAATCAGTTTTCACTTTGCAAGGTCATCGTGACCTTGTGACAGTTTGTGGGTCATGATGGCATTCTGCCCTGAAGCTGTTGGCTTTTGAGGCAAGGTCTTGCCCTGCAACCCAGGCTGACCTGGGCCTCATCACCCTCCTGCCTCAGCCTCCTGACTGCTGGTGCACCACCATTCACAGCTTGTTCTGTTGTTTCCAAGCCTGTCCATACCTGTCCATAGCCCTTTGGGGAATTGCAGTCTAATGACAGTAGCAGGATAGGCTGACTGCTCAGGTGGCTGCTAGGTGGGGCCTCTTGTCCAGGTGAATGGCTTATTACTGACATGAAGGACCCAGCTTGTGTAGCTAGAAGCCTAAGTCTGTGATGGCAGCCAGGTCATATGGGGACAACCACTTGAGGTCAGCCATCCCAGGTCCATGAGGAAGGCTGAGCTACTGGGTGTCTCTGTCTGTCCCTGTCCTCTGAGGCAGCCACAAAGTACTTGCTCTACAGAGCAAGGGCCTGCTCAGCCAACAATGCCACTCTTCAGAGCTGCTCCCTGGGCTGCCACTCCAGACTCCATGCACATCATGAGGCACGTGTCCTTTCCTGCCTTCCTGCTGGCACTCAGCAGTCCTGCTGCACGGTGGCTCCTATGCTCTGCTTGTGCGCTGTCCTCTAGAGAGAGCTTGGCCCTGGGGTGGACCTGGGCCAGTCCTTGCACCTGCTGCTTCTCCCCCTGAGCACCTCCTAGGCCACAGGCCCAGTGCCACGGTGTCACTGATATTTTTGGCCAGCAGGGCCAGCTGACCTGTCTGACTCCTTTGCTGTGAATGGCTCTTGTGTCTCTCAAAGGCTTCCTTTAACCTGCCTTGCCATTTATGGTAAGCTATGGCTCCAGTGACAGACCAAGCGTGTATAATTCTGAAGAAAGTAGAGGGATAATGAAAGGTACTTTCTGTCTGTTCAAGATTCTGTACAGAGGGTGTTGTTCTGTAGTCCCTTCATCCACAGAGACCTCTGCATAGACAGGCAGTGCACACTGCCACAGCGGAAGTATCAGAGGGATTTTATGGTTTGAATTTTCAGTCAGTGTCTCAAACAGCCAAGGCTGGCCTTAAAAACTTCCTATATAGCCAAAGATGTCTCCAGGCTGGGGATTCACTCATGTTGCCTGTGTAAATTCTCCTGGTGTCCCTAGTATGGCATCCCAAGGTATAGGATGGGACTGGGGTCAGCTCAGTGACAAATGTGCATCTGATGTGCCCAGCATCACATGAGACTCAGCACCCTGTCCAACATGTGCATCCATGTTTCTCACCTGGGGTGGGGCTGCCACCTCCCCTGCCTGCTCAGCATCATGGTGTGGATGTCCCACCATGGGCTGCACATACCAATTCTGTCAGTTTGTCTGCTCAGCACCTACCATTCCAAAACTCTCTTGTCCTGTCTGTCTGAAGGGCATCCCAGCACATAGCTGTCTTTGTACCTAAGGGCTTGAGCAGACTCTGTGACCACTAGGTGGAAGATTGGGGGATGTCGCCCCACCCCTCTGCTGGGGGCCTCAGTGTCTTCATGTATGCTGCCTCTTATATGTGGTTCCCGTATGAAACACCAGTGTTTTGTGCCATGGCTAAGGAGCTGACCTGGGTATGAGGGACTGACTCTGTGGTCTGCTGGGATGTGACTAAGGAGCTCTGAAGACAAGGAGGCCTCTGCCTTTGCCTTGGGGGCAAATGTGTGTCATTTTGTAGGGCCACTGGCTGCCTCAACCTGTCCACCTGTCCGCTGGTGAGATGTACAGCATGCCCTTCCTTGCCCTCCCCGAGCCTCAGGAGCTGACCACCCTACAGAGG
The DNA here is from genome assembly GCF_978045245.1 of Mus caroli. Classification (NCBI taxonomy): domain Eukaryota; kingdom Metazoa; phylum Chordata; class Mammalia; order Rodentia; family Muridae; genus Mus; species Mus caroli. The sequence continues at coordinate 58,876,550 of NW_028227265.1, read as the reverse complement.
CATTTAGCTGTATAGAGCCTCACATCTGAGGGGAAATGGAGGGTGTAAGAGCCTCCCAACAGCAGCACCTCTGAGAAGGTGGTCTGGCCCCAGGGTTCACTGAAGCAGACTGGAGGACTGTGGGCAGGCTGCTCTGGGTTGAAGCCTTCATGCAGGTTTCCTTTAGAAGCTGCTACATAGACACAGTGACCAAGCCCCTAGCCAAACCAAAGGGCTAGCCTAGCTTCACGCCAACAGCAGCAGGCATGTATGATGTGAACCTCAACAGGGCTCATGGGCTGCATCTAGTAGAGTGTTCTTTGCTGGGGACCAGCCTCATGTGATCTGCTTCCTCCTCTCCCTGGGAGTCACAGCCTATGACAACATCCAAGGCTCTTGATCAGTGTCTACTTCTGTGTCTTTGGCTCTGGCAGTTGGAAGAACTTCTTCTGAGCCTTTAATACCCAGGGTGTGCTCTGGCGCTTTGTGGCTGGAAGATATAGATTGTCAGTCTGTCCATTGAAGCTTTCCCTTTTTGTTCTCTTTTAGGATTCTGTGTCACTGAGACCTTCCATCCGATTTGAAGGAAGCCAAGGAGTGAGTGTTCCCTGTCCTGACACATATGAGCTATGGGAGAGGGAGGGCACAGGTGGCTTCCTGCCTGTCCATCTCTGAGTTGCTCCAAGTCAGGCTCCTATGCCCAGTGAAGGCCATGTGTGAGAGGAGGGTGGTCATCTGGAAGCAATCCTTGGGGTGCCCTCTCAAAGGTGGATGCCATTCCAAACCCCAGGTGTAAAGCACACCCACCCATCCTCACCACCTTGTGGATCTTGTGAGGGAGAGTTGCTCTCGCACTGAAAATTCTCCTGTCAGCCTCCCAAGTCGCTGGGTTGCTTGTCTGTGCCCAGTCCTATCTAAATAACTTTTTTTTTTTTTTTTTAAAGATTTATTTATTTATTATATGTAAGTACACTGTAGCTGTCTTCAGACTCTCCAGAAGAGGGTGCCAGATCTCGTTGTGGGTGGTTGTGAGCCACCATGTGGTTGCTGGGATTTGAACTCTGGACCTTCGGAAGAGCAGTCGGGTGCTCTTACCCACTGAGCCATCTCACCAGCCCCTCTAAATAACTTTTTATTTGAAGTTGCTGCCTCACCACTGGCCTGCTCAGTGCCCTCTAGCCCATGAGATGAGGTGGCTGTGGTGCATTCCCTGTGTCTCTTAGGGCTCTGGGGCTATGTGCATGTCTGAGTGGGAAAGGTCATCTTGGCCACTGGCCCCTCCTGGGCATTGGCCATGGGGCTGCAGTCCCCAGGTCAGGCTGGGTGGGGCACTAGTGTTCCCACCTCTCTCCTGAGAGTGCCAAGATCCTACAGGTCAGCTCTTACATCTGCCTGTGAATGGTAACCAGAAACATGGCATGCCTCAGCTGCCCACATAGCCTACAGTTGCTGGACCATGAAGCCCTAGGGAACACAGCCATTAAGGATAGCTTCATCCCCGTTTTAGTCCAGGTTCTCTAGAGAACCAGAACCAATAGTGTATGCATAGACAAAAGGGATTTATTAGAATGGCTCTCAGGTTGTGGTGCAGCTGGTCCTCCAATGGCTGTCTGCCAGCGGAAGACCCAACAGTCCAGCAGTTGTTCAGTCCATGAGACTGGATGTCTCAGCTTTTCCTTAGCAGGCACCATAACCCTGAAGAAGTAGGCTCTGATGCCAGTGAAGGAGTAGACTTGCTAGATAGAGCAGAGCAAGGGCAAGCAGGCAAAGTGTCCCTTCTCTCATGTCCTTCACCTAGGCTGCAGGCAGAGGGCCCAGGGTAAAGGTGGATTCTACCCACATCAGAGATCTGGACTAGAAGCACATCTTCCCACTTCAAATGACTCAATCAAGGAAAACCTTCCTTATAGGTGTACCCAAATACTTTGGTTTTAGTTAATTCTAGATGTAGTCAAGTTGGTGAGCAAGAATAGACATCACAGTCCCATAATTGTGGCCAATGAACAATGGGTTTATTCTACAAGATTCGTACCAGCCTTGTCTTTTACCACTTCTGTGCTTTGGTCAGAGGCCACAGCTCATTTGTGTGTAGTACACTACTACCCCACTTGTCATCCTAGGCTGGCTTCAAACTCATGGTTCTTCTGCCTCAGCCTCCTTTAGAACATGCCACCTGTTAAGGGTCTTGATGTCACACACCACTGGGCTGGATGTCTGGTATCCTTTTGCCTCTGCAGTCAGTGTAGCCAGAGCCTGACTCTAGGAACCTATGATGCTCAGCACAGACCTGATGATGGCCACCCAGGACCCTGGTGTCAGTAGAGTCCCAGAAGCAGTGCCTTGGCATGGGTCTCATACTCAAACCCCAGGCCCCTGTAACATTTGCCTGTGTGCCCTGCTCCTTCATGAACCTTGAGCTGGACCATCCTTGGCCTCTGGCTGTATGGGCATTGAAGCTGCAGCCTCTAAGCAATAGTAAATACTGCCTGGCTGACCCTATGATGAACAATACTTGGTGTCTGTGGCTATGTAGCATGGTTCAACCCGAGTGTACCACCCATGTTTGCAGCTGGTGAGGCAGGATGGTCAGAGACTGAGATGTTGTCTGTGTGTCTAGAGTCAGGGACTGTAGAAGGACTTGGATTGCCATTGGGCATGCCTGTTGTACTGTCTTTTAGGACAGTGTTTCTCAATTTTCCTAACACTACAGCCCTTTAATCCAGTTCCTCATGGTGTGGTGACCCCCAACCATAAAATTATTTCCGTTGCTACTTCATAACTGTGATAAATGGTAATGTAGATATCTGTTTTCTGATGGTCCTAAGTGACCCCTTGTGAAAGAGTTGTTCCACCTCCAAAGGTTATCAGGATCCACAAGCTGAGCAGACAGGGACTGCATAAGGAAGGATGTGGAAAATTCCAAAATGTTCAGGACCAGTGTTAGCTTAGTGAAGAGGCTGGGCAGGCTGCCCAAAGGGATAGTGTGGGGAGGGGAAGGAAGCCAAATCCCCCGTGTGCTCTCTGAGACCTGCTGAGATCAAGATTAGGCCAATGCAGACAGTGGTCGTCCCTGCAGCACTCTTGGGTGTGTAGGCTACTGGGTGTGTCTTGAAGACCAAGGGCCACACAACCACAAAAGCATTCCTTGTTTGCTTTTTGTTGGTTTTCTTGAGACAGGGTTTCACTGTGTACTCCCTGTGTCCTGGAACTCACTCTGTAGACCAGATTGGCTCAGAGATGCTCCTGCCTCTGCCTGCTGGGATTAAAGGCATGAGCCACCATGCCCTGCCCGGCAATATGTTAATTTCTTTGAGACAGAATTCATGTGGTGGCTAGCCTTGTTAGCCCTGTTTGGTTTTTTAAGATTTAATTTCAGGGCAGCAGTTTAAAGCAGTAGCTGTTGTTGCAGAGGACTCAACTTAGGTTCCCAGCACCTACATAGTGAGCAGCAGGGAGACTCATCCAGGGCACCTGTGCCCTCTCCTGAGCTCAGGCACCAGCAGCACCTGTGATACACAGGCACACAGACAGGCAAAGCACTGGTGCCCAGAAAATAAATCATTTAAATTTTGCTTTTTTCTTTTTTCTTTTTCTTTTCTTTTCTTTTCTTTTTTTTTTTTTTAAAGATTTATTTATTTATTCTATGTAAGTACATTGTAGCTGTCTTCAGATACCCCAGAAAAGGGAGTCAGATCTCATTACGGATGGTTGTGAGCCACCGTGTGGTTGCTGGGATTTGAACTTAGAACCTTCGGAAAGAGCAGTCGGGTGCTCTTGCCCACTGAGCCATCTCACCTGCCCCCCCCCCTTTTTTTTTTTTTAATTTGGAGATCTCACTGAATTATTATGGCAGGATTTGAATTTTTTTGTTTTTTTGTTTTTTGTTTTTTGTTTTTTTCGAGACAGGGTTTCTCTGTGTAGCCCTGGCTGTCCTGGAACTCACTCTGTAGACCAGGCTGGCCTTGAACTCAGAGATCCGCCTGCCTCTGCCTCCCAAGTGCTGGGATTAAAGGCGTGCGCCACCACCCCCGGCTAAATTTTTCTTTTTAAAAATAGTTATTTTTGTGTCTGGTCTCTGGAACTGAAGTTACAGATGGTTTTGAGCCATTCTGTGGTTGCTGGAAATGGAACATAGGTCCTCTGAGCCATCTCTCCAACCCTAAAGAGAGTGTGTGTGTGTATGTGTGTGTGTTGTGTTTTGCTTTGTTTTGTGTGTGTGTGTGTGTGTGTGTTGTGTTTTGCTTTGTTTTGTTTTGTTTTAGTTATTGTTGTTGAGACAGGGTTCCTCTGTGCAGTCCTGGCTGTCCTGGAACTCAATACACCAGACTGGCCTCAAACTCAACAGAGATCCTCTAGCCTTTGTCTCTGCAGTGGTGGGATTAAAGATGTTTACCACCACCCCCTAGTTTATTTCTTATTTTTAATTGTGAGTATATATCTTGGGAGAGGTGGTTGTTCACAAGTTCAGGGTCCAGAAAAGGGTGTTGGATCCTCTGGACCTGGAGGTACAGGCACATGTGAGCTGCCATATAGGTGCTTAGAACTGAATGAACTTGGATGCTCTGTAAGAGCAGTGAGTGCTCTCACCTTCTGAGCCATGTGCCCAGCCTTACTGCTTCTTGTTTTAAACTGAGAAATACTGCTTAAAATACTTCTCAACTGTTACCTGCCCCACCTTAGTTCCCATGAAAGACCCCTTCCCTTCCCACAGGTCATCTTGAACCAGGATTACAGTGAAAGCTAAAAGGGCTCTACGTGAGGCCAGTGACCCTGGTAACCACACCCCAGAGCAGCAGGGTGGCCCCCAGGCCTGGGTCCTCAGACCACCCACACTCCTCAGACAACCTAGAGCCAAGCTGTCACTGGGGCTGGCAGCAATCCACAGGACAACTGGAACCCTACCTACAAGTGGCAACTGCATTGCCTGCCATCCTAGACATGAGCAGGCCCTGAGCCACACCATCAGGTTATGCTGCCACTACCCACTGGGCAACTGAAACATTGACCATGGCAAATCCTGCTCCCTTTGAACCCTGGCCCTGAGTAGCTCCCCCAGCTGTCACCTCCACTGTGGCCTAGATGATACGGCATCAGCACCCTGTATGCACCTTGTCCCTAGCGGTACAAAGCTACCTTTCTAAGCCTCAGTCAAAGCCCCCAACACTGAGTGGTACACGGTGCCCTGCCTGAGCCTGGGTGAGATCTTTTGCAGAGCCCAGGGGTCCACCCAGATCAGGACATTAGCAAGGAGTCTAACTGTCACTAGGTGTGACAGTAGCCACATGTATCTCAGGGCTTGTGCCAAGGGAGTGTCAACTCCAATCCAAGCCTGAAATATATGCCAGAGTCAGATGGCATGGAGGCTCCACATGCTGGGCATACTCAGAAACCCCTTGCAGTTCCTGCACCCACAGCCAGGTGCCTGCTTCCTGATGCCATTTAGTCCAGCCAAGTGCTAAAGCCATACCTGGAAGGACAGTCAGGACCTTAGCAGGTAGAATGAGTCTGAATGGCATTGCCTTCATGGCTTCTTGCAGGCTGCAGTGTGTGTATGTGTGTGTGCATATGTCTGTGTTATGCATGCACATATGAGGCTATGTGCTTCTGATTGGTGTGTGTGTAAACCTTACTCCTGGGTGAGGTTTGAGAGGCAGGCTGGGGTCTGACTTATTAGATGCTGGGTGCAGACCCGGTGCAGACCACTCTGTCCCTTTCTAAAGCTGATGAAAGCATCCGGGGCTGAAGTTGGGTTCAGTAGGTAGACACTTGTCTTGCAGCATTCCTGAGATCTCTGAGCTCCATCCCCAGTGCCAAGCAAACCAGGTGTGGTACACATGTGTCATCCCAACCCTGAAGAAGCAGACTCAGGACAAACAGGAGTTCAAGGTTAACCTAGGCCATATTGTTGAATTGAGTTCAGGGTAGGCTAGGGACCCTGTCTCAAAAGACAAACACATTTAAGCTACACACACATATGCGCCACATGCATTTGCATTAAGGTAGACATAGGTGGTGGGGACCTTTCCCATTTGGTATGGAAGCTGTGCAGATATAGGGTGGGGTGTACTGTGTCTGTAGGCATGCTAGAAAGGCTGCAAGCTGTCCTGATGGCTGCTGTTGCTGCTGTATGAGCTTTACCTTCATGGATGTTCCAAATGTTCCAGTGCAGGTCCACTGGCCAGGCGGAAAGCCTGAGTGGCATATAGCCCCAAATAATGGTGTCTCCAGAGCCCAGTGGCTGGGCTGAGCTCTTTTATTGCTTAAGTGACCATCTTGTCCTTTTATGCCAGAATGTGCCAAAGAGGAAAGTGCCCATGTATCCCTACTATGCAGGTTGCATGTTGTAACCAGTGCATGGCATCTGTGAATGTGGCTTGTACTGAAGCTTCCCCATGCCAAGGACCGCAGTGACACCTCTCTCCCTACAGCACATCTCTATACCCCAGCCTGACTGCCCAGAGGAGGTGCGGGCCTTCTCCTTCTACCTCTCCAATATTGGCCGCGACAGCCCTCAGGGCAGCTTTGATTGCATCCAACAATATGTATCCAGGTAAGGCTACCTGCCCTCAGGCCCCCAGGGACCCCAAAACTACCACAGCTAAACTGCTGCCTCTCTTCCGGTGTTGTAGGTTGGCATGGGTGGCTCAAGTGACACCCTAATGGCAAAACTTCCTCTTGTTTTACAGCCATGGGGATGTACACCTGGACTGCCTGGGCAGCATCCAGGACAAGGTCACAGTGTGTGCGACTGATGACTCCTACCAGAAAGCACGACAGAGCATGGCACAGGCAGAGGAGGAGACTCGGAGCCGAAGTGCCATCGTCATTAAGGCTGGAGGCCGATACATGGGTGAGTGGCAAGCAGCATGCTGGAGCAGAGGTAGCTGGAGCAGAAGCTTGAGCACGTGCTCCCTAGGCAGGGGATATCTGTCCAGCCTCGAAGGGCGGGATGCTGGGGGCTGTGGCTAAAGGTGCCATGGGAGCCCCAAGTGAGACAGAGCCCTGGGTGAGCCACCCTCTCGTAGCTCTTGACCTTGCTGATCTTCGTCAGAGAGGTACAGAGGTATGGGTAGGTCAAGGCCCCACTTAGTTGTTCTCCAGCTCTTCCCAGCTATTCCTTCATAGGCCACTGTGGCCACAACTGCAGACTAGAAGGTGAGTGAACACTGGTGACATGGGGTCAATCCATCAATCAAGTGTTCCCAGGGAAGGAAACGGGCCTGTCTTATCTTTATGAGGTTTTTAAATTTCTTTTGATAGTGTGTATATGTGTGTATATTCTCCCTCTCTCCCTCCCCACCCTCTCTCTCTCTCTCTCTCTCTCTCTCTCTCTCTCTTTCTTTCTTTTTTTCTTCCTTCCTTCCTTCCTTCCTTCCTTTTTTTTTTTTAGACAGGGTTTCTCTCTCTGTAGCCGTCCTGGAACTCCCAGCGATCTGCCTGCTTGCCTCTTCTTACCATGTTTTCCTTTTTTTTTTTTTTTAAAGATTTATTTATTTATTATATGTGAGTACACTGTAGCTGTCTTCAGACACTCCAGAAGAGGGCGCCAGATCTCATTACAGATGGTTGTTAGCCACCATGTGGTTGCTGGGATTTGAACTCTGGACCTTTGGAGGAGCAGTCGGGTGCTCTTACCCACTGAGCCATCTCACCAAGCCCCCTTACCATGTGTTCAAGGCTGACCACTGTGCATTGAGTGGTTGCCCTGTGGAGGACTATTTCTCAGGAGCTCAGCAGTTCTCAGGTTCCTATATTTCTTTGTAGGGTTAAGGCCTTCTGGTCTTTCCCTGTCCACTTTAGCTTATGTAATGAGTTTGAGGCCAGCCTGGTCCACTGAGACTCTGGAGGGTGGGAAGTAGGGGCTGGAGAGATGGCTCAGCAGAGGACCCAAGTTTGGTTGGAGATACCCAAGTGGCCGCTCACAACTGTAACTCCAGTTCCAGGAGGTCCAGTGCCCTCCTTGGCCATTGCACACATGTGCACAGACATAACAAACACGCAAAATAATCATACATATAAAATAAAGAGTGGGAATTTCACATTGCTCTGGCAGCTCTGGGTAGGACTTGAGCAGTTAGAACATGGCTAGACCTTATCACAGGCACTGCTTTGGCACTGGTGTTGGGGCCTGGTGACAGAAGCCTTCTCCTCAAGGCCAAATGGGGTGTGCACACATATGAGTGAATCTGTGGTTAGCAACCTCATTTTGTCAACCTTGTTCGGTACCTCTAAGACTCTTGAATATAATTATAGGCACATCTGTTGTCTCAGCATCCAAGGGGCTGAGGCAGGAGGATGGTAAATCAAGATAGCCTGGGCTATATAAAGAGACCTATCTCAAACCACCTTCCTAGCCTTGGATGTACTCACCCCAATTCAGAGTGTCTCATTGGCCCCAGCTCACCCTATGACCTGAAGCCAGGCACATCATTCTGACCCAGGTGTGAAGGGAAGTGTTAATACTAGAGGGAATCCTCCTGGCCCAAGGCCTCCAGGCTCCCAGCTTGCTCTGTCCTGAACAGCTGTACAAAATGGCCTCCTGATAACTACAGCTGCCACAAAGCACTGGGTGAGACTGGCTCAGCCAGAGACACCCAGGTCTCTACTGCAGCCACTAGGGCAGCCCAGACACTGTGACTCATGCTACCTCTAAAGTTGCAATAGCCAGGGCTGTGGGGCACTGCCTGAGGGCACCTATGTTTCAAGTGAGGGTTCTGATTTCACATGCAGGGGTCCACATATCCTGTGCTGGTTGGTGTTCCATATTGCTCAGGCCCTGCCTGGGACTGTGTCAACCTCCAGTGCCTTCTGCCTGTGGGCTGTGGCAAATGCCCACATTCACACAGTTTCTTAGTCTCTCCCCACCTCTCTCCTGTTGCCTAGTGCTTACTTTGCTATACTGTGGACCACTGATGCTGTTCTTATGGCATGGTATGTGGTTGCTTCCTGTGCCATGAACCAGGCTCTCATTTCAGGGAAAAAGGTTCAGTTTCGGAAGCCAGCGCCGGGGGCAGCTGATGCAGTACCCTCCCGGAAGCGTGCTACCCCCATTAACCTGGCAAGTGCCATCAGAAAGAGCAGTGGGAGTGGAGCCAGCAGTGTGGTACAGAGGCCCTTCCGAGATCGGGTGCTACACCTCCTGGCCCTGAGGCCTTACAGGAAGGCTGAGCTGCTGCTGCGGTTGCAGAAGGATGGGCTGACACAGGCAGACAAGGACACCCTGGACAGCCTGCTGCAGCAGGTGGGTACAGACCAGCCTGACCTCGTGCTGTGCAAGCAGGCTCTCTAGCTTCATGGCAGTCTCAGGCCTGTCCTCATAAGGTCTTCAGTGCTTCCCCCCGCCCCACATACACACCAACTGGATCCATGACAAGTGATACCTGCAGACCTATATGTGCACAAACTGCCGGTGGCCATTACCTGGAGACTCGCTAAGAGCTCATGTCTGGCTGACTGTTAGCCCTGCACTGTTCATGAGGTCAGCCTGGCACCTCTGGGCTATGTCTTCCTGATCTTTCCACACTGGAAACATCTTGGGACTCTGAAAAGTGAACTCTCATGCTGACTTCATGCCCTGGCTAAGGGGTGGTGAGCTTGCTCAGTGCAAAAGGAACTTGCTGTCTGGTGACCTGAGTTCAGTCACAACATTCCCCACCATAATAATTGACAAATTCAAGGGCTAGAGAGATGGCTCAGTGGTTAGGAGCACTGGCTGCTCTTACAGGCATACATGCATGGTGATAGTGGTGGTCCATACCTTTAATCTCAGCCCTTGGAAGACAGAGGCAGCTGGATCTCTTGAGTTCAAGGCCAGCCTGTCTACCTAGTGAGTTCCAGAACAGCCAGAGCTACTCAGGGAAACCCTGTCTCAAAAATAAATAAAATGTCAGCGCCAGCCAGGCTTTGGGGACAGTATAGAGGTGGATTGGGGTGGCCTGGCCCCTGTGCTCTTGTGACAACATAATATCAAGTCTCAGAGAAAGCTCTGGAATCAGGAGAGACCATGGTCAGCCTCTGCCTCAGGCCATGGAGTACATGCATGCAGTATACAATGGAGCCAGAGGCATCTGAGGCTCTATGCAGCTCCCAGGGCCTCTCATCAGCCATGCCAGGTCTGACCTTGACAACCTGGTACTCTTGAGTGTGTGATGCATCTTGTGAGGGGCAGCAGTACCCCACAGGTTTTGAAAATGGGCCTATCTTGGGCAGGGGTCACGACCTGGTCAGGTCTTTTGCAGTCTCCTCAGGTCATCAGAGTCCCTGAGCATCTGTAGGGAGGAGCCATAGCCTTTCAAGACTATGCCTTTAGTATAGGCAGGGTGGCCCAGGGTGTTGGATGCATCAGGGGAGCCAAAAGCCTGCTCAAGGGTGGGATGCCTTAGGTAGTGCTGGTCAGTGGTCAGCTCCACATACCATCGTGGAGGATCCTGCCTATGGGAATGAGTATTCCTGCTTGGAGTATCCGTGAGTGAAAGGCATGACAGCACACCATTTAAATCTTAGTGCTCAGTCAGGAAGAGACTCTGCTGCCAGCTTGGCATGCTGGCATACCTGTGGTCCCAGCATCCTCAGACAAGAAATTCTGAGTCCAAGGTTAGCCTGAGCTATAAGGCAAGGCCATGTCTTCAAAGCCCATTAAATATATAACTCATTCCTCTCAGATCTTTTGTTTTGTTTTGTTTCAAGACAGGGTTTCTCTGTATAGCCCCGGCTATCCTGGAACTCACTGTGTAGACCAGGCTGGCCTTGAACTCAGAAATCCACCTGCCTCTGCCTCCCAAGTGCTGGGATTAAAGGTGTGTGCCACCACTGCCTGGCTCCTCTCAGTTCTTACAGGTTGTGGACTTGGCATGGTTGAGTGGCCGATATGTGCATATATTGCACTCTGGCACCTAACAAGGCCAGCACAGATGTAGCCTTGGTCCCTTCAAGGCCTCTCATCAGATTCTTTGAGCCTGAGAGAAAGCCTGAGATGAAATAGTTGTGGCAGGGAGAGAGGACTGGCTAGTGGCCACCGCCTGAAAGGGTGGGGTTTGTGGGGGCTGTGGGCATATGGATGACATCCTGTGCCTCATCAAGACTGTCTGGGCCTGCAGCAGCTCATGCGCAGGGGACCCTAGGTGGTGTGACATGGGTCCAGAGCTACCACCACCCTGTGCTTCCCAAGCACTCACACCCCCACCCCCACCCCTGCTGCCTCAGCAAGCGGTGACAGTCAGTGAGAACTGGATGTGTTGCAGGTGGCCAGTGTGAACCCCAAGGATGGCACGTGCACGCTGCAGGACTGCATGTACAAAAGCCTGCAGAAGGACTGGCCCGGCTACTCTGAGGGGGACCGGCAGCTGCTGAAGCGCATGCTCACGCGGTAAGGCACGCACTGGCCTCAGCCTGCCAGACGACTCACAGTTATGGCTGTCCTCAGCCAACTGTGCAGCTCCTCTGTGCCAGGGTGTCCTGTCCATGTCCCCATGACTTCCCACGAGCCTCTGGTGTCCACAGAGTGTGAGGTAGACTCCCAAGAGAGCAGCACAGTAATTGCCTACTCCCCCTGGGTGCTGGTCCTGTGAGCAGAGCTGCTCGCTGAGAGATTGCTATCGATACCTCAAGTTCAGTTGGCACCACCGCATTCTGGGCTCATCTCCAACCTGTGCCTAGGCCGGAGCCTGGGGGTTCCACATGCTTGGAGGCAGAGAGGGCACATGATGGCAAGAGCCCAGGCGCTCACTGCCTGGCACACGCTCCTGGGCACTACAGCCAGCTTACTTGCTTTTCTCTTTCTTTTTCCCTGACAGTCCCTGATAGGGTTTCTTTGTGTAGCCCTGGCTGTCCTAGAACTCATTTTGTTAGCCAGGCTAGCCTCTAACTCAGAGATCAACCTGCCTCTGCCTCCTGAGTACTAGGATTAAAGGTGTGTGTCACCATGCCTGGCTTCTTTTTTGGGGGGGTCAGTGTCTTGTCTTACAGAGACAGTACAGGCCTTAACTCCTGCCCATCTTCAGTAGTGCTGGGCTGACAAGTGTGTGCCCATTGTCAGGGTCACCTACACCCAAGTGCTGGAGGTGTCCACATAAGGCCTGTCACTGCTCCATAAGCACGGGTGTACAGGACCAGCATGCCTGGGCTAGTTACCACCACTGATGCCATGCCCCATTATGAGTGATGAACCATTGGGTACTCGGGGCCAGATCAGGGTGGGAGGAAGGGACAACACACAAGGTCACCACTGACACACAGAATGGCCTTGTGCTGGTGAGGTCCTGATGTGCTGTAGGCAAAGTATGTGTTCATATTTGACCTGCAATTCTCCCTCTCATTGGCAAGCCCAGGCACTAACTGCCTGTGCCTCAGCATGGCAGAGTGGAAGTCCTCCCTGAGCACCACATGGGCTCTGCTTAGCAGCTGCCCTGTGCACAACACAGCTTGGGTTCTGAGAACCTGGCCCTCTCTGTGCAGACATAGTCCCGAGGCACAGTGGCAGTGCCACCATGGTGCCTCTACCACTCCTCTGCAGGAAGCTGTGTCAGCCACAGAATGCCACTACAGACTCCAGCCCACCTCGAGAGCACGGGCGCTCTGCCTCACCCTCTCAGGTACTTGCCTGGGGGGTGGTTGAGTGTGGGGTCCTCACTGGTGCACCACAGCCCTTTGTAGCCAGTGTCCACTGCCTGAGCCACACTCTTTGGGGGGACTTGCTGTCTTTGGAGCTGGGAGTGTCTTTCTGGGTGGGCATGTGCCTCAGGCACCTTCACTGCCCAGTCAGGGCAGTCTTTTCTTCTCTGGGTGTTGCTTCTCTTGTATGTGTGGCCAGCTCTGTGTGCCGGCGCCCCTGTGTGGCCACAGCAGGCCCTGCAGGTGGTTACTAGTTCCCACATAACTTCTCTGCTCAGCCTAGTCCCCATGGCTTTTCAGAAACGGCCTACAGACTTCATTGACCCCCTGGCCAGCAAGAAGCCCCGAATCTCACATTTCACACAGCGAGCACAACCCACCCTCAATGGCAAACTGGGTGCCCCCAATGGCCATGAGACACTGCTGCCTGCTCCAGGACCCACCCCATCAGACATCCTCAGCTCTAGCCATCTGCCCCCACGGCTGGAGCCCCCACGGACCCACGACCCACTAGCTGATGTCAGTAGTGACCTAGGTCACAGTACCCAGGACTACACGCACCAGGAGGCCACCCCAGCTCCAGCACCCCATCTTGGTCTTCTCCTACTGACGGACTTTCCTCAGGCTGAGCAACCTACTAGCTCCTCACACACCCATAGCCGACCCAAGAAGAAGTCCAAGAAGCACAAAGACAAGGAGCGGCCCCCTGAAGAAAGGCCCCCCGCCCCACAGCCTGATGCACCTACTGCCCCTGCACTACCGCCAGATGCCCCAGGTCAGTGCCACTTGGTTGTCTCCTCTGATATGTGGGATATGAGACCACTACTGGGGTCAGGACTTGGGGCCACCAGCCTACTACTCAGTGCTTGGGGCTAGGAGCTGAAACACTCAGACAGGTTAATGGAATGCAACGCTTTCAGGGAGTACTGAGATGCCCTGAGCCAGAGAGGTAGAGGGAGAGTAAAGAGAACAGCTGTATGCAGGGATATATCCAGGCCAAGGCACAGGTAGGTACACTGAGCCCAGGGAGCAAAGGTTTCTGGGACCGGAGGACACTGAGAAATGAGACATCTATCTCTGTGGCTCCTCACACAGCAAGACGTGTGAGGTACCCTGTGATCAGAAGGCATTGAGAGCAATCCTCTGTCCATAGTATAGTGAGAGCATGGATCTGGTGTCGCAGTCCTGTGCTTGCTATGCCCTTCAGTCCTAATCTCTTGACACCTGTCTTAGTTAGGATGTTACTGCTGTGAACAGACGCCATGACCAAGACAACTCTTAAAAAGGACAGTATTTAATTGAGGCTGGCTTACAGGTTCAGAGGTTCAGTCTATTATATTTAATGCAGGAACATGGCAGCATCTAGGCAGGCATGGTGCAGAAGGAACTGAGAGTTCTACATCTTCATCTGAAGGCTACTAGCAGAATACTGACTTCCTAGCAGCTAGGATGAGGGTCTGGTTTTTTTTTTTTTTTTTTTTTTTGAGGGTTGCTCTGTGTAGCCCTGGCTGTCCTGGAACTCACTTTGTAGGCCTCGAACTCAGAAATTCGCCTGCCTCTGCCTCCCAAGTGCTGGGATTAAAGGCGTACGCCACCACGCCCGGCTAGGATGACGGTCTTAAGCCCACTCACCAAGGCCAAGCATATAAGAACCATCACATTCCACTCCCAGGCCCCCATAGGCATATTCAAATACATGAGTCTATGGGGGCCATTCCTAAACATAGCATAATAAAAAAGTACATTTAGTCCAACTTCAAAAGTCCCAATAGTCTATAGCAGTCTCAACAATGTTAAAAGTCAAGCTGGAGAGGTGGCTCAGTGGTTAAGAGCACTGACTGCTCTTCCAGAGGTCCTGAGTTCAATTCCCAGCAACATGATGGCTCACAACCATCTATAATGGGATCTGATGCCCTCTTCTGATATGTCTGAAGACAGTGACAGTATACTCACATATGTAAAATAAATCTTTTTAACAAGAAAAGTTCAAAGTTCAAAGTCTCTTCTGAGCTCCATCCAATCACATAACTGTAATCCCCGAATCAAGACAGGAAACCAGCTGGACAAACTCCAAACTCTGCATCTCCATGTCTGATGTCAAAGCGGTCTTCAGATCTCCAACTCGTTTTCATCTTTGTTGACTGCAACAAACTTCTTTTCCTGGGCTGGTCTCACTCCCTGTTAGCAGTTTTCCTCAGCAGATAGCCCACGGCTCTGGCATCTCGAAAATCTTGGGCTCTCCAAGGCAGCATCAGTGTTACAGCTTGTTTCAATGTCTGGGATCCACACATGATCTGGACTCCTCCAAAGGGCTGGTGTCACTTCTCCAGCTCTTCCCTCTGTAGCACTCTAAACTCAGGTTGATCCACTCAACTGCTGGATCTCCAGTACACTGGGGTCTTCCGCTGCACCTAGGCTTCACCAGTAGCTTCTCATAGGTTCTCCTTGTGGTACCAAGCTTCAAATCCTTTGCATTGACCCCTTTAGTCCTGGGCTGTCAACTGCAACTGAGGCTGCATTTCAGCCTCAGCTGCTCTTCATAATCCCTTTATGCCTTCAGAACCAGTACCACCTAGGCGATCCTTACACATTACCAAGTATAGCTGCAGCACAAGGTACAACCTTGGCTCGCTCTGGAACACAGCTTCTTTGTGCTCTTACAGAACACTTGCCAGAAGATTTTACCTCAGTAATGCTGGTGTCTTATTAATCACCACTAATTTCTTAGTTCAAGCTAAGCAGCATCAACTATTCCAGTAGTCCCTTCTATTCTTGTCTCTAAAGCCAGAGCCGCGTGGCCAAAGCTGCTGTTGAGTTCTGCTGCTTGCAGGAGCTAGAACATGGCCCCCTTCTATCACATTATCACCAGCTTTCTGTTTTCCAACTTCTTCACTGCCTAAGATTAGCTGTCCTGGATCTAGCTCTGTAGATTGACCTTGAATGCAGAGATCTGCATGCCTGTCTCCTGGAATTAAAGGTGTGTACCACCATGCTTGGATCTAAATTTAGCTTTGTAGTATCTTACCCCAAAGTCCTACTCCCTTAATCTGCTATCTCCTAGAACACAGGATTCACTGCATTTCACTTCCTCATGCCCCCTTAATACTCAAACCATATGTCTTATATTTCTCCTTTCTAAGCTTGCTACACTTGTTCAAAATGCTCTTCAAGAGACTTAAGCCAGGCGTGGTGGCGCACGCCTTAATCCCAGCACTTGGGAGGCAGAGGCAGGCAGATTTCTGAGTTTGAGGCCAGCCTGGTCTACAAAGTGAGTTCCAGAACAGCCAAGGCTACACAGAAAAACCCTGTCTCGAAAAACCAAAATTTAAAAAAAAAAAGAGTCTTAACCAGAGAACTCAGTCTACACTGGGTGTTTCTGAGACTTCGTTTGTCAATGCAATTAACATAAATCTCTTTGCCTCAGGCAAACTCTTCACACAAGGGCAAAAGCAGCCACATCCTTCACCAAAATACCACAAAAACAATCTCTATGCCACATACTGAAATTTTTTTCTTCTGAAACCTCTTGGACCAGGTCTGCACAGTTCAAATTACTCTTAGCAACAAAATCTTCCATATCCCTACTAGGATGGCCCATTAAGCCCCATTTAAAACATTCCACTGCTTTCCAGATCTAAAATCCCCAAACCTACATTTTTCCAAACAAAAGTATGGTCAGGCCTATCTCAGCAATACCCCAGTCCCTGACACCAACTTCTGTCTTAGTTAGGGTTTTACTGCTGTGAACAGACACCATGACCAAGGCAAGTCTTATATATACAAGCCATCTCAACACCCATGACTAGATGTGCTCCTGGCACCCACAGTCACTTAGAAGTTGCTTAGTGCAAGAGGTGGCTGCATGTGGCTGAGGTGGCTGTAAGACCTTCAGGGGCTGGTGGGGCCACTGTGGGCTCTGCTGCCACACCTGCCCGGTGCTCTCTGCAAGAGGTTTAGCTACCACAAACCTGCTAGGAGGGCTTTGTCTGACAGAGAACACTTTAGAGGGTCTTAGGAACACATAAGAGCACACAGGAACACACAGTTACACAGCCTTACCCCAGCTAGTCAGCTCAATGACAGATCCCAGGAATAGCATGCACCCCTGAATGTGACAGATCAGAGACACAGCACACCTCTGTGACAGATCCCAGACACAGATGGGTTCCCTGTGTCAGAACTGGTCCTTGGCCACCTGGTCCCCACATTTTTAGGCAGGATGTTTGGGCCACACAGGACACTCTCTTCCTTCCATCCAGGCCCAGCCCATAGGATGATCTGCTCATGCTCAGTGGCTCCTCAGCATAGTCCTGACCCCTACCCCACTCCACACCTGTGGAACCATCTTAGCTGGATCAGCTCCAGGGTGCAGTTTCCCAGCCTTTGGTGTTGGTGTTTAGTTTTTTGCATTGCCGGTGACAGGCCCCAGGCCTCATACTCCGTGAACACCTGCCACTGAGCCAACAGCTTGTAGACTTGACATTGTGAGGTGGGGCCCTGAAGCAGGAGTGGGTTAGGCTGAGAGGATTTGATTGGGGACAGGGTGTGTGAGGACCTCAAAGCTACGACTGAGGGAAACAGCAAGTACCGGCATAGAGATACAGGTAGGCCAGGCTCAGAGTGAGACTGTTTCAGAGAGCCAAATAAATGGGTTAAATGACTGGAAAGTGGCACTCTACCTGGCCGGCAGCCCCAGCCCAGACCTGCCTTGTACCTTGCTTGACCTTCTTATGCTCCATCTATTCCTAGTGCTAGGTTTGGTCAGGGAGGTCATGTGGAGGAGCCCTCCTGCAGTGTGTGCCATGCAAAGGACAGTAGGATCTGACTGGGGACTCAAGTGAAGAGCAGTGCCAGCCAGGCAGTGGTGGTGCACGCCTTTAATCTCAGCACTTGAGAGGCAGAGGCAGGCGGATTTCTGAGTTCAAGGACAGCTAGGGCTACACAGAGAAACCCTGTCTCAAAAAAAACAAAAACAAAAAAAGTAGTGCTAGCAAGGTCTACAATCTATCTGTCACCAGAGGTTTCACCATCTGCCCTTTGTCTGGGTAGCTGGGGTTTGTGTCCAGCCCAGTGCTGATGCCCCACACAGCCAGACACTGGGCGAGTTCTTTGGGCCTGCCAGGAGGGCCCTTGGAGACAGCATAACTGGACTGTGTGGCTGCGGGCTGGATAGTGCCTTCTCATTGTAACCAGCTGGTCTTGGTGCATGGTCTACTGCTGGTGCCGACGTGTGGCCACCCAGCATGGCTTTCACCCACAAGCACTGGCCCTGGAATAAGAATGCATTGCTCTGCAGGTCTGAATGGAGCCTGTGACAATGAACCCACATCCTCATCAGAGACCCCGGACTATTTGCTGTGAGTGTCTTACCTAGGCTTTGCCCCATTCCAGGCCCATCTAGACCCTACCTGAGCCAGGTACTGCCACCCACTATGACCCCTGAGCCCCTGCAACCCTTCTTATTGTTCAGGAAATACCCGGCCATCTCATCGTCAGAGCAGCGTCAGAGCTACAAGAATGACTTCAATGCTGAGTACAGCGAGTACCGGAGTCTGCACGCGCGGATCGAGCAGATCACCCGAAGGTTCACACAGCTCGACGCACAGCTCAAACAGCTGAGCCAGGGCTCTGACGAGTACGAGGTACTGCATGCCACTCGAAGCTGGCAGCAAGTCATGGTCAGGGTTTGCCCATGAGTCCCTCCCTGCAGTGGGGCACCTTGTAGCACACAGGCTTCTGGGGTGGCCATTTCCCTTTCCCTGTGTGGCTGCTTCAGTGTGTCTTCCCTCATCGTGTCTCCCTGCTACCCTGGTGCAATAGACAGGCCAGAAGAATTACAGGAAGGTGCTGGGCGTGGTGGCGCACACCTTTAATCTCAGCACGTGGGAGGCAGAGGCAGGCAGATTTCTGAGTTCAAGGCCAGCCTGGTCTACAAAGTGAGTTCAAGACAGCCAGGGCTACACAGAGAAATCCTGTCTTGAAAAGAAAAAAAAAAAAAAAAAAAAAGAAAAAGAAAAAAAAATTACAGGAAGGCTACCTGCTTCCTATGGCTATATTCTGCCCATCTAGCTGCTCACTTCCGGAGAGGGCTGGCACTTGGGGCTTCCTCAAGTGGGACATCATTAATTCTTGGCGTTTTCCCCCAGACAACCCGTGGGCAGATTCTTCAGGAATACAGGAAAATCAAAAAGGTAGGTGAGGCAGGGCGGGTGCTGAGAGGAAGACTGCTTGGCTCGGGTGGGTGTGTCTCACCTGCCCCTTTGTCCCTCATAGACCAACACCAACTACAGCTGCGAGAAGCGACGCTGCGAGTACCTTCACCGCAAGCTGGCGCACATTAAGAGGCTCATCGCAGAGTATGACCAGCGGCAGCTTCAGGCCTGGCCCTAGCACAGACAGGCAGACCTGACGGCTCCGCCTGCCTTTCCTAGTTTTATATGAACTCGGCCCTTTAGCTGCCGCAGAGACATCTATTTTTGTACCTTTTCTACTCCGTGCCTCCTCCAAGGCCCACGCCTCCAAGTGTTAGAAGCCCCAGGGAGAGTGAGCAGCGAGTGCCAGACCCTGCTGCCTTCAGATCCTCAGCGGACAAGGTTGCTGCAGTTTGCTGGCTGTGCCCAAAGCCCTTAGCAGCGGCCTCCGCAGCATGTGCTCCTCAGTCCCCAACACACTGCCCTTCATGTCACACTGTGGCTGTGTGGTTCTGTCTGTCCCTCCATCCATTTGTGGGTCCTGGGATCACCTCCCTGCTGGGTCCCACTTGGGGGGTGCTGAGGGTGGTACCTTGCTTGCCTTCTCCAGGGCGCAGGCCTGAGGCCCCCCAATTGCTGCTTTCTTACTGTGCCTCGTCTCATACCCCAAATCCAAATCCAAGGGGCCATCGGTGTGCATGTGTCTGTGTGCGTGTACATGTGGTATGAGTGGGTCTCCACACATTCAGAGGGAAGCCATTGGGGAGGTGGTGGGGGCCACTGCTGTAGGGCAGGGAAAGAATGTCTATTTTTTTAAATGGTGAAGATGTCTTTGGGTGGCTTCCAAAGAGCCTGGCTGCCTGGAGGCACCTGCCTGGCACAGTCCCCCACCCCCAGTCAGCTCCTAGCTTTCTTTTGAGATCCCTAGAGTCCCCAGACCCTAGAGGAACCAAACCTTCATGTTTCAGTAGATGTTGGTTTCTTCTCGGGGGCAGGGCCAAGCTCTGCATGGTGCACTTCTCTGACAGCTACAACTGCGAAGGCTCAGGGTAGACCCCAGGTTACCCCTCTCCTGCCCTGAGAACTCCATCCAGGGCTATTGGTTGAACTGATGGTATGTTTGCGTTGTTTCGTTGTCTGAGATTTTGTTGTCTGTCTGAGATTTGGTAAAGGCAGGGCCACACTCTGGGGCTGCAGGTGGTGGCTGGCAGGTTAAGCATGGTCTAACTTATTGGTATTCTCCCCACCTTTGAACTGTGCTGTGGAGAAAGTCTACTTTGAGCCATGGAGTTGGTGTTTACAAAGTCTTCACTTTTGCCAAAACGTTACAATTGACAGAGAGGCGGTGCCTCCAGGTCCTTTCTTAGAGTTTGTCTTCTGTACACAAAGCAGGTGAACCGCCAACTTTCAAAGTCTATAATAAATTTGATGGAATTTAACCTCGCTGTGGTTTGAGTATGTCACTGTAGGGGTGGGGTAGCCCTAAGTGAGAGCTTGACCCAGAGTCCCGTGTGCTTTGGCAAGGTGTGAGCACGGCAGTGCTGGGCATAGGCAGACTGGGCTCTCCTGCAGCACCAAGGCCTTCAGGTGTGAAGGTGCTGCCCTCTACTAGGTGGGACAGAAAGATTGCTTGAGACTGACACCCTTTTAAAAACAATAGACCCCCAGTGAGAAGTACCTGTCTCTTAGAGCTGTCAGTCCAGCTAGCATCTGAGGCCATGGAGGCTGAGCATGGCCACCATCAGCCCCTGGCTCCAAGCAGAAAGCACAGGCTGGGCATGCATCAGAGGCAGCATGTTTGTTTTCAAAGGGAAAAGTCAAAGGCAGCCTGTGAGGGAGGGCTGGGGTCAGTCGGACTCCCTTGAGGCCTTGGCCAGACTTCTGACAGGAGTTCTAAGGCAACTGAGGGGGCGGAAGGAGAGTCAGGCACCCTGTGGGCCGCTGTGTACTCACCACCTAGGAACAGCTTGACCATGCTCTTCCATCGCCTTCCCGGAGCCCAGGGCTAACCCTTGTCCCCACGCACCTCCCAACCAGAGCAGTCTGCTACAGCTACCCCAACCCCACCCTGCTCAAGGATGTCCTCGTGGGAAGGGCCTTTCTGGGGACGTGGCCTTGCTCCCAGCCCCGAGCCCCTTGCAAAATGAATGTCCCGGTGCAGTCTTTCTGCCTCAGCCTCCCAAATGCTGAGATGACCGATATTGGCCACCAAACAGTTTCATTACCTAAAAGAGTTAAACAATCTGCCATTTCTACTGCGGCACACCACAAGAGGACAGAAAGTGGGCAGCAATCTAAAGCACAATCCATTTCCCCATGGTGCACCTCAGCCCCACTTGCATCTGAGACCCTCCCCGAAGCTTTACTTTAGGGGGTGCAGCGGGTTCCGCCTGTAGTTCTCCCTTGACAATCTCCCCTTCATACATCAAAACTCTCCGCAACAGTCCCCTCCTCTGGGAACCCTGCCTGGGTCTCTTCACCGGGATGAGTTCAGTTGGGTTGGTTCTTGTTAGCTAAAACAACGGCAAATAAAGTCTTGACACCCACAGAGCGGGCCCCCTCTTATTTTCGTGCAGACATTTCGGACAATCCACCTTTTTGGCACAGCCCCAGCTGTGGAAAGTTTCCGCTAGGAGGAGGCCACTTGTTTTGGAAAGTTCTAGGGGCACCTCCCCCGCCTGCCTGCCGAGTTCCCATGTTCCTTATCATTGTGCCTACCCAGGGGGAGGCCGCGTAGACCTGGCTATCCTGTCTCCTTCTCTGGGCACGGCCATGCAGGCCAGTGATCGCAGCTGGAGGACTGGGAGCGGGCGAGACAGACAGCTGAGCAGCTCTGAGACCCCCCCAAAAAGCCCCTAGACCAGACATGCCCCACCTCCCTGTCGGTGGCCATCGCTCATTGGCTGCCTGGTGGTACAAGGGTGCGCAGCGAGGTAACGCGCAAGACGCTCGCGCCTGAGACTCCTTCCGGCTACCTGGGTTTAGAGCACCCAGAACCCCCGATCGCAAGTCACGCCCATCAGGGGCGTGGTCGAGGCGTGGCATCGAGGTTTTTCTTCGCTGCCCCCGAGCCCCAGGGCTCACGCTGTCCGCTGCCGCAGTCTGATCCAACTCTGGGCCGGTAAGTACGAACCTATCCTAGGCTGTAAGGTTGGCTTTCGGGCGGTGATCCCGCGCTCACTGGCTCTGGCCCACAGCTCGCCACGATGGAGCCCGCCGCCGAGATCCTCGTGGATAGCCCGGACGTGGTCTACAGTCCCGAAACCATCGAGGCGCGCTACGAGTACCGGACAACGCGCGTCAGCCGCGAGGGCGGCGTGCTGCGGGTGCGCGCGGGGCGCGGGCGGCGGAGGACACTGGGAACCCCAGGTCCCGCGACTCACTCCCAACTCTTCCATAGGTGCAGCCCAGGGCTACGCGTTTCACCTTCCGCACCGCCCGGCAGGTGCCCCGACTCGGGGTCATGTTGGTCGGCTGGGGCGGGAACAACGGCTCCACGCTCACTGCTGCTGTTCTGGCCAATCGGCTGCGCCTGACCTGGCCCACGCGCACAGGTCGCAAGGTGGGGGCCGTGGCTACCAGGAGAACACGGGGGGGGGGCATACAGAACTGGGGGAGAGGCGTGGCTTGTGGGACTAGCGCGTCTCAGCGAGCCGGACCCCTCTGCCCCTCAACACCCTGCTCTGCTTGCCGCACCCCCTCCCTCCCCAGGAGGCAAACTACTATGGATCGTTGACCCAGGCGGGCACCGTGAACTTGGGTCTGGATGAGAACGGCCGGGAGGTGTTTGTGCCTTTCAGTGCGCTGCTACCCATGGTGGCCCCCAACGACCTGGTGTTTGACGGTGGGCAAAGCCTCGGGACGGGATGGGGTTAAGTGTGGGAGGCCCAGGGTACGGGATGGGTCCCGTGTTAAGGGTCCCTGCAACCCAGGCTGGGATATCTCGTCGCTGAATCTGGCCGAAGCCATGCGGCGCGCGCAGGTCCTGGACTGCGGTCTGCAGGAACAGCTGTGGCCCCACATGGAGAGCCTGCGTCCGCGGCCCTCAGTCTACATTCCTGAGTTCATCGCTGCCAACCAGACAGCACGTGCGGACAACCTCATCCCTGGCACACGTGCCCAACAGGTGGGGTCCTCGATCTACTCCCAGGCCTTACTGTCACCTGTTACATGGCCACGTGGTCTCTCCCTTTGGCAATAATCCCTATACCCCGGGGCCCAAGCCTCTGGACAATTTAAGACAACCTCCACCTACTCTTCCTCCTTCCTTTCCCAGTTGGAGCAAATCCGAAAGGACATTAGAGACTTCCGATCCAGAGCGGGATTGGATAAGGTCATCGTGCTGTGGACCGCCAATACGGAGCGCTTCTGCGAGGTGGTCCCAGGTCGCAATGACACAGCTGAAAACTTGCTGCATACTATCCAGGTGTGCATTCGCCCAAGATTCCTGGGGATCAATGCCGTTCCAAAGGAATCCTTGGCCGACGACTTCTCTGCCCTCAGCTTGGCCTGGAGGTGTCACCGTCCACACTTTTTGCTGTGGCCAGCATCCTGGAGGACTGCGCCTTCCTCAATGGTTCCCCACAGAACACACTGGTGCCCGGTGCCCTGGATCTGGCTTCACAGCGCCATGTGTTTGTAGGTGGTGATGACTTCAAGTCAGGGCAGACTAAGGTCAAGTCTGTCCTGGTGGACTTCCTCATCGGCTCTGGCCTCAAGGTACCTGCAGGCTTCATGGGGTGCTGGGAGGAAGCCGGGGTGAGGGTACTGCAGAGCATTCACAGTCTCTTTGACCACACAGACCATGTCCATCGTGAGCTATAACCACCTGGGCAACAACGATGGGCAGAACCTGTCTGCACCTCTGCAGTTCCGCTCCAAGGAGGTGACAAAGAGCAGTGTGGTGGACGACATGGTTCATAGCAACCATGTGCTCTACGCGCCTGGAGAGGGGCCAGACCACTGTGTGCGTGCAACCGGTTGCAGGCAGGCACTGAGGGCAGGGGCTTGGTGCCAGTTTGGGGCTGTGTGACTTTTTAAATCTCTGCAGGTGGTGATCAAATATGTACCCTATGTTGGCGACAGCAAGCGTGCCTTGGACGAGTACACCTCCGAGCTGATGCTGGGTGGGACAAACACCTTGGTGCTCCATAATACCTGCGAGGTGTGGTGGGCGCCAGGCGTGGTGGGCGGGGTGGGCGATGACCCTTCAGACCCCGTCACACCCTGCACCATCCCCAATCTAGGACTCGCTCCTGGCCGCGCCCATCATGCTGGACCTCGTGCTGCTCACAGAGCTGTGTCAGCGCGTGAGCTTCTGCACAGACTCGGACCCCGAGCCTCAGGGCTTCCACACAGTGCTGTCGGTGCTCAGCTTCCTGTTTAAGGCACCGCTTGTGCCCCCGGGCAGCCCTGTGGTGAATGCCCTCTTCCGCCAGCGCAGCTGTATCGAGAATATTTTCAGGTGCGCCTCTGGTGGCAGGGGGGCGGGGCAAAGACAGCCTTAAGATGGTCTTGCTGAGCCTGCACTGTCCCCTGCAGGGCTTGCGTGGGGCTCCCGCCCCAGAACCACATGCTATTAGAGCACAAGATGGAGCGTCCAGGCCCAGGCATCAAGCCAGGAGAGGTGGTGGCCACCAGCCCACTGCCTTGCAAGAAAGAGTCCACACCTGCCACCAATGGCTGCACCGGCGATGCCAATGGGCGCCCACAGGCACCGACACCAAAGCTGTCCACTGCTTAAATCAAGTGACCAGACCCTTCTACCCCCAATGTCTCCAACCATTGTACTTCAGCCCTTGCCAAAGACAATAAAGCAAGCCTCAAGCAAGCCTACTTGTGTGCTTTTTCCAGGAAGGGGTCTCAGGTTGACCTGGAATTTGCTATGTAGACCAGGCTAGGCTGACCTCAAACTCACGCCTTGCTTCAGCTCCCAGCCCATCAAAGTACAGATTTTAGGCCATGTCAAGTAAAAGACATCGCAGTACCAAAGTCAAAACGGAATGGCATTTATTGGCAGAACCCCTGCCCCCACCCCCCAGCCCTGTGTGCACACAGGTCCGAAGGCCTGCACTTCTCTGAGGTCCTTTGAGTTTGTGTGTGTATATGTGTGTTTAGAAAATGATAAAAGTCCTTCGTGGGGGCCCTGCCGGCCGGCCGGGCTAGCCAGGAGTCCGGATGGCAGGGGTGCTGCCGCGACCCGAGACCTCACCAGCAGGACCCTGGGCTCAGGCCGGGACTATCACACGCTCATGGTCATGCCGGGGGAGTACTGCGGAGAGAGGGCGGCGCGCGGAGCGCGGCTCAGCTCCGGCCGAGGCTGAGGCCCACCCTCCCGGGGACAAGGGGAACCCGGGGAGGATGGGAAGGAGGGGGAAGGTGCCGCGGCCGCCCCCCCACCTGGCCCGCCGCGGTCACGGTCTTGCTCTGGCCCCGCGGCCGCCCCGCCGGGGTCTGCCCGCCAGGCCCCTCCGGCCCGCTGCGGCCGCGGGTGGGGAGTCGACGCAGGCGCTTACGCTTTCGCTCGGGAACGGGTGCAGGAAGGTCCCGGCAGCCGCCATCTCGCCGTCATCGCGCGGGGTCCCCGGGGCGTTGCTCAGGCCGCCCACGGCGCCGGGGGAATTCTGGGGGCGGCGCTGGTCAGCGCGTGGGTCCCCACCCCTCCCCAGGCCATCTGCCCTCCCACCCATCAAGTGTGCAGGGCCTCACCTTCGGCAGCCCGTCCATATCGCCCGAGCCTGTGGGGAGAGACACCAGGCTCAGGCGCTGAGCACTGAGCTCAAGAACGGGATACCCCAGAGGTTTTCCTTTCTGTAACCTAGGGGCAATGGAGGGTGCAGGGGCTGGGCCCAGGGGCCACCTGCGAGTTTGGGGACAGAAGACTCAGTGAGTCTCTCAGAGTCGCCCCCCTTCGTGGCGTGGAGATGAGGGCACTAGCCGGTGTAGGCGTCAGCAACCGGGGATAACCTAACAGGCTCTCGTCCAGTCTCCTGGCAGTCACGGTGCCCGCCGATGAAACCGGTAGGTGGCGCCCAGCCACTCACCCAGGGATCCGTTCACGTGGTGTGGCTCCATCGTGCTCATTGAGGCCATTGGGCCCTCCGGGCTGGGGCCGAGCGGGAACTGCGGGCACAGGGCAGCGTGGGGCTCGGGCCGGCCGCCCCCCGCAGAGTCCCCGTCGGGTGAGGCGCACCGGCCCGCACTCACGTTAGCCCTGCTAGCGCCCGGCCCGATGGGATTCATGATGGTGTACATGTTCTCGCTGGAGTTGGTGGAGTCTGGGGGGAACAGCAGGGGCTGCGTGGGTGGGTGCATGAAATGGAGACCCCGGCTCACCCCAACCGGCATGCTCCTTACCTCCGGGGCTGGGCATGATGGGTGTTCCAGGGGCTCCGCCTCCTCCTGCGGGTCCCTGCATGGAGACATGAGAACTGTGAAACAGGGTTTCTATGGCAGGTAGCCTGCAGGTCCCACCACGCACCAGCACCAGCAGGGACTCACCGAGTAGCTGCCAGGAGATGAGGAAGAGTACGGGATCTGGGAACAGGCAGGGACAGCTGTGAGCACTCAGTGGCAGGCAGCTGGCTCCAGCCCTCCTTCCCTAACTCACCCTGCCTGCCACTCACCGAGTTACCGCTGGGACTGGCCCATGGGCCACGCACTCCCGGACCCCTGAAAGAGATGGTGGCCCTGCAGTAGACCAAGCAGTCTGGGCCTGGGGCCCATCATTCCCCAGAGCTAAGTGGCTCTCTTGGCCTCAGTTTCCCCTCTAAATACTTGGTGGAATAAACAATGCTCAGGCTGTCCTTGAACACATAAGTCTGCCTCAGCAGAAGGGACTATCTGGGTAACCACAAGTCTTAAGGCACCCTAGAGCTTACATGTTCATGGACGGCAGGACCTGGCTGGTGGCAAGGGAGTTGGGTGGGGGCCGCATGCCAGTTCCATAGCCCTGTTGAGGCAAAGGGTTAGTCAGAAAACCCAGGTGTGTCCTTTCTGTCCCCTCAGTAGGCTAGACCACCCTTACCTGGGGCCCAACACTGGCCATTCCTCTTGGAGGGGTCACCCTCTGCATCGGGCCTCCCAGGCTGGGGTGTCCTAGGCAGAGATACAAGAAAGAGGGTTCAGGCTTGGGCACACTCATGAGGGGCGAGTGCTGTGGATCAGCAGCTGGAGTGCATCCCTTACTCACCCTGCACGCGTGGGGAGGGGTCCATGGCAGCCGGGATGAGGGGCTGGGAGCCAGGGAGGCCCACAGGAGGCTGTGGAGCAGGCACAGTACTGAGTTGAGAGAGACATCCCCAAAACCACTGCTCCTCCCACCGTAGCCGGCCCTCTCTCACCTGGCCTGGCATCCTTAGGATTGGGCGGGCACCCCCTGGGAACCGTGGTGACATGAAGGGCTGGAAGAGGTGGGTGGCAATCAATAAATAAACTTCATCTTGTACTTGCCCTAAAGAAACCCTGTTCTTACTATCCCTGGGAGTAGAGTGGGGGACCAGGGCCTCCAACCTTGCTAGTCCCCTGCTGCAGATCCAGACTGCAGACCACAGACAGCTGGCACAGCTGCAAAAGGAGGGAGCACGTCACGGTGCCAGCTCGGGTGAAGCCCACTACCTGGCTGTGGGGTCCACCACTGGGGCTACACATCTTGTCCAGGAAGATGGGTGGGAAAAGCTATGAAGCTCAACCTGGGAGGGGAACAGGGGCACAGCCTGTTGCCAGGGGATGGCATTAAGGGTCACTAATACTCAGGGGCATAGATTCATGCCTGTCACTGGCTATGACAAGGTGCATACATCCTTACATCCACTGTGGTGACAGCCCTTCTTCCACTGAAGATGAGCCTGCAGCATACCCCGACCTCAACTCTGGGAACAGAGGAAGCCCCAGGCACCCATACCTGAAAGAAGCCTGGTGCCACAGGACCTGCTGCCATTGCATCGTTTGGGGTCATGGCACCCATCACAGGGCTGGGAGCTGCTGCTGCACTCTGCAAGAACGAGACACAGAGGGTGGGACAAGAGCCACAGCAGGGGGACAGCTGTCATGTGGTCAAGCTGGAATGTCAAGCTGAACCAGAGAAAGGGGAGGCTGAAGGAGGGTCAGCAGTAGCCACACCCTCGGACTTCTGTGGCTCCAACTCATCCCAAGTGGCCTATGTTCTGGTGGCAGGGTGGCCGCCCTCTGTTGCTTCATACCCCAAATATATGCAGTCAGTCCCTGCCCCAAGGGCCCCTTCTCTCCATCTCCTGCACTGTAGATGCTCACCAACCTCTCCAGGAGGGGGGAGCAGTACTCTGGATAGGGCCCCCAGCCCCCAAACCTCCTTAGAAGGTCAAGAGCCAGGCTTGACAGGCTGTGGGGGGAGGGGAGAGGGTGCTTACAGGCCACTTCCGCTGCCTGTTCCTATTCTGGCTACCACAGAGCAGGAACCGGGAGCGGAGGGCTGACCTCAGGATGGGGAAAGCATCCTTTCTGCAGACCCCCTCAGTTTCTTCCCAGGTGGAAGACATGTTTCCTGGCTAGCACAGGAATACTTAGAACTCCAGGGCTCCTGGCTTGATCTCTGGAACAGGACAGCCCCTCCATAACTCAGAGCCAGGTCCCTGGTGACCTCTTTCTCCCACTCTCAGAGGTTGGTGCAAGCCAGACTCTAGTTGACAGTCTGCTCTAGCTCCGGTGAGTAAATGACAGGAGCCCACAGAAAAAGAAACGCACTGGCAAGGTCCTCTCCAAAATCACTGTAATCTCGGATGTTTTAGGGGATGTCATGGCCAAAGCCCCCTCCCGCCTCCCCCCAGGCCTGCCTGTCCCGTCCCAATCACTAACGTCAGGCCAGACCCCTCCCGTGCAGAACAGCCCGGCACTGCGGGTGGGCAGTCTGAGGAATAACTCTCCCCGCCCCCGCCCTGCCAATCAGCCCGCGGAGGCACTGGCGCCCGCCCGCGTTACCATGACGACAGGCAAGGCCCGCTAGCGTTTCCAGGAGACGCCAAGGTCGGGGCGAGCAGTGGGGCGCAGTGGGGCGCCTAGGACCAGCTTGCTCTGGCCCCGCCCTCTCGACGCCCATGCTGCCATGGCAACCGGCACCTAGGGACTCTGGGGGTCCGAGCAAAGACTAGTGGCTGACTGGAGCCCACTGTGCCAAAAGGAAACTGAGGCCAGAAAGTGGCCAAGTCTTTAACCCCACACACCATACTCCAGAGGTAGAGGCAAAGAGTTCTGAGTTCTAGGCCAGCTTGGTTTACATAGGAGTTCCAGGCTAACCAGAACTACTTAGTAAAACCCTATGTCAAACAAAAATTTTTTAAAATTTAAAAAAAAAAAAAAAAACTTCCAGGGGGCTGGAGAGATAACTCTGTGGCTAAGAGCACTGGCTGCTCTCCCAGGGGACCCGGTTTGGTTCTCAGCACCCATGTGGCAGCTCACAACTGTCTCCAACTCCAGTCCCAGAAGCCATCTTTTTGGCCCTCACAGCCCCAAGGCAAGCATGTGGCACACAGACAGGTGTGCAGGCAAAACACTCAAACACACAAAATAAAAACTATTTTAAACAATAATGAAAAGGGGTGTGGTGACACAGAATTGACTCCAGAGTTTGGAAGGCAGAGGCAGGAGGATCTCTGTAAATTCAAAGCCAGCCTGGTCTACAGAGTGAGTCCTGGGACAGCCAAAGCCACAAAGACCCAGTCTCAAAACATACAAACAAAACATAAAGAAGCGGTCCAGGTTCCAGAACCCTGGAGACTCACATAGTCCTGGAAGACTTTGGCCTCACTGGAGTGTTCACAGGCCTCCCTGCGGTCTGGTGCCGCACAATACAGGTCCCAGAAGACGCTGTGGGCAGCACAGGGAACACAATGACTCCACATGCCCTTACAGGTCCCTCCTGCCCTACGCTCTGCTCCCCACAGGCACATACCACCACCAGGAGTGCAGGAAGCCAGGAGGCTCACCCAATGTGATGTTCTTTTCCCAACGGATCTATGAAAGAGAGTCAGAGTGAGGGGCAGGCACGCAGGAGGAACCCACCAACAAGCTGGACAACACAGGACAGTGTGGGGTGGCCTGGTCGAGGGGACAGATGCTGACTCACCTCAGACAGGAAGGTCTGCGCCGACTTCTGTGCCCCCACATGAAGTAGGTACTCATATACATACAGCGCAAGCCTACAGGCAGGGTGGTAAACGGGTTCAGACTGTTGAGCACACAGGCACCTGAAGCCTGGCCCAACTTGAGGCTGTGATCAGGTTCCCCAGACAATCCTTCATGTAGCCACAAAGCTTCATCACTGCCCCATACTAGACCCTCGGCTCCACCAAGCACAGAAAACAGTTTCTTCAACTCATTGATTGATCGTTGGCAGCCAGTACCTATCAATACCCCACTATAGGTCCTCCCAAGAGCCCATCTTCTGCCAGTGGTAGCCCTGCCTTTTCCTTCCTGTAGACTACCCACAGAGACAGTAATTGCCAGGTCTGGCATGGCCAGAGGAGGGACACGTTTCCTGGCCAGCAGGGCATGGGTCTTCTCTAGTGTTGGCGGATGCTGTGGGCGGGCACTTAAGGCTCATTTGTATATATTTTACTTTATGGTCCTTCTGTGGGGAATGCTCTCCCTGACAAGGCTGATGCCTCCACGATAATCAGAAACAGCAGGACTCCAGGAAGCTAGAGTGTGTCTGGTGTTCCTCAGGAAAACTGCATCACTGTGACCTTCGGGACAGCCCTTAAGGCTGTGGGAAAAAATTCTGAAAATATGAGTTCAAGAATATATACATCAGTGTGAGAGCTGTCCTTTACAGGATTTCTCAACTATGCAAAACAAAAGATGCATTTTGAATTTTATGAGGGGCTTCATGGACCTGAAAGAACAGAGGCGGCTGCACTAATGAGCCAGCTTAGTCAGGAAGATATCAAGGAAGGAGATAAAGAGATTTAGGGGGTGGTGACCTCAAGGCAAGATCCTATCCAGCTAAACTTATTGTCTGTATTTGCAGTTAGACAAATTTGGACTTTTAATCTGGAATGAACTATAATCCAGAAATGGAGGGTACACCTGTGATCCAGATCTTGAGGCTGGAAGACACAGGCTTTTGATCTGGATCTTAGGAATAGTAGCCATGAGAAGGTTAGGCCCAGGCAGGGTGATACACACCTTAAATCCCAAGAGACAAAGGCAAGTATTCTGAGTTCAAGGCCAGTCTGGGCAAGTTTTAGGTGAAGAAAAGCATAGGTCCAGGCAAGGTGGTACACACCTTTAATGCCATACAGAGCCATACAGACCTTTGAATTCAAGGTCAAGCTACAGAGTAAAGATTAGGTAGTAAGGAACTTGGAAAACAGAAAGCTGGTGTTAATGTAACAAACAACAGAGCCATGTTCCAGCTCTAACAAGGAGAACGCAGCAGCTCTGGCCACAGGGCTCTATCTTTAGAGTCAAGGGACTAAGGTCATAAAATGATGGCCCGTGGGAAAATCAAAAGGGAACCTGTGATAAATAACTGAATTGATATGCAATTCCTAAGGAAGTAGCTTATGCAAAATAAAAGACTGGGCTTTGGCCTGCAAGAGCAGAACAGACCTGTCATTTTGCATCCATCAAGGACTCCAGGACCCTCTCCCCAGCTGAGGCTGGCCCTTGGCAAGTAATGGTGCCACTGGGGAGTGTAGAGACAGCAGGCAGAGCCTGCTGGGAAGCCCTGCTCCTTGGGCTAACATGGTATGCTAGACCATCCTATCCAGCCAGCCTCCTTCCTCAGCAGCTACCATGCCCAGGGGCACCCACCACTGCACACTGGTCTCTCTAACTCACATGTATGTCCTCTGGGTGCCCCCTCCAGTCCCCACAGGGACATGAGGATAAAGGAACATGCTAAAAGCTGGAAAGCATACCTGTAGGGTTCCAGGGACCTCCCCCAGCTGTCCCTGCCCCACCCTCCCTGGCTGAGGGCTTCCCTCTAAAATAACCTGCCTTTAACCGGCCTGGCACACTCTCTGGCTGCTCCTCTCCTCCCTCACATCTCAGCATGCCTCCCAGTCTCCTAGTCCTGGCCTTTCTGTCCCAGGACAGAGGTGGGGATGAATGCAAGTACCTCTACTCCCTTGATACTATTCCTTTATCCCTTCATCCCTCCATCCACCATCCGTCCATTGGTCTGTCCTTGTGCAGTGGACATCCAGTCATCCTCCCAGGGTACATGTTCTTGCAAAGACACACCAAGAACAGAGCAGCCGAGGGCTGAGCTAGCACACAGGTGGACTGGCCCAAGATGAGGGCTATGCTTGCACCTTTTACCACGTGAGTTGTGACAGCTACTGGACAGGACTCACAGTGCCACCATGTCACCCCACAGTGACCGTCCCCAGATCCCCACTTGCTCCAAGCATCAGCATGTGCCATCAGTGCAGGATGGTGGCGTGGCCAGGGTGGCATCCCAGCCCTGCCCCCCTCCTGACAGTCAGGGGATGGGGTCCTCCTGGCATTTTCATCTGTGGGCCTCTCAGCCACCTGTTCCCTGGCAGCTCCCACACATCCAAAGGAAACTAAGGGATTGAGTGTCACAGGATGAGCAGGCTCCCAATAGCACTCCAACACAGCCTGGGGCCATGGGAAGACCACAGGGGAGGTCAAGGGGAAGGCTAGAGCTAGAGAGAGGCAGCAAGGCCAAGTCTCAAATATACTCAACTGTCTCCTCTCCCTAATGTCTCAGATCTGCAACAACCTGGAACAGCACTTGCTCCAGGCCCTGTAGTATCTGAAGTCCCTGGCTACCTCCAGCCTCCTGCCCCAGGGCCTTTGCCTAAACTATGCTTCCCCTGACTCCAGTGTCTAACATGTTCCTGCCAGACCCAGGTCTGGGCAGACACTACCCATCCTATTGTCTTCTGATAGCACTGGGATTATGGGGGAAGGGAAACTCAGACCAAGATCTGAGACCCCACCCACAGACTGTCCTGGGTCAGCCCAGCCCCTCAGCGCCTTCAGTTCCCATGTAGCAGAAAAGTAGGGCAGTGGTGGCGCACGCCTTTAATCCCAGCACTTGGGAGTCAGAGACAGGTGGATTTCTGAGTTCAAGGCCAGCCTGGTCTACAGAGTGAGTTCCAGGACAGCCAGGGCTATAGAGAAACCCTGCTGTCTCGAAAAAAAAAAAAAAAAGCAAGTAGACAGAGGGACCATGAGAAGCCAGGGCATGTTCAGCTTCCTGCTACAAGGGCTGAGTGGCATGGAGTACGGCTTGTTAGCTGGTTCCTGCAGCTCATGGCATCACCAACACTGCCACCATAATTATGGGGAAATTACTGTAAAGGCCACCGCTCAGACAGGCTGCTAGCAGCCAACAGTGACACTTCAGTCACCATCTAACCTGTCAACGCAGTCTTCTAGTGACCCTGACTCCCACAGTCCTTCCTGTCTAGGTGTGGGGTACCAATGTCCAGGGGAAGGAAGGAGGCTATCATAGCACATTCTGAAGGCTGTTCAGAGAAGCCACCTCAACTGCTGGGCGGCAGCAAGAGGACACACGGCCAAGGCCAATACTCGCATACCCCAACTTACACAAGGGCCACTCAGGCCCCAACCTCATCCTCACAGCTCAAATGCAGGGTCTCCACTTGGTGGCCCAAGCCTAGACACATAGGCCTGCAAAGTGTCAGAGACAGGGAACAAGTCGGCCAGGAAAGTGGAGGCCACAGCAGGTGAGGCCTGATACAGGCTACTACCCCACTTCTCAGAAGATAAAAATCAAAGTTAGGCCAGCCAGTAACTGAGACACTGGAGCTGGAAGCCCTAACCCCACACCCTCTCTGTGGGGATGACACCATGGGAAAGATGGGATAACTCCACTCCAGCAATGTACCAGCAAGGGCCTCGTGGTGCACACTCAGGCCTCCAGTCTGCCCCAGGTCCCTGACTTTGGCCTCCTTCCAGCTCTGTGAGCAGTGCCACCCAGGTACACTGTTCCTCAGACAAGGAGCTGGGCTTGGATGGGAGATCCTCCTGCCTCAGCCTCCTGTATGCCCTTCCAGAAACATAAGCCTCCTTGCGGCCCACACTCAGCCAATCGGTGTCCCGGCTGTGCTCCCTGCCTGCTCCTCCCACAGGGCCTTTGTAGTACGGAGCCTATGGCCCACCCCCACCCCCACTTCACTCTCCCCTAACAGCCTACCTTGAGGTTCCTGCGTGCTGTGTGGAATGACTAGATCCCCACTTCCTGGATGTGAGCTTCCTCTCACACAATCATCACACGCACACACACCCCCAAACTTAGCACAGGTCTGCGGACTATGTGAACCATTCCCTAGAATGGGGACTTGCCAGGTGTCAGGGAATCAGTCAGTCCCTGCTTCCCACATGGCCAGCAGCCCCATGCCAGGAAGGGTCACTGAGTTTACTGACCATAAATGAGTCCTAACTGCAGGCTCTCTGGGAGCCAGCCTTGCATGGCAGCCCAGTGACCCAGACTTCTCTGTGCCAGGTGATCTGTCCCCTACCCAGGGCTGCATTGGGCCCCTACCCAGGGCTGCATTGGGCAGCTCAGCCTCTAGGCAAGCTGCCCGCTCAGGCCCTGCTACAGTAATCCAGGCCTCTGCATTCACACCTCAAAGGTGAGCGCTGGGCTCCCAGCACACTTCAAATGTTCCCGCTTCACCCACTTCTCCACACGGGCACCTCAGAAAGGAAGGCCTGCCCAGGCGTGTCCTCACTGGAAGCTAGAGCACAGCCTGTCCACCTGGGCGGCGCATCCTGTACCTTCAATGTGGGGCGTCGAGAGCCAGACCCATTCTGGCTCACCTGGGACTCCGGGAGGTGGCCCCGGGACCGTCATGGTCAGGCGGGACAGCCATGGTCAGGCTCTGCACCTCTCTAGGCTTTGCATCCGCACCTTTGCCTACAAGCCACAAGCAAACCTCACTACCTCCAGAACCCCAACACCCTGCAGGGCATTAGGGTCCGACCCAACCTCTTTAAATTTGCAGCCACAATGAACCCACGTGTCCTGTTTCAAATCTCCAGCTTGTATACTTGGGACTCTGCGGCCCTAAGACCTGCAGCTCTCCTCCAGTGCCATGGTCTCACAGCCAACCCCGAAAGCTCACACCTGTCAGGTTTGTGTGACCCCAGAACTCCCGAGGCCTTACAACCCTCAGATGCTGTGCCTGCCCGGGCATCCTGTGACCGCTCAAGTCCTAACTCCTGATCTCTGATACACCACCGACTCCCTAGAGTGAGCCCCTGATCTTGCACCCGACTAACCGCCACGTGACCCCAGCAACCCCTTTGCTCTTGTTTGACCCCTTGATTTCCTGTCCCCTCAGGTATTCTGAGACCCCAAACCCCCTTGAAGCTCTCACAAGCTCATGCCCATGCCCTCTATCTCATGTGACCCCCCCAAGACCCTGGAACTCGAGTACCCCAATATATTCTGTCCTTTGTGTATTCTGTGACCCCAAAGGACCCTCAGGTCTCGCACACCCACAATCACACACCCTTCTGGTCTCGCGTGACCCCATGAGCCCCTTGATCTCGTGTGTACCCCTGAAATCCCGCACCATTTTGATTTCCAGTCACTCCCCGATCTCCTCCGGATCTCCTGTGTCCCCCCTGAAATCCCGCACCATTCTGGTCTCGCGTGACCCCATGGTCCCCGGTCCCGCGTGGCCCCGCACCGCACACTCACTTCTCGCGCGCCTGCCCATCCGAGGGCGCGCAGCCCTTGCTCGCCTTGCCGTACATGCTCCGCACCTGTCAGGCGCGCGTGGCCATCGCTGCCCGCGCCCCGATTCCCGCGGCCATGTCCGCGCGGGAGCTCCGGCCGCGGGTGGGTTCTCGCCGCGCTGCCCTCCCCGGGCTGTTCCGGGAAGCGCGCCACCGCCACCGCGCGCTCCCGCCGCTCTTAAAGTGGCAATGGCGGGCGCGCGGGTGGGCCCCCCCGCGCGCGCGCTGGGAGCGCGCACGCGCAGAGCCCGCGGGGGCGGCACTGCCCACCAATAGGCTGAGCACCAATAAGTACAGGCTGCAATACCTCCCCCAAAGATACTCAAGCCCGGGACGCGCTCCAGCAGTTGCTATTCGTGCAATTGGGAAGCTGAGGCAGGGGGATGGCCGCGAGCTCCAGGCGTACCTCGGCTGCGGAGCGAGACTCCCAGTTGTACAGATCTGGGGGTGTGGGGGGGAGGGTGCTGTGGGGATCTCCGTTTTGACTCAGGAACTGCACTAGGCTCTTGGGCTCACAGGATATGCGCCCATGACATTCTATTCCCAGGACACTCACTGCGAACCAACACAGCGCTGCCGGCTATGAGGGCCCAACCCTTTTGAGAGAGTTTCTTTCATATAGGCCAGGCTTGTCTCGAACACATTAAACAGATGACCCTGAAATTCTAATCCTCCTGCCTCAGCCTCCCTAGCGTTTGCACGACAGGCGTGTGCCACTTAGCCTGGTTTGTGTGCTGTGCACGGAGCCCGGTTTTTTATGCATGCCAGCGTTGTAAGGACTGAACCCCAGACCAAGCACGTTTTGTTTGTTTTTCTGAAACAGTGTTTGTTAACGTGGTAGACAGAGGCAGGAGGATCTCTGTGAGTTCGAGGCCAGCCTGGTCTATAGAGCGAGTTCCAGGACAGCAGCCAATACATAGTGAGACCCTGTCTTAAAGTCGGAGTAAAACAAAACGGTGTCTCCTGTAGCCCAGGCTGACCTCCAGCTCTCTACTTCACTAAGGCTCCTTGAACAGGTGGTCCTCCTGCCTCCACCTCTGGGTGCACGCTGGGAATGAGAGCATGCTTCTTCCCCCCACCCCAGCGCAGACGCACGTGTATAACACGCGGGCCCCGTGAGAGTACGAGGGGTCGTGGCGGATGGGCGTCGGGAAGCATCCAGGCTAAAACTTGCTATCGCTGCAAGTGTCCCCGGTTGGACACGACGGGTTTAGTGGGGACTTGCTGGAGATTGCGCACCGGTGGGTCGTCAGCACCGAGTGGCGCGGTCATGGGCTCAGGTTTCCTGTGCGAGTGTGTGAGTGTGACAGCCTGCAGGTCACCACGGCGCTAAGTCTCGCGTGGTGTCCCTGGTGCAGGCAGATCCCCTAGCCCGGGCCTCCCCGCCCCCACCCTAGAGAGCGGGCGGGAAGCCGAGCCGCCGTGGTTCCAGGCGCTCAGGAAAGGCTGCCGGGGCGCGCCCCGCCTCCTCCCCCAGGGCCCAGCTGGGCCGACGCCGGCCTTTCCCATTTCCTGCTTGGCCCGCCACCCCCTCCCCCAGCTTCCTCTCCCCGCCGCGGGGCTGGCGACTGCTGGGTGCCTGGAAGGCCGTCGGTGCGCCTGGGCCACCGCGCACTACAGATCTTTGCAGGCCCTATTCTCAGCGAGACACAGAGAGGTTGCGGGTGCAGCCGGGAGGCACAGCATGCAGCTCCGAGTTTCCTTCCACCCTCAATTGTGTCCCCAAGGTCTGGAGATGCCCAGGACGCAAGGTTTCCCCTCTCTCAGCCACAAATTTTTGATTCAGTGTCTTCACCCACTCCACCCCCCGGAACTATTTATTGAGCGCCTGCTGTCTACCGGGCCCTGGGGACCCAGCGGGGACACTCTGCTACGACTCTTGGAGAAAGGAGTCAGCTGGGGAAAGCAGGAGACAGAGCCGGACAAAGGGAGGGAGGGCCGGCGGCAACAAGGGCGGTGGGAGTCCCGGAGGAGAGTGGAGGCGGACGCTGGGAGGAGGAAAGAACGGGGGGGGGGAGGCGCCCGCAGCCCTTGAAGGCTGCTTGGGGGAGGCTCTGCGGGCGGGAGCAACTGCGCCGTCGTCATGGCAACCGAGGCGCTCCCAAACACAGCTAGGAAAGTCGGGGGAGTAGAGCTTGCAGGACACACACACCCAGTTTGGGCATACACAGGGGCCCGCCCACGTGAGGGAGAGGAAGTGAGAGGGCTGACACTGCAGGACTGGAAGGAGTGAGTATACGTTCAAACCAGTTCCAGACAGTGCAAAGGCCCTGGGGCACACGCACGGTTAAAGTGCTGGAGACGGCATCACGCGAGTGGGAAAGCTTTATTTCAAGAGCCACCATGAGTGGCTGGTGGTGAGCCCAGAAAACTTTCCCTTGGGCGTGCGAGATGTCTCAGCAGGTGAAGGCGCTTGCCACCAAGCTTGATGACCTGAGTTTAGCCCGCGGCACCCACATGATGGAAACTGTTGACTGCTCTTGTGACGTATACACGCACAATGGTACGTGTGCTCCCACGCATAAGCACAGCAGTAAGTGTACGCTTCAAATACAGTGATCTGGCCACAGACTTGGACTAACGAGGATGGAAGGCATTTGAGGGGACCCCTCACCTGCTCCCTTTTCTCTCGGGTGCAGTAGGGACCAGATTGCCTGTTTCCCTAAACGGGCCAGGCTCTGCAAACTGCCCCCCCCCAAAAAAAAAACCCAGAAGGATTAAACTTTATTCCCTAGAAGATCCTGCCCCATGACAACCCCATCCACCAGAGAAGCCGGTTCCGTCGCGCCCCCGTGTGGCTGGGCCGGGAATTGCAGTGCTGCCTCCCCCCTCACTCTTCCTCCTCCAACCCTTCCCTTCCCCTTATTTTTTTCATCTTTTCTCCCTCCTCTACTTCCTCCCTCCTCTTCCTCACCCTTCTCTACCCTGTCCCCATGCCTTTTGATGTCCTCTCTAGATTTCACCAAACACCTCGTTTGTCACTATTATTGACAGCCGGTGCTTCTGACTGACACCCGGGCCACCCCGCCGGGAACCGCGAGCCGCGGGAGTCGCTGCAACACGCACCCCCTCCCGCTCCGTCCCGGGCCACAGCCCCTCCCAGCTGTGCTTTGGAGGCTGCACAGCTGGAGCACGGCTGTACACGGAGACTGCTTCCTCTCCGTAGCTGTAATTATGGGTAATTTTCTAAGTGCAACACAAAAATTAAAACCCAAACAACACCAGGAAGGGGGCAGCCGCAGCTGGTGCACGCGGCAAGCCCGGGGACGTGGACCTGGAGTGGAGGGAGGAAGGAGTCCTGAGAGCGACCTGTGCCTCTGGCCCTCGGGGTGCGGAGTTCCCAAAATAGAGTTACTGGGTGCAAAAGCCCGAGTTTGGACGCTGCTTGCTCTGTGCTGCGGTGCCAGCGCAACCTCTGCCCTCTCGGAGCCACGCAGGAAGGAGAGAGAGACGTCCGCCCTCACTAGACCGCACCCTGGCGCCGGGTCGACCGCCGGGAGGTTCAGCCCACCCGCAGACTGTTCCCACCGCTTCAGAACTTCTAAGCTGAGACAGGATACACTTCTGAAACGTGCTGGTCCCCCGCAAGACCGAGCCCTGTCGCCCAGCAGTACTCCATTCCACCCGACCTCGGATCTTCAGCTCAGCGCCAAGCACAGGGCTTAATTCATCTTTTGCTGATTCCTACCCAGCGTTGGTACAACTACATAGAGTAGAGCAGTGTCAGAGTGACAAAGCAACCTGCCTGGGGTTGCACAGCAGAACCAAACACCGGGTCCTCATTTGGGGTGTGCTGGTAATGCATGTAGTCTCACAAACTCTCATTTCGTGAAGAGAACTCAATAAGTATTTGCTGAGCAAATGAATCTGCATCCCATTCTCTCCTGAACACCCACCCCGGGAGGAAGGGGACCTGGGTTTCCTGTCCCTCAAAACAGCCATGGGCTGTAGTTCCAGATGTGGCCACGAGATAGCAGCAGAGGACGATGGTGACCGCGGCAGCCACATTCAGAGTGAATGTGTGACACTTGGTGACACTAGGTCTGGCAGGTGCTCCCTGTGAGCTTCCAAATGGCATTACATATTTATGCATTGGATTATCTCAAATTCTGAGAAACTGTAGGTCTCTGGAACTCACCATCTCCTGCCTCAGCAGGCCGGGATTACTGGCCTGCGACACCAACCTGGCTTAATTAGTTGTTTGAGGGAGGCTCAGCTGGTAGGAGCACTGGCTACTCTTTCAGAGGACTCTGGTTCAATTCCCAGCACCCACATGGCAGCTCACAACTGTTATTTGTCCCACACGTTGGAGGAGAAAGACCACGACCCAATTAAAGGTGGCAATGTTAATTAAAGCAAAGCATTTTTTTTTTTTTTTTTTTTGGTTTTTCGAGACAGAGTTTCTCTGTATAGCTCTGGCTGTCCTGGAACTCACTTTGTAGACCAGGCTGGCCTCGAACTCAGAAATCCACCTGACTCTGCCTCCCGAGTGCTGGGATTAAAGGTGTGCGCCACCACGCCCGGCTCAAAGCAAAGCATTTTTACATAAGGCAGGGTTCAAGAAGACAGAATTGAATGTAAGGAAGACAAGAGTTTTATAGCTCAGGAGTAGGGGGTTTCTAAATGGGGGATTTGGTGGGTAAAATAAGTGGGGTACATGAGCCTGGAAGAAGCAGCACAGAGCCATTTGCAGTTAAGATTAGGAGTGGGGCCCAGCCCAGTCCTTGAGAAACAAATGTAATTACAAACGGGAATGAACTTAGTCTGTCTTACTATAAAACAGTTTCCAAGCACAAGATGGAGTCGTCCTGATTCTTCACTGCAATTCCAGTTCCAGGGGATCCGACACTAGCACCTAGACATACATGCAAGCAAAACACCAATACACATGAAACAAAACTAAATAAAGTAACAGTTGACTGTGTTTATTACCACCACATTGCATTTAGCCAAATAGTGATGATTTTGCTGCATCTTATACCAAACCGGTAAGTGTTCATACTCTGTGAGTTCGAGGCCAGCCTGGTCTACGGAGTGAGTTCCAGGATAGCCAGGGCTACACGGAGAAACAATGTTTAAGGAAAAGGGAAAAAAAAATTCTTTCCAGACATTAAATGGGAAGAATCTCAGATTTGGTACATATGTGGTAAACTGCTTACCCAGCATGCACTAGGCCCTGGAGTCCATTCCCCCAATCCCTTGTCACCTGTTGACTAAGTTTGGGGGCTGCAGATTGATTAGAATGGCAGCGTTTGTAAAGAATGGTAATGCTGCAGGTCTGGAGCTTAATTATCATAGGCTAAGAGAGCAGGCTCAGTCATTAAAAGATCTTGCTGATCGTGAGAGGCCATAGATCCCATTCCTGCCCCTGCCCCTCTGGCTCACATTGGCAGGGGATTGGAGTAGCTCTTCTGGTCTCCAGGGACACTCATACAATGTCACACTCACACAATGTCACATATACTCTTAAGTGTCACACACTCACAATTTTTTGAAAAGACTCAGGGCTACTAAGTATAAATAACAACAAAAGGCCTACCCCCACCCACCCACCCCACCCCCACCTGGAAACAGCTCTGCGATCCAGCAGATGGCTCTCCAAGTTCCAGGCCAGCCCTCAAGTGTGCATGGAACCACACTAAAAAACTCTTGAGTCCACAGAAACAATCAGTGGTACATCAAGGTGTCTTCACGGCTGTGGCCAGACTCTCTATTTAGTTATAGACACCTTCAGAAGCCACTCAAGCAGCCTGGGCCTCAGTTTCCCTGTCTGTGAAATGGAGGTGATGTTATTACTCTCCCATGAGTTCTAGGGAAGGCCTGCACCCTGAGCCTTGGCCCCAGATCCTCCCTGAGGATCCAGTCTTTTAGAGTAGCTCAGGCTGGCCTGGGAAAGCACAGGAGGCAGCAACCAAACAGAAGCTGCTCCCCGGGGGTCCATGCTGGCAGGCATGTCCAAGCTCCTGCAGTTCAGGGCTGTTCTCCAAAACCCTCTGACACAGAAATGCAATGCTGTGGGGGTGCACCATGGTAGCCACCCTGCCTTCAATCATGCCCTATTTCTCTAACGAGTGGCTTTTATAATTCTGTGAGGGTCTCTGCCAACACCAGGGCCATCAGAGAAACAACCCTGGTGAGGCAGGAGGGAAATCCCTTTTAACAGAACTCGTCAGCTGGAGTCTGACACAGGACAGTTTATTGTAGCCATATTTAAGCACAATTTTGGGGAAAAAAAAACCATTCTGCTGATAATTAACCTAATCCCCTGTGTCCAAGGAAACTTAAGGCATGTTTACATTGAATCTCTTTACAGAGTGCATATGGACACTTCCATAAAGATGGGTCCTGTTGACCAAGAGACAAAATGTCCACAATAAGGACTGGTCTGACCCTGCAGACAGCACAGGTCGCCAGGCTGTTAACCACATCCACATTCTGGGTAGGAGACAGCCATATGTGTGTTCTCTTGAAAAGACCAGCCTGCTGTTTAACGTCCCTAGTTTCCTGAGTGCTTCTCTGTGAGCACAAGCCTTCGAGTCCTCTATGAAGTCCCATCCGCTGCCTGAATTCACTTGTCAATCTTAACCTGACCAATGACTCTCAGTGTCCCCAGTCACACAGCCCATCCCCTGGTCTTTGCTTGGTCAGCAGCCTGGCACACAGCCTTCCCTCCTTCCTGTAAATAAGAATGGAGTGCCCATTGCACAGTCTTCATGGGAGCCAGGAAGGGGTCGGTGCAGTACAAGACCTGGGGCCTGGCTGCAGGGAAGGCTGTAGGCAGGAGTAGGCATTTCTGGCTGTCAGACATTTGTGGGGGGAAAAGCAGCAGGTGGAGTTGACCTCAGAGACTGGAACAGTAGGGGGCCCAGGCTGTTTCAGCACGGGAGTATTAGGACAGCAGAGCTCAATTGTGGGGTGTCATATATTGGGGACTTTGGTACTGAGAGCTGTCCAGGGATCTTGGGAGTTTTGTGTGTGTGTCACTGGCATTTTGGAGACATTGGAGGTCTCCCAATATCTTTGAGGGTCTCAAGGGTGTCTCTAAGAGTCATTGGATATTTTGAGGTGTCTTTGAGCATATATGGTGTGGCTGAGGGCACTTCTGGCTTCTGTGACTTTCATTCAAAGATTTTTGTAGACTGGCTCTTGCCACTGTGCCTGACAGTCTGAGGTCAGCCCCTGAGACCACATGGAGGAGGGAGAGAATAGACTCTTGTCAGCTGTCCTCTGTCCTACCTGCCATCTCTGCTTCCAGAATATTCCACGCCCTAAAAATGAGCCCCTGAGCCCCAGTGTCATGAGCAAGTGGAAGCTGCTAAAGCTCATGTGTGACAGCTCAGTCATCCACATGGGACATCATGTCACAGACACTTGGGCTGCTGGTGTGGGACCCAAACCCCAGGCTCACAGCTGGGCTGTGTCTGAGCTCCCTCAATTGCTGAGCACACTCTACAGCCCCAAGAAGGTCTCACCAAGCCGGGCGGTGGTGGCGCACGCCTTTAATCCCAGCACTTGGGAGGCAGAGGCAGGCAGGTTACTGAGTTTGAGGCCAGCCTGGTCTACAGAGTGAGTTCCAAGACAGCCAGGACTATACAGAGAAACCCTGTCTTGAAAAACCAAAAAACAAACAAAACAAAACAAAACAAAACAAAACAAAACAAAACAAAACAAAACAAAGGCCTCACCAGGGTCAGGGAACACACACAAACCCAGCTACCAGCATAGGCCAGGCCCCCAAGTGCTAGGGTTCCTGTATCCCATGACCCTGTTAGCCTTGCCACATGGAGCCTCTACATACGTAGCGTCCCCAAGGG
Organism: Mus caroli; assembly: GCF_978045245.1. Lineage (NCBI taxonomy): Eukaryota > Metazoa > Chordata > Mammalia > Rodentia > Muridae > Mus > Mus caroli. Next base: position 58,833,238 of record NW_028227265.1, on the reverse strand, counting down.
GGTCAAGGACAGAGCTGGTCACCCGACCCTATGACCTCACACAGCCTAGCCACTTTCTCTTCTAGGACAGTCTCTCCCTGCGTGGGGTTCTTTCTGATAGCCTGGCATGTCTCTCTGCCTCAGGAATACAGATTCAGTCTTCATACCCCAGCCTATTCCCTTCCCCTGAGCATTCTCCAGCCTGGTCTCCACTGGTCCCGGGACTTGCTGGCTCTGGCTTACCCATTTCCACCAGTGTGAGAGCAAGGCCCACACTTCTAGTTCCCCCTTCAGCTTCCTCTTACCCAGCTGCTCCTTGGGCCTCAGGGTCTTAGCTCCTGCTGACTGCCAGGCACTTATCAGCTATGTGCCCTCCCCTAGCTGGTCCTTACAGCCCCTTTCCAACAGCCTGCTGCAGAAACTTCCACGAAGCACCTGTGGAGGGTTAGGAGCTTGGAGAAGTAAGGACAGGTTTTTTTGTGTTTGTTTGTTTGTTTGTTTTTTAAAGATTTATTTATTATATGTAAGGACACTGTAGATGTCTTCAGACACTCCAGAAGAGGACATTAGATCTCCTTACAGATGGTTGTGAGCCACCATGTGGTTGCTGGGATTTGAACACAGGACCTTTGGAAGAGTAGTCGATGCTCTTAACCGCTGAGCCATCGCTCCAGCCCTAGGGACAGGTTTTAAGACTCCTTGACAACTCCTAGCTATGTGTTGAAGCCCTAACCTTAATGCCTCCTCTTTTCAGATACCTTGTGGAATTCTGTCCCTTTTTCCTGTCCTGCCTCTATTTGGGGCGGGGTGTGTGTGGGGGGGGATTGGACCTCTAATCACTGTCAGTTCTGACCTTTTCCAGGACCAGATGTCCCCCGAGTACCTGCCCTGCCCAGAGCTGAGGCACTTTAAGTGATTGTTCATTGAGTGAATATTTGCAGAGCCCAGCAAAGATCAGGAAGCGGGTGGAGGGGAAGCTGCGGGCCAAGGAGCTCAGGGTGAGGTCACAGCAAGAGAGAAGTGGGACAGTAAGGCCCCTCCTCCTCTCATGAGAGCCTGAGGCTGGCAGAGGGCTCTCTGCTGTCCCCTCCACTCCTACACCCACTCATCTTCCCGCAGGAGTGGATTAACAGGTTGAGAGCACCAGGAGCTGTGAACCCCAACCCAGACCCTAGGCCCCTGAGGCTTATGAGACATCACGAAGGCCAGGAGGTGAGACCCAAGGCAACGTCGCTCACTCGTGGATTGGGCAATGTAGAATAATAGCAGGGTCTGCAGGAAAGATGGCCAGGATCAGGCTAGGAGGTTTCCAGGACAACAACTCGTTTGCATACTGTCCGTTGCGTCTTGGCCAGTGAGAGGTGCTGCAGAGATGCGAAGCCTGGGCAGGTGTGTGTGGGGGTGGGCTAGTCTAGTCTTGTGGTGGGCAGGTGCAGGATGCACCCATTTCACAGACCAGCATTTGGAGGCTCAGGGACCAGGGAAACCCAGAGAAAGGTGGCCAACCAGGGGCCATGAGCTTCCATGTCAGAAAAGCCTTAACTGGTTGGGGTGTTTTATTTGGGTTTTATTGGGTCTCACTAAGTAGACCAGGCTAGCCTCGAACTCGCAGAGATCCGTCTGCCTCTGCCAGACAAGTACTGGGATTAAAGGCAGGAGCCACTACATGGTTTGAATTATTAATCTGTATTTAAAACAAAACAAAAGAAAACCAGTGTTTAACTTAGGTGTTACCACACAGGTTGCTGGGATGGGAAGCATCAGAACTAGGTTGCTGTGGTCATGTCTCCTGATGCTGTTGGCCCTGCTTCACAAGTCAGGAAGTCAAGATCTCACCTGCATGGTTTACCCGAGCAGGGTAGACTGGACTCAGACATTTAATGGCACCTGCCTCAATTTCAGTGGCCTTGGCCTGTCCCTGCCAAGGAGCCCCTTGCAGGCCAGCCATGCTCAAGTCCTGGACCTGTCTAAGAATGGACTGCAGGTGCTCCCTGGGGCTTTCTTCGACAAGCTGGAAAAGCTGCAAACCCTGATTGTCACCCACAACCAGCTGGACAGTGTGGACAGGTCCCTGGCCTTGCGCTGTGACCTGGAGCTCAGGGCAGACTGCAGCTGTGGGCTGGCCTCCTGGTACGCTCTCCGCCAGAACTGCTCCGGGCAGCAGCAGCTACTGTGTCTACACCCAGCCACCGAAGCTCCAAGGAACCTCTCCACCTTCCTTCAGGTCAGCTGTCCCCCCAGCTGGGGCCCAGGAACCATTGGAGCCCTTGTTGCTGGGACTATCTCCCTGGCTGTGGCTGTCAGTGGATCTGTGCTGGCCTGGAGACTTCTTCGCCGCCGCCGAACCAGTGAGCACAGCCTCAGCAAAGCCCAGATGTCCCCACACGATATCCCCAATCAAGTGACAGATTTCCTGCCAAGGTACAGCAGCCGGCGACCTGGCCCCAGGGCCCCAGACTCACCACCCAGCAGGTTCACAATGGATTATGAGAATGTCTTTATTGGCCAGCCGCCCGAGGACTGTTCATGGTCTGCAGCCAGGTGAGTGACCATAGATCCCTGCCCACAGTGAGCAAGGACTGCTTTAGCAGGACAGAGGCATGCCCTGTCAGAGTCAGTGGGATTACCAGCTACTCAGCAGTTGGCCTGAGACTGTCAGCTGGGCCTTGTGCAGGCTGTGTGGCCAAGTAGCTTCATATGTTCAGATGAGGGCTGCAGGCCTCCCCTCCCCTCCAGGGGTTGGGGTAAGAGTTTGGAAAGTTTCCAAGGGGCCAGCCCCCACGTTGTTCCTCATACCTCTGGAGGAAGCCAGGCTCCAGGTCAAGTAGAGCTTGGTGAAGGGTCAGAAGCCCAGGCTCCTGACTTCGTGGATGTCTGTGTCCCCATGCTATAGGGACATCACTGGAATCTCCCTGTGGCTTGTAGGATGCACAGCAGGTGAGGACTGGATAAATGAGTAAGGCTGTTGTCCTGACCTACCTTCCCATTTCCCAGCCCTGAGGGGGGAGGGGGGAGGCAGGGGAGAGAGAGAGAGAGAGAGAGAGAGAGAGAGAGAGAGAGAGAGTTGAGAAATTTGAGAGAGAGAGAGTTGAGAAATTTGTGAGTTGCCTGTGGGGGGTGACCGACCAGGAATAGGGAAAAGAGAAGTTGGACTGGAAGCTGAGGTAGGGGATTTGGGTATCTTGGTTGCTGAGAAGAAATGATGTATGGAAACGAGATGCAAATATTGAGAAAGGGGAAGTGACCCATTGAGGGGGATGGGGAAGGTCACCAACAGAGGCTGAGCCAATCTGTCAGGGGACTGGAGAGATGGCCCCGCCCTGGCCTCACTGGCCCCGCCCTAGGCCCTGCTGAACTTCCGGAGGACAGTTGGAGGCCGGTTCCCTTCCGCGCACTCACACAGGGTTCACCGAGCCTGCCACACCCTCTGCCTTCTCAGGCAAAAGATAATGAAAAAAGTTAAAAATAAAATCCGGGTGGGCTGTGTCCAGGCTGGAGTGCTCACGCAGACATCCCCTCCCTGCCATCCAGACCAGCTGGGGTGGGCGTGTAAAATCTGAGTTCAGGAATAGCCTGGGCTATATGAGACCCTGTCTCAAACACACGAGCCGGGTGTGGTGGCACACGCCTTCAATCCCAGAGGCAGGCAGATTTCTGAGTTCAAGGCCAGCCTGGTCTTCAAAGTGAGTTCCAGGACAGCCAGGACTACAGAGAGAAATAAAAAAATAAAAACAAGTGTGGAAAACACACACCTGATTTGACTTGTATATGTGCACTCGTGTACACTCTGCCAGCACTCAGGAGGCGGCAGAGGCAAGCGGATTTCTGAGTTCAAGGCCAGCCTGGTCTACAGAGTGAGTTCCAGGACAGCCAGGGCTATACAGAGAAACCCTGTCTCGAAAAGCCAACAAACAAACAAACAAACAAAAAAACCACACACACACATACACACACAAACACAAGCACAAGAAGCTGGGTTCTGGAACTGGAGAGAAGATATCAGGGCACATGTGCACACAGGCGACATCGAGCGTGCATGCACAGACACACATACATGCAGAAACTAAACATGCACATACAGACTCACACTCACATGCATACACATGCACACGCAAGCACAGACACACATATTCATTCATATGCACAAATACGTGCACACATGTAAATGCACGAAGCATACATGCACATACAACACTCATATGCCTACACGAGTGCACATATACAAGTCAAATCAGGTGTGTGTTTTCCACACTTATTTTTATTTTTTTATTTTTTGGTTTTTTGAGACAGAGTTTCTCTCTGTAGTCCTGGCTGTCCTGGAACTCACTTTGAAGACCAGGCTGGCCTCGAACTCAGAAATCTGCCTGCCTCTGGGATTCAAGGCGTGCACCACCATGCCCGGCTCACACTTATTTTTAATGATGCTGAATCAGTAACTTTCAGAGTAGTGGGAGTCACACACTGAGTTGGAAAACGGGTAGGAGCAGAGCAGGAGCATAGAACTGTGAGAGCCAGGCCAGCCTGGGCTACACGGTGAGACCCTGTCTCAGGAAGAAGGGACAGACAGACAGGCCCCAACCCTGGCTGCCTCCTGCCTCAGTCACACGCCGCCTTTGATGTCCATCTTCCTCCACAGAAACAGCCCTTCTGGGGACAGTGATTGCTACATGAACTACAGGAGTGTCGACCAGGACCAGGACCAGGACCCTCAGCCCGTCTATTGCAACCTGGAGTCCCTGGGGCGATGAGGAGAGTGTGGTCTCCTGGCGCTGAACCAGCCTCCCACAGCCCCCAGGATCCAGCACGCTCAATATCACAGGGGGTACGAGGACACGCCCCCCACCAAAGAGGATCAGAAACAACCTCTGGTCAGTGTGCATGCATGTGGTGCTCAATAAAAGATCTGGGCCACGTGGAGCAGCTGACTCTGCGCAGGACTGACCGGTGGTTTCCCGAGAGTCCGAACTCCATCTGAATTCTCTGTTCTGCACTCTCTGTCTCCTCTGCCTGCCTGACACCCACCGGCTGTCGAGACTCCATACAGGGCCTGTGGGCCCTCACTCTGGAGGCTTCCCACGGAGATCTCTGGCCCAGCCAGATGTGAGGGTTCAGGCAAAAGGGAGAGAACCGGAGCAGGGAGGGGGAGTCGCCTCTGCTGCTGCAGCTGCCTCCACCTCGGTCCCTGCCGCTGTCCCTTCTGTTGCTCCAAGACCTGTACGGGTCGCTCTGTGCGGGGGTGGGGGGGTGGGGGCCTGGGCTGAGCTGGTAGAGGGCTGACTAGCCAGCAGCTGGGGGGGAGGGGAGCTTGGGGTGGGGGGAGTTGAAGAGCTGCTTCTGGCGGCAGATCTCTTCCCCAAGCGGCAGTGTTACAGCTCTTATGACAGAAACTCTCAGTGAGTAATTCTCACACACATTTATTCCTCCTGGATGGACTTTTTTGTTGTTGTTTTTTCGAGACAGGGTTTCTCTGTATAGCCCTGGCTGTCCTGGAACTCACTCTGTAGACCAGGCTGGCCTCGAACTCAGAAATCCGCCTGCCTCTGCCTTCCAAGTGCTGTGATTAAAGGCGTGCGCCACCATGTCCAGTTTCTGAATGGACTTCTTAAATACAGTTTTGGGGTGGGTCAGGGTCTGTAGGTACTTCCTATTGGCTTAGTCTGAGAGCTTGGGGATACCTTTTCTGCATGTGGGAGGGCTTAGGGTGCTGCCCCTACATGACTGATGGTCACAGACCTCTGTATGGGGGGCTGTAGCTATGTGACAGGAACCTGGTTTCCGGAGCAGGTAAAGCTTCCTACCATCCCTTCAAGGTCCCCCAGGCTTCAAACCTTAGCTCAACCTTACCAGGCTTCCTCTCACAGCCCACCTCCCCACAATTCCCCCTCATCAGAATAACTGTCTCCTATGTCGGGAACAGCTTGGTACTGAATCAAGACCTGATTGGTAGTGATTTTTGCAATGCTACTCATCTGCTGCTTTAGATACTGAATGAGACAGGGTGCCAAGAGAAGCAAGGCTCCAATGACTAGTATGGGACCAAGGAGAGGAAAAACCCAGGCTACCAAGGGGTTAGAATACCAAGGCTCAGGGGTGTTGGGAGTATAGCATGCCCTGAAGTTCCCCCTGAGTTCTTTGAGCATTTGTACATCTTGTTCTACCAGCCCAGATTCATTGACATAAAAGCAACATTTCTCCCCCAGCAAAACCCAAGTCCCTCCCTGTTCAGCAGTCAGTAAGTCCAGGGCTCTCTGGTTTTGGAGATAACCTGCTAAGGAGGTTATCTGACCTTGAAGAGACTCAAGGCTGTCTGTAGTGGAAGCCATTGCCTGGTCAAGGTTGTCTTGGAAATCATTGGCCAGATGCTGTGTTTGGATGAGGGCTGCTCCAGCCGTTCCTGTTGCACCCAGTGAGGCAGCAAGGCCTAGTCCAGTGAGCAGAGGGATGAAGATCTCTTTCTTCTTTTGGCTTTCTCCCATCTGCAAGGCGAGTTCTTCAGGTTCATAGAGATAAACCTGGAGGGTAATTATCACAGGGGTGCAGGAGCCTTGAAAATGGGGGTTAATACAGGCACCTGTGGTGCCTTTGCACCAGAGTAGGGCAGGAGGGTTAACACATACTGATTTGGTGATGGTGATGTCACGTACACGTGTAAGATGGGGTTTTTGAGGAGGGTCCTACAAGGCAAAGGGGGTGGGGTAAATCAAAGTGAGGCATGTCCTGTGTTTTCCTCGTGGGTAGCGTCCCATGGAGGCTGTGAAGGGAAATGTTAATGGGAGCAGCTGCTAATAATGGTCGGGAGAGAGAAGCACAGAAAAGGCATTGGGAGGAGTGGGGGTGGGTCGCTAAGGGAAGGAGGTGGGCTGTGTATTGGATGTACTGTAGCCAGGAGAGGGTAGCTCGCAGCTCCTTCTGAGACTGATTTTCCTGTTGGATAATATTAGCATGGGTAAAGGCCGATTTGGAGGCAGGAACAAGCTCACAGGAGATGTACAGGTCAGCTACTGGGTATCTGGCATAGCCATAGGGGTTCGGTCCACCAATGTTCATCTCATGGATCGCTGATGGAAAGCTGAAATTGAGTTTTAAGGTTGGCGAGCATGGTGCCGCCACGATTGGTAGAGTCCATTTTGAAACTCCAATATCTGCAACCTCCATTTGTGGAGACGTCCTGGAGACATTCACCTGTGTTTCGGTAAGGAAAGCAGAGAAAAGAACTGGGGCGGGGGTGGGGGGATAATGAGATGGAATTTGGGTGTGGAGAGATCTCAATCCTGGTTCCACGTCCTTCGAGTGGACAGTCCTGGGTCCCTATAACTTCGTTGTGTCCATTGTAGGTTTCCCTAGCATAGAATCTCCAGTGGTTGTGTTGGGAAGGCTAGGGAGAGGCTGGGTAGTAGCAGAGCTAGCATGAAGAATGACAAAAACAGCCAAGAGAATAGAGGAGAGGGGGCTTTGTGGAGGGCACATGGCCTGGGCAGCGGTCACCAGGTCATGGATGTCCTTCCAGGAGATCTTGTTGTCCTTCTGGGTGTGGTGTTTCCTCTGCCCCCTCCTCTTCTTCTGTCCTTGATCTGCCATCAAGAGGCAGGCCATCTTCTCGGTTGGAACCCAGATAGGCTTAGGCTGCTCCTGTGGAAAAACACAAGAGAAACCCATCCCGGTTGTAAGGAGGGGGTCTGGTCCCTTCCAAATTCCATGCAAAGGATCTCGCCATCGTACTAGGATGAGGGAGTTACTTTTGGTGTGTGCCAGTGGAGGGAGATAGGAGTTTTTGTAGATGATAAATATGTTTAGGGTAGTCAGAGCCATCATTAATTGTACATTAAACGGGTAGGTTTTTGTCTTTTGTTGTAGAAGTTGGGCTTTTAGGATTTGATGTGTTCTTTCAATTATTCCTTGGCCCTGAGGGTTGTGGGGAATTCCCGTATGATGGGCAATTTCCCAGTGTGTGCAGAAGGTTTTGAATTAAGAGCTAGTGAGGGCCAGGCAATTATCAGGGTTTTTTTGTGTTTGTTTGTTTGTTTTTGTTTGTTTGGTTTTGGTTTGGTTTGGTTTGGTTTTTGGTTTTTCAAGACAGGGTTTCTCTGTGTAGCCCTGGCTATCCTGGAACTCACTCTGTAGACCTAGTTGGCCTCAAACTCAGAAATCCACCTGCCTCTCTGGCTCCCAAGTGCTGGGATTAAAGGCGTGCGCCACCACGGCCCGGCCCAATATAAAGAACTACATATGTCATCTGTCTAGCTCTAAAAGAAGCCAAGGGCCGCCGGGCGGTGGTGGCGCACGCCTTTAATCCCAGCACTTGGGAGGCAGAGGCAGGTGGATTTCTGAGTTCGAGGCCAGCCTGGTCTACAAAGTGAGTTCCAGGACAGCCAGAGCTATACAGAGAAACCCTGTCTCGAAAAACCAAAAAAAAAAAAAAAAAAAAAAAAAAAAGAAGCCAAGGGCCCCCTTAACCTCTTTTCAGACAGTGTATATGCTGTCCATTTGCTCCCTGGTTGTCCAGATCCTTTGTCAAACTGGACACCAACCCACTTTCCCCTCTACTCACACAGTCCACCCTCCTACAGGAGAGAGACTCTCCTATATAAATAAATAAATAAATATTCTTTATATTGGGGGGAGTGACTGGGTAGCTCTTTAAATTGGAGGATGGGGTTCATCCTCAGGGAAGTAGTATATTACTGCTGCAGCTCCTCTTCCCCCCATCACTAAATATCGAGGGGGCTCCTTTTGAAAATAGTTTGGGGGGCAGCTATCACAACAGAGGGAGGGCAGAGGCCCATTTCTCATCAGGATTAATGGTTGTCAATTTGTCCTGGGAATCCTATTAAGCTGATAGCAAAGTGGGAGTGATTTTTTTGATTAGCCACTGACTGTCAGGGAGGGAGAAGGGAATGACAAGAATGTCAGGTTCTTTCCCTAGGGTTTGCAGGGCTCTATCCCTGCCATTTTTAATCATGCTGACGAGCACATCTACTTCATTTAAAATTTGGGGTGTGCCACCCATCGGGGTGTGGAGCCACTCCAGCACACACACCCCGAGGTTGGTAAAGGACTCCCACAAGTGTAGGGGAGGAGTTAAAGATGAGGAGATGTATAGGTTTTGTTGGGTCATACCTAGCAAGAGCCAAATCTTTTCGGGCTGCATTGACAGAACTTAGAGCTTGGATCACCTCTGGGGACAGTGTTCTTGGAGTCTCCGGATACTAATATGTCATCCATATATATTGAGTCCTTTGTCTAAATAGGGTTTCAATGCCTTGGCTGCAGCCTCCTGACAAATTGTTAGCGATTCCCTGCGGGAGGACAGTCCATTCATCTCGTGAGGTGGACCAGAGTTGTTAATGGGGTTACTGAGAATGCAAAGCGTTCACAGTCTTGGGTGTGGATGGGGATGGAAAAAAGGCAGTCCTTTATGTCTATTGCTAACAGGGGGACATGGCTGAGATGTGGGGAGCCCAGACTCACACGGTTTTGTTAATTGCCCTCAGACCTTGTAATAATCTCCATCCCCCTGAGGTGCTTTTTATAGTGAAGACAGGGGTGTTCCATGCACTGCAGGAGGGGTAGATGTGTTATAGCAGAAGCTGTTTCTCTACCAGCTGGGTGAGGGCTCTCAGGTTTTCCCTTGATAGAGGCCACTGTGGGACCCATTGGTGAACCAGTCAAGGCAGGGAGTACTAAATCTAACGGTGGCCCCTAGAATTGGGGGTGATTTGGAGGAGAGTTTTTAGGGTCTTCTTGGGTACTACTTTCTTTATAGGTAATGTCCTCCATCTTGATGTGGTCTCTTTCTGGTTGGGTGGTAGGAACCACCTCTAAGGCTTGTAAAATAGCTCTCCCTAGAAGATCGGTGGCTACTTGAGCCACCAGGTGGCGTATGAGGCTAGTAGCCTCATCCGGGTCTGCCTGTCTGGTGGTGAATGCGTGAGAGGTACCCCCTAGGCCGAGGAGCTGGGACCAGGGATCAGTTGCCAGTTTCATGGTATCTCTTGCTGTCTCAAAATTGTCCTGTCTGCTCCAGTATCAATAAGACACTTGAATGGCTTATGATCTTTTAATGGTTAATTTTGGGTGGGAGCCTTCTGAGATGCTGGACACCCATAAGACAGACTTCTAGTTGTCTGTCGTACTGAGGGCTGTCTGTCCCACCCGAAGTTTAAAGGCTCCAGTGGCTTACCATCCTTCTCAAATACATCAGGAACAGTATCTCTTCCAGTGAAAACCTTTTCTGCAGTGAGGACAAATTTTCTTAGGGGGATTAGGATTTTTTTTTTTTTAAAGATTTATTTATTTATTATATGTAAGTACACTGTAGCTGTCTTCAGACACTCCAGAAGAGGGCGCCAGATCTCGTTACGGATGGTTGTGAGCCACCATGTGGTTGCTGGGATTTGAACTCTGGACCTTCGGAAGAGTAGTCGGGTGCTCTTGCCCACTGAGCCATCTCACCAGCCCAGGATCTTTTATAGGGAGAGAGTTTTGTGGGCATTCATTCCTCCAATGTCCTGTCTCTCCACATTTGAAGCAGACTCCTGTTTTTACTGCTGCTACTAATGCCTGAGCCACGGATGTAACCTGATATGATATGGTTCCTATATCTCTAGTTGCCACGATCCAGCTATCGATGCTCCGCCCGGAGACCCTGGCAAGCAAGTCTGGATTCAGAGGTCATACCTTCCCATACGATGGGGATTTTTTTTGTTGTTTTTTGTTGTGTTTTGTTTGTTTGTTTTGTTTTGTTTTGTGGGGTTTTCCAGACAGGGTTTCTCTGTGTAGCTCTGGCTGTCCTGGAACTCACTCTGTAGACCAGGCTGACCTCGAACTCAGAAATCCGCAGGGCGTGGTGGCGCATGCCTTTAATCCCAGCACTCGGGAGGCAGAGGCAGGCGGATTTCTGAGTTCGAGGCCAGCCTGGTCTACAAAGTGAGTTCCAGGACAGCCAGGGCTACACAGAGAAACCCTGTCTCGAAAAAACCAAAAAAAAAAAAAAAAAAAAAAAGAAAGAAATCCACCTGCCTTTGCCTCCCAAGTGCTGGGATTAAAGGCATGCGCCACCACTGCCTGGCTCCATACAGATGGTTTTAAGAAGGAGGTCTCTGGCTGTGGGGCTGGGATTTTTCTTTCTAGGCTCATTCTAGTTCTGAGAATAAAATCAGATAGGGGTTCTCCGGGCTTTGGATGGAGAGGGGTGGGGTCTTGTGACCCTGAGGTGGGGTGAGCCTACCCAAGCTTGGGTTGCAGAGGCAGACATGCTCATAGTATCCTGCGCTTGAGTTGCCTGCTGTGCTCCAGTGGAAAAGGCTTCCTGGCCAAAGAGTTCATTAAAATCCGTGGGGTGTTGCCTCTTCCCTATTTTGCCCAACTTGTTGATGGCGTTCGTCTTGAAATAAGGCCTCCCACTCCAAAAACATCAGGCCAGGCAGGGAAGAAAGGGTCTGTAAGAGAGATTTTATTCAGGATGTGTGGATGCCATCTTCCTTCATTGCCTGCGTTCTTTTAAGTCTGAGGCTTGGAATGGGTACCAGTTGAACGGTTTAGTTCACCTGGGGTTGATGTTAACAGGGAATGCTCAAGTGTTTGGGGTTTCCAGTTCAGACTCCTGAGTAGCACTCTGTAGTCCAGGCTGGCCTCGAACTCAGAAATCTGCCTGCCTCTGCCTACCAAGTCCTGGGATTTAAGGCATGCGCCACCACCACCCCGTCAGGTGGGTTTATCTGTTTTTGATGAGAGAAGCTACTCTGATCCATGAGTCTGGGATTTGTTTTTGCAAGGGAGTTCCAAAAATTACAAAGTTGTTGGGTGGTAGGTGGTTGGGGGAAGGGACTATGGAGTTTGCTAGATGTTTTGTCTATGCATTTTGTAGGTCTTTCACTTTTGTGGTTCAGAGAAGCGGGAGGAGAGATACCCCTCTCTGGTTGGGTGGGGGGAGGTGGAGAAAAGGGAGAGGCAGGTGGAAGTGCCTTTGTTTTTTTTTAAATGCAGCCTTGTCCTTGGGTGGGTGAGGGAGAGAGCAGTTTATTTAGAATTTCCTCCGAGTGGTAAGGGGCAGGGGTGGGAAGACGGATTTTACTTCCTTTATTAGTTGGGTAAGGGCTGTGAGATCTAAAATGGAATGGTTTTAGGACCTTGATCTTTGGGGTCATCTGACTGAGGGGACTCAGGACCTGTGTTGTTGTCAGTCTGTCTGTCCTATTTTTTTTTTTTTTTTTTTTTTTTGGTTTTTCGAGACAGGGTTTCTCTGTATAGCCCTGGCTGTCCTGGAACTCACTCTGTAGACCAGGCTGGCCTCGAACTCAGAAATCCGCCTGCCTCTGCCTCCCAAGTGCTGGGATTAAAGGCATGCGCCACCACGCCCGGCCTGTCCTATTTTAGATGGCCCTATGCACTGCCAAATTGCAGCCAAGATCAGCAAATAATCAGGGGAGGGTGTTTTAGCTTCTTGGGTTTATCTGTTTGTTTGTTTGTTTTTTGTTTTTCGAGACAGGGTTTCTCTGTATAGCCCTGGCTGACCTGGAACTCACTCTATAGACCAGGCTGGCCTCGAACTCAGAAATCTGCCTGCCTCTGCCTCCCAAGTGCTGGGATTAAAGGTGTGCGCCACCACTACCCAGCCAGTTGATCTGTTCCCCTCCAAAACCAGGAGGCTTGCTTTTGGCTATCTTTATTCCGTGGTGTTTTAGTAGGGCACATGTCTCCCTGGCCTGGGGTGAGGTTTTATATGTGACGGAGAGTTGCCCATGACGGAAAGGGGAGAAACTCTCTGTCCAATGGGAACGTTCCCTTGGCTTATTTATTGGATTTGGAGAATTCCACAGAGGTCCAAACGCTAAGCCTTCAGGTAGATTTGATATCTGGCAGTCAGTCTCCCTGTGGATCTTAAGTGACTGCTGTGTTACCAGGTTTTCTTTTGTTTTACTGAGAAGTTAGATAGAGAGTCTTTGCCAACACCTTTTGCGGACTGTCAGGATTTACACAGGGGCCAGAGGGACTTTGGGCCAACACCAGAGAGTAGCTCTGGCCAGGAGGCTGCTGCAGCTGCCTCCACCTCTGTTTCTGCCACTGCCACTTCTGCTGCTCCAAAATGCTGCATAGGTCACTCTCCACTGAGTCAGGTCAGTCTGAGCCATCGAGGGGTGCAGGGGGCTTCAGGACAGTAGTTTCCTTCGCTGAGCGGTTACAGCTCTTAAGAGAGAAGCTCTCATAAGAAATTCTTTATTCCTTCTGGATAGGATTCTTAGATACAGTTTTGGGGTGGGTCAGGGTCTGACAACAGGTACTTTCCTTTGGATTGGTCTGAGAGTTTGGGGATACCTTAATCTACATGTGGGGGACTTGGAGTGCTGCTCTTACATGACTGATGGCCACAAACCACTCTATGAGGGGGGCTTTGGGGGGCTGTAGCCACGTGACAGGAACCTTGGTGCCCAGGAACAGGCAAACTGCCTACCATCCACGCAGGGTCATGGGGGTTTCTAACCTTAACTCAACCTTACCAGGCTTCCTCTCATAGCCACCTTTTCACAAGGCCTCAGTGACATCCTCAGCTCCCAGGGCTCTTTCCCCCTCCCTTCCCCTCCTCTCATTCCCTTCCCCTTTTCTCCCTTCTTCTCCTGATGCTCCAACAGGTCACAACGCTGTCTTTTCATCCGTTCTTCCTGCCACCCCCAAGACTCCCCGGTTCCAGATCCTGGGTCTGGGACTCCAGCCTGTGTGGCTCTTCCTGCCTCTCTGTATGTCCCTTTTCCTTCCCTTCTGTCCTTCCGACCAGGGGTCACTGCTCACCAGACAGATTACACTTAAGGCCCCTTCAGTGCTGTGGTGACTCCAGGTTGTCACCTTGACAGAATCTGGAATTAAACTCAAAACTGGAGGACACACACACCCGTGAGTGATTTCTGCTTAGGCAGGGTCTCTCTGTGTAGCCCTGGCTGTTCTGGGACTCACAGAAATCGTCCTGCCTCTACCTCCCAAGGGCTCAGACTAAACTGACCATGGAAGATCCACTTCTTGTCGGACTTTTGAGAGAAGGCTCATGCCATGCCTTTGATCCCGATTTTTTTAAATGATCCCGATTTTTTTCTGCTGGGAACTTATATTAGGACAATGGAAGAAGGAAGCTTCTGCTCTTTGCATGCTTGTCCTTGCCTTGCTTGCCCATCCATTCCTTCCCTGGCACTGGAGCCTACTTCAAGACTCCAGCACATACTGAAGACCAGCTGAGATACCCAGTCTTGTAGACAGATATAGACAGAGCAACTACTGGATTCTTACACTTTTCACTCACAGCTAACTATTGTTGGACAATCTGGACTACAGCCTACAAGTTATTCTAATAACACTCCCTCTCTAGATCTCTAGAGGATGGGTATATATATATATATATATATATATATATATATAGTGTGTGTGTATATGTATATAGATTCATTCTATGAGTACTGCGAATCTAGAGAACCCTAACGAATAATATCAAGACCCAGAGCCAGAGTTTTGTGTGTTTCAAGAAATTATGGGGCCGGGCGTGGTGGCGCACGCCTTTAATCCCAGCACTTGGGAGGCAGAGGCAGGCGGATTTCTGAGTTCGAGGCCAGCCTGGGCTACAGAGTGAGTTCCAGGACAGCCACGACTACACAGAGAAACCCTGTCTTGAAAAACCAAAAAAAAAAAAAAAAAAAAAAGAAATTATGACACCTCAAGCTGTTCCAGGTTCCCTTAAACCCCAACCTAGTCAGAGGCCCCCCTAATTCTGGGATGTTAGGCCTGGTTTGAAGGCATGATGGGAGGAAGGCCACTTTCAGGGGAAACCTAGGCGGGAGCTGAAGCAGAGGCTATAGAGATGAGCTGCAAACTGCCTCCCTCCTCCTTGCCCAAACACCTAGAACCACCGGGTACTGGCTGGTCCCTCCCACATCAGCTGTCAGTCAATAAAATCACCCTGAGGCCGGACTAATGGAGGCCTGTCTCTTCTGTTCCTCTTCTCAGGTCACTAGGGAAACTGAGGCTAGGGAGGTGGGTATCATGCCAAGGTCACTGAGACGCCTATAGAAACCAAGCTCACCTTTATTAGCAGAGTTTTAAATAAATACACAATCCATCCACCCAGCCCGACCCCAATAAATTAATAATATTAATAAATACAAATATAAATAGCATCCTTGAAGGGGAGTGTAGGTGAGGAGCAGGGCCCGGCGCTCAAGCGCAGTGGCAGCCCCGGGCCACCAGGTCATCATAAGTCTGCAGTGACACACCACTGTCTGTCCTGTGCAGAAGAACCACCGGGGTGTAGCTGGAGGGGACACAGCAAGGGGCAGGCACCCTGTCAGGCTGCAGGCCGTGCAGGCGTGCTTTGATCTGCGCATGCGTGTTCGCGGAGCGGTACAGGTGGGGACACTCGCCCACGCACATGCTCAGCTGCAGCTGGCGCGGGGACAGCACCCAGTCGCTCCAGCCCAAGTCCTCGAGAGTTGTCTGCACAGTCTCCAGGTGACAGCAGCGCCCCGGACCCAGTGGGCACGAGTCTCTTGGGTGCGCATGCGTGCTTCGGCGCCCCCTGCCGGCGGCCATCCGTAAGTGCAGTTCCAGCTGCGCGCCGCCAGAGGGCAGCATGGCCAGGTCGGGAGGCGGCGTCAGGCGCAGGCGTAATGCGGGAGCACGGGGTCCCCGGAGGCTGATCGCACGCTTCAGGGGCCTAGTGATGTCCCAGGGGCGGGTCGTCGGCGTCAGCAGGAGCAGCGCTCGGTGCACGCGGTAGGCTTCGGGGAGACCCTGAGTCAGCGACGCCCGGTTGACGCGGAGTAGCAGCTGGCCGTGGGACCCCAATCTCACTGCAGAAGAAACCAGAACACCGGTTACTCATGTTCCTCAGGGTGTGCCAGGCACAGGTGTGCCCCTGTGCAAATGTGCCACTCCCGACGACCACAGGGTCTGCACAGATGTCAAACATAGGTCTCTCAGGATAGCCCTGGCTGTCCTGGTAACTCTCTAAGTAGGCCAGGCTGGCCTTGAACTCACAGATATCTGCCTGTTCTGTGCCACCCCTCACCCCCAACCCCAACCCCCGTGCTGGGATTAAAGACGTACACCGCCACCTTCTGGCTTAAAGTTGATTTTGCTCTTAGCTACAGAGATCTCTAAGGTCTGCCCTGCGCAGGACAGCATGGATCTCTCCAACCTTTCCCAAGCCTCTGAATAAAGTGCTTAACAAACAAGTTGGTTTTCTTTAAAGCAGGGTTTGGTTGCCTACACCTGTCCTCCCAGAACTTGGGAAACGGAGGCAGAAGGATTGCCCTGAGTTTGAAATCGACCTGGGCTACAAATAAAACTTGCGGCAGGTTCTCACTCTGTAGTCCCAGCTGGCCTTGAACTCAAGGCAATTCTCCTGCTTTAACCTCCGAGTAGTTAGGGTGGCAGACGTGCGCCACCACATCCAAGTGTAGCTTTGCAGATCCTTCGGGAGAGCTACAGTTCACTTGGATTCACACAACCCTAGCGGATTTGTAAGGGGGCGTGGCCCAATCAGCCTGGGCCCGCCCCCAGCCCTTCTGGGTCCCAGAGCTGAGTCCAGGCCCCTGGATCCTCCTCCCTCCCATTCAGGCGACTGTCACTTGTTACTGTAGCAGTCTCTTTACAAGCGATTGCGTCAGATTTCCGATCCAGTTCCCGCAGGTTCTTTCCCTTTGGCTCCTAACCTGGCTCCCGTCCCTCCCTCCTCCCTCCAGGACCCTCTAACCTTCCCCCATGTCCTCCCCCACTCGAGTGCTGTGCATCTCCAGGAGCGATCTTGACCTCTCTGGACATCATTTGTCCAGCTCCGGTCTAGGGACGGTCATCCGTCCTACTCTGGCTGAGCCCGCTGCTGGCAACTCCAGAGGTCACAGCAGGGGAAACTGAGTCTCGGAAGCTGGGCTGGGCTCGTGGATTTGAGTGTGTTGGTTGGAGCTTGGAGAGGGTGTTGCTGAAGTGGGTCCCCGGTTGCTACTCACCCTCTGGATTGAGTATCCGGACAGCTGGGTCGGGACTTGGTTCTGAGTTCGAGTCCTCTCGGCTCTGGTTGGCATGCAGCCGGCTCAGCAGGTCCTGGAAGCGACCCCGTAGCTCGTCGGCGTTGAGTTGGGACTCAGGGCGGGAGCGTCGCTGCTCAGGCATTGTCAAGGCGTCCCCCTGCGATGGCCATGACAGCAGCAGCAGCAACAGCAGCAGGAACAGCAGGAACCTCAATTGAGAGCCGCCTGGAGGTTGGGCCTGGAGCGCGGGCGGGGCCATGTCGCTTGTGTCCTGAGTGTGTATTTGAGTTAAGCCCTCTGCAGCTGCCTTTATACCCACTGGACTCTGTCCGCCCCGCCCCCGTGTGCGATGCCAACTCGGGTGACCAGGCTAATTCGGGCGGGAATCCCAGGGCTCCGCAGGGGGAGGGGGTGGTAGGGAGGGAAACCGGCAGATCTGGGACCCGAGTGAGGGCTGACCACAGAACATGTGATGGAGTCCAGACTGAAGTTCAAGTGGCTTCTTCCTTCCTCTTGGGACCAGGACTCTCTCCCTCTCTCTTTCCTCCTCCCTCCACCCCCATCAAAGGTGAAACCAAGGAAAAGGCAAGTTCAGGCAAGTCACCCCTATGCCTCAGTGTCCCAGGAGTAGACATTACAGCCGTGCCCAAATGGGCTGGGACATAAGGGCAAACCAGGGACTGCACCTCTTCGGTGTCCTCTGTGGGACCCCTACCAATCCTTCAAAACCCTGTGTGAAGAACAATTGCTCCTTCAGGAACCAGATTTACCTTTCCGGGATGACTGGATGCTCACATGTGCCCTGCCCTGTGCCTGCCTCAGTATCCTCAGACCAGGGGTTCCTCTTGGGAATGGAGGGAAGAGGAAATCTGCTGTGGGCCTCCTTCCAAACAGGAGGCAGCAGGTGGCTGGAGGGGGCGGGCAGTTGGTCTCAGGCTCGGATAGAAGATGGAGGAGAAGGATGAAGGTGCCAGGAGCCCCATCCACGGTCAGCCTGGGCCCTGAAAGGATAGTGGCTGTAGTTAGGGCCTCTGGAGGGAGACAGGAGTGAGCAAGGAGCAGCACCAGGTGTCATCAAGGGCTCCTGCTGGGGTCCCTCCCAGCATTTACATACTGCTGGGTGACCTCTGACCTGTGGGGTCACTCCAGGTTAATGACTGACTAGGGTTACTCCATGTCCCCCTGTGAAGACAAGGTAGGTGCATGGTAAGTCCTCACCCGCCATCTTCTCTGTCCAAGACCAGGATGACCCCAGAACCCTCCCCAAACTGATTCCAGACCACTTCTCCTCAGATCCAAGCCCCACCCCTGATGCACTACCCAGAACTACCTGTTTACTCCACCCCGTTTGCCTACGGGGTGACTTTTTTTGTTGTTTGTTTGGGGTTTTTTTGTTTTGTTTTGTTGTTGTTGTTGTTTTGTTTGTTTTTTTGAGACAGGGTTTCTCTGTATAGCCCTGGCTGTCCTGGAACTCACTTTGTAGACCAGGCTGGCCTCGAATTCAGAAATCCTCCTGCCTCTGCCTCCCGAGTGCTGGGATTAAAGGCGTGTGCCACCACGGGGGTGACTCTTAAAGATCAATGTGGAGAGAGGTGGCACCGCCCTCGGGATGGCAGCTGTGGGCAGTTTTGAGGCGCAGCATGGTGGACACCCGGCCAGTGAGAGTCGGGTTCTGGAATTATGTTCATCTCTGACCGTTTTCCCCCAAATTTAAGTCTCAGAGTTGGATTCTCTGCCCTGGGTGAGCTGCTGATCTCCGAATCATATCCCAGAGGATAATACTGCGGCCTTCTAGTCACAGGCCAACCATTGAACCTCAGTTTTTCTTTCTGTGAAAGGCTGCTGTGGTCTACATTGTCAGGGTAGGGGTACAGCGGGGGCCAGGGGTGCATGCTACAAATTGAGGGACTATCCCGCAGTCCCATGTGACCTTGGACAAGTTCCTCAGCCTCTTTGCACTGCAGAGCAAAGGCCAAGGATCAGGATACAACTGTCTTGCTGTGTGAGATGAGAGGTTGAGACAGGACCATCATGGGTCACAGGTGGGGAAAACTGAGGTTGGGGAAGGCCCAAGGTCTCTAGGGATGCAGATGGCTTCGTAGGGCAGGAGTGGGCTGAGCAGCTGCCAGACACACGCGGGGAGCCCTGTGCAGTCCGGATGCTGGGACAGGCCTCAATGTTCTCAGCACTTCTGTACCCCACCTAACCCCACAGGCCGCAGGCAGATGCAACCTCATCCAGCCCAGGTTGCCTCTCTGGCTCTCGGTGTCTTCCTGTGATGGGCCCCAACTTTCCTAACCCACATAGGCCCCATCAAAAAAGTCACCAGGGCTTCCTGTTTAGGATCCCACTTTGCCAGGCGTCTGTGCCCCCTCAACACACACCCACTGCTGTGTGTGACCAGCTATACCTTCAGCTTCATCCCGTGGGGTCACCACAGGCTGTGGTAGACAACTAGAGACGCCCATGTGACCTGAGTACACAGTAGGAGCTCCTGTGCACCTTGAAATTCACACTCTCAGCTGCTTGTCAATAGAGACCCAGGCCTAACGTCTCAGTCAGGTGTCAGAGTGTCACTTGGGGGTTAAAACAAGTCTGTCAGCCAGGCGTGGTGGCCCACGCCTTTAATCCCAGCACTTGGGAGGCAGAGGCAGGAAGATTTCTGAGTTTGAGGCCAGCCTGGTCTACAAAGTGAGCTCCAGGACAGCCAGGGCTACACAGAGAAACCCTGTCTCAAAAAACAAACAAACAAACAAAAAAACAAGTCTGTCAGAAGCCTAGGGGACAGTTCCTCTAGGTCCATAGAACTTTCACTCTGTGAATCCAAACCCACAATCCCCCTGCCTCAGTCTCCTGAGTGTCAAGATGACGGAGGAAAATGAGCTGCCAAGCTCTTCCTTGCTATATATAGCATCCCACCCTTCCTACATTGTGGTGACAGGGCATCTGTCTCTTTAAACCCAGGATCAGTCAGCCATTCACTTTATTCATGGAATGTTCTCCCAAGTTCCCCCATCCTCTGATAAGCATCACCCCCCAAACACAGATTTCTGGTTCACAAAACTCTGGAATGTGGCATCGTGCCAACTTGGCTCCTCTTTCCTCAAAATCCTTAGCTGGTGACTTCATAACCAGCCCCGAAGCCACGTAAGGGAGCGGGGTAGCCCGACTGTGGGCTGCCAGCCAACAATGACCTCAGCGGGCTGGGACCCTGACTTCCTCACACTCTGGGGCAGAGGTGAGCTGCCCCTGCTGGGCCAACTCCACCCCTGTCAACACAAGAAAGCACAAACTTTCCTGCCCTAGGGACAGTGCCTCTCCTCGTGATCCCTGCAGATCAATTGAAAT
This sequence comes from Mus caroli, assembly GCF_978045245.1. NCBI lineage: Eukaryota > Metazoa > Chordata > Mammalia > Rodentia > Muridae > Mus > Mus caroli. The sequence continues at coordinate 58,812,905 of NW_028227265.1, read as the reverse complement.
GTGGATGAGAGTCCCCAGAGGACAGGGTAACCTGCTGTCCTTGTGTCAGGATGACCTCGGGGAGTCAGGAGAATCCAGAGAGTCCTGGATCATCTCTGCTTCCGGAAGAGTAGCTGAGGCTTGGATGGTGCTGCTAGCCCAGGACTGACCAACTAAGATGATTAAATTCTCAGCAAAGATGTTGGTTTCAGGCAGTCAGAACTCAGATAGGTTTGGGCAAACTTCATACAGAACTCCTACCCATCTCCTAAGCCCCACCTTCAGTGTCCATCTTCCTCCTTAGTTCTCTCCAGCTGAGGGGACTCTGCCACTGAGCCCATCCTGGGCTGACTTCCTGACGCATCGATTTACTTACTGAAATTGTTTTATTGTTCTAAAGCACACAACACATAAATGTACTATTTCGTGTAATACAGACATCTCCCCTCTTGAGTTCTAGAACATTCTATCCCATAGAAAGTACAGACGCTCTTATCCTGCCTGCCCCCTGCCACTGCCTACCAGGCTCCTCCAATGCTGGTGCTGTGGTGTAGTGACAATTTTAGTTTCCTTGAGAAACACAGAAATACTATAAGACTATATTTCGTTTTAATCCCAGGTGTGGGATATGGGACAGCTTCCTCGTATGGTTCCTGACTTCCCTCCAGAAACAGCAGCATTCCTGGGTCCCAAGGCCACACTCTGGGGCAGAGGTGAGCTGGGACCACACCACACACTGTCCACAGAAGCTGGCCACGATTTGCCCTGGCAGGGGTGTGATTTTGCAGCTGTAGATAGTTTCTGTGCCTGTGTGACATTTGGACTTCTGGGGACCCTTCAGTAGGTATATAAATGCTAGGGCCCAAGGGAGGGGTTGTTGTTGTTGTTGGTCGTCGTGGTTTTGTGCAAAGAAGAAACAAGAAAAAGAAATTAGGGGCTGGTGAGATGGCTCAGTGGGTAAGAGCACCCGACTGCTCTTCCAAAGGTCAGGAGTTCAAATCCCAGCAACCACATGGTGGCTCACAACCATCCGTAACAAGATCTGACTCCCTCTTCTGGAGTGTCTGAAGACAGCTACAGTGTACTTACATATAATAAATAAATAAATAAATCTTTAAAAAAAAAAAAAAAAGCCGGGCGTGGTGGTGCACGCCTTTAATCCCAGCACTCGGGAGGCAGAGGCAGGCGGATTTCTGAGTTCGAGGCCAGCCTGGGCTACAGAGTGAGTTCCAGGACAGCCACGACTACACAGAGAAACCCTGTCTCGAAAAACCAAAAAAAAAAAAAAAAAAAAAGAAAGAAAAAAAGAAATTAGACATCCTGACCACAAATATCGACTTTGCCCCAGGAACTTGATGCCCCTAACTAGCAGGAAGTAGTCTAACCATGACATCGCCCTGTTCCTCTCTGTCCTTTTCTCTCTCCTCTCAAGTGTTAGGGGGTTAGAAGGGCGGAAGAAAGAAGAACCCACAAAGTAACCAAAGTCCAATTACACCGATCCTCTAAGCCGGGCGGTGGTGGCGCACGCCTTTAATCCCAGCACTCGGGAGGCAGAGGCAGGCGGATTTCTGAGTTCGAGGCCAGCCTGGTCTACAAAGTGAGTTCCAGGACAGCCAGGGCTATACAGAGAAACCCTGTCTCGAAAAACCAAAAAAAAAAAAAACAAACAACTACACCGATCCGATCCTCTAGGCTCTTTTGCCTGCTCTGTCCTCCCAGAGCGACACAGCCGCTGTCCCTATGGGGTTTGTAGTGCCCGGCCTTCCTCCTGCCAGGCTACCACAAGTGCAAGCCTGCTTCTCCTGTGCATGGTGCCTTAAGGGGAAAATGCTGTGTCATGAGGAGACGGAAGAACCAGCGCCTGCTGCTCCTGTGAAGCACCCAGGCGTGCAAAAGTGAACAGCTAACAGAAAAACAGTCCCTAGGAAATGAGACTGGAGGACTGGTGCTCAGCCAGGCCACAGAGGGTAACTCACCTACAACACCCCTGCTCAAAATAGACTAAGTGGAAGGCTGGGGCTAGCTTGGTACAGTGCCTAGAGCTCAGTTGGAAGAGTGATTGTGGCTCAGTTGACAGGGTGCTTGTAGTTCAGTTGGAAGGGTGCTTTGATCTAGGTAGGTCTCAGGCCCTCCAGAAATGAGCTCAGGATGGAAGACAGGCCTTTTGACTGGTAGATAAAAGCCAGCATTTGGGGTTGGCAAGATGGCTCAGCGGGTAAGAGCACTGACTACTCTTCTGAAGGTCCTGAGTTCAAATCCCAGCAACCACATGGTGGCTCACAACCATCCGTAATGAGATCTGACACCCTCTTCTGGTGCATCTGAACTCAGCTACAGTATACTTACGTATAATAATAAATAAATCTTTTTTTTTTTTTTTTTAAAGCCAGCGTTCCTCAGGGACTTGTGAAATAGGTCTGTCCCCAAACGGAGGCCCTTATAATCCACAGTTTGCCTACCCCAGCTTGTGCTCTCTTGCAAGCCCTGGACAGGGACAGATTTCTTTCTCTCTGTGCTGCACTCTTCCCGATGCCTCTGGACATATCATTCTCCTTTACCCACAATACAAACCTACCCCCAACAGGAAACAGCCATTCGGCAGTTTCTATACTCTCCCTCCTCACATGCTGTATATGGCATACCGCACACCATGCTTATAGCTAGGTGGGTAGAATGCTTGCCTAGTATGCACAAGGCTACGGGGCTCCATTCTAGGCACCACTTAAACCAGCCCGAGTCCTGCACACCTCTCACCCCAGCGCCGAGGCTAGGCTCAGGGATTAGAAGTCCAAGGTCATCATCCTTGGACACTGAGTGAGTTGGAGGCCAGCCTGCCCTATATGGAATGATGTCTCAAAGAAAGAGACATCAGGGGCTGGTGAGATGGCTCAGTGGGTAAGAGCACCCGACTGCTCTTCCAAAGGTCTGAAGTTCAAATCCCAGCAACCACATGGTGGCTCACAACCACCCGTAATGAGATCTGATGCCCTCTTCTGGTGTGTCTGAAGACAGTTACGGTGTACTTACATATAATAAATAAAAACAAGGGCTGGTGAGATGGCTCAGTGGGTAAGAGCACCCGACTGCTCTTCGGAAGGTCAGGAGTTCAAATCCCAGCAACCACATGGTGGCTCACAACCATCCGTAACAAGATCTGACTCCCTCTTCTGGAGTGACTGAAGACAGCTACAGTGTACTTACATATAATAAATAAATAAATCTTTAAAAAAAAATTTAAAAAAATAAATAAATAAATAAATAAATAAAAACAAAAACAAAAAAACAAAAACAAAAAAAAGAAAGAGACATCAGAAAGTGGAGGCTGAGGGGGCTTGCAACCCCACCGGGTTGTTGGTTATGATCATTTTTATTTGAGTGCATGTCTGTGCACTGCATGGGTGCCTGCTGCCCTGCAAAAAGCAAAGGCATCAGGCTCCCCTGAGCTGGGGTTACATTGTGTGAGGAGAAATTTGAACCAAGGTCCACAGGAGAGGGAAGGCATGTCAATGAGCCTGACAGCCCCCACCCTACCCCTGTCATGCAAATAAGGCTCGTGTTTCCAGAACAGCTATCACACACACACACACACACACACACACACACACACACAGAGGCTCTCAGGCCTTCTACCTCCTCCTGTGGACTTGACACCCCTGTGGACTGAACACGCAGGGGGTGGGGAGACACGGATGGACCAAAGGACACAGGACACATTGCGGGACAGGTGGGGCTCTGGGCTCACTGGCCTGCAATATGGGCAAATGAGAGAGCCCAGCACAGAGTGGAGCTTTAGCCATGGCTCAGTGGTTAAGACTGCCTGCTGCTCCTGCTGGAACCCCACAGGTGGTCACAAGTGGCTATAACTACACCCCACCCCCACCCCCCGTGCCTCCGTGGGCATTGTGCAGGCACATGGTGCACAGACATGAACAAAACACTCATCAGATCAAGTAGAAAGAGATAAAGACAAGCGCTACATAAAAGTCTGCCTTCCCTGGGAGTGCGTGCCCAGGAGATAGAGGAGCATCGCTGTGAGTTTGAGATCTAGAGATTGACTCCAAGAAAATAAACCGCCAAGGCTGGCAGGGATGGACAGACGGGAGGCACCTGCATGCTTGCCTTATACTCTTCTTTGTTTTCATTTTATAGCTTCTGGTGTTTGGAGAAAAAATCTCTGAAGAAACATTAATTCCTCAGGGCAAAAGGATCAGAAATATCCTGACCAAAGCCGACCGGGCACAGCCTCTGTGGCCTGAAAACCTGTCTGTGATGGTGGACCCTAGTGGATCTGTGACCGTGGGCCTGTGAATGTGCACACTAGTGGTCATCGCAGCCTTGATAACACACCAGATTGGCCCAGAGGCTCAGCCCTGGACCTCAAGATGGAAGGAAGGAGAGAACCCAGTTCCGAGAGTTGTTCTCTGATCTTGACAGTGTCGCGGCCTGTTTACCCCCAAGCCAAATAAATGTAAGAAAAAGGTTTGTAAGTGGCAGGCCAGCTCAGTGCAGAGCGGTTGGAGCTCAGTTGGTGGAGTTTTTGTTAAGTTAGGGGAGGATTTACTTTAGCAGGCACAAGGCCTCGCCAATTCTCTGTCATTGTAAACTGGGTGTGGTGCACTCCTGTCTTCTATCTCTGGAGAGCAGAGGCACGGGGACCATGGGCTCATCCTCAGCAGGCACACCAAGGCCTGGAGCAACCATGCAATGTTTAAGAGAGCTCTGACTGCTCCTGCAAAGGACACAAGTTCTGTTTCCAGCACCCAGTCTGGTGGCTCACAACCTGCAACCGCTGCTCCAGCAGATCTGATACTTCGGGCTTCTGAGGACACCTGCGCTCATGGCTCCCGTGCACAAATCTACACAGACACACAAACAAGCCCACCTAATTAAAAATAAATAAAAACAAGCACATGCAAGATCAACAAGGCCTTCTATTGACAGCACACTCAGGCCTAGAGGGAGGAGATAAATAGTTCCATTCATACCAAAGGCTTCAGTCTCTCACTGCCATAGGGCCTCACCCTGTAGACCAGGCTAGCCTCATTCTCACAGAGACCTGCCACTGCCTCCCAGGTGCTGTTCTGCAACTCCTGCCTGTTGTTGTTGTTGCTTTGGTGTTTGGTTGGTTTTCTGAGACAAGATTCTCCTTATACAGTCCAAGCTGGGTCCAAGTTCACCATCCTCCTGCCTCAGCCTCCTGGAAGTTGGGATGACAGACCTCCCCCCACCCCTACACTGTTCAGTGGTATATCAGTTATTTTCTCTTACCTCTGTGTGTTTTCTGTGTAGAGAGGAGCATGCATGAAGTGCTCAGACCTGGGTCTCTTCATGGGTCAGGCCTGGCAGAGCCTTAGCGATGGAGAAGAGGCGGCCTCGAATATCCAGTCAGATGCAGGAGGCACAGGCAGGCTCCAGGAACTTGGAATGTAAGGGAGGGGTGTGGAAGCGGATGTGTTAACTGCCTGGTGACCTTGGCAGGAGAGCACACGGGCCCTCCTCCCCAGACTCTCCCCGTGAGCTTGTCTTTCTCAGTCTACAGAACTCATCTTTATGGAAGGGGTCACATGGACTTTACAAAGAGTCGATGTGATCACACCAGGGCTTTACAGCTTTAGTTTACTGAGTCTTTATTGGGCACACGGAACTGAGTTAGTTATCACCAGGCAAGTTTTCAATCAATTGTGCTTATACATGCCTAAAATAAAGCATTCAGAGTCAGACTCCCAAAGTCTGAGCCAAGTACAGAAACACCCTCCTGCCCCTCCGCACCCCCCTCCCTCGAGGAGCACTACTGAGCTGGCCCTGTGGTCACAGAGACCCCCACAGTCAGCAAGGTGAGAGCCATCCAGAACGTGGTTCAGAGGAACACCCTACACTTCCCCAGGCCGCACAGGACATCCCGTGACCATGAGGTAGGCCATAAAACAAGTCCTAATCAATTTAAAAATTGCAAAATCATAGGAAATATAGTCTCTAGTTTTGACTGAATGAAAACCAGCAGAAGGCGTGGTGGTGCATGCACTTCGAGTAGAGGTTGGAGATCTGGAGTTCGAGGTCATCTTCAACTACATAAGGAGTCTGAAGCCAGTCTGGCCTACATAAGACCCTGTGTCAGAAAAGGGGAGAGACTACAAAGTTCCACAATACCTGTATAGCACTGGACACTGGAGTCCAGAGAAATCACGTGGTAGATTGGAAAAGATTTAGCCATGAATGAAAACAAACTCAGTCCAGGTGTGGTGGTGCATGCCTTTAGTCTCGGCCCTTGGGGAGCAGAGGCAAGAGAAACTCTGTGAGTTCAAGGCCAGCCTGGTCTATGTAGGAAGCTTCAGGCCAGTCAGGGCTACACAGAGAAACCTTGTCTCGAAAAGAGCAGCAACAAACATGTAAACTACTAAATAGAAGAGTCATAGGTGTCACAGGTGACACACACAGGTGTCACAGGTGTTACAGGTGACACAACACAGGCATTAGAAAAGATCTGAAGTCTGTGGCCTGACTTGCTGTCTAGAGGAAGTAGAAGGAGACCCAGGAGAGAGAAGAAACTGTAAAGATCCTGTGGAGACAGGACAGAGCCCCCAGAGGCAGTACTGGGGATAGGTGTAGGTCTGGAAGCCTGGGGTGCCAGGCTCACGAAGCTGAGGCAGGAGGATCAGGAGTTCAAGGTTATTTATTCCCTTATATATGGTGACAGGGCCCAGCCTGAGCTACATCAGACCCTGTCTCAAAACCACACAACAGCTAAACCAGTCCTGAAGAAAAGGAGAATTTACAACATAAATTATAACTAGAGTTATAACTACTGTCATGGAGACAGGGAGCCAGCACTACGGACTCTATAGGTGAGAAAGTGGGAAACCCTAAGGCCATAGGGAAAAAATCAGGATGAAGAGATGCAGCCCTGGAAACACTCTTGCTAACTAACAGGACTCAGGGAAAAGGGTAAAGGTTTCCTGAGAAGCTCTAACAAATAGAGCTAGGATCACAAACCAAGATTCTAAAATGCCAGCCATCACTGAGTGGCCATACCTCCAAGCCCAGCGCCTTAGAAGCAGAGACAGGTGGATCTCTGTGAGTTGGAGACCAGCCTGATTTACATAGAGTTCCAGGACAGTCAGCTACACCCAGAGAAACCCTGTCTCCAAAACAACAAACAAACAAAAACCAAACAGATCTAAAATCTCAAGACCCGTATCTACAACAAATACAGGGCTGGGGTTGATAATCAAGATTCTAAACGCTGGGCTGAGAATCTAAGTTAGCTGGTAAAGTGCTTATAGATTAGAGGAGTGCTTGTAGCTCAGTTGGTAAAGTGCTTATAGATCAGAGGAGTGCTTGTAGCTCAGTTGGTAAAGTGCTTATAGATCAGAGGAGTGCTTGTAGCTCAGTTGGTAAAGTGCTTATAGATCAGAGGAGTGCTTGTAGCTTAGTTGGTAAAGTGCTTATAGATCAGAGGAGTGCTTGTAGCTCAGTTGGTAAAGTGCTTATAGATCAGAGGAGTGCTTGTAGCTCAGTTGGTAAAGTGCTTATAGATCAGAGGAGTGCTTGTAGCTCAGTTGGTGAAGTGCTTGCCTTGCACCCATGAGGGACTGTGTACAATCCCCAACACTGTCTGACTGAGTATGGTGCTCCCTTGCTACACATTAAGTTCAAGGGCAGCCTGTGTTGCATGAGAACCTGTCTCACAGAACAAAAATATTGAAATTTCAAAAATATACTTAGAGGAGCTAGAGGGATTGCTCAGTAGTTAAGTGAGTTCACAGCTCTCTCTGGGGCCCAAGTTCAGTTTAACAACAGATCAGGGAGCTGGCCACCTATAACTTCAGCTCCAGGGGACCCAGTGCCCCCTCCTGGCCTCTGCAGGTACCTGGACTCACACATACACATACATATACACAGAATTACAAATAAAATGGGTCTTAACATTTTTCTACTATCTTGAGATCTATAGTAAATAAAGAGCTGGAGTCACTAATTAAGAATATCTCTGGGATCGAAAGATGGCCTAGTCGGCCATCAATGGAAAGAGAGGCCCATTGGACTTGCAAACTTTATATGCCCCAATATAGGGGAATGCCAGGGCCAAAAGAATGGGAATGGGTGGGTAGGGAAGTGGGGGGCGCTATGGGGGACTTTTGGGATAGCATTGGAAATGTAATTGAGGAAAATATGTAATAAAAATCAAAAAAAAAAAAAAAAAAAAAGAATATCTCTGGGGTAAAAAAATCCAAATAAGAATGGTTTACTGGGCCGGGCATGGTGGCACACGCCTTTAATCCCAGCACTTGGGAGGCAGAGGCAGGCGGATTTCTGAGTCCGAGGCCAGCCTGGTCTACAAAGTGAGTTCCAGGACAGCCAGGGCTATACAGAGAAACCCTATCTCAAAAAACCAAAAAAAAAAAAAAAAAAAAGAATGGTTTACTGGGGCTGGAGAGATGCCTCAGCGATTAAGAGCATTGACTGTTCTTCCAGAGGTCCTGAGTTCAATTCCCAGCAACCACATGGTGGTTCTCATCTGTAATGGGATCTGATGCCCTCTTCTGGGATGTCTGATGACAGCTACAGTGTACTCATATAAATAAATAAATAAATAAAATAAATAATAATTTAAAAAAATGGTTTACTGGTGAATTCTACAAAACATTTATGGAAGAATTAATGTCCACTCTTTGGATGAACTCTTTTCAGAGGGAGAAGTAGAGACTCAAACGGAGCCACCATTACCGATCCTTCTTTTATTTCATTTGAGACAGGGTTTCAGCAAGTAGCCCGGTCTGATCCAGAACTGGTCATCCTCCTGCCTCAGCTTTCCAAGTGACCACAGGTGTGGGCTGCTACTATTGCTCTTATTTTCCAGCTAGAAAAGATACAGGGTGGCACGGGACCTGGATCGACACCCCCAGTCCTATAAATGCAAATTTCCTAAACCAGCCATCAGCACACCACGTTGACCCGCATTGTCACCCCAGGAATTCAAAAGTGAGTCACCATTAAAAACCAGTTACGATAATGCAGCCATTAATAACATGAAAGAGAATGCCACGTGATCACATTAATTGACGCAGAGAGGATGGCCATAAAATTCAAAATTGTTTCCTGTTTTAAAAAATACATCCAGCTGGGAAAAGGAGAAAACCCTGTCCATACCAGAAAGCACATTTATGTCATCTGGGGAAGTTGGGTACTGATTCCCCAGCAGCACACAAATCAGGGAAACTGAATTGGGACTGAAGCTGAAGCTCACTTAGAAGAGTGCTTGTAGCTCAGTTGATAGAGTGCTTGTAGCTCAGTTGGTAGAGTGCTTGTAGTTCAGTTGGTAGAGAGCTTGTAGCTCAGTTGTTTAAGTGCTTGTAGCTTAGTTGTTAGAGTGCTTGTACACAGTTGTTAGAGTGCTTGTAGCTCAGTTGTTACAGTGCTTGTAACTCGGTTATTAGAGTGTTTGTAGCTCAGTTGTTAAAGTGCTAGTCTGCCTTAAGCCCTGGGTTCCATTTCCAGCACGCAGACAGTCCTGATGTTGCTCACCTATCATCCCAGAACTTGAAAAGTGGAGATAGGAGGATCAGGAGTTCAAGGTCATCTTCAGCAACAAAGTGAGTTTGTAGCCAGCTTGGGCTACATAAGATCCTGTCTCACAGAAGAGGAAAAAAAAAAAATCAGAAACAACAACAACAAAAAAAATCAGAAACAGGCCAAAAAGGAAAGCCAGAGCTACCTCATTCTTGATGGTGAAAGATTATGTCCCCCTGGAGTAAGGAGGGTTCTCCATTGCTCTAATAGACTCTGCAAAAGCTGAGCTCTGAAACCTCTGGAGCAGTTTTACTGCTTCTCGGTGGCTCTGTTGGCTTACTGGAGTTGGTGGGAGTCTAGGTGGGATTGAGTTCTCTAGCAGGGAGGGAACTCAGGGCTTGCCCATCCAATTCCTTCCCCAGGGACTGGGTGGAGGGCAGCAACTGTGGGTGACTCAGCAGGGACTCTGGGAGAAAGTGATGGTTGAGCCCTGTCTCAAGGCCATTAGGGACAGTAGTCAGATGACACTTCGTGGCTCCCCACATGCCTCTGCTGGAACCCTCAGCAAAGCATCTCCCAACATTAGCCCCTGCCCAGGTTCCCATGGCCACCCCTGCAACCTTGCTGTGCTGCCTGTGCATTTAGGAAGTGCATGCTGTATGGTGGGCGCTGGCTGAACTCGGACATGAACCTCCACAGGCAGGTGTATGCTCAGTAGTATCTATCAGGAGAAACTGAGACCCACAACAGGCCAGACCTGACCTGGGTCACCCTTCATTCCACACTCTTGACTGCCAGGGCTCTCTCTGCCCTTGGTGCCTTTGAGGTAAAGACTCTACCAATCAGCACTATGAGCTGGAGGCAGAGGAATCAGGAGTTCAAGGCCATCCTTCACTATACAGTGATTTCTATGCTAGTCTGTTTTATGTGAGTCTTGTCTCAAAGTAGATAGATAGATAGATAGATAGATAGATAGATAGATAGATAGATAGAATCAGGAGCTAGAGAGATGGCTCCGTAACTCACTGCTGCTCTTGCAGAGACCCAGGTTCAGTTCCCAGCATCCACATGGAAATGACAGAAAGAGCACAGAATAAAAGACAAAGACAGGGGTGTGAGGTGGGAGAGCACAGAGAGGGAGGAGGGGCACAAAGGACTGCCTCTGGATAGAGAGGAGATAGTAGGCAAATGGAGGTTTTAAAAGGTAAAGGAAAACCCCTGGGTTAAGATGAGTTCTTGGACTTTAATTGGGCATGTTAATTAGGTGAGCCAAGGGAGCTTTGATTGTTGGACTTGGTAGCATTGACCTTGGCAGCCAGCCTCAGGAGGAGGAAGTGGACAAATAAGGGAATAGACCTTGGGGGCCAGCTTTAGGAAGGTGATCTCATGGATTAGCACGGGGAAGAGGGAAGGAGAAAGACAATGGCCCCAGGCCGGCTAGAGCCCTTCAATAGGACTCTCATAACCATCTTAACTCCAGATCCAGAGTATCTGACGTCTCCTCTGGCCTCTGAGGGCACTGCATGCACGTACCAGACAGGCAAAGCACACATACACATAATTAAAAAAAAAAAAAAAAGTTTAGCCGGGCAGTGATAGTGCATGCCTTTAATCACTCGGGAGGCAGAGGCAGGCAGATTTCTGAGTTCAAGGCCAGCCTGGTCTACAGAGTGAGTTCCAGGACAGCCAGGGCTACACAGAGAAACTCTGTCTCGAAAAAAAACCAAAAAAAAAAAAAAAAAAAAGTTTAAAAAAAATCATGAGCCGGGTGTGGTGGCGCACGCCTTTAATCCCAGCACTCGGGAGGCAGAGGCAGGCGGATTTCTGAGTTCGAGGCCAGCCTGGTCTACAAAGTGAGTTCCAGGACAGCCAAGGCTACACAGAGAAACCCTGTCTTGAAAAACCAAAAAAAAAAAAAAAAAAAATCATGAAATCCTAATATAAATGTCTAAAACGTCCTGCTTGCTCTCTCTCTCTGCCTTCTCACCTCTGTCTCTGGCTTGATCTCTGTTGTGCTCCCCAGTCCCTTTCAGCACAGTGAAAGAAGATGCAGGGCTGTCTGGGCCCCATCTCCAGTTCCTGGGCACCTGGGACATGTCTGAGGCACTTGTAAAGGATGCATACATAGACCTTGAAAACAAGTTTCCAGAAGCAGAGGCCTGAAGGTGGACAGTGGAGTGTAGGGAGGTCTGTTTTAGGTCCATGGGAGGACTGTTTGTCCCCCTCAATCCCACTCCAGCCAATCACACTAAGCAAGTCCCAAGTGTGTCCCTTTCCCACCCAAATATGGGGTTTTACGTGTCATATAGAAGTTTACAGGTGCTAATGTGTGTTTTGAGAGAGGGTCTTGGCCAGGCATGGCAGCACACACTTTAATCCCAGCATTCAGGAGGCTGAGGATTTCTGTGCATTCAAGGCCAGCCTGATCTACAGAGTGAGCTCCACAACAGCCAGGGCTATGCAGAAGCAGCCATCCCTGTCTCAAAAAACCAAATAAATAAAAGACAGGGAGGGTCTCAAGCAGGAGCCTCACCTCTCTGAAAACCCCTGGGGTAATTCCAAGCTTTGCTCTGTGCCCCCATTTTACTGCAAACCCTTAAGCCCTGCCCTCTTCTCAGCTGCAGTAAAACCACCTGGCCCGCATCAGAGAAGACCTCTGCCTTGTTAGAGCAGGCCTGGGCTTGTATTGTAAACAGTCACACCCCAGGACTAAACCTCCATTGACAAATTTCTCTTGTATTTTACGCTTTCCTGCCCTTCAAGGCCTTTGCTGTGATCAGCTCCACTCCTGACCTCAGGACCCTAGCCAGTTAGAAGCGCTTCCTCCTGGTGGTTCTGACGTTGGTGTCATTTCCTCATAATTTGTGCACCCAGTGACCCCAATACTCACTGGGGTTCAAACTCAGATTCTCAGGCTTGACAATAAGTGCCCTCACCTGCCAGGCCATCTCACTGGTCCAAGATGTATTCCATATGGAAAAAAGCTCAGAGACGCAGAGCACTCCAAGTCCTGACATGAGGCTTAGGGCTAAGCATGGATGGAGAGTGAGCATGGCCACAGGGTACCAGCCAAGCGGGGCCCTCCCTTGTTCAGTAACCCATCACTCTCAGCTAGTCTCTCCTGCAAGGTGGTCTGACTGACCATGGGAGCTGTGTGCAACGTTTGCCAGAGGTAAGTTAAGTCCTTGCTCTGGCTGTCCAGGGCTTCACCCTTCTCCTTGCAGCATGAGATTCCTGAGGACTTCTAATGTTTTGGGGTCCTTTGTTTACTATTCTGATAGACAATAGAGCCCAGGTGTCCTTCAGACACTTCTGCCCAGGTGATATGCTGTCCTGCCCATGTGGCACTGATCACCCAGCTGGGAATGTCAGCAGGCTCCTGTAAACCCAACCGGGACCATGGCATCCGGTGTCCCCACCGATGACTGTTAGTTTATGACTTCCTATGACTATAAAAGTTTGCAGCGCGTGACAGTCAGGGTGACAGGAGTCTGTGTTCCCAGGCCAGGGTCACAAGCCCAGGCTTGGCAAGAATCACCCCATTTCTTCCTTTTTGTCAGGCGGGGCTCAGCTGACCAGAGAAATTTCAGGCAGTGAGGACCACAGTTAAGGGAAGGGGAGGTCTGACTTCCACCGTGGGATTCTCCAGACCCTTAGAATAAGGCTGGGTTTGTGTGAGGCAGGGGGTACATCCCAGTCTACTCCAAAAAGAACTTATAGGTGTTGAGCCCAGACCCAGGAGGGCTGAGGGAGGAAGATGGCTTCAGGCCAGCAGTCAGAGGCTGGCTAGTGTGGACCATAGCGGGATCCCAGTGGTTTGAACCTGCTGAAAGTTCCCAGTAGGTGACACTGGATGCACAATGACAGGTTTCAATGACTTTATTGGTTCTGAGTAAAGAGCGTGGAGTTTCCCCGAGTGCAGCCTGGCAGGCCCTTCTCCCTTCAATCAGAGTGCAGCCTGGCAGGCCCTTCTCCCTTCTATCCAAAATGCAGCCTGACAGGTCCTTCTCCCTTCTATCAGGGTGCTTGGTGGGAGCTCTGGCCTCAAAGGGAAGACATACTGGGCCTGAAGGGTCTCAGAGGGCAGAAGTGCCCTGTTGAGAGGATAAAACATCTGAGGTACTGGGGGGGGTCCCTTAAACCAGCCAGGGCCCCCGTGGGGGCACCCAGGAAGCACTCCCTGAGGTGTGGCTTTAGCTGCCCTGGGCGGAGCCAACCCAGGCTTTGAGGGAAAAGAGCCTGGTGCCAACCAGCATCAGTGAAACCTCTTTTTATAAAAGAAAAGCCTGTGGCTCTTGGGGAATAAAGGTTTGGTGGCAACTGACCCCCCCCCCCAGTCACTTTTCCCACCTCTCTCCCTCTCTTCCTGATAATTTGGTTTTTGTCTCTCAAATCCCAGCCTGGCCTCTAACTTGGAGTGTAGGGGGAGGCTGGCCTTGAACTCTTGTTCTGCCTCCAGGTCCAGTGCCTGGATGATGCAATTCTTACAACTTGTGACCAGTGTCCCTGACACCAGTGACAGGCCTCACTGACAGGGCATGTTTAGTGGCTGTGGCAACTCAGGATATAGCTTTTCAAACCCAAACATTGACGTGGGTTCATTTCTCTACTGCTGCATATATATATATATATATATATATATATATATATATATATATATATATATATATATATATAAAAAGAGCCATGTGCCCTGTTTTCTAGTCCAGACACTGTACTTGGGGGGGGGGGGCAGGCATTTCACCTGACAAAGAATACCAAAGCCCCTCTCTCTGTTTGCTTTCTCCAGCCTGTGGATATAGAGAAATGGTGGGCTGGGGAGGGGGGCCACCTGCCCGGGTACGCATTTGAGAAGCCATTGGCACGCATAGGGACCCCACAGGGACTCCCACAGCCCCAACTCTCAGAGTCAAGGCTCTGAGAGTAAGGCTTTGTCTCTATGTTCCCAGAGGGGACTTCTGGGCTCAGACACTCCAAGGGGTAGAGAGGTCAAGGGTAAGCTGTCTAGACAGTGGGAGGGAGAGGGGCAGGCTGGAGGTGCTCTCCTAGCACACAGCAAGGTCACCTTGGGGGCTGGGGGCGCAGGCACAAGCATCCTGTGCACACAGCAGCTGGTCTGCCTTCCAGCCAAAGTCCTCACTCAAAAGCACCTAGAATCTGCTTTTCCAACTTCCCCCAGCCTCGGGGTCCCCCCTTTTCTGAAGGTTTACACGCCAGCTTGAGAAGTACACGAGAGAGTTCCCATTTTAGCTGAAGCCATCAATTTAACTTCAAAGATCTGCCCCCAAAGCAAGGTTCAGGTGGAGGCTTAACCCTGCCATCCCTGGGACCTGGAGGCAGGGAATTCAAGGTCACCCTCAGCCACATAGTGTGAAGCCAGCCCAGGCTACACAAGATCCTGTACCACCCCCCACCATCTCCCAAAAAAATGAATTCAAAAGATTGGTGCCCACTATGGTGGTCCTGCTTCCGCTTCCTGCAGTCTGGCCCTCCACGTGGCCTCAGGAAACACTGGAGTGGCCCAGGGCACAGCATGCTGGTGTTGGTCTGAAAGCTACATCTCCACACCTAAGTTGATCAGACACTTTCTCAGACTGGCTGAGATCTCAGATTCTACCATTGCTGTCCCTGCACAAGTCCCTGGCTTCAGGTTTATGCCAGTGTTACTTCTCTCCCTCTGCTGGGCTAGCTTTCTACTTTGCTATTAATGGTAAGGACCAGCCAGGCCCAGGTCAGGCCCTGCCCACAAATCGGCCTACCTGTTGAAGCCCCACCCCCACTCCCCAGGGTAAGCATGGGAAATGAAGGTCAGTGCTGGGGTGACCTGGACCTCAAGGGTCAATGTGACCAGTCTAGGCGACACCTGGCAACTATAGACCCTGAGCCCTACCTGCCAAGAAACGACAAGAAAAACCAAGAAGTTTTGGATCAGGGCAAGGGGTGTGTGTTTAAGAGATACCCAAATAAATAACTACCAGCCCCATGTCCTGGAATCCCCCTCAGCGCAACAGTGGGGACTAGAACATGACATGTGCGCCCTCCTGGGGTCCCTGAGCAGAAGAGCATGGTGTTCCCAGCAGAGCTGGACCAAGGAAAGCCAGCCAGGCTCATGCCAGGGACTTTGGGAAAATTGAGAGTGGAGCACGCCCGCCCCCCCCCCCCAGTCTCCCTGAGGAAGACTTGCCAGGCACCGATAGATAGATCTGAAGCAGGACTGTCACACGTTGGAGGGCCAGCCTGAGCTACAGAGGGCAGGTAGAACTCTGCCTCAAAACATAAAGACATATGGGAACCAAAGTCAGATCCATCTTGGTCATCTCAGGGGGAGGCTGAGGCCAGAGGACCAGGAGTTCAAGGCCTGCCTTGTCTACATGATGTCTCAAAAGCCCAGGGCCCTGGGGAATCCCTTACTCCTGAGCCCCCATCTTCCTGCCCATGGCTAGCTGGGAAACTGCAGGGCCTCTCTCTCTGGAGAAGGTGTTAGCACAGGACTGGGGGGAGGGTGAGAGGGGGAGCCCTGGTTATTCAAACTGCAGGCCCACACCCATAGATGCTTTTGTAGGGACAGAAAATCACCCTGGGGCACTCCAGGGTGCCCTCACCCCTGAGATTCAGAAAGAGAGCCAACCACTCAGATGTCCATGTGGCGACAGATAAGCTTCAGACCCAGGATCAACAAGATGATGACATGAAGAAACCACATCAGAACAAGGAACACTAGAGCTTAAAAGTAGCCAGGCCCAGCACACAGGCTTTCATAAGCCCTGCACGGAGTGGGCCGAGGTAGGAGGGTCAGGATTTAAGGTCAGCTTGAGCTACAGTGAATTGGAGGCTAGCCTGGGCTATAGGAGACCCAGTTTCACAAACAACAAGAAGATCCAGGGATGAGAAGTCACTTCAGAATTCAGATCCATCAATCCCATGGGGACACCGAGGTCTCTATCCATCCACAAAAGTAAAGGTGGCATCCAAAATGTACTTGGCTTCACTGGCAGGAACTGTACTTGGTCTTGGAAGGAGTCCAGGTCACATGCTACATCCCACCCTTCCTGAGAGCCCCTCCTCCTGGCTTGGAAGTTCAAAGTCAGCTAGAGACAAAGGCTGGCTGGAGTCCCAGGCACATGTCCAAATGCAGTTCAGCGGATATCCCCGTGGCCGATAGGACATGCAGGAACATGCCTGGGCTGATAGGACACGCAGGGACACGCCTGGGCACCGCAGCCTCTCACCCCAGGTCCCTCACAAGATATTACAGGCTGGTGGATATCCCCGTGGCTGATAGGACATGCAGGAACATGCCTGGGCACCGCAGCCTCTCACCCCAGGTCCCTCACAGGATATTAGAGGCTGGCTATCTCAAGATGGAGAAAATCCACAGCTCCAGGTGATGGTTCACACGGTGGGTTCTGGGTCCCAGGTGGGCCATGTGTGGTGGCAAACACTTGTCCTCTTAGTGCTTAGGAAGCTGAGGCCAGAGGATCAGAAATTCACACGAGGCCAGCCTGAGCTACCTGAGACCTGGTCTCAAAAGAAAACAAACAAACAAACAAACAAACAAACAGCAAATACCCTCTAAAGTTTAGAGTATCTAAATTTTTAGAGTCTTAAAATATCAAAAAGAGAACAAGAAATGTCATGGCAGGGTTGGCTCCCCACAGGCACCAGAGGCCACTGCGGCCAGGCCCTTGGTGGCCATAGCAGCCTGCTCTTCCGAGCAAAGGGAACCCACTATGGAGACCCAAAGTATGACGGCATTTTCAGGGCAGGAGGCAAAAGAGGCCACCCTCCCCAGGAGAAAGGAAAGACACTTGTTGGTTAGGCCTGAAGTCTTAACAATGGGAACATAAATAACTCTGTTCCCTAATGTAGCACTGAAGGGAGGTGGGTACAACAAACAAGGACGGGGACAGACAGACAGACAGACGGAGGGAGACAGAGAGAAGATAGAAAAGGCAACCAGGTCCCAAGTGGCTTTGGCGGGGACCGTCTAGGGTTTAAGACATGGATTAGAGCTAATCTACTTTATGATACTTTGTGAGGCCCCAGCCACAGGGCAAGCTTCAACTCCTTGTCCATACACCTGAAAACGCAGACTGTGTCAGGGTCAAGGTGGCACCATGGCATGTGTGCAGGCCACTAGCCCTGGCCTCTGGGCGCAACAGAAGTGTCCCCAGATGATATTCAGATGGGAGCTCTCTCCATTGCCCCCTTGTGGTCCACTAGGAGGGGCAGATGAGTCAGGATGGCCCCTCTCTCAGCACCACACCCAGGTGTACATGGCTGTCAGAGCTGGTGGCAACAGCTGATATCCCCCTCAGCTTGCTCCAGGACACCCAGCATCTCCTCGATGATAGCTCGTAGCGCCCGGCCTAGCTGGTCGGCGTTGTAGGGCTTACCCAGTGGGGGCACGTGGACAAAAGCGGAGCGGCCGCGGCCCTGGTAGAGCGACGTATAATACGTGAAGTCACACAGATACCTGAGACAGATGGGAAGAAACGTCACAGTCACCAAGTCCCAGGCCAAAGACACCAGGCTTCTGAAAAGTCCTTCGAAGCTCTGTGCTCTGGGGCACAGCTGGGAGGTGGAGGAGAATCTAGGGGTCAGGAATTTGGGGGACCCTGGACGCCTACTCTCCATTTTCTAAAAACGTATTTTGCTGGGCATGGTAATCCCAGCACTCAGAAAGCAGATGCAGGTAGATTTCAGGTTGAGGCCAGCCTGGTCTATGCAGAGTTCCAAGCCAACCTGGGCTACACAGAGAAACTATCTTCAAGCCTAAGGTGGAGAGTGACTGAGGAAGTTATCTGCTGTTTCCTCCCCACCCTCAGGGTCTAAAGCCTACCTGCCAGCGTCCTGGGAGATGGTAACAGACACGTCCAGCCCCAGGGTGGTCACCCTTTTGCACACTGCGTCCATGTCGATGATGGAGTCGATGCTCTCGGGACCATCCTCCACGCAGCACTGAGAGCCGGGGCAGAACCGGCAATTATCCAGTCCTTTGTAACCCTTGTTGTGCCCACATTTTTCCAGTGTCACTGTGGTGGCCATGCCTGACACCCCAACATGCACTACGAGCTGGGGACAAGAGACAAGCGGGGGACGGTTAGCAGGAGCAGCACCCACCCATATACGGGGAATAAACACAGTGAGTCTCTGTTGTTGTTGCTGGAAAATGAGCTATTAACGTGGCTACTTAGGAGCCCAGGGGGGCCTTTGGCTTCACCTTTGAGACAGGGTCTCAGTCTCTCATGTAGCCCATGCTGTACTTAAATTCATGATCGCTAAGGTGATGGTTATCTACCACCACTGTACCTTGCTTGAGGTA
This sequence comes from Mus caroli, assembly GCF_978045245.1. Taxonomy (NCBI): domain Eukaryota; kingdom Metazoa; phylum Chordata; class Mammalia; order Rodentia; family Muridae; genus Mus; species Mus caroli. The sequence goes on along the minus strand of NW_028227265.1, from coordinate 58,794,094 downwards.
TGGGTTTTGTTTGTTTGTTTTTTAGTTTTTTTGAGATGGTTTCTCTGTGTAGCCCTGGTGGTCCAGGAACTCACTCTGTAGACCAGGCTGGCCTCAAACTCAGAAATCCGCCTGCCTCTGCCTCCCAAGTGCTGGGATTAAAGGCGTGCGCCACCACCGCCCGGCTTGAAAATTATTTTTTTATTAATATATTTTTCTTTGGTAGTGCTGGGTGGACACCAGGACCTCACATACTCATATTTAACTGTAACTTACCCAAGCCCGTCCTGGCTGGTGTACAGGCACAGAAGGCAGCAAGGCCCTGACAGGGCCCTGTAAGGTGTGGTGTGGCACTGGCCTTATGGGTGGTGTGGTGGTCTGAATGAGAATGGCCCCAGAGGTTCATCTATTTGAATGCTTAGTCACCAGGGAGCAGTGGAACAGCTTGGGGACGATTAGGAGGTGTGGTCTTGTTGGAGGAGGTGAATTGCTGGGAGTGGAGAGTGTGTGTTGAGGTTTCAAAAGCTCAGGCCAGCCTGCTTCTCTCTGCCTGCCACTGCTCCCGCACCTGCCTGTCTGCGTCTGGAATTGATGATCGTGGATTAACCCTTAGATACTGAGTACACCCCTCGTCAGATATTGGCTTTTATGAGTGGCTGTGGCCATGGCCACGGTGCCTCCTCATAGTGACAGAACAGTGACTAGGCTCCAGGGGTGGGGAGTGCTTTAGGTGAAGCCCTGCTGCCCACCTGGGGGCTGTGCTTCTCCCACAGTGCTGGGATGAGCCTCTGCACCGTCTGGTATTCCACGGGGATCTCGTACACATGCAGGTCCACGCTGTCCCCGAGGCCCAGCTTCTCCAGCTCCTAGGAGGAAAGACAGGGGGTGAGGATGGAGGGGCTGCACGGAGCCTTCTGTCCCCAGACTCCAGGCAGCTCAGCCAGGGGTGGCACACCAAGGTCACACAGCACTTGGGAGATGGAGGCAGGAGCAAGAGGTTATCCTCTGCTACATAGAAAAACTGAAGGTAGCCTTGGCTGCATGAGACTCTGCCCTCCTCAAAAAAACGGAGTCTTGACTTCACATAACCCACTGAGTTCATCAGCAATTCATCAGGTGACCACTGCAGGGCTACCTGGGAAATGCCTTCCTGCAGGAGCCCAGGGTCTCCAGGGACCAGGAGACACAGTGCCTGCCTGAGGAAGAATCAGTAGTCACCCATTTCCGCAACTGTGACAAGGACCACATCATAAAAAAGGGGGTAAGCCAGGCATCACTGTCATAGTGCTGAGAACTGTCTTAACACGTGAGAGGCTGAGGCAAGAGAACTGCTATATTAAGGCCAGCCTCTTCTTCTACACAATGAATTCCAGGCTAGCCTGGGTTATATAGTGAGGTTCTATCTCACACAAACAAGAAACCAAAAAAAGCACAAAAAGGTTTGGGGCTGAAGCTCAGCCGGTTAGCACAGTTGTAGCTCAATTGCAAGAGTGTTCAGCCAGCATGTGGGCAAAGCCTGGATTTCTTCCCAGCACCACATAAACTGGTGTGGTGGTACATGCCTATCATCCCAGACACTTGGGAGCTGGAGACAGTGGGATCAGGAGTTCAAAGAGACCCTGTCTCAACAAACATACACCCTAGACTCAAACAAACAAAGAAACAAAATCTGAAGGAATTAAAAACCACAAAGGTCTAGTTTCTTTGGGTTTGCACTGGGGCAGTGGAAGTGCGCCATCTGCTGGCTGAGAGGGAAAGGGGCAAAGGGCAAGTCCTAGCCATGGCAACTGGATTTGATGGCCTTTGGAACTTCATTCATAAACAGGAAAACAAAATAAACTTCCCCCAGCAGAGCAGATGGTGTGAATCATTCAAGACTCTGAGGCAAGAGGATTGCTGTGAGTCCCAGGAAAACCTGGGCTGCTGAGGGACCCTATCTCAAAAATCAAAACAGTGCTGGAGAGAGGTAAGAGCTCTGCCGCTCTTCCAGAGGACCTGAGTTCAGCTTCCAGCTCCAGCATCAGGTAGCTCCAGCCTCTAAGGGATGCTGGGTCTCAGGAGGCATCTGCATACAGGTGGCTCCCAGAACAGGCATTTACATGTGCATAATTTCAATAAATCTAATTTAAAAATAAAAATAAAACAAAAGAACATGCCTGGCATCACATCCTGTCGCCCATTTTGGGAGATGGAGGCAGCAAGCAGGAAGAAGTTCAAGGTCAGCCTGGGCTACATAGTAGTGCTTTGGAGGCCAGCCTGGGCTATATGAGACTCTGTCAATAAATAAATAAATAAATAAATAAATAAATAAATCAGAGAGGCCAGATGTGGCAATGCACACATTTAATTCCAGCACTTGAAAGGCTATATGAGACTCTGTCAATAAATAAATAAATAAATAAATAAATAAATAAATAAATCAGAGAGGCCAGATGTGGCAATGCACACATTTAATTCCAGCACTTGAAAGGCAGAGGCACGATGATCTCTGTGAATTTGAAGCCAGTCTGGTCTTGTAGGAGTTGCAGTATAACCAGGGCTATTTAGAGGGACAATCCCAAAAAGCACCAAAAATAAAACAAACACTAAAATAAGTAAATAACTCCATATCCTTTCACCCCAGATCCTTTTCAGTGTTTGCTCAGGAGCCCTGGTGATGCCCAGTCGCCCCCACGTGTTTTATTTGAATCAGGATGTAAATCTGTAATTCACAAAAGCAGGAAATAAAACCAGGGTCAGGCACCAAGACCATTCACCAACATCCCAACCCTTCAAGGGGTGAATTCAGGGCAGGACAGAGCCACCCCACCCATGGGCACACACATGAAGACACCCCAGGTGACTGGCCTTCAGCAGCACACATCTGTCATGCCTGCACTGGAGTCTGAGACAGGGGAACAGAATGTGGGGCAGCCTAGGCTACAGAGCGACACTGTCTCCAAAAAAAAAAAGGAGCAGGCCTCCTAGCTCTCCTGCCTCTGCCTCCCCAGTGCTGGGAGTGTGGCCACCACACCTGCAGTCTTGCCATCGTATCTTTGAAGAGCTCCCCAAGAACAAATTCAGTAGCACTGGCTCCCTCACTGAGACTAATGGCGGCCTGGGCCTCCAGAGACTCCTCATGCTGTTTCCGCAGGCCACCCTGTTCCCAATGGTGGCCTGGAAGGACAGGCACATGACAGGATATTGATGACAGGATATTGATGAAGGTATACACCTGTCAGCTCTATCATCTCTGCACATCTTACAAGGCCAAGGTCAAGGCTCAGGAGTTCTTAGCTGATAGTGAGTTTGAGGCTAACCTGGGGCTACTTGAGATCCTGTCTCAAAAAACAAAAACAAACAAGCAAAACACAAAATGCCAGGCATGGTGGCACACAGCTTTAAATCCAGCACTTGGGACACAGGTGCAAGAGGATCTCTGACTTCAAGGCCAACTTGGTTACATAGTGAGTTCCAGAATAGCCAGGGCTATTCAGAGAAACCCTGTCTCAAAACACAAACAAGGGGCTGGTGAGATGGCTCAGTGGGTAAGAGCACCCGACTGCTCTTCCCAAGGTCCAGAGTTCAAATCCCAGCAACCACATGGTGGCTCACAACCATCCGCAACAAGATCTGACTTCCTCTTCTGGAATGTCTGAAGACAGCTACAGTGTACTTACATATAATAAATAAATAAATCTTAAAAAAAAAAAAACACAAACAAAAGACACACTCCACCCCCCTACACAAGATGAATGACTGAGGTCTAGCTGGGGGGCTTGGCACTCACCCTCATCCCATGGCTGGTACCTTCAAACAGCAGGATTCACATATGGACTGGGTAAGTGATGTGGGACTCAGGGCTTCGCCTAGAAAACCTGAGGTGGGTGTGAGCTGGTATTTAATGTCCCTGTGAAGGCCAGGCACTTCCAGAAGACAAGAGCCCTTCCGTGCTGACACTCTGCTTTTTGTGGGGGCTCTATGGCTGAGAAGGCCAGTGTAGTGGGGATTGGTCACAGATGTGCAAGTAGTGACACCCTTCACCAGATTCTGCCTTTTGTCCCTGGACACCTGGTTCCAGCTCTCTCGGGAGAAGAGGGCTGTGAGCCCCACATCCCACTTCCTGAATCCTGGCTCAGTACCCAGCACCCTGGGAAGAACCAGGCAGGGCTTCAGCTGTGGCATTGTCCTGGGTCATCTACCTGAAAAGACTCTGTCGCAAAAGCAGGCATGGCTGCATCTGACCAATTGATTCCCTTGACCCCAGCACAAAGCCCTCTTTGTTTGCTGGTACCCTTAGCAGGTCTGTCTAGACTTGTGGTGGCAGTAATTATCCCAGGATGTCACCACGTCTGTGGCCCACTCAGGGAGTCTGTGAAGAAACAAGTCAGAGTCAGCCTCGTCCTTGACACCCACCTGAACCTCCCAGGAAGCAGCCTGGCACCCCAGACCCAGGGGGAATGAAGAGAAAGCCGGTGTGAGGGCAGGCACCCTCTGCAATTCCAGCACTCGGGAAACTGAGGCAGAAAAATCAGCTGGAGTTTGAAACTAGCCAAGATACAGAGTAAAATGTGATTGATTAGTTAATCAATCAAAGGAGGCAGGCACAACAGTGTACACCTGTCACCCCAGTGCTAGGGAGGCTGAGGCAGAAGAATCAGGAGTTCAAAGTCAGCCAGAGTGAGATCCTGCCTCAAAACTTAAAAACAAAAGTAAGGCTCAAGGGTGATGAAGCCCGTGGCCCAGCCTGGTCTCCATGTTCCATTCTGAGCACTCACACAGTGGAAAGAGAGAAGCTGGTCCAGAAAGCTGCCCTCTGACCTCCACAGGCATGCTCTTCCACACACACAATCATCAAATGCAAAAACAAATAAAATATTTTAAAGGAATAGGTTGAGGAACAGTCTTGGTCTATTCAGGACCCGGAGTTTCCCCCGAGTCCAAGCGCTCCAAGGGGATATTCACAAAGATTGTTTAATTGATTTTCCTTCCCATTTACATGCAGATGGCGGTGTCTGGGGCCCAGGAATCCAGACACTGGCTTTGTGTCCACTTAGCCCGTGAAGCCTCCTGTCTGTAACTCGCACAAAGCCAGACACACAAGTCTTCTGAGACACACTGGGGCTTTTTGTCTGGTGGTCCCGGGAGTGGATGCGCAAGCAGGGGCCCGGTCACACTCCCATCTGCGAGGTCCCTGGGACCCCGGGGTCCTCCACCTGGCTCACAGAGTGAAGGTGGAAAGAAAAGAGGGAGGTGCTACGGCAGCTGAGACTTCTGAGGTCTGCAGCACGGGGAGGGTGACAGGCTGGTGGCGGGGGACGTGGGAGTCTCGGGTGAGAAGAGAGAACCCTTAAATCACACAGCTAATGGGCTAAAATTAATCCTGGTCTGCTGCCGTCCCAGCCAGTTATTACCAAAGAATCAAACGTCTGTTTCTCTCCACTCAATTGTTCCCTAGTCTGTCTGTCTGAATGTCCCATCTGGCAAGGAAATACAAGTTAGCAGAGTCACTTCTTGGATGGCACTCTGGGAAGAGCCACCCCCTGAGGTTCTCAGTGAAGAGACTGAGTCCCTGCCCAGGGCGCCTGCTCCCCAGCCACAGGGCACCCCCTGGGACACACTCCACCTTTCTTTTCTTTCTTTTTTTGTTTTTTGTTTGTTTTGTTTGTTTGTTTTTCGAGACAGGATCTCTCTGTGTAGCCCTGGCTGTCCTGGAACTCACTCTGTAGACCAGGCTGGCCTCTGCCTCCCAAGTTCTGGGATTAAAGGTGTGTTCCACCAAACCAGGTCAATTGAAAAGGTTTTCAGCTACTGCTCAGGAGGCTGAGGCAGGAGGATCATAAGCTGGAAGTTAGCTTGGGCTATAGAGAATGACATCTTGGGTTTTTTTTAAAAAAAAAAAAGTCAAGGTTAAAATTCACTGTTAAATTGTATTAAGTACTTGGAGAGATACTCAGCTCTAGCGAGGCTCCTCCCCCAGATCAGAGTTACCTGGACGGCGATCCAGCTGGCATTCACAGTATGCTCCCCAAAAGGGCCAAATCCTGAAAACAGGAAAAGAGAAGTTATTCTCTCTTCTTACCTGAGTTCTGAAATCTCATCCCCAGACACACCCCTATTCTAGCTTCTTATCCAGCCCTTCCTGGTTTGCCCCAGCTATGGGCTGTGACCTCTACTTGCTGAGTCCTGGGGTGACAGGCACAGGCTTCCTTGTCCCGATTGGGTCCTCACACCTGGGAGGACCTAGTCAGCCTCTCTCTTCACTGCTCTGTTCTCCAGCCAAAACCCAACTACTTTATCACTGTCTGGGTGGGGTTGTCTCCCAACTCTGGAGGCCCAGGGTTGTGGACCACCACTACTTTAAGATTAGCTCACAGAGACTGGGAGGGGGGGGGTGTCTCCAGGACAGGCTGGGTGGACACCAGACTGCTTCTGCTTTTGGTCAGTTCAACCTTCAACCTCCAGGTCCTATCTCTGACCAAGACAGACCTCCAAGGCATTGTGGCATTTGGCTCCATTCCCTCTGAAGTCAGGGTTTCCAGGGCCTGTCATGAGCAAGAAGTGATGCAGAGAAGGGGCTCACTCTTCCAGGTCACACAGCAGGAGTGGGAAGAGGCTGGGATTTACCCCATCTGGGTAACTCGGCCTCCTTCTCTAGCCACTGGGTTGCCAAGAAAAGTTAAATTGAGAAAAACAAAAACCAGCCCACCGGCCTCTAGGTGCCATGGTACACACCTGCAGACCCAGACTCCAAGACTGTTTCAGGCCAGTCCAGGTTACATGAGACCCTGCTTCAAAATAAACAAATACAGCTGGAAAGATACCTCAGTCAGTTGCCACACAGGGCCCGAGTTCAGCTCTCTAGCATCATATACCTGTGGTGAGGAGGCACAAACTTGTATTCCCACGGCTGGGGAAGCAGAGACAGGCAGTCTGGGGCGCCATGGCCAGTTAGTCTAGCCTAACTGGCAAGCTCTAGAGCAGGGGTTCTCAGCCTTCCTAATGCTGCCATCCTTTATTTATTTACTTTTTTGCTACTTCATAACTGTAATTTTGCTATTGTTATGAATCATACTATAAAAATCTGTGTTTCCCCACACTCTGAGGTGACCCTTGTGAAAGGGTCAATTGGCCCACAAAGGGGTCGTGACTCACAGGTTGAGAAATGCTACCTCTGAATTCGTCCTAAATTGAGACACTTTCTCAAAACAGAGGTGGATGGAGCCTGAGTAATGACACCCAAGGTTAACCTCTGGTCTACACACACACACACACACACACACACACACACACACATCTAAGAACCTGGGTTAGTGTAACTCAGGTGGTAAGAGCCTGCTGCCAGTGTTAAGAGGTTAAGAGAGGGCCACCATACCTCAGGACAGCAGGTAGAGGACACATCTTGGGGCATCTCATCATGGTGGCACATGCTGCTCACCCTAGCTAATAATAAGGTTTGTAGCCAGCCTTGGTCACAGAGTTAAGTTCCAGCTCAGCAGGATAGTGCAACAGAATGAGACTCTATCTTAATAAACCAACCGACCAAATAAACACCCCCACCCCCAGAATGCTCCAAGGGATCAGGGACACTGTCATTCACACTTGTACTGCAGGGAACAGCAGGGAGAAAGTCCCAACCTTTCTCAGTTACAAAACACCTGTAGGAGTGGGAGTTTTCCCTGGCTCACTTCCTGTGGCCTCTCAGGGCAGAGGTTAACCCGAGTGCCCTCCTCCAAGGCCTGGTGGAGTTGACTCCACCAAGTGGCCCCAGGCTGAGTCTCAGGAAATAAGAACAGTTGGCTTCCGGGGGTGCTGATGACAGTAGGAGCTGGTCTCTAGAGTCCCTGGGTCATTCCGGGGTCAGGTTGACTCCAGGCCCAACACCTGCCCCAAACTGGGTTGCAGGCCCCTCCAACAATGCAAGGTGCCAGGAGCAGAAGCTGAGCGGATCGTATGTCACTGGGACTTTTCCTGGCCGTAAACCCGCCTTTGTCCCCGGGGTCAGCGGGTGGGGACAGGCCCGAGCTCTGAAGAGGCGGGGAGGGACTGCAGTGCGCGAGGTGACCTGTCTGCACCCTAGTCCCCGCGCACTCCGAACTCCCGGCCGCATGACCCCGGACTTTTCAGGTTACCAGGACCGAACGGTGCTATCACGGGCGGCGACAACTGCAAACCTCTGGCAACCGCGAACACTTGCCCCGCCGCCCCCGGTCCAGATGCACCTACCGGTCACCACTACCGCCTTCCGCGGCTGCTCCATGGTGGAATGCACTCTCTAGGATCCTGGCTGTAGGGACTGGAGCGGACACGGACCCCCGAGCCCCGCCCGGCCGCTGGGCCCCGCCCCCTAACGCTGGGCCTGCGCGGACACGCCCCGGACACGCCCCCGACCAGCTGTACGCACCCTTGCGCGGCCCCACGGGTTCCGCCGAGCCCCACGCACACCACTACATCCCGGACCCCAGCGCCGGGGCCAGGCCATTCCTAGGCCACGCCTCCTAGAAACCACACCCCTAGCCAACCCCGCCCCCAGTCTTCCAAAGACCCTCCTCCAGGTCCTGTAAGGGACCCACCACGCCCCCAAGAATCACACGCCTGGAGCTTTCCAAACTCTCAGGTCGGGGTCACGCTCCAGCCAGGTCCCAAGCTCCCAAGACACTCCCAAAACCATCCTTGAAACAACTGGGCCCAGGTCCAGGTCATGTACCTCCGCCTACTCCCACGCAAGTGCAGATCCTTCCAATGCCCCTCGGCCAGGCCGCAGTCCACGTTCACACTCGCGACCCATGACATCCCTGGCTCAGGCCACGCTCTCCGAAACTTCTTCCTTCTAAAATCTACTCCGCCCCGAACCCACCTAGGGCAACGACCCCGACCCCCCTTCCCTGTATGCCACTGAAAACACTGAGCTGGGTGTGCATACCGGGTCTCCATCTAGGCTCCGCCCCCAGTCTACCACCGCCAGGTTCCCAGTGGCCGCTGAGCTCTCAAGGTACCTGGAGCCATGCCCCGCCCCAAGTATCGACCGGACCAGGCCATCTCCCCTGGTCCCCCTGCCTGGCCACGCCTATTCGCTGCCAGGACCCTCCCCATACTTGTATCTTAAGCCCCGCCTCCAACACGTAAGTGGGCAATGGGAGTGTGCTCGGCTCCAACCTTCTCAGTCTCAGTTTCTCTTCCTGTAAGACAGGGACATAGGGCGGGGGAACAATTTGATTGTGTTCACTCGTCACAGTTTACAAACAAGGACACCGAGGCATGGCTCTGAGGAAGTCAGAAGGGTCACTTCAGCAGAAAGCTGAGGGAGGGGCGCAGGAGGAAGACCTTTGACTCTCTGCCAACATGGCTAACTGGAATACTTCCTTTCCTTGACTCCAGATTGCACCTTATTACCCCAGGGCCTTTGCTCACCTGCACATTTAGCTGTTCACCGCCCAGACTTCCTCCTCCTGCAGTCCTTCCCCGACTGTCATCTCCTTTTTTTTTTTTTTTTTTTTTTTTTGGTTTTTCGAGACAGGGTTTCTCTGTGTAGCCCTGGCTGTCCTGGCACTCACTTTGTAGACCAGGCTGGCCTCGAACTCAGAAATCCGCCTGCCTCTGCCTCCCGAGTGCTGGGATTAAAGGCGTGCGCCACCACGCCCGGCGTCATCTCCTTTTAAGGATGCTGTTTTTCCATCCCCTACCTGGACATCCTTTAGGCTCATCTTAAGGAGGTCCCATTTTTCTAATGTTTTGTGTTTTTAAAAATCTTTTTTTTGTTTTTGTTTTTTGTTTTTGTTTTTGAGACAGGGTTTCTCTGTATAGCCCTGGCTGTCCTGGAACTCACTTTGTAGACCAGGCTGGCCTAGAACTCAGAGATCCTCCTGCCTCTGCCTCCCGAGTGCTGGGATTAAAGGCGTGCGCCACCACACTCGGCTTTAAAAATCTTATTTGTTACTATGGTGTGTGTCACTTCAGCTGCTTTAGGGGTTAGCTTGATAAGGCAGCCTTTTGCCGGGCGTGGTGGCGCACGCCTTTAATCCCAGCACTCGGGAGGCAGAGGCAGGTGGATTTCTGAGTTCGAGGCCAGCCTGGTCTACAAAGTGAGTGCCAGGACAGCCAGGGCTACACAGAGAAACCCTGTCTCGAAAAACAAAAACAAAAAAAAAACAGACAAGGCAGCCTTTTGCTGAAGGCTGGTGTTTGACCTGGTGCCCAACCACCATTTGGGTACCTGGGACATCCCCTGCCTACCTTGTAATCCTCTATTGTGATTTCTGCAAAAACACCAGGAGAAAACAGAGCCCCTATCTGTGTCTGCAGAGGCAGGGTTGGGGCCTTACTGAGCCACAAGCATCTTGTTCCAAGCAGTTATGACCCTCCATGTTCCAGGACACTGGGGGAACACTGGCTCCCACGCACAGCCAGCCAAGAACCCTTCCTCTGACTGCATAGCATATAAACAGACAAACAAACGGATCCATGGTATGTTGTGGGGAGGGACAATTGGAGAGAGAGAGAGAGAGAGAGAGAGAGAACACATGCAAGGTAATTAGGAGAATGAGCAGATGGTAGATGGGGCCCTCATTGGACTGAGTTTAGGCTGGGGAAGAAGACAGGAAGGGCTAGTGAGAACTGTGAATTGAGAGATAGTTACTTGAGACACTAAGGGAGCCTGGAGGCCAGCATGTGCTTTGGTCTGCTGATAGGCACCACTGGTAGCCATATGTTCCTTCTGCCTGAAGTAAGAGTAAGAAATGACTCCTTTTGGTAGATGGAAAATAATTTCCAAGTTCCTGAGGAATTCCGGCATTTACTTAATGGCTAGAAATCTTCCCATAGCCCAGGTAAAACCCATTTCTGGATAGCTGGACTGCCTTTTGGGGCTTGGAGAAATAATTTCCTTTGGACCTGACACCAGGGAGTCCTGTGTACAAGCCCAGGTTGGAAGTCACACTCAACACAGCTTATTTGAGCTCTGGTATCCTCATGTATGGTTGGAACATCTAAGACCCCAGGTCCCAATACACCCAGAGACATACTCATAGTCCAGAGGTACCCAGAAGGCTGCAACCAACTATATAACTTTAATTTGTTTAAATTTTTTATTTTTTTAAAGATTTATTTATTTTATTTATATGAAGATACTGTAGCTGTCTTCAGACACACCAGAAGAGGGCATCAGATCTCATTATAGATGGTTGTGAGCCACCATGTGGTTGCTGGGATTTGAACTCAGGACCTCCAGAAGAGCAGTTAGTGCTCTTAACTGCTGAGCCATCGCTCCAGCCCTCTAATTTTATTTTATTTATTTATTTATTTTGTTTTTTCGAGACAGGGTTTCTCTGTATAGCCCTGGCTGTCCTGGAACTCACTCTGTAGACCAGGCTGGCCTCGAACTCAGAAATCTGCCTGCCTCTGCCTCCCAAGTGCTGGGATTAAAGGCATGCGCCACCACTGCCCAGCCTAATTTTATTTTTAAAGATGGTTTTAGAATGCTTTAACCTCCCTTTTAGCTCACCACCCATCAGAGGTAGTGAAAAAGAAAGGAGGGGCAGAGTGGGCCTGTTTAGAAATGGTTCTTTGGGGCTGGCAAGATGGCTCAGTGGTTAAGAGCACTGACTGCTCTTCCAAAGGTCCTGAGTTCAAATCCCAGCAACCACATGGTGGCTCACAACCATCTGTAACACCCTCTTCTGGAGAGTCTGAAGACAGCTACAGTGTACTTACATATAATAAATAAATAAATATTTAAAAAAAGAAAAGAAATGGTTCTTTGGAGCAACTCCTGGCTGTGTCATCTGGAAATCAGCAGTTGAGGTGACAGGGTAGCAGTGGCAGCTAGATCTACTCACAAACACTTCACAAATACACCAGCAGTCCAGTTCAGTAGAGTTGGGATAGCAAACATGAATTAGCAGCTGCACTACCTAGCAGAGACAGCCAGGCCTCAGCCTCCCACAGGAGACAACAGCAGGAGGGACCAACAGGAACACTCAGAGAAGTTCTCAGCTGTGTCTCTCTCTCAGTGAAGTGAAGATCAGCGAAGACATGAGACCCACAAGTGTTGCACAGCTAGCTCCATAAGCAAGCCTAGCTCAGCCTCCATCACTGTCTGTTGGGCCTATTTAAGCTCCCTCCAAACATCACGTGTCTCCCGAGGATCTTTCCTCAGCTGAGCGGCTGTCTCAGCTGACATCGCTCTGCCAATCAGCAGGAGCCTGAGGAAGCGGTAAGGAACTGCAGCCCACCACCACAAGTTTTTGGTGAAGTTTCTCTCTATGGAGTCTGGACAAATGCAGATCAACTATGTAATGTAAGGCAGACCGACACATGCGTGTTGTTAGTGAAGAATCCTTCATTATATCCTTTCCTTTCGAGTGCTTGCTTTAACAGAACATCCTTTCTCCTGTGTCTGCCTCAGCTAAATGTTTCTTCACTTGTTTGCCCCAGGAAAACACTATCCAACTAACTTTACAAAGAACCCTTAAAGTTTCAGTTCAACCAAGGGTAGATTAAAAACTCCCCAAGGGAGCAGGTATGTGCGATAAGGCTCAGTGGGAACAATGCCCCAACAAGCATAAGGATACAAGTTCGAATCCCCAAACCGGCATGAGTAGGTTTGCACTGTATGGCTGTGCACACTTCCCTCTAACACCAGCAATAGGGCTGGAGACCAGCGTATCGCTGTGCTCACTAGCCAGCCTGCCCAGCCAACTGGAGAGCTCTGTGTTCAGGGAGAGACTCAACCTCAAAAACTAAAATGGAGATCAATAGAAGACACTATATTGACCTTTGGTCTCCATGTGCACATACCCAAAAATCACCCAACAGGGAGAGGGCAGAGAGAGGGCTCAGGGAGGCCCATGGGACCTTCAGGTCTCTGGTCAGTTAGTTGGTGGGTAACAGGGAGGGAGAGGAATTCCTCTCAGTGCACAGCCACTGGTGAAGCTATCATGCTCCTGTGCAGACCCTAGCAAAACTCAGCCTGTTGAACAAACAAAAGAAAAGAAGCCGGGAGGAAAGGAAATGCAGGGCTGGAGGGCAGGAGGGGACTGGGCTCACCCTGCAGTCCCTTGGGAACAGGGCTGGAGGACTCAGGAATCTCACTGTGTGCCAAGGCTCTCTCTCGTCTTCAACAAATCCAAAAAAGAAAGCAACCCGGGCCTGTGGCTCGAGGGTAGAGTGCTGGCCTATGGGACCTTGTCCCAAAGCAGCAATGATAACAATAATAAAATTAACAGTATTTAAAGATGGCTAGTCGGGGTCAGGCATGGCGGCACATGTCTTTAGTCCCAGGAGGCAGAGGCAGAGGCAGAGGCAGAGGCAGAGGCAGAGGCAGAGGCAGAGGCAGAGGCAGAGGCAGAGGCAGAGGCAGAGGCAGAGGCAGAGGCAGAGGCAGAGGCAGAGGCAGGAGGATCTGTGAGTTCTAGGACAGTCTAGTCTACAGAGGGAGTTCTAGGACTGCCACAGCAGTGCTGGAAACTGAGCTGAGATCTTTACGGAGAGCTCTGGGGTCGTGCGGCTCTGTTGTTTTTCCACTATGAGCTTTGTCCAGCCTTACTACAAAACCTGCTATTTTAAAGTAAAATTATGACAGCATTTCATGTAGCCCAGGGTAGTCTTGAACTTCCTACATAGCTAAAGATCTTGCCTTCTCCACCTCCCTAGGGCTGAGATGATGGGTGTGGCCATGATGCCCTTCTTTCTTTTTTAGTTGAGACAGGGTTTCTCTGTGTAGCCCTGGCTGTCCTGGAACTCACTCTGTAGACCAGGCTGGCCTCGAACTCAGAAATCAACCTGCCTCTGCCTCCTGAGTGCTGGGATCAAAGGCATGCACTACCACGCCCAGCCATGTGCTTTCTTATGTTTTGTTTTGTTTTGTTTTGTTTTACTGAGACAGGATCTTGTGTAGCCCAGGCTAGCCTCAAATTCATTATGCAGCTGAGGATGCCCTTGGACTGATATCACTTTCTGATTCTGGGATAACAGGTGGGCATTGCCATGGTCAGGGCTTGATCAGGGAATATTCTGAGGGTCAGGTTATGTCTCTCTTGTTCTTTCCCCCACAGCAAGGCTCAGAGCTAGTTGACCTGTGAAATACTGGGAGAGTCCTCGACCTCCACTCTCTGTCTCACCACAGGGATGCTGAGATCACAAATATGTGTTGTGTATCTGCCTTTTTTACCTGTGTCCCAGGCATTGAACCCAATGCTTTCACCCACTGAGCCATCTTCTGGTCTGGCCCCCACGCCACCCCAACTCCCCTAGATGCCTTTAATTATCTGTATGTGGGAGAGTTTGAGCACACATGTGCAGGTGTCTGGAGCCAGAACAGGGTGTCAGATCTGATGTCCTGGAACTGAAGTTAGTACAGGTGGTTGCAAGCTGGTGTGTGAGTGCTGGAAGCTGAACCAAGTCCTCTGTAAGGAGCTGTCAATGTTCTTAACCCCTGAGCCAGCTCTCCGTCTCCAGGAAGCTTTGGGTTTCTGTGTGTGCAGGTGTCAGAAAGCTGTTTCCAGAGCAGCGCCTTGGAGGTCCCGTGGATCTGTGTCTTGCTTCAACAGTGTTTGAACGGAACAGACCCGGGGATTCCCACTGAACTCGCTTCCAGCCGCCTTACAAGTCTCTCCAGTCGCAGCCTCCGGGACCATCTCCTTGCTGCCTTCGGCTCCTAGGACCAGTCTGCACCGTCTCTTCGCGGTTAGCTCCTACTCCGGATCAGCCATGACCTCTCAGATTCGTCAGAATTATTCCACCGAGGTGGAAGCTGCCGTGAACCGCCTGGTCAACTTGCACCTGCGGGCCTCCTACACCTACCTCTCTCTGGGCTTCTTTTTTGATCGGGATGACGTGGCTCTGGAGGGCGTAGGCCACTTCTTCCGCGAATTGGCCGAGGAGAAGCGCGAGGGAGCCGAGTGTCTCCTCGAGTTGCAGAACGATCGCGGGGGCCGTGCACTCTTCCAGGATGTGCAGAAACCATCTCAAGATGAATGGGGTAAAACCCAGGAGGCCATGGAAGCTGCCTTGGCCCTGGAGAAGAACCTGAACCAGGCCCTCTTGGATCTGCATGCCCTGGGTTCTGCCCGCGCAGACCCTCATCTCTGTGACTTCTTGGAAAGCCACTTCCTGGATAAGGAGGTGAAACTCATCAAGAAGATGGGCAACCACCTGACCAACCTCCGTAGGGTGGCAGGGCCACAACCAGCGCAGTCTGGCGCGCCCCAGGGATCTCTGGGCGAGTATCTCTTTGAGCGCCTCACTCTCAAGCACGACTAGGAGGCCTCTGTGCCTTCCAAGGGGCTCCCCCCTCTGCTCTGCACCAGCCCGCCCTGGGACCTCCACCTGAATAAACCTCTCAAGCCACTAGGCAGCTTTGTAACCGCCCTGGAGCCTCTGTCAAGTCTTGGACCAAGAGAAATTAAAGCTTTTTGAGACAGCAAAAAAAAAAAAAAAAGAAAGCTGTTTCCAGCTGTTTTCTTTTTTTTTTTTTTTTTTGGTTTTTTGAGACAGGGTTTCTCTGTGTAGCCCTGGCTGTCCTGGAACTCACTCTGTAGACCAGGCTGGCCTCGAACTCAGAAATCCGCCTGCCTCTGCCTCCCGAGTGCTGGGATTAAAGGCGTGCGCCACCAACGCCCGGCTTCCAGCTGTTTTCTACATCTGAGTGTGGAGGAGAGACTGATGCCCCAGTGTGCGGACCACACAATCTTTAAGTTCCCAGTCTAAGCTCATTTCCCGGTAAACAAAAGGTGACTTTAGGGGCTGTTGGACACCGTGGTTGACCCCAATCTGGAGTCTTGCAGAACACATCCCTGTTGGACCACACCCCACCAGGCCACACCCCTGCCAGCACCCTCGGTCTGGAACACTCTGAACACAGTGAGAAAACCGTACTAATGCAGCCAGCAGCCCTGGCTCTGCGGCTCAGTCGGCATGCATGGGACCGTGTGGAATGGAATCTTTGCTTGTCATGGAACAAGTCACCAAGTCTTGATGACAAGTGAGACTCACTGAGCCTTCTAACAGCCTTCCCCCCACCTTTCGTTCATGTTACTTTGTTCTGAGACAGCTGCTCACTTACATAGCTCTGGCTGGCCCACTTTCACACTCTGACTGCCTAGTGCCCAGAACCTGCTATGAAGACAAGGCTAGCCTCAAACTCACAGATCCACCTGGCTCTGCCCTTTGAGTGTTGGGATTAAAGACATGGCCCTTACACCAAGGTCTCCAAACTCTCCTCTGTCCTCTCTCTCTCTGTTTTCAGAAGTGTTTTGCTATGCAAACCAGGCTCCCCGAATTCCGGAGAGATTGTTGGTTTTTTTTTTGTTTTTTTTTTTAAGATTTATTTATTTATTATATGTAAGTACACTGTAGCTGTCTTCAGACACTCCAGAAGAGGGCGCCAGATCTCGTTACAGATGGTTGTGAGCCACATTGTGGTTGCTGGGATTTGAACTCAGGACCTTAAGAAGAGCAGTCAGTGCTCTTACTCACTGAGCTATCTCACCAGCCCCGGGGTTGTTGGTTCTTTTGTTACTTTTGGCTTTGGTTATGTTGAGGGAGTTTTGCTTTTTAGCAGAGGCTAGCCTCTGCTTATGGCAATAACCCTGCCTCTTCCCTGGCTGCTGTATTAGCATGTGTTCGTTCAGTTCGTTCAGAGGAGGGTGGCTTTCATACATTTTTGACACATTTCCATCACACCTCCTCTCCCCCTTTCCTGACCATTTAGGCAAACAACAGTAGCTTCCCCACGGGGCCTATGAGGTCCCCAGCCACAGGTGTAGAGCCACAACCTGTTTGCAGCCTCAGACACAAGCCCTCTTCTGGACCAGGACTCCAGTCCATCCAGTAAGTGTTGGTGATACCCATAGCAATTGTGCCGCTAATGCCCCGGTGGGCACCTGTGGCTGCTAGCCCCACATCTCCCTGATGCCCATCCTGACTAACAGTCATGGCGGTATGTGTGCTGGGGTGACATCATATTATGTCAACCTGACACAAGCTAGAGTCCTCAGAGAGAAAGGAGCCTCAGTTGAAGAAATGCCCCCATGAGATCCAGCTATAAGGCATTTTCTCAATTAATCACCAAATGGAGGAGGACCCAGCCCACTGTGGGTGGTCCCATTCCTGGGCTGGTGGTCCTGAGTTCTGTAAGAAAGCAGCTGAGCAAGCCATGGGAACAAGTCAGTAAACAACACCCTTCGTGTCCTCTGCATCAGTTCCTGCTTTTTGGTCCTGGTGTTTTGTTGCAGCAATAGAAACCCTAACTAAGACAACAGGTATGAGTTGCTATCCCCCAGCTACTTGTTTTGGGACCTAAGGGAGATGACCTGGTGGGGAAAAGCAAAAGAATCTGAGTTTAAAATCTGTGTAAGGGCTGGAGAGATGGCTCAGCAGTTAAGAGCACTGACTACTTTTCCAGACGTTATGAGTTCAAATCCCAGCAACCACATGGTGGCTCATAACCATTTGTAATGAGATCTGATGCCTTCTTCTGGGGTGTTTGAAGATAGATATAGAGCCGGGCGGTGGTGGCGCACGCCTTTAATCCCAGCACTCCGGAGGCAGAGGTAGGCAGATTTCTGAGTTCGAGGCCAGCCTGGTCTACAAAGTGAGTTCCAGGACAGCCAGGGCTACACAGAGAAACCCTGTCTTGAAAGAAAGAAAGAAAGAAAGAAAGAAAGAAAGAAAGAAAGAAAGAAAGAAAGAAAGACAGAAGATAGCTATAGTGTACTCATACATAATAAATAAGTTGGTTCTCACACAGTTTTTTTTTCTTGTCTATAAAGCACTTAACCCCCCTGAAAACAACTCACTCCTTTTAAAGAAAAAAATTGAAATGTAAGGCTGTGTAAGATTTGTTTTTAAAGTATACAGTGTGTGTGTGTGTGTGTGTGTGTGTCTCTCTCTCTCTCTCTCTCTTTTTTTTTTTTTTTGGTATAGTTAACACACTACTGAATGTGTCTTTAGATAGCCCTGTACGGGTGGTATTTTTCAATAGCCACTAACCTTGCCTGGTACAGTCTGGGGGTTGTAAATTGGCATGGAAATTTAAAGCAGGTTCTTGGTACACAGCACAAATTTGTTATATATGGGGACAGTAGTTTGTTTTTTGTTTTCTTTTGTTTGTTTGTTTGTTTTGGGGGGGGTTGGTTTTTCGAGACAGGGTTTCTCTGTATAGCCCTGGCTGTCCTGGAACTCACTTTGTAGACCAGGCTGGCCTCGAACTCAGAAATCCACCTGCCTCTGCATCCCGAGTGCTGGGATTAAAGGCGTGCGCCACCACGCCCGGCTGTTTGTTTTTCAAGACAGTTTCTCTGTGTATCTCTGGTTGTCCTGGAACTCACTCTGTAGACCAGGCTGGCCTCAAACTCATAGAGACTGGCTTGCCTCTGCCTCCAGAGTGCTGGGATTAGAGGTGTGCGCCACCATGCCCTGTGCCCAGTTGTTCTTTATCCACAGAGTTTGGAACCTGTCCTGTCTGTGGAAGAACAGACACACAAGTGTACTTCTCAGTGTGCAGCAGCCGCCCAGGCCACACTTGGAAGCTCAGCACTGGTGCTGTATCACTTGCTGGGAGCTGTAGGCACACAGAATAGAGGCGTGTGGGTGTTTATTTAGGCTGCTGCTGCGGTGGGCCTCTCTCCTGGCCATTGTGTACACAGGCCCATTTGGTCAGTCAGAAAAGGCTCCTCTGATGGTGGTTGGAGTGCAGGAAGCCAGGTCGGAGGGACATTTCTCCACTGTAGCAATGGCTTTATTTAATCTAGGGAGCTTTGACCCTTCACCCAGGTGACTTAGGTGACGTGTTGCTGAGCAGCAGCACCTCAGGTTTCAAGGCTCCGCCCCCACCCCCCACTCCGTGTGCAGGAGCATGGGCTAGCCAAGCCACAGGTGAGGGCTGACAGCAACTTTGCTGGAACTCACCCAGTCTTGCTGCAGGGGTACAAGTTCCCCATCATGGGCTGCTTCTTACCTAGGTATCTCAGATCCTCACATCACAAACCCTTTGGTCCCCATCTCAGAGCTGGATTCTGGGGTGACAGGTACTCTCTAATCTTAGACATGAGGTCAGCAGACCCATTGACATATTTCTCTTTTGCTTATCAGTGACAGAGTAAAGTAGACCCGGCTGTTGTTGAACTGTCCATGAAGTGGAGGATGGCCTTGAACCTGCGCTTCTCCAGCAGTGCCTCCACAGTGCTGAGATGGTGCCCATTCTGCTCAGGCACTGCTCTCCAGCACTTACTGGTTTACTTTATTGTTAGTGGTGGTGGTGGGGGCAGGAGCAAGAGCCTCTACACACACACACACACACGCTGAGCTGCAGTCTTAGTACAGGAGTCTCACTCCATCACTTAGAAGAGCCCTGGGGAGTGTGGCCAAGGGAGTCTCCCGGGTCAGAGGATCCCAACAAGTGAACTCATCGTTAACATTCTGTACCAGGGCCTTTCAGCAGCTTGGTCAAACAGCTGTCCTGCTTGGGACAGCTCAGGGTGGAGCTCTGATTCCATAACCAGCAGCCAAAGAAAATAAAAATAAATAGAAGGGCTAGGAGATGGCTCCATGGGTAAAAATGCTTCCTGGTGAAAAGGCTAGGCTGATTCTATGACAAGCTTCAAACTGGCAGTTAAGGAGAGGTGGCCTAAATCTGTTTCCAAGAACTGGCCAATTCCAGACAAGTCCAGGCCTCAGAAGCTGCCCCACCACCTGGCCTGAGGCAAGGACAATGGGTAAGCAACAGTTTCCAGACCTCCCCAGTAAGTTTCCAGCCCCCACAGTCCTGCCTTGGAATGTCCATAGAGATGGACCCCACAGATTAACATAGAGGTCACCTGCCCCGGAATTCCCTAATGTGCTTTAGATCAGACCTCCAAGTTAACTTGGGTGTCTATTTTGGTAATGGGAGACCCCATGCTAGGCATGGTGGTGCACACCTGCAATCCCAGTGCTCACTAGGATCTCTGGAAGGTCGAGACCAGCCTGGTCTACATTGTGTGTTCAAGGCCAGCTAGGGCTGTACAGAGAAACACTATGTCCCTCCCAAAATGATAATGTTTTTTTTTTTTTTTTTTTAAAGCAAGGAGCTGGCTTGATGGCCTACAGTGGCCATGTCAGCACTGGAGAAGCCGAGTCCGGGTCTAAAGCAAGTTCATGATCAGCTAGTTTCAGCTGCCACAAAAAGCCCATCTCAAAACAGGAAAATCCCAGAGATTTGTTTTCACTTCCTGTCGCCAGGGACCGCCAGACCTGCCGTTCGTGTTCAAAGATTCTATTTGAGTTGGTAAAGACAAAGAGATCCATAAGGGCAAGAATGGAAGGCTAGAGCCCGGCAGTGGTGGCGAACGCCTTTAATCCCAGTACTTGGGGGGCAGAGGCAGGCGGATTTCTGAGTTCGAGGCCAGCCTGGTCTACAGAGTGAATTCCAGGACAGCCAGAGCTACACAGAGAAGCCATGTCTCGAAAAAAACAAAAACAAAAACAAAAACAAAAAAAAACAAAACAAAGAATGGAAGGCTAGGAGCGCAAAATAGGCACCTCGCGATTCGCATGCATTAGCCAGCTTCGCCCACAGTGTGGCGCCGAACCAGATCCAGGAGAGCACCTCTGCGCAGGCGCCCTTTCCCAACATACACCCCCGCAGTGGGCGTAACTTGTGCTGCGGCCTTTTGCGTCGTTCTAGTGTCGCACTTTACGGCTGCTTCTCAATCCCACAGTAGGAATACGGTGCGGCCGTCGGTCTTGTTCCGTAGGTACCGCCCTAGCCCGACCCGATTGGATGGATGCCCGTTGAGCCGCACGCTGATTGGCCATAGTTTCTGCCAGTCTTTTTCAGTCTGGGGCGCGCGGTCGGCCGCCGGTGAGAGCGCGAGGGTCTGTGCCGCGGCGGAAGTTATCGCTGCAGGGAAGATGGTGAGGGCCGCGAGGCGGAGGGGCGCGCGCAGGGTCTTCGGGCTGCTGAGAGATGGGGGAAACTGAGGCCGGAGGTGACCGGTGTCCCTCCAGGGCCCTAGCCGGTCACCGTTGGGGATTTATCTCTTGATGGACACGTTTTTTTGCGGCCGGAAGCGGGACTATGATCATTTCCGGGGTTTGTCACCGTCATTGATAGGAATGCTGCGTTTCCGGGAAATGGGCGGGCTTAATGGCTCACGTGGGCTTCGTTGCCCTCTTGATGCTTATCTGCTGTCTGACCTCTGCTGCCCACGCCTTTGGCTGAAAATCCAGCTCAGAGAGAGGGTTGATTCTCTCCCTGGGACACACAGCATGCCCTGCTCAGGAGGAAAGGATTTTTTTTTCCTCCTAGTTTAGGCTCAGGCCTCCCCAGTTTGGGGAGTCTTAGACCTGGCATAAACAAGTAGAGGAGGCCAGGTTTCCCCGCTGCTCTGTCGAGGGGCGCGTTGGCCTAAGTGGGGAGAGCCGCATATTCCCATCTCCCCAGTTCTTGATGGTAGGATGTTTGGTTTTGTTTTTTGGTTAGGCTTTCTGATCTGAACTGATAATCCAGACTAGCCTCAAACTCCTGATCCTCTTGCTTCAGTCACTGGAGTATGGAAAGGACGCGTGTATACTCCACATTTTAGTCAGGAAGGGAGGCAGGGTCTCATATAGCCCAGGCTGCCTTTGAACTCCATTTGTATACATGCATCACTGTGAACTCCTGACCCTGCCTTTACTCCAGAATGACCCTGCGTTTTGTGGTGCAGGAACTCTAGGCCTAACACATGCTAGGTAAGCACTCCCCACTGGGTGTACCCTGAGCCTTCCTGAAGGGATGGCCAGGTGCGTCCAGGACTGGACACCCACCTCATGCAGGTGCGCACAGATCACTCCCATATCTCTGCGGTCAGGCTGGTACAGGAGTGTCCCTGAACATTCCTGAACTCAGAGCCCTAGACTTGGTTCTCCAGCTATCTCTCATCTACACACTGGATCCCAGAGAGTCTGGATGATAGCTGAGAAGGAATTTCCTTTCCTGGAACTGGCTCCTCTGGTGGGAGGTGCTGGGACTGGATTCCAGACCAGGTGGCTATAACACCTGCAGCTGCTCTGTGTAAAGCTATATCTCCTCCACTCAAAAGCCCGTGACTATTCCAGCTCCAGCCTCCCTGTCTGCCCTGGCCCATTTCACTCTGAGCTTTTTCTTCCTTCATTTTGGGGAGACATTCCCAGCTGGAGCACGGACTAATTCTTTCATTCCTCTCTCCCACTGCACACACAGACAGGGGTGGGGGGGGTGGCCTGTCCCTACACCACACTTTTCTTACCTGTGGCGCTGGACAGGATGCACCTGAGCTGGGTGTCCCCACCCCTGCATGTTCAGCAAGTGTTTACTGCTCCTCCCTGCTGCTGTAGCAGAGCCCACGCCCACACTGACCTTGTGTCTAGCCAGGGAGACTGATGCTAATCACCCATAATTAGAGAGCGGCTTCAGCTGGGGAGCTGGAAACAGGCTGGCAGCCTAGGGTGGCCATTAGGGGCCTGGCCACAGGAGGGGACATGCTCAGCAGGATTGGGCAGAGAGTCTGGGGAAGGGCACCCTGGGTGGTGGCTGGGGCCCTGGCAGGAGGAACAAAAGTTGAGCAGTAGGGTGGACCTCACCATCGATGCCTCCAGGCTGTGCTGGGCCATAGTAGTTCTGGAAGAGCTTTGTGTGCCTCTGTTCTTGTTTAGCAATGTTTGCCCTTGAGCCCTTGCTGAGCCTTGTGTTTGGGAGTTTGACTATTCTATTCCTTTATTGAAACAGGATCTCATGTAGCCCAGGTTAGCCTCACACTGTAGCCAAGGATGACCATGACTCCAACTCCCTGGAGCTTAGCCACAGGATGTCATACTGTGGCTCTTTTCTGCTGTTTATTTGAGGATCAGGGTGGACACCACTGTCACTGATCACCAAGGCCACCCACCCACCTACCCACCAGCCATTTTCACAGAAGCCATCCTCTGCCTCCTACCCTTCCAGGAAGCCTCTGCAGGAAGTGGGCTAGAGCTTCACTTCCTGCCACTAACTCCTCCCCTCCCCTCAGCTCTTCTTGGGAAGGGCCTTGTGCTGCAGGCTCCCCCAGTCCTCTCATGACCCAAAGTCCCCATGCTGGGCATGATGGCCCTGAGGATCTAGGGCTCTTATTGTTTGTTTCTTCTGTTTTTAAAATTATTTATTTAGCCGGGCGTGGTGGCGCACGCCTTTAATCCCAGCACTCGGGAGGCAGAGGCAGGCGAATTTCTGAGTTCGAGGCCAGCCTGGTCTACAAAGTGAGTTCCAGGACAGCCCGGGCTATACAGAGAAACCCTGTCTCGAAAAACCAAAAAAAAAAAAAAAAAAAAAAAATTATTTATTTATTTATGTTTTGGTTTTTCGAGACAGGGTTTCTCTGTATAGCCCTGGCTGTCCTGGAACTCACTCTGTAGACCAGGCTGGCCTCGAACTCAGAAATCCGCCTGCCTCTGCCTCCCGAGTGCTGGGATTAAAGGCGTGCGCCACCACGCCCGGCTAAAATAATTTATTTTTATTTCATGTGTTTTGCCTGCATGCATGTGTCTGTGAGTGTGCTGGATCCCCTGGAACTGGAGTTATAGACGTGTGAGCCACCATGTGAGTGCTGGGAACTGAACCCAGGGCATCCAGAAGAGCAGCCTGGGCTCTCACCTGCTGAGCCATGTCTCCAGCCCCTCGTGTTGTTGTTGTTGTTTGTTTGTTTGTTTCACTGTGTAACCCAGCTGGCCAGGAACTTATAGATATTCACCTGCCTCTGCCTCTCAGTGTAGTGATTGAATGTGTGCACTGTATGCTTGGCTGTAATTTGATTTTTGTATATTTTGGAGACAGGTCTAATGTAGTCCAGGCTGATCTCAGACTGTAGCTGAAAATAATCTAAAATTCCTTATCCCCCTGCCTCAGCCTCCCTGGCACTGGGATGACGGGTGAAGCACAACACACCTGGCTTTATGTTGGTCTTTATGGTGCTGGCTCTGGAAGGCAGAGTGTCACTAGCCTTGCTGTCACCTTGACCTCAGCCCTGGGGCTCAGGCAGCCCAAGTCACCTGTTCTGGAAGCACATGGATGGATGGGATGTGAAGCAGGCTGGTGTGCAGCCCTGTGCATTTAGAAGGCTGTGGCCAGCCTGGGGTTATGACAAGGTTCTGCCTCAGAAAAGCTACCTCCAGACAGAGGACTGTCCCCCCCTTCTTTGGTTCCAGGTGACAGAAATTGTGGAGAAATGACCAAAATGGTCCGGGAGGTCCAGGTGGCTCACATCTGTAGGATGAGATGATGTGAGGTTACCTGTGACCTGAAGACAGGCGCGTGCATTGGGGGTAGCCATGCCCATGTGGTCGTCCCTGAATTGAGGACTACACCTCACACTGACTTTTGTCTTCCAGCTTCCCTTGTCGCTGCTGAAGACAGCGCAGAATCACCCCATGGTAAGCACTCTGGGCCACCTCCCTTCATGTGCCCACAGCCCAGTCCTTTGCAGTTCATGATTGAAGGCCTGGCAAGATGGCTCAGTGGGTAAAGGTGCTTGCTGCCAAGCTGAAGGACCTGAGTTCAATCCCCAGGACCCATATGATGATGGAGGGGTTCATGACTTCCCTGAAGTTGTTCTCTGCCCTGTCTGCACACAGACAGAAAGGCAAATGCAATACAAAGGAAAACGTTCACAAAGAAATCTATAGCTGGGCATGGTGGCGCACACCTTTAATCCCAGCACTTGGGAGGCAGAGGCAGGCGGATTTCTGAGTTTGAGGCCAGCCTGGTCTACAAAGTGAGTGCCAGGACAGCCAGGGCTACACAGAGAAAGCCTGTCTCGAAAAACCAAAAAAAAAAAAAAAAAAACCCAAAAAAATCTTTTTAAAGTACTGTCAAGAATAAGCTGGGCACTGTGCAACTCATGCCCCTGGTTCTGTCCTGAGAGTCACAGCATAGACCAGGTCCCCTGGCATCGCAGCTGCCTGGGAGGCTGCAGCAGGAGCATTGCCACTGGTTGAAGCATTATTTTTTGAAAAGGAGCAGCAGTGTGGCCGCTACAGGCTTGGGTTCCATCCGAGGTGCCACGGAAGGAGCCATGCCTCTGTGGTGTGTAGTGCGTTTATAGACTCCACACAGCCAGAGCCCAGCCTCTTCTCATTCCCCTCAGCACCCACCTCGGGTCCACCCCAGCCCTGGCTGCCTGTGCACTGAGCCCACCTGACGTCTGCTCCTTTGCATCTTGTGAGCATTTCTGAGTGTGGCTTGTCTGTCACTCAGTGGTTTTGAGTCATTTTCTTGGCTGTGTTAACATTCCTTCTGTAGGTGACTAGACTGGGCTTGCCCATTGTCTCCTCACTATCCTCCTGCCTCAGCCGCCAGAGTCCAGGAATCACAGGTGTGTGCCACCATGCCCAGCTAGTGTGGAGTTTTAATTTGTCTCTGTCCATACATTGGGTGGGGAACCTGGGCGGTGCCTGCTCATCACAGCACTCACATATGAGCTGAGCGGCAGCCAGCCCTTAGAGGTTGATCCCAAAGTACACCAGAAAGCTGTAGTTTGGGATGGGAAGCTAGCTGTGTTTGAACTAGGCTGATGGGCTCTCCCACAGCTGGTGGAGCTGAAGAATGGGGAGACGTACAACGGGCACCTGGTGAGCTGCGACAACTGGATGAACATCAACCTCAGGGAGGTGATCTGCACGTCACGGGTGAGTGGTCATGCAGGGAGGGTGCACTGCTGGCCTGGATGGACTGTGCCCACCTGTCACACTTCCCCTCTCCACAGGATGGTGACAAGTTCTGGAGGATGCCTGAGTGCTACATCCGTGGCAGCACCATCAAGTACCTGCGCATCCCTGATGAGATCATCGACATGGTGCGGGAGGAGGCCGCCAAGGGCAGAGGGCGAGGAGGACCGCAGCAGCAGAAGCAGCAGAAAGGCCGAGGCATGGGCGGCGCTGGCCGAGGTGGGGTCCCTGTGAGGATGAGGTGGGGAGGGACACCCGGGCACTCGCCTCTCTGCACCCTCTTCAATCACATGTAGGACATGGTGGTGTGGGCTCCTGTAGGCTCAGTACAACCTAGAATCTCCCACAGGACCCTGCGCGGTGGCACAGGGCACAGAGGGGAAGACCCTTGTCCCTGTCTAGGGAAGCTGGTGTCTAACTCTGCCTCTTCTGTCCTGCGCAGGTGTGTTTGGTGGCCGGGGCCGGGGTGGCATCCCAGGTGCAGGCCGAGGCCAGCCCGAGAAGAAGCCAGGGCGGCAGGCAGGCAAGCAGTGAACAGTCCCGGCCTGAGCCGAGCCCAGAATGGTGGGCGAGGCCTCAGGGCACCTTTGTGTGAAGCCCCACTTGTCGTCTGGTCCAGTGAAGTCCCTCGCTGGCCACTGACTCAGTTTCTGGAAGGTTCCGAGTCTGAGGTGCCCGTGGAGCCTTGGATGCCCTTTGACGGGCTGACTTCTTCCAGGCATGTTTGAGTTTCAGTTGGAGCTGCAGGCTCAGCCCATGGCGGCTCACCTGTCCTTTACCAGCCGCACCCTGTACATCTTCTGTTTGAAAAATAAAAGCAAACACCATAGAAGGAGCCAGCCATCCTTCTGCCTAAGCCCTGAGCATGTTTTCCCCAGGGCACCTGGGTCTTATCAGAGGGAGCAGTTCCCTGGGCATGGGGCTTGTCTGTGTGTCCTGCCAGTAGAGGTGAGAGTAGAGCAGCAGATCCTGCATTTAGAAGGCTAAGAGGTAGAGTCAGGAGTTTTAGGCCAACCGGAGCTACAAAGCACTTAAAAAGCCAGGCCTGTAACGACTGAACTGCGGGAGACTAGGGTAGGAGGCTGTCACGCTGCTTCCGCAGGCAGAACAGTTCTGATCCCATACAACTCCAGAGCGCACCACAGGGAAAGTGACCCAGGGAGAGCACAGCATGGGACACGTACGTGTGTGTGTGTGTGTGTGTGTGTGTGTCTGTCTGTCTGTCTGTGTGTGTGTGTGTGTGTCTGTGCCCATGTGTCTGTGTATTTGTCCGTGTGTATTTACCACATGCATACCTGGTACCCATGAAAACCAGAAGATGATATTGGGAATGAGATGACAGCCACTGGGGTGCTTGGAATGGAGCCCGTCCTTGAGTACTCTCCAGGTCCCCTGTGTCTGTTTCCTGTCCCAGGGGTCAGTCTGTGCCACAGTCCTGCCTGCTGAATGGTCTGCCCCCAGGGCCCTGCAGCTTCCTGCCAGCTTAGCCCTGGTCGCCAGTGCTCCTTCCATGCCTGTCCCACCACGAAGAACAGTCAACTCTGCTTCCTGGTTCATGCACCCCCCTTAGGTGCATTGGCTTCTAGAAGCTCCTGAGCTGAGTGAGGTTTCTGTGTTCTTCCCAGTGAGTTCCAGGAACCCAGCCCTAGCCCCTTGCCGAAGAGAGGAAGCCAGAAGCCAGACCTAGTTCCTGAAGGCTGCCTTCCAGATCCTTCTGAGCCAGGCCCTCAGGGCTGCTGTCCACACCCATCACCTGATCTAAGCTGCTGTCCTGTGGGTAGCTTGCCCTGAAAGGTGACTCACCCAGGTCCAGGGACTGCAGAGGGGCCACCTTTCATGATGGGTGTCTTCCCACAATAGTTACCCCTCCTGACTCCTCGCAGGTGCTTAGTAACATACAGTGTAAGGGACACTGAGGTTCCTGGCCACTCACTTTGTGGTCACCAGGACGTCTTACAATGGTTGTCCAAATGTGGAAGGACTGGCACCTAGCCAACAGCAGAGCCCTTGCCCTACAGCCCTGCCCTTCCCCTAGGGGAAGCCTGCCACAGAGAGACCAAATCCACCATGCAGAAAGAAAGGACCAGGAAGGAGGCCAGCTGAAGAAGCAGTCAGGCGACTTTCAGGACCCATATGGTGGACTTGGAGAAGGGATTACAAGTTGTCCTCTGACCCTCAGGTGCCAGGGAGAGGCATAGAGCACTGACTAGTATGCACCGAGCCCTGGGCTTGACCCTGAGTACTGTCAGTTGAGGGTGTGTTGCAGGGCCAGCCACCTAGTTAGTGTTCCAGGCAGATACAAAGGCCTTGTGGACAGGCACACATGAACTGGAGGAGTGCACCCTGGTAAACAGAGGAGGTGATGGGACTCAGCCAGGGAGGAGGGGACTCAGGAGGCTCCTCCTTCCCATAGCAAGGAAGAGCAAGAACAGCCTCACTAGGGCCTGTCAGTGTGCCAGAGGATGGGAGCCAGAAGTGCATGGTTCACACCTGCTGATGGCTAAGCAGCGGCTCCTCCCCAGCTACCTTTCCTCCACCGCTCCTGGAGACCTGACCCCAGGGTCCATCCTGGCCATACTCCAGGCTTGCTCAGCTTTGTGGCTACACAGGAACAGAGAGTGGTTGCTGTACACTTTAATGTTGCCATGTCTGAGTACACTGTCACTCTCTTCAGACACCCCAGAAGAGAGAGGGCATCGGATCCCATTACAGGTGGTTGTGAGCCACCATGTAGTTGCTAGGAGTTGAACTCAGGACCTCTGGAAGAGCAGTCAGTGCTCTTAACCACTGAGCCATCTCTCCAGTCCCTAATGTCGCATCTTGAGTGGCATACCCCTTTTATCCCAGCACTGGAGGCAGAGCCAAGCTAGCCTGGTATTCACAGTGAGACCCTGTCTCAAGACACAGCACTGCATGCCCATGGGTAACATAGAACTTGATGTGGCCAGTAACCTTTGCCCTCAGCTTTATCAAGAGCCAACAAGGAACCAAGCACTGGCCAGAAACGGGAGAGTGAGGTCCTGGCTCTTGTTAAGAACTTTTTCATTCTCTGGGCTCCTCCGCTTGTTGGGCTTCTCAAAGATAAACTTAGAAAAAAAAATCCTCCCCTGGGCAGGGGTGTGGCTCCCTCAGCCTACGTGGAGTACTGGGGTTCCCTGCCTAGCACTACACAAGCAAAACAAGGCACTTCAACCTAGCAGTGGGGCCAGACAGGCTTGGAAGCATTAAATAGATAAAGTGCCTGGACCACTTCAACTCCACAGTGCCTCAGTTTCCTCTCTGCACCAGCACCTCAGTACGTGCTCAATAAATGATATGCTGATCACCCAAAGGCCAGTCCGGTATGCAGTAAGTGATTAATAAGTGCACACTGCAAGTGAATTGCTGGCCTAGTGTCCAGCAAATGTGCGACCCAATGATCATCACTCCTAAGATCAGCCTGGTATGCAGCAGGTGCTAAATAAATGTGTGCTGCGAATGAACCATCCATCAGCCTTGTGCACAGCATGGACCCAGTAAATATGTGGCATGGCAGTCATCACTGTGACCATTTTGGCATATATACTGTGGCAGAGTCCTAGGGCTAACCTGGTATACAAGAAGTGCGCAGCATGGTGATCACCCCAGGACCAGCCAAGTAGAAAGTAAGCATTAAGTACTCAGGAAAGGCATAGACCCACCTAGGAGTGGCATCTTTGGGAACCTTCATGCTGTCCAGGCGTTGCTTTTTACAAGCTGTGGGAGTCAGTGAAGACCGACGAGCTGAGCCTCCCTTGGGCAGCACCAGCCTCTGCAAGCTCCCTCCCTCGCCCGCCTGGCCTCACAGCCACCAGGCGGTGACTCACGCCCTCCGTCCCATCCCGCCTTCACTGGATCCAGGCTCCAAAGCAGCCACCCAGCTTGCAGTCGGGAGGGGCCATGGACATACTTCAGAGCTTCGTTCAGCGCCTAAAAATACCCGCGTCCTGCAGATTCTCCACCGCGCCCTCCCCGGCCCCGCAAGCAGCCCTCTGTGAGGGGAACCGTTTCTGATCTCCTTTGCTCCTGGAGACCTCTCCTAGCTGAGGCAGGAGGGTGGCAAGTCCCAGGCTCTCATCCTCCGGTTGCAGCTCCATGTCCCATCTTCTCCAGTCCTCTGCCCCCAACCCCCAGTGTCCCTGTCTGCCCTCACAGGCTAAGCCACAGATCTTTCTGGAGACCCAAGGGGAGGGGCAGGATGGGGTGGGAGTAAGCTGGGGGACCACAAGGACAGCAAGGAAGCCTAGGCGGCTTCTACAAACTCACAGGCACAGGTTCCTCTGGCAGCCACAATAGCATGTGCAAAGGCCCAGGGGCTGGCACAAGCCATGCCTGGGCGCTGGACTCAGCTGCCACTCAGCAGGTGTCCCGTTGGGTCACGCAGTGCCCGGGCCCCACCTGCTTCTCCCTGAGGGAGGGTGAGTCACCCCTAGACAATACAGTTTAGGGAACCGTCCTTCCTGACCTCAGCTTCTTAGCAAGCATAGGGTTTGTTTCATCTCGTTTTGAGTTTACTGGGTGAATTTTATTCTTTGATATGACTTATTTCTGTGTAATTAATGCCTCTTTGTGTTGAAGTCACGGCACAGTCTATGGGCTATTCCTCCAGAAGCGTCCACTTTGGTCTTTCTTCTTTTCGATTTTTCCAAGACAGGGTTTCCAAGACAGTGTAGCCCTAGCTGTCCTGGAACTCACTCTGTAGACCAGGCTGGCCTGGAATTCAGAGGTCCTCCTGCCTCTGCCTCTCTAATGCTGGGATTAAAAGCGTTTGATATCACCATCTGGCCACTTTGGTTTTCAAAAGTTGTTTTAATTTCTCTGTCTATACACTCTGTGTGTGTGTGTGTGGACAATTTGTTGGAGTTCCCTCCCTCTACCATGTGGGTACCAGGGGATTCAACTCAGGTTGCCAGGTTTAGTTTGGTTGACAATCGCCTGTAGCTGCTCAGCTATCTCACCCCACCCAGCCTTTCTTTGCTCTACAGTTTCCAGTAAGCTCCAGGGATCTGTCTGTCTCTCCCTCCCCAGTTCTGGGGGCACCCAGAATTTATGGATCAAGTTTAGGACCTCATGCTCCAGGCATCCAGGTTGACCTGAAAGTCAAGAGAGATAGCCCTGCCTCCACTTCCTGAGTGCTGGGATTAATAGGTGTGCACCACCCATCTCCTTTCTGTATGCACTGTTGCTTTTGTTGTGTCTGGAGATAGTGTCACTCACTGTGTAACCCAAGGTGCTTGGCATCAGCCTGCCAGGTACCATCGCCTAGGATGGAAGAATATAAAGAAACCAAGAATCCGGAGGCCCAGAGGTCAGCTGAGGAAAAAGAAGGGTCCTTTCCGCAATTGGAAGTGCAAAGGCCCTGGGGCAGAAATCAGCTGATATAGGTGGATGGTGGAAAAGGGAGTTAGCTGCAGCTGATGTGGCTGTGGCAACCTGAGGTGTGGGAATGGAGGGCAGCGGGAGACAGGCACAAGAAAATGAGGAACAGGTAGGGTCTTAGCCAGCACCAGGGATGGGTCCAAGTGACCATGAGGTCACCCAGCACAGCCGCCCCGCCATGACTATGAGTACATTAGTGCACAGGACATGTTTTGTAAATGTGAAATGAAGGGCTTGTTAGACAGGACAGATGAGAGCAGGGTGGGAGAGTGGGTGAGAGGTCAGGCAGACATGAGAGCTGGGTGGGTGGGTGGATGGGTTGATCAAAGGTCTGGCAGATGGTTATATGTTCGTGCATCCTATTGGCCCCAGTCAAGGTCATTAGAAGCCAAACCACTTCTGACATCTTCCTACTATGACACAGGTCAGTGACACAGGGACAGTGGAGGATGCAGCCTGTGTGCTCTCTCTGCCCCCATAGCGACCCTGTTTCCTGCAGAGGCTGTGGGGTGGGTGCTGGGCAGGATGCTGAGTGCTGGCCATGCAGAGGCGGGCAGCCGGGTACCAGATGCCACTACCTGCCTCTGCCTGTGAGTCAGCATCACCATGGCAACTGGCTCTGCGGGATGCTCCCTGGGCTCAGCATCATCACTGCAGCCCAGCCACCGTCATAGCTGCCTCCCTGGCAGGGGGCACAGATATTTTTAGCAGATTTCAGGCATCACTGGAGACAGGAAATCTAACTTCTGAACAGTGTCCACCTTAGCACTTCAGTCTCCTGGGATAGGTGACATATCTCATGGGTGGGCACTCCTGCAAACCAAGAGTAGCCAGGGATGGGTGACCACATTACAGGACAGCACAGCTGGGGTTCAGAGCCCAGGCCTTTCCTGGGGAATGCACACTGATGGAGAAACTGAGGCAAGCAGAAACTTATGGGATGGTAAATAACCAATCTCATACCCTGCTGATGAAGCTCTAGGCCCAAAGGATTGTTCCTCCCCTCATGCGCCCCACCCCACTCCAGGCCCCTCATTGAAATCTGTCCCACTCCTCAAATTCTGACCCACGACCTTTGCTCAGGGATACCTTCCTTTGAGCCTTCTGGAACTATCTATCCACCAATGTCATGGATCCTAGGAATTTCCCTTTCCGAGCCCCTTTTCTTTCTGCTCTGAATTTTGTTTTGTTTTGTTTTTCCTAGACAGGGTTTCTCTGTGTAGCTTAGACTGGCCTTGAACTCACTCTGTAGACCAGGCTGGACTCAGAGATCCACCTGGCTCTGTCACCCCAGTGCTGTAATTTTTAGACTATTGGTGTTACCGCCCAATTCTAAGGTTATTTCTGCCCCCAGGATGTTAGGCTACTAGCTGATCTTCTCGGGACCTGGCTAGACCGGCTCTCCCTTGCTCCCTGGAAGCTTCTGAGCACTCAGCCAGGTGTGCCAAGGCCAGGAGACGCACGGGAAAGGAGTGCGGGAGGTTCCTGGCTTCAAGTCGGGCTCATGGTGAGAAGAAACTCCCTGGGCAGAACTTTGCAGCAGCCTCCTTCAGGGCATGTCCAGCTTAAAAGACAACCTACAAGAATAGAAAGCTCACGTGCTGAGCATCTCGGGCAAGCAGGGTCCCTGCACACTCCCACACCCATCCATATATCTGTCCAACATGGGGGGGGGGCTGGAGAGACAGCTCAGCATTTTGTTTGTTTGTTTGCTTGCTTGTTTTTTCAAGACAGGGTTTCTCTGTGTAGCCCTGGCTGTCCTGGAACTCACTCTGTAGACCAGGCTGGCCACTAATTCAGAGGTCCTTCTGCCTCTGCCTCCCAAGTGCTGAGGTTAAAGGCTCCTTAGTGGTTTTGAGCACAGGCTACTTTTTTCCACAGACATTCACTTCCACAGACAGTTCACATTTGTGATTTAGTTCCAGGGGATCTGATGCCCTCTTCTCCCCTCCATGGGCACCAGGCACACACATGGTGCATGTGTACACGCAGGCAAGTCTCTCTCTCTCTCTCTCTCTCTCTCTCTCTCTCTCTCTCACACACACACACACACACACATTAAAATAATGTAAAATTAAAAAGGTCAGGGTCACAGATTCACAGATCAGCCAGCTGAGATGGGTCCAGTTTTCTGCACTCAAGTGTTCAGAATGACTGGGAGCTGGTGAGCCAGCCCGGGTCATGGTCAGAGCTTTCTCACTGGCTGAGAGTGGGCACAAAAAGAAGAGAAGAGAAGGGTCCACGAGATAGTGGCCACTGAGTCAGGACTACAGAGGAAGCACTTGAGGAAACTCAGGCCAGCCAGGCACACACACCCGTCCTACCTGACAGGAGAGTAGACTCCTTACACCTGTCTCATTCAGTCTTTGCATGGAACTTGCTCCTTCTGGAAGACTCCAGACTGGGCCACTAATGGGTAAACCGAGTCAGGGCTCAAGCTATGACTCAGTGTGTGGGAGGAATCCCTCCTTGCTGTGTGGGCCATTCTTCCATTAAACTGCATGGGCTGTGCACCCGTGCCCTGGAAACAGTTCTGTCTGGAGCTGTGCTGTGTGGTGTGTGTGCTGCCAGCACGAGACAGACTCCATCATAACTAATGCTAATGTCGTCCTGGTAGCCACGGCAACGTCTTGGTACACGTCACAGACTGTGAAGAGGTGAAATAGCTTCTGTCAAGACATCCCATGTTGATGTCGGCAGCCAGAACCAGACTGGTTCCCACAGGACCACTCACTGCTGGGTTTTGAGCTTCGTGTGAGTTTAGGGCTCCCCGGGTGCTCCTATGACACCTACCTCAATGTGACAGTCAGTTGAGCCTCCAGAAGTTAAGGGCTCTCTCCTTTGGGGAGGGGGCCTTGAGGTGTGTCAGGGTGTCTGAATGCCACAGTGAAAGGGATAAGTGGAGCGACTCACAGGCCTCACCACAGTCACCAGCAAGGTCTCAAGCAGGAGCCTCAGGCCCTTACTGGCGCAAAGGCTTGGCCACTTCCTTGAAGGATATTTTGGGGGGGGGTTACAGAAAAATAGGAAGCCGGGCATGGTGGCACACGCCTTTAATCCCAGCACTCGGGAGGCAGAGGCAGGCAGATTTCTGAGTTCGAGGCCAAAATGGTCTACAAAGTGAGTTCCAGGACAGCCAGGGCTACATAGAGAAACCCTGTCTCAAAAAACAAAAAAAAAGCCCAAAACCAAACAAACAACACCCCCCCAAAAAAAAAAGAAAAAAAGGAAATACTGAGACTTTCTGCCAGAAATCCCCTTATTCCTGCCAAGACAGGACTCACACCCAAAGACCCCTAGCTCCAAGGTTCCTTTTGGATCCCCAGGGGCACCCCACAAGTTGTTCCCTCTCTTTGGTGAAACTGCCAGTGCAGATGAAGCACTTGGCATCCTGGCCTTGAGAGGCAGTCCGGTAAGCCAGGCTAAGCAGAAATACAGTCCACAGTTGATACAGTCATCAAAATGGTCAGTAGAGAGGTGGAGATCAGGCCCACACAGCTCCATTCTGTTGCTAGTCACTCATTATTGTCCCTTGTTAATCCTTGTCCCACAGTCAATCTGTCAGCCTGAAAGGCCAGTGGTGGCAAATGCCCACAGGCAAAGTGGCCAGCCTGCGGTGGCCAAGTGGCACGGACTAGATGATGCCAGGACCCCAACATTTGGGTCGGGACCTCCACTGTGACACCAGGACACTCATGTATGAATGGGAAGCAGGCTTGGACATGTTCCAGGCCGGGCATCACTGGCCTGGCACTAGGTTGAATAAACCAGCATCGGGCCTACAGCCTGCTTTACCTCCGGACCAAGTGGACTCTGTCCTTGGGTAGGAGCCAAGAAACTTGACACGTTCTTGGCAGATTGTCCCCTTCCCTTTCCAGCCTGTAGCTAGCCTCCCATCAGCTTTGACTTTAGGGCTCCTGCAATTGCGTTTATCCCAGGGCAGTCAGGGGCACTGCCTTCAGCTTGCATCCTAGGTACCTCTCGGGGACACTCAGCTGTCCATAGCAGCCGTTCCCTGAGGCTCTAGAGCTTCATTCTTCTTGGACTGTGGTGAGGGTTGTGGGTCTTGATTTTGACTTCCTAAAGCCAGGGTAGCTTGTCCATAGGAGGCACAAGAGACCATGAGAGAGAGCCACAGGGCAGACAAGGATGCACAGTCTGTTTGGAAAGGACTTCACAGACACCTGAAGGGGACACAAGCCTAGTTACCCAGGACTTGTCCCTGAGAGGGGACCCATGTATTGACTCAACACAGAATGCTCTGCCCTGGCATAGACCATGATGCTTCTGTCTGGCAGTGGGGTCCTGGGACCTGCTGTACTGCTACATCGTTTCCCACAGTGGCCAAAGCAATACCACCCTCAGGACCTTGTAGGATCCCAGTGCCGGTCAGTACTGGACTCACCAGACTCACCCCTGCTGCCCCTGTCTGGTAATTCTCTGACCTCAGTGGCTCATGGCAGCAAGCATGTAGCCATTCCAATCTCATCTCTGAGTTAGGTGGTCCTTCTGGCAAGGTCCTTGTCCTGGCCCAGCCAGGCACCTCCCCGGGAGCGTCCTAGCCCTCCCCTCCCTCCGCAGCCTGCAGATCTACTCTCTGTTGTATTTCTCCGTCTCTGCCTCAGCTGGACCTCCTGGGCTTGGATGGTGATAAAGTCTCCTTTAGACACTGGTGCTAATGCCAGCAAAGCCTTTGGACGTGTGTCGCTTGTGACAGATGTCTCCCTGGGCCTGGCTGACCAAAGCTGAGCTAACCATTCTGGTTCCAGGGGGCATCAAATCTGACACGCGTGTGAAGGCTAAGGCCCTTCCATGGCTCTCCTAGAAACCGTTTGAGCTCTTCAGGACCCTGGGGTGCCTGAGGCCCTCCTCATGTTCAAGGCCTTTCTCCGAACTTCCTCTTGGAGGCAAGCATTGGGGTGCACACCTTTAACCCCAGCATTCAGAAGACAGAGGCCGGTGGAGCCCTGTGAGTTACAGCTAGGCCACAGGGAGCCAAGCAAGCAAACAAAAATAAAAATAAAAATAAAAACCAAGAAAACCTGAACCAGCCATTACTACCAGCAAGGGTCCTCGGGGGAACTAGTTCTGGGCCTCTGTTGTCCTTGCCTAATAGTGCCCCTCAGCCATTTCAACCAGCATGAGTAATTCCTGATATCCTTCAGTGTCCGGCCATTAAGAGGGGCTAGTGACAGTCAGGCCATGCAGGCTGGCGGGCCAGTCACAGCCCCAGGTTCTCACACTGGTGAAGGACTGACATGTGACTGTACTGTCCATCCATGTGGCTATCCATCCTAAGAGCTGTACAGGGACCAGGCTTCCCGCAGCAGCATGTGTGGGCACCTAGGCACGGTTAGGGAAGGGGTTAGACGGGCCTCTCTGGGCTGACTCCACGGGAAGGGTGTGGGTGGCCCCTGGCACAGTTCCTGCTGTGCAGGGAACACAGAGGGGAAATCTTCTCCCCTATCCAGACAGAGGAGGCTCCATGGGTCTGTCTTGATGTGGGTGTCACCAGGGCCACCATGATTTTACAGACACAGTGGCCAAGAAAGAAATACATCTTGCCAGTGGTATGTGTAGAGGCTCTATCAAGGTGTCCTGGGTTCCCAGGCCTCTAAGGACTCTTAGCTAGCTCTTTATCTCAAGGCTTCTGGGGTGGGGCACCCCACCCTGAGAAGGGGGAGACAGTAACATAAATTCCTGAACATACATTCATGAATCTGTATTTTGGTTGGTTGGCTGATTTTTCAAAACAGGGTTTCTCTTTGTCACTCTGACTGTCTTGGAATTTGCTCTATAGACCAGGCTGGCCTCGAACTCACAGAGATCTGCTTGTCCCTGCTTCCCTTAGCATTCGCCGAGGCTCTGTAAACTCCAATGTCAGAACACTCCCCCACTCCAGGGGGCCCCTCTCAGCGGGGTGAGCCTTGCCGAGGAGGATCCTTGGTCAAGCCAGGACTTTCCCATCACCTTCCTTTACTACACTCATACATACATAGACCATCCCCAACCTTCCCCGTGCCACAGAGCCCGTCTCTCCTGTGAGAAGAGGAGGAACTATAAAAGGTGGTTAGGCTTTCCAGTCGCCCTTGGCTGGTCCCTGAGCCTCCCTGGGATCCTGGCCTTGATCATCAGAACTAGTGCCCTACAGATCAACCAGTCTGACGGTGCCAGGGAAGGAAGGCCACCTCTCCTACCTTCCCAGGGCTCAGACCCCAGTGACATGGAGGTGATCTCACAGTGTCTGTTTCCCAGGTACGAGCAGCAAACGCTGCAGGACTGTGAGAACAGCGACACCAAGAAACATGGTCCACTCACCTCAGAAAGGATGGCACCTTACCTGTTGTCAGCTCCCAAATGTGTTAGTCCTATAATGTCTCCCTGTGTGCTGACACACTCCCACTGGGTGCTCTGTGGTGTGAGGGATGCACACTGCTCTTCCCTTTACTGTCAGTCGGGGCCCTCCCCTTTCCACCGGGATCTCACCACTGCTACGCATTTGGAAACAGGGAGCCTAGATCCTTCTAGGCATCCCAGCACCTGGGTTAGGGTGCTCGATTCCCAGGCCTGGGCTGGCTGCCTACTTGACCACCTGCCAGGCTCTTGCCAGCTGAGTTGCACATCTGTTCTGCTTCTTGCCTTCAGTCCTAGAAGTTCCATCAGTACTCAGCCCGAGCTCAGGCCTGAGGGGAATTTCTCTTTGGTCCCATGAGATCTTTAGTCTAATTAAAAAATTAAACTGAAGGCTGAGTATAGTAGCACATGCCTTTAGTCCCAGCATTTGAGAGGCAGAGGCAGGATGGTCTCTGTGAGTATGTGGCCAGCCTGGTTTATATAAAGATAACCGGCTGGGGCCCCATACACTGCCTCAAAAATAAATAAATAAATAAATAAATAAATAAATAAATAAATAAATACTCAACCCAGAGACTGGTCAGTCTTCACACTCATGGCTGCCTGAGCAGCCCTGAGCTTCCTCCCCACCCTGAGTGGCTGTTCTTTCTTTCTTCCTTCCTTCCTTTCTTTCTTTGGAGACAGGGTTTCTCTGGGTAGCCCTGGCTGTCCTGGAAGTCACTCTGTAGACCAGGCTGGCCTCAGAAACCCGCCTGCCTCTGACTCCCAAGTGCTGGGATTAAAGGCATGCTCCACCACTGCCTGGCTAATGTGGGAAATTCTCAATGGGGCTTAATCCCATGATCTGTTTGGAGTTCAGTGAGGGCTGCTATTGAATCTGGAGGCTGGGTTAGTTGAGTTTCACAGAGGGGCTGTCCCCATGGAGGAAGAGGACAACAGGAGGGGTGACAAGAGGTGAGGACCAGCCAGCCACCAGCATCATTCATGGTCTGGAGGTCTGCTTCAGTTTTGTGGAGTTTTTTTGTTTTTTGTTTTTTTTATTTGAGATATCTTGTTCCGGAGGCAGAGGCAGGCGGATTTCTGAGTTCGAGGCCAGCCTGGTCTACAGAGTGAGTTCCAGGACAGTCAGGGCTACACAGAGAAACCCTGTCTGGAAAAAAAGAAGAAGGAGGGGGAGGAAGAGGAGGAGGAGAAGATATCTTGTTCTTTCTTTAATTTTTGTTTATATTATTTTTGTTTTTTGTTTTTTGAAGACAGGGTTTCTCCTGGAATTCCCTGTGTAGACTAGGCTGGCCTTGAACTCAGAGATGCACTTGTCTCTGCCTCCTGAATGCTTAAAGGAATGCACCACCATGCCCGCTTCTTTTAAGTTTTTATTACTTTTAATCATGTGTGTATGTGTGCGGGTGTGCATATGCACATGTGTGCAGTGCCTTCAGAAGCCAGAGACCTTGACTCCCCTGGACCAGGAGTTACAGAAGGTTGTGACTCACCATGTGGGTGCTGTGAACAGAACCTGGATCCCCAGCAAGAGCAGCAGGTGCTTTTACAAGCTGAACCAGCTCTGGAGCCCTGCATGTTCGGTATTTTTCAGCAATAGGAAGGCAGGAAGTACCACTTACCCTGAGGGTCCTTAAAGGCTGCAAGGAAAGCAGAGGGGGCACCTCTGAGCCTCTCTACACAGGCGCCAGGGGAGCCAGCCACATTTGCCAGGCTGTGCACAGTGGCTCTGATCACTGTTGCGGTCTTCAGCAGGCCAGACAGACAGGGTTGCTTCGAACCTTGAATCAGGGAAGGGCTAACACGGGCGAGCTGGACCTTAAGGCCAGGAGTCAAGCTGCTCAAGGTCCCTGAGGCAGCCTCATGATTTACAAGGGATTGGCTGCTTTGAGGAAAGGCGGGAAAGGAGGACAAAGAACGGGTGCAAGGAGGAGGGGTAGGTAGGAGGAGGAGGGGTGGAGGAGGGAGAAAGGTCTGGAGCAGGGAGGAGGAGGGGCTGACTGCGCTGCGAGGTCAGGAGTTCAGATGCGGGACCCGTAAGGATCTGGGTCACTCTGGCACACGCGGGTCGAATCGACTGGACGGACCAGTGTCCTCGCACCACTTGCGTCCCCTTACAGCTCTTCTCCCCACCCCGTTTCTCCGCCCCTCCCCCCAGCGCTGGGTTCAATTAGCAGCATACTGGGGCGGGGGCGACGTGGTGGTTGCTGTGGAGGCAGGAGGCTGCTGCTTATTGTAGCCTTGCCTTCTTTCCCCTTTCCCAGCTGCACTGTGCACACGCCCACCCGTGGGCAACTATGTAGCAAGGGAAACTGAGGCACAGGCCACACAGCTGGGGTGGATCTGGGTAAGGGCATGTCGACACTCTGAACACACCAAAATTTCCCCCAAATAAACCCTAAGTTGGTTCCTAGCAGCCATAGTCCGGAACTGGGAGCATGGGGAGGGGACAGGATGGGGCCCTGTGCCTCGGTTTCCCCTGGGCTGCACCCCACTGCCGCCAGCATCCTCCCCTCTGAAGTGAACTAGAAGCCTCCTGGCCACCTGTTCTGCCCCGAGGCTGGCATATTGGTTCATAAATTACTGGGGTCCCCATTTTGCTCAGTCTTGAGTCTTCATGGCTCTTTCTGCCTTTCTCTTGTTTTTGTTTTCTGTTTTTTGAGACAGTTTTTCTGCGTAGCCATGGCTGTCCTGGGATTCGCTCTGTAGACCAGGATGGTGGTGTCGAACTCAGAGATCCACCTGCCTCTGCCTCCCAAGTGCTGGGATACAGTGGTGTGCCACTACTGCCAGGCTGGTGTTTCTTTCTTTAAAAAAAAAAAAAATTATTTTATTGATTTACATCCCAAATGTTGTTCTCCTCCTGGTCTCCCCTTCTAGATTTTTTTCACCCATACCCCCTACCCTTTGCCTCTGAGAGGGTGCTCCCCTCCCCCACCTCCACCCCCAGCCATTCCCCTTCCCTGGAGCATCAAGTCTCTACAGGATTAGGCACATCTTCTTCTGAATGATTAATCTTTCTTTTTCTTTTCTTTTTTTCTTTTTTTTTTAAATTTTTTATTAGATGTTTTCCTCATTTACATTTCAAATGCTATCCCCTTTCCTAGTTTCCTCTCAGAAAATCCCCTATACCTTCCCCCCTCCCCCTGCTCCCCAATCCACCCACTCCCACTCCTGCTTCCTGGCCCTGGCATTCCCCTATACTGGGGCATAGAATCTTCACAAGACCCAGGGCCTCTCCTCCCATTGATGGCCGACTAGGCCATCCTTTGCTACATATGCAGCTAGAGACACGATCTCTGGGGGTACTGGTTAGTTCATATAGCTGTTCCTCCTATAGGGCTGCAGACCTCTTCAGCTCCTTGGGTACTTTCTCTAGCTCCTCCATTGGGGGCCCTGTGTTCCATCCAGTAGCTGACTGTGAGCATCCACTTCTGTGTTTGCCA
This sequence comes from Mus caroli, assembly GCF_978045245.1. Classification (NCBI taxonomy): domain Eukaryota; kingdom Metazoa; phylum Chordata; class Mammalia; order Rodentia; family Muridae; genus Mus; species Mus caroli. The sequence continues at coordinate 58,753,244 of NW_028227265.1, read as the reverse complement.
GGCATTGGCATCAGGCTGGTGTTTTTTTTTTTTTTTTTTTTTTTTTTTTTTTTTTTGGTTTTTTGAGACAGGGTTTTTCTATGTAGCCCTGGCTGTCCTGGCACTCACTTTGTAGACCAGGCTGGCCTCGAACTCAGAAATCCGCCTGCCTCTGCCTCCCGAGTGCTGGGATTAAAGGCGTGCGCCACCACGCCCGGCTCAGGCTGGTGTTTCTTTACTGAGACAGGGTCTCAGTTTGTAGTCCAGTCTGGCCTTGGCTGTGGTCATCCTCCTGGTCTCAGCTTCCAGAGGTCTGGGCTGGAAGGCTGAAAGGTGTGAGGTGTGCAACGACTTGTTTTTCCAACCCTCCTCAGCCCTCCCTCCAAGTCACTCCCTAGCCATATCAGCTCAGGTCTGTCCTCGGGGGTGGGGTGGGGTGAGGGGGTCTGCTCTGAGGGACCCCACACCTGGGCTCTACAAATACCTGCCTCCCAGTTCTTAAAAAATATGAGGTCTGTGTGCACAGCTACCTCAGTTTCCCCCACTTACTGCCCCCTCCCAAAAAATTCAATGCTATTCATTCACACAGCACAGGAAGTCTGTCAGTGGCTTACAGGGCTGTGGGTGGGGACAGTCCTGAGGCCTCCAGACGAAGGCTGAACTTCCTTTTCTCCATTGGGGTCCTTGGCCACAGACCTTCTAACCCGGAAGTAGGTCCGCACTCCCACGGGGGCTATGTCGGACGGAAGCAACGCCTTCCTTACAGGGAATCCAACACTGCTCTGGAGACTGGGATTCAGTAATTGAGTACATACTGTGTACTGGGTCCCATACACCTGGTAGGAGGGGACAAGTGCACCTAGCTATGTGTGGCTCAGGGATTGACAGTCTTGAATACCACCTCATGTGAGGTCTCAGCCCAGCCCGGTGCTCCAGAGGGGAGCAGCCTATGTCTGGTATCAGTTCACGGTGTCTCTAGTCCCATTTATGGAGAGAGAAGCTGGCCTTACATCCTTGTAACCCATAGGGTACTTTGAAGCAAAACCAGAAAAGGGGTGTGCATTTAAAAATGAGAGCCATAGCCCGGCGTGGTGGCGCACGCCTTTAATCCCAGCACTTGGGAGGCAGAGGCAGGCGGATTTCTGAGTTCGAGTCCAGCCTGGTCTACAGAGTGAGTTCCAGGACAGCCAGGGCTATACAGAGAAACCCTGTCTCGAAAAACCAAAAAAAAAAAATAAAAAATAAATAAATAAATAAAGGCGTGTGTCACCACTGCCGGGCAAATGTCATGTTTAAGAACCTATCTTTTGTGAAAGAGCCTAGAGAAAAGATGATTTAACACCACCCCCATCCCCACCCCACCCCCACCCCCGCAAGCCCCGTAGTATATGCTCAGTAAAGCCTTGTGAGAGGTTAGGCCAAAGCAACAAAATAAAAGAAACACTTGGGCAGGCCACATTCGGCCTAGTCAGGGTTGGGCACATAGCAGGTACATTTCAATGCATGCTTGAGGTGGGTAGATTGATACGGGAAGGTTTTCTCCGGGAGAGAGCCCTTTATGGTAATTCTTGACTGTCAACTAGTCATCAACAAGCATCCCAGAGACACTGGGCCGGTGAGGAAGCTGAGGGTGCGCTTCATTTCCTCATTTTAAAAAGGTTTTATGAGGCTGGAGGGAGCTGGCAGCAACCCAGAAAACAGGACATGGGGCCTGGCGGAGAAGCCGCGCAAACACCTGCGGTCTCGGCCCGGCGCCGGCGGAAGCAGCACGGGAGGGGCGGGAGGCCGGGTTTTCTCGGTAACCCGACCCTCAGGAATGCGGTCGCCCCACGGGCCCTGCCACCTGGGGACGGTGCCCACAAGCTCTGCCCTCACACTCCAGGGACAGTCCCCTCTCTGCCTTAGCCCCTCCCAGGGGCCCCCTTTCTGTCTTCCCGGTTTATGAAGCTGATCATCGGTTTCTGCCTGATCAAGGAAAGACTGAAAACGCAAACTAGAAAGTCAAATTTATCTTCGCACTGTGGAAGGGTTTCCGAGAACCTGGGGATTCGAACACAGGCCCACGAGATTTCAGGTTCAATGTGAAGGGTGCACGGTCTCCTCGCTGGGCCATGCGCCCAGTACAAGTCACTTCTCCAGACAATGACCAGGGAAGACAGAAGCGAAAACAGAATCCAGAGTGGGCGCTGTTTCTGCCACCCACTGACCAGCCGCGTTGCACCGCCTCCAGTCCAACCCAGCGCCCGAGACTTTTTGAATCCCTCCACTCCTTATTGCAGTTGTTTTGAAGGTTTAGTAGGAGTTTTTCCCAGAGGATAAGAGCACCCCAAGACCAGCAGGTTAAGTTTCTCCAAATAATAAAATTGAACAATGACTGATGGGGTGTCGAGATGGCTCTGCGAGGAAAGGCTCTTGTTGAGAGCTGACTTGAGTTCACAGGACCCACAGAACGGGAGAGAAGAGACTCTGAAAGCTGCGGTCCTTCCCCAGCCTCTCAACAAGCCCTTTTCCTACAGAAATACAATTAAAAAAAAAAAAAAATCAGTCTAGACAGGCTGCTCCCGCCTTTAATCCCAGCACTCGGGAGGCAGAGGCAGGAGGATCTTTGAGTTCGAGACTAACCTGGTCTACAGAGTGAGCTCCAGGACAGCCAGGGCTACACAGAGAAACCCTGTCTCGAAAAGCAACCAAAAATATTCAGGTCTTACTATTTCTTTACATTTTCCATGCCACTACAAAATGCTCTCTTTGCCTGATAGGGAAAGTGAGTCTCAACAGAGGTAAAACTTAATTTGGTATGTAAACCTGCCTAGGGAAAGGTCCCCAGTCAGCTCAAACCACCGCCTCCAGAGCGCCCGACCATCCCCCACCTGCCAAGGCCAAGTCCCAAGGTCAGGGCGGAGCCTCGTGCGCTCAGCCAAGCTCCGTACGGCCCCGGGGAGAGGCAGGCCTGGCGCCGGGGGCTGGCTGGCCTTGGGCCAGCACTAGCTGGCTCAGTCGTTTGGCGGGCGGCGGGGGGAGGGGGTGCAGGCTGGGATATGGCCCGCGAAGCGCAAACCCCACATGTGTGGTGAGGGGAGAGTCCATCCTATCTTTCTGGATGGTCACTTGCCTACAAAAGGGAATAAAACCTGGGTGTGTGGCTCCCTGAGGCAACAACTGGGCAAGGCTCGGGCGGGGGTTGGGGTAGGGGTGAACCCTCCGAGGCCTCAAAGGCCCCGGGCAAAGGCCCTGAGGTGCAAAGGAGCTCCAGTGGGGTACAGATTGGAGAGGAGTCACAGAGAAGGGATGAGCCTCCTCTCTGGTCTTCTAAGGGTTGTGTTGAGTGTGCTGGGACTTGTTGCTCCCACCTCTTCTACCACCGTTCCCAGCAAGCAGAAAAGCCTGCATCAGGCCTGGTGGCATACTGTACTAATTAAGAGGGTAATTACCAGTCCGGATTCTCTTTTGCAGGCTCCACTCTGGGACCCACATCAGGCTCTAGAAGAGTCAAGAGTAAAAACGTGTACTGCCATGGCTGTTCAGAGGCCTGGCACCCTAGTTCTGTCCTTGGGAGGACAAATGTGTGGTAAATGCCTGTCCTTACAGCACATAGAAGGATCATTTCTCAAGTCTAGCCTGAGCTACAGAAAAATTCTGTCTCAAAACAACAAAGGCAAAAACAAAACAAAAACCCCACAAGCTCACCCCAGAACTTCCATCCATCACCAGGAGTCCCAGGTCAACCTGGGTTACAGCTTTTGCATAGTGACCTTTAACTCCAGCACTTAGCAGGTCCCCATCTGTACATTCCCAGTCAGCCCCAGCTGGAAGGTGAGAGATCCTTGCTCAAAACACAAAATAAAACTCAACAAACCCAAGACTCAAATCTCATGCTAAGATGAGGTGATGGGCACGTCTTTCACGCTGAGGCAGTGAAATCACCCTCAGTCTCCGTCAGCTAGGGTACAGGGTGTCCTAATAACTGAAACCGAAGCAAGGCACAATGGCATATATCAGTCATCCAGAAGCCTGAGGTGGGATTTTGGGGGGCTCAGGAGGTCATTCTGGGGTACAGAGTGAGATTCTGTTTCAAAACGTCCAAATCCAGGGCCATGGCGTAGGCTTAGAAAGTAAAGGTGACTGCACTCAAGTCGGACAGCCTGAGTGCCACACCGGGGAGAACTGACTCCCAACTCTCCTCTGACCTTCCTGGACACACACACACACACAGAGCACAGATACCTACATAGACAAACACAGATACACAACCACACAGACAAACACACTAGCATGTAAAATAAAAACCGAGATCTGTAGGCCGAGGTTAAGAGACTCAGGCCTGTTATTGCCACACTTGGGAAAATGAAACAGGGGGACTGAAGTTAAGTTCATGACTAGCGGAGTCTAGAGGATGAGATCCTGTCTTGACCCAAAACAAAGATTAAAAAAAATTTTTTTTCACCGAGATCAAGAAAAAAACCTACAACTGATGGCTACCCTGGCTGCAGTTGGACTCCACACATCCCATCCTCAGTTTCCCCAAGGAAAAGGCAGGAGGTCAGCTTTTAGGCGTCCAACTCCACCCTGTGAAACTGACAGGGACCTAAGTAGTTGTGGGGACTCTCCAAGGGACCCTCCTCTGCCTCCCCCTTCCTGCCCACACCTGCCAGCTCCCAGCCAGAGGAACCCTGATCGGCGCCCGGCCCCCGAGGGGCGTGCCTTCGGTGGGCGTGACGCGGGGCGTGGCTTCATAGAGGGCCTGGGTTTTTGAGGCCCCGCTCATCGCGCCACAGAAGTGCCAGAGACGGGGGAGAGATAGACGCACAGATGAGGTCCAGTTTGAAAAACAGAGAGGCAAGATCTAGAGGGAAGTAAAGAGGGGAGGAAGAGAAAGGGAGAGAGGCAAGAAACAGCAGGGTAGGGACAGAGACTGCGGGGCAATCCAAGCTGGGCGTGGTGACCCGGCCAAACCGCGTTCAGCCCCACCCCCATGACGTCAACCCACAATGCAGCGCGTTGTTGTGCCATGTAGCTAGCGTCGCTCTTGGCAACAGCGGCCGCCACCAGGCGAGGGCGTCCCGCTCCCGCCCCTTTATGCAAATCAACGACGTCACCTCGCGCCAATGGCGAGCGGGGGCGGTGAGCTCATCGCGGGGGCCGAGGCTATAAGAGTGCGCGCGGGCGGCGCGGGGCAGAGCGGCCGGCATCGGAGCCGGTCTGTACGGGCAGCGGACTGGGGGGCATACGGGGCCCCCCGGGGAGGCCGCGGCCACTCCCCCCGCCCCGGGGCCGAGCTCGGCGGGGGAGGTGGGGATGGAAACGCCCTTCTATGGCGAGGAGGCGCTGAGCGGCCTGGCTGCGGGTGCGTCGAGCGTCGCTGGTGCTACTGGGGCCCCCGGCGGTGGTGGCTTCGCGCCCCCGGGCCGCGCTTTCCCCGGGGCGCCCCCGACGAGCAGCATGCTGAAGAAAGACGCGCTGACGCTCAGCCTGGCGGAGCAGGGAGCGGCGGGATTGAAACCAGGGTCGGCCACTGCACCTTCTGCGTTGCGCCCCGACGGCGCCCCCGACGGGCTGCTGGCTTCGCCGGATCTTGGGCTGCTCAAACTCGCGTCGCCGGAGCTGGAGAGGCTGATCATCCAGTCCAACGGGCTGGTGACCACTACCCCGACCAGTACGCAGTTCCTCTACCCGAAGGTGGCAGCCAGCGAGGAGCAGGAGTTCGCCGAGGGTTTCGTCAAGGCGCTGGAGGACCTGCACAAGCAAAGCCAGCTGGGTGCGGCCACCGCGGCCACCTCAGGGGCTCCCGCGCCCCCCGCGCCCGCCGACCTGGCGGCCACCCCCGGGGCCACGGAGACCCCGGTCTACGCCAACCTGAGCAGTTTCGCGGGTGGCGCCGGGCCCCCTGGGGGCGCGGCCACCGTGGCTTTCGCCGCGGAGCCAGTGCCCTTCCCGCCGCCCCCGGGCGCGCTGGGGCCGCCGCCACCTCCGCATCCACCGCGCCTGGCCGCGCTCAAGGACGAGCCGCAGACCGTGCCGGACGTGCCGAGCTTCGGCGACAGCCCTCCGCTGTCGCCCATCGACATGGACACGCAAGAACGCATCAAGGCGGAGCGCAAGAGGCTGCGCAACCGCATCGCCGCCTCCAAATGCCGCAAGCGCAAGCTGGAGCGTATCTCGCGCCTGGAGGAGAAAGTCAAGACCCTCAAAAGCCAGAACACCGAGCTGGCGTCCACCGCCAGCCTGCTGCGCGAGCAGGTGGCGCAGCTCAAACAGAAAGTCCTCAGCCACGTCAACAGCGGCTGCCAGCTGCTGCCCCAGCACCAGGTCCCGGCGTACTGAGCCCGAGCGCGGGGCGCATGCGCGGACTAGCTGCGGTGGGGGGGCGCCCCGGACTCTTTCGAGACTCGGTGCCCCCGGACTCGACAAGCCGGACCCCCCTTAACTCTGGATGGGGAACCCGAGCGCACGACCCCCGCCCTCGCGCCGCCTCTGTACCCCCAGTCCTGCGCGTGGCTGCCCCTTTGTACCTCCGAGTAGGGGCTCTAAGGGGCGCGCAGCCTCACGCTCTGCCTTTCCTTTTTTTTTTTTTTTTTTTTTGCTTTTTGGAAGAGAGAACGGGAGTGTCCGATTCCGCCCTATTTATGTTTCTACTCGGGAACAAACGTTGGTTGCGTGTTGAGTGTGTGTTTCCTTGTGTTGGTTTTTTAAAGAAACGGGAAGAAGAAAAAAAAAAAAAACCTCCCCCCCAACCCCCCTCCGCTCTCTCTCCTCCCGACACCATCCCCTCTCTTTTTGTTTGGTTTTGTTTTGCTACGAGTCCACATTCCTGTTCCGTAATCCTTGGTTCGCCGGTTTTGTGTTTTCAGTAAAGTCTTCGTTACGCCAGCTTGGCTGTCCGCCTCCTTCTTACCCCGCCTGGGCTGAGGGTGGGCGGGGCTGGCCCTCTCCCATCCCCCTCCCTCCTCCTCTAACCTCTTTCCTCCCCTTCCCCCCCGCCAGCGGGCGTGGGGGGGGGAGCGCGGCGTGGGCGCGGGCTGTGCCTGCACATCTGCTGCGCAGCGAGCGCCACCTAGGTGCACGCTGTCGGCCCAGGTCCAGGTGGCACCAGGACGCAATCCTGGATTAGCCTATCAATTTAGCTGGTATATCCTTTAGGAAGAAGAGTGACTACATGGGAAGGGGCAGAAGGTACAGAAAAGAGCTGGGCTTGCAGCCTTTGCTCACTAGGTTTTATTCGCCTTTGTCGGTTTCAAAGGGTACCTCAGACCCAGAGCCTTCTCTGCAAGTCTCTGTGGGAGCCTAGAATCATGTAGGTGCATTTAAATATCTCCCTGACACGCCTCCTCGCAGCACCTGCTCTATTTTGAGGAAACAATATTCAGCGAAGTAAAGCAATTGTCTTGAGTCACATAGCATGTAGTCTTGACTGTTCTGGAACTTTCTATGAAGACCAGTTAGAGCTCCCTCTGCCTCTGCTTCCTGAGTGCTGGGATTAAAGGTATGTGCCATCACACCTGCCTGTTGTGTCTCTGTTTTCAGTGCCCTGGGCTTAGAGCAGATTAATCAAGGTCGTCCAGCTCAGCCCAGTGGGAACATCTGACCCTCGGTCTCCACGCCCCTCTCCCATGTTATAGATACCGTTTCCGGTCAGCCCTGGCCACTGCTGTGGAGACCCTGGGTCTTGAAGCTCTCAGAGTGTCACTGTAGGTGATAAGGTCACATGGTAAGTCCCAGTGGGTAGCAGGTGTCCCTAGACAGCTGCTGAGTGCCTGCCTGCCTTCCATGAATGGAACTGTTTTGTGGGTCCAGCTTGGTTCTGGCAGCATCCTAACATTTGGGAGGCTGAGGCAGGAGACTCCCCAATCCTAGACCAGCCCAGGCTACAGACCCTGTTTAGTAAGACTAAGGCTAGTAATGAAAAGGCTTGAACAGAGGTTCCCTGGATGCTGGGATGACAATCTAGTTTTTACAGTGTGAGGATGGAGCCCAGGGCTAAGTTTCCTGGGCAGGCACTCTCCTGAGCTTCGGGCACTTAAGAGTCCCAGCTTGGGTACCATGGTGGAGCTTTGCAGCAGCTATGAAAGCTATACTCTTCCTTTGTGGGCCTCTATCTTGTGTGCTATGAAATGGGGGTGTCCTGATCTTGGTTCCCCTCTTCCCTGTCCTTCTCAGGGCCAAGATGATTATTATTGTTGTTTTTTGTTTGTTTGTTTTGAGACAGGGTTTTTCTGTGTAGCCCTGGCTGTCCTGGAACTCAGATCCTCTTGTCCTGTCAGGGGCCCCAGTTCCAAGCTCTGTAGACCAGGTTGGCCTCTAACTCAGAAATCCACCTGCCTCTGCCTTCCAAGTGCTGGGGGGATTAAAGGTGTGCGCCACCACTGCCCAGCTGGGCCAAGATTATTGTACCCCTGTTACACAGCAGTGGTCCAGAGGCCTGTTCCACAGGCTGTGAACAGCACAGTAGAAATTTGAACTCTGATCTCTCCTTTGGCCCTTGAAATGTTGGGATACCATGTACACCAGTGTCTGCAGTGTTAGATAGAATCTGGGTCTTTTTTTTTTTTTGGCTTTTTTGAGACAGGGTTTCTCTGTGTAGCCCTGGCTGTCCTGGAGCTCACTCTGTAGAGCAGGCTGGCCTTGAACTCAGCAATCCGCCTGCCTCTGCCTCCCGAGTGCTGGGATTAAAGGCGTGCGCCACCATGCCCCGCTGGGAATCTGGGTCTTTATAAAGATTTGTACTGTTGTTTGAGATGATGTCTTACTGTATAGCCCAGACTGGCCTCCACCACAGAGGCCCAATGAGGTTTTGTTGATGTTGGGAGTGTTTCCAGTCAGCTGATCAGAGCCAGGCTGGGCCCTTCGAGCCTGTGACTCAAGCACTTGCAATGTAGAGGCAGAAGGGCCATGAGTTTCAGTCCAGCCTGGGGTATATAAGGAGCCTATCTCAAAACACCAAGGACTCTTGACAGAGCATATCATGTGCCCAGGGGGCCTGGGCTCAGAGTTCTGTTCCCCAGCATGGAAAGGCTGGCTCTGCAATTCAAGTACATTTCTTTCCCTGAGTCTCATCTAGCACATGGGCTAAGACCACCATATCTAGGTGCCCAAGGAAACAAAAGGCTCACTAGAAGTGCTCACAACAGCTAAAGGACAGAGGAGAGAGGCAGGGAAAAGCCACAGGGTTGTATGTCTGCTCTTTGCATAGAGACCTTGTTCTAGTAGCCCCTTGGCCAGGAGAAGTGGTTCTGGCTTGAGCCTGCTGTGCATAGGCCAAGGTGTGTGTCAGCCTTGGCTGGAGCACCTATGACTCACATTGGGTATGAGCCCAGCCTGGGGAGGTGGCCCAGAACATTGGCTTCACTCCATCTACCCCCTCCTAGGGCTGTGGCTCACACTGCATGCCCTTTTATTTTTTCTACACAGGGTCTCCATATGTAGCCCAGGCTGGCCTGGAACTTACCAACATCCATGAACTCTCAGGTGCTTGACTGTTGCAGGCCATATGAAGCTTTGCACACGTCTTTTCATGCCCTCCAGGAGATGTCTCCAGGACATCTTGGAGGCTCGGCAGCTATGTCAGGTGGTGACAGACCTCCCTCCAAACACAAGGGGAGAGGTGGGAAGACTAGCTCTATGCTCAGAGCCCTAATTTTCCTTCCGTGTTGGACCATCAGGACAGCTCAGATCCTCTTGTCCTGTCAGGGGCCCCAGTTCCAAGCTCTAGAACCCTTTCCCCTAAATGCTGCTGGGGATTGGTCGGAACTCAGCTGGAGTCATAAAGACATTTGGGTGCCCCGGTTCCCAAGGCTGGCTGTCAGGGCTGGTGGCTTCAGCTCTGGGGATAGGTGAGTGGGCTGGTGGGGGTACCACACTCTGTCATCCAGCTCTTGCCAAGAATGTCTGCATCCTCTGGACTGCGGTAGGTAGCTAGGCCCTTAGAGATTGTATTTGGGTCCCTCAAGCCTTGATGGTACTGTCCCTTGGGCACCAACCCTGTGAGCCTGTTTTCCTTCTCCAGCACCAAGGTAGGGTGGTCTTGCTCTGTGTGACTAAGATGGAGCAGAGGGGTCTCGGAGATGTGCTCACAGGCATCCCTAGACCACTGCCCTGGTGCTCCCCCATTTTCTCTCCGTTCCCCACCCCATAACCCTGTTTCTCCCCCCTCTGCACTCTTAACAGGCCCTGCATCACCTGGTATCTTTCCTTTTCTTTTTTAAATAGGGCCTCATGTAGCCCAGGGAAGCCTTGAACTCACTGGGTAGGTGGGGTGACCATGAATTGTTGTGCTCCCCAGTTCCCATGGTCCAAGCCCCACTTTCCCTGTGACATGGGCATCATGGTCTGATGACAATCGCTGATTGTGAGCCTGCTGGCAGCTCCTCCCAGCACGCTGGGGTTTTGTCTCGCAGGTGTCTCTGTACACATGAGTGTTCTGGGATTTGGATGAAGATTTGGGTTGCAGAGATCATAGAATGGGGGCTCAGTTGCTGACCTCATGCTGGCTCATTGTTGAAGCCAGGGGTGTCTTGAGGGCCTGGGGGACACGGTGACTGCTCCAGGACTGAGGACATCCCTGGGACCTGTCCTGAAGGAGAGGGCTGGTGATCACCCTTGTTGACTGGAGTCAGGGAGCCAGGTTCTGCTGTGGAGCCTGTAGTGACCGTGGAGTGGACAGGTAACTGCACTTCTGGGACTCAGTTTTTCTTTCATTTTTATTAGACAGGGTGCTACTATGTAGACCAGGTTAGCCTGGAATTCACAGAACTTCATCTGCCTCTGCCTCCTCACCACATGCCTGGCATCATATTGTTTTTTGAGATAGGTTCTCACTGGCCAGTGGCTCACAGTTTCGTCAAGACAGAGTGAGTAGCCAGTCCCAGGGACGTTGCCTTACCTCCACAGCTCTGGCTTATAAACAGGAGGTTTTTCATTGTTGTTGTTGTTGTTGTTGTTGTTGTTGTTGCATAAGACAGGGTCTCAATGTATATCCCTGGCTATCTTGGAAGTTGCTATATAGCCTCAGACTCACAGAGACCTGCCTGCCTCCACACAGCTTTTCTGTGTTCTCAGGCTAGTCTGGCCAACATGGTACTGTAGTTCTGAGCTGTTCTAAGCTCTGCCTGTTCCTGTGTGGCGCACACGGGGCTTGAGAGGGGCTCAGGGCTATTCTTATGGAGGGCCTGAATGGTTTCCAGAGCCCAGAGGCTCACAACATTCTGTAATCACAGTTCCAGGAGCCATCCTCAGACCTCTGGGGATACCTGCATGACCACAGCAGTGTCCTCGTCAGTCTCCGTGTTGTGATGAAGTTCATGCCCAAAAGCAATTAGGAAGGGGAGGGTCTGTCAGGCTTACACTTCACACCCATTGAGGGAATTTAGGGCAGGAACTCCCACAGCGCAGGAACCTGGAGGCAGGAGCTGATGCAGAGGCCACAGAAGGGACTGCTTACAGCTGCCTCCCCATGGCTTGCTCAGCCTTCCTTTTCTTGTTTTTGTTTGTTTGTTTGTTTGTTTGTTTCTGAGACATGGTCTGTGTGTGTAGCCCTAGCTATCCTGGAACTAACTTTGTAGACCAGGCTGGCCTCTACCACTTGGCTTACAGTCTAACCATAAGGAGGGAGGCGTTTTCTCAGTTGAGGTTCCCTCCTCTGATGAATAGCTTATGCCGAGTTGACATAAAACTAGACAGTAGAGATGTATAATAACACTACAAGTAATGGTTAATGAAATCAAATGATAAAATGGACTGGAGAAATGGCTCAGTGATTAAGAGCACTGACTGCTGTTCCAGAGGTTCAGTTCCCAGCACCCACATGGGGGCTCACAACCAACTCCCCTGGCTTCTACAGGCACTGCACCACACCCAGTGCACAGACATACACACAGGGAAAATATTCACATACGTGAAGTGAATTGTAAAAGCCAACAACCAAGGCAGCGTGACAGGATGTAGGCGACTCAGCCACCATGTGCAATGGCTCGGCAGTCATGAAGAGCAGCTCGGATCCCAGCACCCACAAAATGACCTGAGAGATTGTACCCGTCTGTAACCACAGTGTGCACTCATATCACACACATACAGATCCACATATAAAACAATGGTTTTTAAAGCCAGATATGGTGGTTCACACCTTTAATCCCAGCGCTAGGGAGACAGAGGCAGGTGGATCTTTGCGACTTTCAGGCCAGCTTGGTCTACATATAGACACGCTGTCTAAGAAAAAAAAAAAAGAATTAAACCGGTCCAATCCTGATTCTGGATTAGTCTGTCTCTTTGGTACTGCCAGCTCTTGCCTTACGTGTTTGGTAGATGTGTTATTAGACTCAGATGTGTTTGTTGTTGCTTGGTCTGATTGTGTCTTCTGTGGATATGAGGCATAAGTACCTCAGTCTGGAACATAGCCATGGTAGCCAACCATTCTTGTCTCTACTCATTTGCCTCCAATATAACCAGATCTTCGTGTTTAAAGTATCTGGTAGTAAAATTAAGTTAGGATCACTTGTCTGACATCATTTATCTATGTAGACAGGATCTCATTCCTTAGACCAGGCTGGCCTTGAACTCACAGAGAGTTGAGTGCTAGGGTTAAGTGGGTGCTACCAGGACTGGTCTAGATTTTGCTGTTGTTGTTTTGTTCTCTCTCTCTCTTGTTTTTTGTTTTTTGTTTTTTGTTTTTTTCTTTTGGTTTTTTGAGACAGGGTTTCTCTGTGTAGCCCTGGCTGTCCTGGAACTCACTCTGTAGACCAGGCTGGCCTTGAACTCAGAAATTCACCTGCCTCTTCCTCCCAAGTGCTGGGATTAAAGGCATGCGCCACCACGCTTGGCTTGTTTTCTCTTTTTAAAAATTGTTATATGTATGGGTACTTTACCTGCGTGTGTGTCTGTGCACCATATGTGTGCCTGTTGAAGCCAGATAGGGTATGAGATCTGCTGAGACTAGAGTTAGGGACAGTTGTAAATGGTGTGGGTGCTGGGAACAGAACCCAGGTCCTCTGCAAGGGCTACAAGTGCTGTTAACCACGGAGTCACTCTAGCCCTGGCCTCACTTTTTTTGATTGCCACATATTAGCTTGTGTGTAGAGGGTGAGTGCACTAGATGTCCATGCAGAGGCAGAAGGTAATGGCAGCAGCTGGTTCTCTGCTCCCATTGGCTGGGTTCAGGGGAGAACTTGTGCTGTCATCCTTGGCCCCAGTCACTCCTCACACTGAGTCTTCTTGCACTCCCTACTTCTTGCTTGATAGTGTGCTGAGTGGGAGTGTCCTGGGTGTGTGCTTTTGGGTCTTACCCTTCTAGATAGTAGAGACATGGACATCCTCTGCTCTCCAGTCTCATGTGTCCTTGGGACCTCTTAGTCCCTGTTACGCGCACGTTAAGTTCAGGTGCCAATTGCCAAGCAACACTGAAGTCTTCCCAGGCCCTTCTTGTGGGATGTCCTCTGTCCTGCCCCCCCCCCTTCCTGACCCTCACAATCCCCCCTGCTTCATCCTCTCCCTCTGTCCTCCCTGCTTCATTCTCCCTGTGCCCTCCCTCCAAGCTCTGTCCTCCCTCGGCCTAGTCCACAGCCCCACCCACTCCTGTTGGTATTTCTAACAGAACCAGCCCAGAGCACTGCTGTGTACATTTCTTGGAATGAAGAACTGAAGACAGCCTCCCCTGTACAGGCTGGCTTTCAAGATTACATCTTCTGCTCCTTTGCCAACTCTATGACCCTCCAAGGTAAGGAGATGGCTGGACCTGCCTTGAGTGCCTCTGCCATGCACATAATACATCATGCCGAGGTTACAGGTCTGAGGGCTGCTGGGTGGTGGGGTCCCTGTTCTCTGTACCTGCTGTCCAGCAGGGACCCTTAGGTTGTGGGCTCTCCACTCTTCACTGCACAGTGACGCATCTGGTCACAGTGTGTGCACCGCCACCCACCTGGTACTCACCCATCAACACTCACCACCTACCTCTCTGCCCCTCACCAACCCTTCTCCCACCCCTCCACGTATATCTAACCATTCAAGAACCCATCTCCACCGACCCACCCACCCATCTATGCAAACCCTCATCTGTCCATCTGTCCATCCTCCCTACCTACCAAACCTCATCCTTCGCCCCCTCCCCCCACCCAGACTTTTCTGCCTGGCTCAGGAATGGCAGCAATGCAGCCAGAAGCTCAGCTCCAGTTCCAGAACCTCATGTCACCTAGCGGGCCACGCCTCCCTCAGCCTACCCCCATTCACCAAGAGAAAGTGGCCAAGCTACGTCCTCAGGTCCAGAATGACTTCTGTCCATCCGAGGAGCTAGCAGTGTTACCATCACAAGAAGTGCCTCGCCTGCGGGCGGTGGTGGAGAGCCAGGCCTTCAGGAACATCCTGGTGGATGAGATGGACATGATGGTGTCACGGGCAGCCACTGTCATCCAAGCCAGCTGGAAGGGCTACCGGCTGCGGCAGAAACTCATCTCCCAGATGACAGCAGCCAAGGCCATCCAGGAGGCCTGGCGACGCTTCAGCACGCGCCGGCTGATGCACTCCAACAGGCTGACTGTTAAGAAAGCGAAGAGGGAGGAGGAAGAGGACATTCCTTACCACCAGCCACAGCAGGTGCGCTTTCATGCCCCAGAGGACCAGCCACCAGTCATGGTGACTAAAGAGACTCAGTTCCCGTCCTTTGACAATCTGGTCCCCTCACAAGCCACAGTAGGTCCCTGTGCCAGCAGAGTCCCCGGAGGTGGTCCCCATCCACAGTGTGTGATTGACAGATTCACAGTTCCCAAATATCAACCCTGCATGTTGACCAAGACTTTTCGGAGCTCTTGTCTCATGAGACACTTGGAGGGGGACAGTCTGAAGATCAGGCATGTGGCTTCCAAGACCATCAAAGTGGGGGCCCTAGAGGCAGCAGCAACAGGGAGATATGGCCAGGCCATGCATGGATCTCTGAAGACCCAGACCCAGGCTCACACAGAATCAGATGTCCCCAAGGCCCCACTGCATATATATCCAGTCAACAAGACCCACACCAAGGTGTGTCCAATGGCTGCTGCCGCCCCTGAATCCTCAGCCACAATGTCCACAGCACCAAGGAGTGCACCCCAGGCACACCCCACATCCCCAGCAACTGTCATGAAGATGCAAGCAGCAACCAGCCCGACCTCCCCAATGATCAGGCTCCCAGCTCCTGTGGGACCCAATTCTTCACTCTCTAACACACCACAGATGCAGATGCGTTCCATGATGCCTGGGGCCAGGATACAGCCCCCAGGTTCTGCTGTGGCCTCTACAATCAAGGCCTTACCACACTTTGGAGCGCCTGTCATGAAGGTCCCACTGCAAACTGGCTCTGGGTTCACAATGACAAAGACCTCACTCCAGATGAGACCAATGACCAGAAGCCAAGCTCAGACATACACGGTGTCCACTTCATCCAAAACCTCCCCGTCAAGCCCCACGGTCAAGCCTTCACCCCAGACACGCCTGGCAGCTATGATAACCAAGACCCCAGCTCAGTTACGCTCCGTAGCTGCTGTGTTCAGGACCCTGTGTGGTGGTACAACTGAGGCAGTAACCTCAAGTCCCAGGTGTTCACCCCCAAGTCCAGTGGTTGCTGGCAACACTCCATCCCAGGTCCACTTGAATAGCACAAAGACCAAGGTCACTGTGAGCACCAAGCAGGCCACCACAGTCGTCAAGGTGAACTCTCAGTCATACTTGGGCAGGTGCGGCTCCCAGGGGAATCTAGACACCATAGTTCCTAAGCCTCCAGCCATGTATCCACTGGAAGTAGAAAAGATGAAGTCATGTCCCGCAAGGTCCCCCAAGAAGGAAGCACGTCTCAAAACTAACACAGCCATGGCAGCCAGAGCTCTGTCTTGGACAAAAATGATGGAAGATCGGAGCAAGGCCCTGACTCAGATCAAGCAGAGGGCAGAGATCATAAGGGTTCACGTCAGGGTGTACATGCCTGAAGAGATTCCTGTGACCCTGACCCAGGCCCAGCTGGCTGTCCCCCTGACCAAGGGCTCCTCCCAAATCCAGCCGCCTCCCTGCCAGGCCCGAACTCTGCCGGCCTCACCCTTCTGTAAAGCTGTGTCCCAGTCTTACATGCCCTCTGGGCTGGCCCATGGCACACCTGAAGGACAGCGTCCACCTGTAGGTCTCTCTGCCTCCCTGTCCTCCTCACCACTGGCCGCACACCTGATGTCACTCACAGCCCAACTCCAACCTGCTTGTGAACAGGCCAGGTCTGTGTCTCAAGATCATCTGACCAGGTCATGTCCAGCCTCAGCCCCTCTGCAGGCAGGGTCCTCAGGGACCTTAGTTCCTCCTGAAGTGTACCCAAACACATATTCACCTTCCTCTACTCCCCAGCACCACGTGGCCTCTCTCCTGGCAAAAAGCTCATCTCAGCTGCGTCCACCTGCTGAGCATGCCAAGACCATGAACACTAAAACCACCAAGACAGCATGCCAGGTCGGTCCATCCACTAAGCTCAGCAAGGCCCCATCCCTGGCCCAGCTCATTACATGTCTGGCTAAGGTTCCGTCCCAGGCCCAGCTGGCCACTGAAACAGCCAAGTGCCTCTTGGCTGCCCACCCTACCACTGACCTCAGAAGCAAGACCCAGTCACAGACATTCCTGAGCTCTTCCAAGGCATCTGTCCAGTTGTGGCAACATTTGGGGACACTTAGCACTGGATCCCGTGTCAAGCCAGATGACAGGAGCGTGGCCCAGCCCCAGCTCCATAGCCATGCACCAAACAAGACCATGCAGAACTTACGTTCAGTAGCTACAGATAGCCAAGGCATGCTGATACCTCTGATGACTCCCAGTGGACACCCAGTGTGCAATGCAGAATCCTGGGGTGACAGTGGACGGGCACAGACCCCACCTCCATCTCCTGTGCCCAACCAGGCAGTGTCCTGCCACGATGACCTGGCAGCATCTGTTGCATCCCTATGTGCAGACCTGGTGGCCATGCTGGGCTCCCCTGAAGACCTGCGGACACTCCTGGTCAAGACACTTTCTCAGGGGGAAGTAAGGACGGCATTGAGTCAGGCCCTATCCCGGGAGGTCCTGGGGCCGTCTGTGGTCAAGGCCCTGCCCCAAGGCATGCTGGGAATGGCACTGATGAAGGCTCTGTCGTGGGGTGAACTGGGTATCTCCCTGTCCCGGGCCCTGTCCCGAGGTGAGCTGCGTCCAGAACTCAACAAGGCCACACAGGGCAAGCTGGCCGAGGTCCTGTGTAAGGCCTTGACAGAAGAGGAGAGGGCCACACTCAGCCAGGCGCTGTGCCAGGGTGAGCTGGGTGCTGTCTTCACTCAGTCCTTGGCCCAGATGGCCCAGAGGACAGGCACCTTCCTCCCTAAGGCCACCTCAAAAACAGTGGGGAGCCGGATGACCACAACGCCTGCCCCAGTGGAGGTGACTTGCAGCGGGAGTCTGTCGGTGGCGTGGGGACCTGCGATGGGTCCTGTAGGAGCACGGTGTAGCAAGGTCAGGCCACCATGGGAGGGCTTGCCCTGGGAACAACCTGATGGGATCCTGGGGGAGAAAAGGGTCACATTGGAAGGGTCACCCTGCTCGCCACAGTCCACCGTAGGCTCTTTTACTGGAGGGAAGGTCACCGAAACTTACTGCTGTCCTCTACTCAAAATACCCACGCTGTCCAGGGAGGTAGGTTCGGTCCTTTATTCTGGTCTCTATCTGAGGTCGTTGGATATTGACTCCATGGCTTGTGGTGAGGGTCCCCATGTCCCCAAGCGACTGTCCCAGCCACCACCTCCTAGTCCATGGCAGCCACTTGTTGCCAACGGTGTAGGCCCAAGCAGTAACCAGCCGCCAGTGATCAGTAATAGCACAGCCCCAAGCTCCTGCCAGCCATCTGTGGCCAGCAGGGTACCCTACCCAGGGTCGTCGTACCAAGAGGGCAACGTGGTGGCCAGCAAGCACTCGGGTCGAGTGGGTGATGGGAAGTCCCCCATGTCCCCATGGCCCTCTACCACTTGTCATGGCAATGTGTGTCAGTGTCCAACCCCAGGGATGCACAAGAAGTCTCCCTGTGGCTACTGCTCTTCCCTAGTCAGGAGTCGCAGCACAGTGCCCAAGGAGACTTGTAAGCAGGTCCTGCCGTCAAGTCACAGACGAGTAACGGCACCACTGAGCAGTAAGGACATGGTTACCATCGTCAGGAAGGTAGCCGAAGAACAGCGTAGTGCTCAGCCATCACCAGTGTCCCCAAATCCTAAGTCACAGAAAATCTCCAGCAGGTCTACCCTCAAACAGGAGAAGCACCCCCAAGTGTCCTTGGCCCCACCCCATTCCCTGAGCCAGGCCACTGATCACCACAGGTCCCTTCTGGATGAGTTACTGGCCAAGATCCCACAGCACCCACAGATTGTGTTAGCCAAGAGCTATCCCAGGGTCCGCTGCCAGGACAGCTGTAACTCTCAGAACTCCTTGCAGAGCAGCCCCTTAGCTAGCGCCTCCATTCCATCTAGATTGCCACCTTCAGAGGGTCTGGAATGTAGCAGGGAGGGTAACATGCAGGAATTCCAGCCAAAACTGAAGGAGATCAAAGAGGCAAGGTACAGGCTCCAGGGGCAGCTGGAGAGAACATGCCCAACTGGTCTTCAGAGCACGCTCCTCAAGTTCCAACAGCCCACTCTGGGACTTGGGTCCCTCCTCTCTAGCAGCACCAGCCTAACCTCAAATCTCCACTGGGACTCAGATAGTGGGTCTGACTATAGTACTGGGGACCTGACTGAGGGACTGTCCCAGGACTCAACCTGGCATAGGAGGAGTCAGGTTCAGGCCAGGGACCAGAAACCAAATGGGGTCACTTTCCTGGATCCTGTCCAACCCAAAGACAAACTGGCTCATGGGGGAGCCCCAAGCCCTGGCCAGGCACGCAAGACCAGTGAGGGATCTCAATTCCTAAGCCAACCATTAGAGGCCAGGGGGCTGTATCCAAGCTCATCTCAGTCTGCAGGGTCCAGTGCTGTGCCCCCAAGCCTGGCTCAGCCATCCATGGGCACTAGGGTGTCCCCAACCTTAGCCCAGCCATCCATGGGCACTGGGGTGTTCCCGGGCCTGACAGAACCACTGATATATTATGGGTCACCTACAAATTTTAGTCATCCATTTATGTACGCTGGAGGGTCCCCAATCTATACCCAGAAACATATGGCTTCTAGTGTACCCTCAAACTTTACACAGACATCTGCTGCTGGTGTGGTGACCTTAAACAACCAGTCAGTGAGCACTGGGGTAACTTCAAGCCAGGCTCAGCCATCTGCCACTACCCACAGAGCCCCGAGGCCCACTCAGTCACCTCTGAGTAGCTGTCCACCGCCTGGCTCCTCCTCCATGCCCACACAGGGTGCAGGGCATCCAGACTCAGTCCAGACATCTGTAGCTACTGGGGTGTTTCCTAGCTTTTTCCAGCCATTCCCATCCTATAGCATGCCTTCACATTTTGCTCAACCTTATATGGCCACGGTTGTAACCCCAAACTATGTGCAGCCATGTATGTCCCACAGCATGTCTCCAAGTCTAGCCCAGGCTTTCATGGTCAGTGTTAGGTCCCCAACCCTGGCCCATGCATCTGTGGCCAACGGGGCATCTCCAAACCACAATCAGCCAACCACAGCCAGCACTGTGGTCCCTGGAGTACTCAAGGTGCCTCTGTCCAACAGGGTGCCCCCCGGTCTGAACTCCCCATTTCTGGCTCCCAGAGTTTACCCTGATCTCTCCAACGTCCCCGCGGCTACCTTGGGAGCCCTGAGCCTGTTGCCGCCCACTGTGGTGTGTGGTGTGGGTCGCGGGGTCAGCAAGCCGGCTTTCGGCCCACAGCAGCACACACAGCAGGACAGCAGGGCAACTCAAAGCCAGGCCCCCATGTCCAACCGAGGTGGGGCACAGCCATGTGCGAAGAGTACAGCAGGCCAGCCATCGCTGGGAGTCTGCAGCAGCCCAGGTGGAAACCTGATAGATGCTAGGAGCCAGTCTGCCCCTCAGAATCCCACTGTTCACTCTGAGCCTACCCAGGCCAGCAAGGGGTCCCCAAGTCCTGTGGCTCAGCCCACGTATGGCCTTGGCCAGCCTTCCGTGGCTCCTGCTGTAGGGGGCAGTGTTCCATGCCAGGCTTTGTTCAGGAGCATAGCCCCAGGGATGCCCCAGGGTCCTCTGGCTACTGGACTATTCCTAAGTGTGTGTCAGGGGGACAACCCACTCCCCATGGCTGCCTGGGCCTCACCAGCAGATGTCCACTGGACTCAAAATCAGGCTGCCATGGCCACAGGTGTGGGCCAGAGCTCATGCCCAGCTGTGATGCCCAGGATGCAGGTCCCAGCTGAGCTCTTCCCAAACCAGCTGGGCACCAGCATCCCTCAGCCCTGCGCCACTCTCCCTATTACATTAGACCCCCAGCTCTTCTCTATGGCCACCATGGTCCAACCCAGTTATCAATATGTAGGTATGATCATTGCCGATCCAGCAGGTGCTGTGGGCGGGGCTTTGCCCCAGGGTTCTGTAGATGGAGAGGCGTCTTCAGCACTGGCTGCCAAGCCTGTGCTTGAAAGCAAGACTCCCAACCTTCCTCAAGTGTCTAAGATCAAGGATGTAGGCAAGAGTCTCCCCCCTGAGTCCACAGCAGATGGATTGGCCCAGTATGTCCCCCCAGAGTCCATGGTGGAAGGTGTGGTACAGAATGTTCCCTCAGAGTCTACAATAGGTGTCAGGACCCAGAACCTATTGACAGAATCAGTGGTTAGTGGTGAGGGCCAGAGCCCCCCCAGAGATGCTGGGGCCAGTGATGTGGCCCTCAACTTCCCTCCATGCCCTGTGGCTAGCAGCAAGGCCCCTAGTCACCCTCAAGAGACTGATGGTGGTAGGAAGAAGCTGAGCCCAGCCGTAGAACCCTCACTAAGCTCCCAGAGTCCAAGAACCTGCCCGAGTTTTGTGGCCAGCAGGACAAGTAGCACGGCACCACTGGGGTCCATGCTGGTAGGGATCTGTCCACGTCCCTTTCAGGCGACACAGTATAGGGAAGTCTCCCAGGTCTCCTTGGCACCATCTGTCAACAGCCTGGCCAATGCTCACTCTCCAGCATTACAGAAACTGGCTGAAGACCCACACCACTCGCCCACAGTCTTGTCAAGTGCCTCACAGATTAGCCAAGACCCTGGGCTGACAAAGCATGTAGGTGTCGATGACCTGACCCTGCCAAAACCAGGACAAATGGCTGACACAGTGTCCTCAACAGTGGCACCTAGCACAGACTCTGTCAAACCACAGGGCACTGAGACTGAGTCAGAACTGAGGGCAGGCCTTGGAGCGACAGGAAGAGAGAGTCATGGGCAGAAGCCTCTGGTCGCTGAAAATGCTCTCAAAGACCAAATATTCTCAAAGGCTCTGTTGAACAAGGAAGCTCCCAGACAAGTCAACAGTGCGCCCCCTGTCCCTAAACAGGCCCCAAGTTTAGGTAAGAGCCCCATAGCCAGTAGCATCGCTGTTCAGCCCTCAGCCTCAGAAAGCAACAGTGGTCCCCAGAACCTCCTCCCTGCTCCCAGGGTCCCGAGCTTGCAGAAGGCCGCTGTGGACAATTGGAGCCAACTTCTGGCTCCCAGTGTCTCAGTGGCACCACTGAGTACAGGCAAAGCTGGGACAGCTGAGTTGTCTCTAGGGTCAGAGGAGGCCAAGCCTGGAAACCCCAGAGCTGTCAAGAGCTCAGGGGGGACAGACTCAGCACCCCCATCTAAAAATGGGGTGTCTAGTGCCTCCCAGTTTGGAGAACCTCAGGGCCACACCAAGAGTGACCACCAAGAGTCCCTCACTGCTAAAAAGTCCTACCAACCCAATCAAGTCAGCTTTGTCTCAGAGCTTCTAGAAGGTCCCATGAACAGATTGCCCCCCTTTAGTCATCCACTCAAGCTGCTACCTCGGGTCTCATTGGACAGTCACAAGGAGCCCTCAGGGACATCCACGGTGGGCATCACACCCATTACCCATGTGGGGGATGCGAGGAGACAGAAGGCAACCTCAGGAGTTCAGAGGATGTCTCTGGCCCATGAGCCATCATCAAGTGGCTCCCAGAGACCCCTTCTTGATGAGGCTGCCCAGGACGGCAGAGAGGCTGGTCTGCCAAAAACAATGCTGGACCTCACCACACACCCTGACCAGAGGCCCACTCCTGTCACAGGCCCCAGAGTTAGCTATGATAGGGGTTCCCTGGTCCCAACCATGCCCCACAACCAAAATGTTGAGTACATCAACCGCCCTGTCACTGGCTATGATGGGGTCTCACGAATCTCCACTGCACCTCACAGCCAAAAACATCCACAGGTCAGAGTCCCTAAAACTAGTTTTAGTGAGGGCTCTGAAAGAGTCCCCACCATGCTCTATGGCCACAGACTTCAACACATCAAGGTGGGTGAGACAAGCCTTGGTGGGAGTTCCCGGGGCCCCAGAACTACACCCCACAGCCACAGACCCCATCTTGTTACACACCCCAAAACTGGCCATAATAAGATATCCCCACCCCCCACTGTATCCCAGGGCCCTGTGGATGCCGGCCTGGCTGCTGGCCAGTCATGGAATTCCAAAGTCCCCAACGTATCGGTCAGAGCCACAGCACATGCTGGGGCACCCCAAGGCGTATGGTATCCCAGCAGGGGCCACAAGCCATGGGACCCCTGTGGTGCAGAGGTCAAGCTGGACCGCAAGCCTTCAGCTGAGCTGCTGATGTCAGTACAGGGCATGGAGAAAGTTGTCGTCCAGGCCGTTGTCACCATCCAAGCATGCGCTCGTGGCTACCTGGTGCGCCGCACTGTGAAAGTGTGGCACCAATGGGCCACCATCATCCAAGCTACGTGGCGAGGTTACCGTGTACGACGGAATCTGGAAAGGCTGTTCAGGGCCACCACCATCATCCAGGCTGCCTGGCGCGGCTATTGCATTCGCCGGGCCCGGGCCCGCCAGGTACTGCTCCCTACTGCGTGGCCAGAGCACAGTGGTCGAACCAAGGGAACCTTGGACAACAGAAATAGCTCCGAGCACCGCTGCTTCCTATCCTGTCAACCAGATGTCTGCAGCGTTTGCCAATCCCTGGGTCCCCCGGTAGAGAGTCCGCCCAGCGTCGTGATGCTCGTGGGGTCCCAGCCACGCACTTGCCACGTGTGTGGCCACACACTCTCCACACGAGTGGTGCAGGGCTTTGGCCAGGGCATCTCGAGCCAGCCTGTCTCTCGATGGGCCTCAGCATCCCAGCAGAACACCCTTCTTAGCCAGCAGCACAGAGCATGCACCATCATCCAGGCCGCCTGGAAGGGCTACAGGACCCGCCGGCAGCTCAGCCAGAAGCAGTCTGCAGCCAAGATGGTTCAGGCCGTGTGGAGGGGCCATTACACTCGAAGCTGCCTCACCACGGATGCACTCTTGGGAACAGGAGGCCCGTGGAGCATCTCCAGGAACACTTCACGCCATACCTCAAGGGCTTTCTCTTTGCACTGGCCTGACGTCTAGACCCCTCCCTGGCTGTGGGCAAGAGACACCATCATGGCCATGTGGCCTCATGAGTCTTGTGAATAAAGCATGCTACAGCCTGACTCTGGTTATGTATCTTGAGTTAAGGGAGGAACAAGGGGAATTCTAGATCCTGCCAACAGCAAGGAGTTCCAGTGTCTCCAGCCAATGTGGTATCTATAGTTAGGCTTGGGGAATCTTAATTATTTTTTTTAATATTTTTATTACATATTTTCCTCAGTTACATTTCCAATGCTATCCCAAAAGTCCCCCATAGCGCCCCCCACTTCCCTACCCACCCATTCCCATTCTTTTGGCCCTGGCATTCCCCTATATTGGGGCATATAAAGTTTGCAAGTCCAATGAGCCTCTCTTTCCAGTGATGGCCGACTAGGCCATCTTTCGATACATATGCAGCTAGAGACAAGAGCTTCGGGGTTCTGGTTAGTACATCATGTTGTTCCAACTATAGGGTTGCAGATCCCTTTAGCTCCTTGGGTACTTTCTCTAGCTTCTCCATTGGGAGCCCTGTGATCCATCCAATAGCTGACTGTGAGCATCCACTTCTGTGTTTGCTAGGCCCCGGCATCGTCTCACAAGAGACAGCTATATTTGGGTCCTTTCAGCAAAATCTTGCTAGTGTATGCAATGGTGTCAGCGTTTAGAAGCTGCTTATGGGATGGATCCCTGGATACGGCAGTCTCTAAATGGTCCATCCTTTCATCACAGCTACGAACTTTGTCTCTGTAACTCCTTCCCTGGGTGTTTTGTTCCCAATTCTAAGAAGGGGCAAGTGTCCACACTTCGGTCTTCATTCTTCTTGAGTTTCATGCGTTTAGCAAATTGTATCTTATATCTTGGGTATCCTAAGTTTTGGGCTAATATCCACTTATCAGTGAATACATATTGTGTGAGTTCTTTTGTGGAACCTTAATTATTTTCCAGGGGCCACAGGTCACTAACAGGGAATCCTGTGTGTCACATGGCTAGTGATTTGTAAAATGTCACATCTGGGACCAGTGAGATGACAGTTGGTTAAGATGCTTGCTACTGAGCCTGTGTGTTTGATCACTGATGGGGAGAGCTAACTCACCTATCTCCCTGAACACACACACACACACACACACACACGGCATGTAGGGACACACCACATAAACACACACACTATATGAAGGAACAAACACCAAATATACATAAATTAACCTGTGACAGGCACACACCTGTCATCTCAGCATGGCTGGCTGAGGCAGGAGAATCACCAGGAGGTTTGGTTTGGGTCAGCCTGGGCTACACAGTGAGACCCTCCATGGCAGGGACTAGCCCACTTTGACTTCCTTAGCTTGCTTGTACCTCCTTTAGAAAATGCTAGACGGTTCTAGCTGCATCCACCGTGCTGTGAGACCTACCAGAGAAGGCATTTCCACCTAGGTGAGCCAGAGGAGTCTGGCGGCCAGAGAGACATGGGTATTCAAGTCAGGTTTGGGGCAGCCATAGAAGGGGTATCCCTGGGTGTCTGGGGACAGGGGCCACCACGTGTCTTGAGGCTTCAGGAGCACAGTTCACCCCGTGCTGAGGAGGCGCTGGGGTGCCAAGGAGGAAGGAAGGGCTGGAGGGAACCCCAGAGCCCCGCGCAGCCCGTCATTCCTGCAATCCGCCGGCAGGGGCCGCGCGTGGGCCAGGCACTTCTAACCTGGGCGCGCACCTGCAGCCTGGGCAGACTGCAGGAATGGCGAGCTCCTGGCTGCTGCCCCTGGCGCTGGCTCTGCTGCTGTTCGGCGACTCCTCCGTCATCCTTGCATCCAGGGGTAGGCTGGTGGAGGGAAAGGGAATGGCTCCGGTGGACAGTGGGGCCGGGACACAGGGCTTCAAACCCTACTCTCCCCTTTCCTCTCAGACACAGTAGAGTTGGTAGCAACCCCTTAGGATCATCTGAGTTAGGCAGAAGCCAGTGGTTTCCGGGACACTTCAGGGGCTTCTAGCACAGTCCTGCCCCATCCAGAAAGTGATGAGGGCCTACACAGCCGCCCCCTTGTCATACCAGGGATCTGGGCTCACTTTCTGTTCATTCACTGTCCCTGTTCCCTTTAGGAGTCGTGGTGACAGACTTCCTTCCAGCTTCTTTCTTTTCTTTTTCTTTCTTTCTTTCTTTCTTTTCTTTTCTTTTCTTTTCTTTCTTTCTTTCTTTCTTTCTTTCTTTCTTTCTTTCTTTCTTTCTTTCTTTCTTTCTTTCTTCTTCTTCTCTTCTCTTTTCTTTTCTTTTCTTTTCTTTCCTTTTTTTTTTTGACAGGGTTTCTCTGTGTAGCCTTGGCTGTCCTGGAACTCACTTTGCAGACCAGGCTGGCCTCGAACTCAGAAATCTGCCTGCCTCTGCCTCCCAAGTGCTGGGATTAAAGGTGTGAGCCACCACCGCCCGGCTTCCAGCTACTTCTTTAGACAGTTGATTTATAATAGTTGATGGTTTTATTCCGAAAGCCCCACAATTATCCCTGGAAGCCCAGACAGGCTCCAGCCTGTGGATGACTCTATTAAGGACAATTGGCACAGCTTCCATCTCAGAGACGGAAAAGTGCAATACCAGGCACATTGCCAAAACACCCCTATTTTCCTTTATTTTTTTATTTTTATTTTTTGATGTTTTTCAAGACGGGGTTTCTCTGTGTAGCTCTGGCTGTCCTGGAATTTGCTCTGTAGATCAGGCTGACCTTAAACTCAGAGATTAGCCTGCCTCTGCCTCCTGTGTGCAAGACTAAAGGCATGAGACAGGTTCTACTCTCCTTTCTGTTTAACTTTCCAGAAAATTATAAAGACCTATTTGGTGCTAGGTTCTTAGTAGAACTGGAGATTGCTACCACCTCCTCTGTCATCACTTAAAACCTTAATTAATTAATTAATCAATTAATCAATTAATTAATTAATCAATCAATTAATTAATCCTGGTTTGGCTTAGGGTCATTTCACTTCCTCAGGAATTTCTCATCGAGTCTACTCACATCCTTAGGTTCCTTTGCCACAGGGCCTGGGAGACTGGGGTGTGGGAAGTGGGGTCAGCACCCCCTTTCAGAACCTAAATGTTATTTCCTCATATGTGCTATGTGGGGTGAGGCATGGGCTGGGCAAAGCAGCCATTGCAGCCTGTGCCCTGCACACCTGGGTGGAGCGACCTGGATCTGGAAGGAAGCCATGGAAGGAGGGAGAACAGGAACTATCTCCACAGCCTCTGAATGTCTCCAGGATGGGGGAAGGGTGCCGTGGGAGGCGAAGCAAGGCAGGAGGGAGGGATGGTGTGTCAGAGACCTGAATCTTGGTGTTGGCTCGGCGGTAGAGGGTGTGGCCAGCATTCTGGGGCAGAGTTCAACTCCTAGTTTAGGTCAGGGCTTCCCAGTTCTCAGGGTTCTAGAAAGTTCTGGATGTGGAGGTCATGCCTGCACCCGAGTGACAGAGCTGAGTAATGTTTCAACTTTCTGGGACTGTTTCCCTTTCTGTAAAGCAGAAGTCACAGGCAGTGATTGAGTTGTAACAGGTGGCACTCCAGAGCCTAGCTCTATGGAATCAGGCAGGGTTGCATTAGGCGGGCCAGAGCGCTGGCAAGCTAAACGCAGAGCGCTCATGTTCAGCCACAGGTATGCCGGCCAGGGGCTGAGATCGAACTTAAGCAGCGCTCCAGCCCAGGATGTCCATTCGCCAGCTTCATAGACACATATCCACATCTTGGTTTTGTTTTGTTTTTTTTCAGATGTTGATTTCACACTATTCTTGAAGAGTTTAATAGCAGAGAAAGGCTCTGATAACACCATCCTAAGTCTAGAGATACCCCCTGTCCCCACCTCCACAAGTCCAGAGACAACCCCTGTCCCCACCTCCACAAGTCCAGAGACAACCCCTGTCCCCACCTCCACAAGTCCAGAGACAACCCCTGTCCCCACCTCCACAAGTCCAGAGACACCCCCTGTCCCCACCTCCACAAGTCCAGAGACACCCCCTGTCCCCACCTCCACAAGTCCAGAGACAACCCCTGTCCCCACCTCCACAAGTCCAGAGACAACCCCTGTCCCCACCTCCACAAGTCCAGAGACAACCCCTGTCCCCACCTCCACAAGTCCAGAGACAACCCCTGTCCCCACCTCCACAAGTCCAGAGACAACCCCTGTCCCCGCCTCCACAAGTCCAGAGACACCCCCTAATTCTACCTACACCAGTCTGGAAACCATATCCCCTCCAGATTCCACAACTCCAAACCCGGGCTCAGCCTCCCCAGAGCCAGAGACAGCCTCTCTCCCCACCTCTGGGTTCCCCAGTTCCGAGCTGACCACCACATCCCAGTCCACGAACTTGTCTCCACAAGGGTTGTCCACTGTGTCCAGCCTACACCAGGGTGAGTGTAAAGATTGGCTGAAACCAAGCGGATTTCTGAGTTCAAGGCCAGCCTTGTCTACAAAGTCTACAAAGTGAGATCCAGGACAGCCAGGGCTATACAGAGAAACCCTGTCTCAAAAAACAAACAAACAAACAAACAAAAAAATTGGCTGAAACCTGACAGCAGGTCTGAAACCAGTCAGCAGGTGGCGACACAGACCTGGAAGTGTGTGGGCAGGCCTGAGCCACAAGCCATCTAAAGCCATACTTTACTGGGTCTGTGGCCTTAGTAACTTGCTAGTGTGTGCTGGCTCCTGAGGACACAGCCATGTGCAAGAAAACAGGTTTCATTATCTACATGTCGCTGTGTGTGGTGGCCCAGTGCTGTGTTCCTAACACTGCGAGGAGGTAGGAGGATGGCTTCAAGTTTGAGACTAGCCCAGGCCACATGGTGGGTCCCTGTCTTTTAAAAGATAACCAAGGGGATGGGAGGAAAAGAAGAAAAAGAAAACCAAGCAGGGTGGTGGCGGTTCAGCACTCAGGCAGCAGCAGGTGGATCTCTGTGACCTTCAGGACAGCCTGACAGCCTGGTCTACACTGTGAGTTCCAGGATAGCCAGGGCCAGAAATGTCTTGAAAAATTAACAAGAAGAGGAGGAACAGAAGGAGGAAGAGGGAGAGGAAGAGGAGGAGGGTAAGAAGAGGAGGAAGGCAAGAAGAGGAGGAGGAGAGGAGGAAAAGGAAGAAAGAAAAGAAAAGAAAGGAAAAGAAGGAAAGAGAGAGAGAGAATGAAAAATCCACATGAAATTATATACTTGTTTATAAACAGCATAGGCCCTGGAGTACCTTAAGGGCTAGAGCTCCTGACTAGAATTCCCCAGTAAGGGGCTGAGGCGAGGCTCAGGGATGGAACTTTGCTTAGAACCCCTCAGTGAGGGGCTGGGGCGTGGCTCGGGGGAGCTCCTCCCTAGGAACCCTCAGTAAGGGCCTGGGGCGTGGATGTGGCCAGGGCTGACCCTTTCCTCTTCCCAGATGCAGGCAGCCTCTGGACCCCCACATCATACAGGAACCCCGGTGTGGTGATTGCTGTGTGTCTGCTTGTGTCTGTCTTACTCATTGGCTCTGCGTTCGTCGCTGTGAGACATTATAACCGAGATGCCCCAGCTTTCCATAATCTGGATACGGTATCTATGGTGAGATGGGTACAGCCAGGGTTGGGTTGCTGACTTCCCAGTAGTCATCCCCCTGCAGTAGAGCCCTGTGGTGCTTAATGCCAATCTATGTGTGTTCCTCTTCTAGAGCAGCGTGAGTCAGAGGCTGCCATTTGCTGACCGCCTACAGTCGTGACTCTCAGAGGACTAGAGATATGGTGGGGGTGACACTTGGAAAGAGCAGTGTCTGGAAACATTCCCCCCACCCCCACCCCATACCCCGCTATCCTGACCTGGGGATAAGTGGCAAGAAGGACAACTGGAGCCCAGGAATTTCAGACCAGTTTGGCCCACAGATCTAGTGCACAACTCAGAAATGAATCAAGGTGATGAAGCACACTTGTCATCCCTGCACTTGGGAGGTAGAGACAGGAGGATCATGTGTTCAAGTCCACCCTGAGCTATGTATGGGGTTTGAGGTCAGCCTGGGCTACATGGGACTCTATCTTTAGAAAAAAAAATTGTGGGAGACTGGAGAGATGGTTCAGTGGTTAAGAGCACTCTCTGCTTTTCAGGGGACCAGGGTTTGGTTTCCAGCACCCACATGTAAGCCATCCCAGTCCCAGGGGGTCCCGTGGCCTCTTTTGCCCTCTGCAGTCGCCAGGCTCACAGGTGATACACAGACATACACGCAGGCAAAACACATTAAAAAATAAAACTAAATAAACATAAACTGAGTAAAGTCTCACGATTCATAGCTGCTTCCTGACTCTTCCTGAGGTTGAGTACCTCTTTGCCTTAATCCGGAGTCACACTGTTAACCCCGAGTCTGCTTTCAGGGGGGATGACAATCGGAGCATGTCATTTCAGGGTCAGATGACAGGGCTGCCGTCTCACCCCCACCCCCAGGACCTGTGTGACCCAGTGTCCTGGCA
The DNA here is from genome assembly GCF_978045245.1 of Mus caroli. Lineage (NCBI taxonomy): Eukaryota > Metazoa > Chordata > Mammalia > Rodentia > Muridae > Mus > Mus caroli. The sequence continues at coordinate 58,723,334 of NW_028227265.1, read as the reverse complement.
GGACAGAGGCCACTCTCCGAGGAACTGGAAGACCTAACCTAACGGGAGGCAGCCTGGGGAGCTACAAATCCATATGACTTAAGAAGCCCACCCAGGGCCGGGCGTGGTGGTGCACGCCTTTAATTCCAGTACTCGGGAGGCAGACAGGTGGATCTCTGAGTTCGAGGCCAGCCTGGTCTACAAAGTAAGCTCCAGGACAGCCAGGGCTATACAGAGAAACTCTGTCTTGAAAAACCAAAAAACAAAAAAAGCCCACCCAGGGCAAGTACCCAGGGCAAGTACCCAGGGCACGAAAAGGCCCTACAGTAGGAGAGGCATGGGCTTGTTTCCTGATGAAGACATCGCAGCCTACCTGGCTGTGAAGTGAAGAAGGGGTCCTCTGACTGCTGGAAGGAGCTGAGTTTTCCAGCAATCTTCAAAACCTTGGGGCAGGACAACCAAGTGGGCTGTGCAGAGGTTAGGGGGAGGAAAAGAGCTGGCTGCCTCAGCTCCTCTCTGCACACCCTGCTCTCCACCACTCCCTCAGTGGCTCAGGCTCCAGTCTGGGAACCCTTCAAGACAGCCGACTTTAGGGTGAGCCAGGACCCACTCTTCAGTACAGGTGAGGGCGTCTCCCTAGTTGCTGTGCTGTTTGACAGCAGATTGAAGTGACTTCCACCCACAGCAGGTCACACTCTGATGACCACTGGAGTAGGTGGTGAGAGGTCTCCTGGCCTGTCTGTGGGGGGAGGGATGTAGGGTGAAACATTAACTTGCTTCACAGCCACAGACTGGAGTGGCCTCAAGATCTCCTTGGCCCAGGCCACATTCCATCTTCCAGTCCCAGCTCCCTGGCTTTCCCACTTCTGACTGCAGCTCTAACTGGTGGGTAAGGTTTGACCAGAGAGTGTCATCAGCTGCCTGTACCAGCACAGCATAGCAGAACAGCTTTCCTAAAGCCTTGGGGTGCCTCGATTGGTACCCAAAAATACTAAGGTAACGCCTCAGTCTCAGGCTGTTTCTGTCCTCTGTCAGGTGTAAACACATTAACAAGTAAACCTTTGCCTGGCCACTCACCCCTCTCCTCCCCTCCCCCTCAGCCCTGTTTTGGTCACACACTTGGGCACACACGCACCTCCCTGCCCTTGTGGTCACCCTGCCCTTACCCCCTCCTCCAGTCCTGAGGGTGCCTCCTGGCTCGGGTCTTGTTTGGTGCTCAGTTAAAGAACTCAGCTGGGAGTGGGACAGGACCGTCTGTCCTCTGCTCCTGGGGAGGCCACAGAGCACACTCACAGCACAGGTCCCCACAGGAGCAGCTGGAAGTGAGTACCACACCTATGTCAGTGTGAGAAGGCCTACCTCTCAGGAAACTCGGCTCTCAGAAACCCACAAAGCGCAAGAGTCCCTCCGGGAGCTGAATGGTTCTCCTAGGTGACCTGGACCCAGGATTCTAGTCCCTAGGACTGGCCAAGGTAGGGAGCTTGGGCGGGGGTACCTGCAGCAGCCTCGCCAGGCAGCTGTGACTTCGCTGCCTTGCTGATGTGGCTCTGGGCTCTGGGGGTGTGGGGTGGCCCAGCAACTGGCTGGGACCTGGTCTTATTGATCCCTGTCATCACAGAAGCCTGCACCATGAGGCGGAGTGGCACGGCCCTGTCCTTCCTGTGGACTGAGGTGAGTAGGCCGGGACTGGGCTCAGTGCAGGAGCCGGGGACTGAGGTCCCTGCTCTGAAAAGGCCACATGCCCCACATGACACACGGGAAACTCAGGGACAGTGAGGATCCCTGAGCCCAGGGCCCGAATGCAAGATAAAAGTAATTTTAAATATTTGTTTGTTTGTTTATTTACTTATGAGTACACTGTCGCTATCTTCAGATACACCAGAAAAGGATATTGAATCCCAGTACAGATGGTTGTGAGCCACCATGTGGTTGCTGAGAATTGAACTCAGGACCTCTGGAAGAGCAGCCACTGCTCTTAACCACTGAGCCATCTCTTCAGCCCTAAAAATATTTTTTATTATTTTCTGTATGGGGGTTTCTGCCTGAATGGTTTGTCTGTGTACCACAGAGGTTAGGGCCCACTCAGGCTAGGAAAAGCCAATCCATGCCCTGAAACTGGAGTTACAGAACCCTGGTCTCCAGCTGCCATTGCTGGAACCACTGAGCTATCTCTCCAGACCCCTCTACCTTCATTTGTTTTAGATTTATGGTTTCTCTGTGTCTCTCTGTCTCTGTCTCTCTGTCTCTCTCTCTCTCTCTCTGTGTGTGTGTGTGAGAGAGAGAGAGAGAGAGACAGAGAGACAGAGAGAGAGACAGAGACACAGAGAGACAGAGACAAAGACAGAGACAGATTTTTTTCCAATTTTTTTTCCCTTTCAGTGTGACAGGGTCGTACGTAGCCCAGGCTAGCCTTGAACTTTGACTGCAACCAAATATGACGTTCTAATCCCTATGCCTCCAGCTCCACCTCCTAAGCTCTGGAACCCAAAGCAAAGGGAGAGCTGTTGCCTGTTCTGTGTGCTGCTGGGGATGGAGCCCAGGGCTCTGTGCTAGGCAAGGAGGGTGAGCAGCTATGAGTACTTGGGCCAGTGTCTGAGCCAGGAGGAGGCTGGGAGTACAAGGCTTTCTGTGGAACTGGCAGCCCCAGCTAGGCAAACAGGCTGGGCAACTGCTGGGCAGGCAGCCTTTGAAGTTAGTTAATTACCTATTTGCTTTTTTTTTTTTTTTTAACTTTTTTTTCTGCACAAAAAACTTTATTCCTTGATTCAGCAAATCATAATCTATTTTCCTCAGTTGGCTTATACATTCTGAGAACCTTATTAAGCTAAGTAACCATATTTGTGACAATTTAGCATGGCTAAGCGAAGTTTCATATTTGGCTTATTGTCTCTTTTTAAAAAATTTTTTTTTTGTTTATTAGGTATTTTCTTCATTTACATTTCAAATGCTATCCCAAAAGTCCCCCATACCCTTCCCCCACCCACTCCCCTACCCACCCACTCCCACTTCTTGGCCTTGGCATTCCCCTGTACCGAGGCATATAAAGTTTGCAAGACCAAGGGGCCTCTCTTCCCAGTGATGGCCGACTAGGCCATCTTCTGATACATATGCAGCTAGAGATACGAGCTCTGGGGGTACTGGTTAGTTCATATTGTTGTTCCACCTATAGGGTTGCAGACCCCTTTAGCTCCTTGGGTACTTTCTCTAGCTCCTCCATTGGGGGGCCCTGTGTTCCATCTTATAGATGATTGTGAGCATCCACTTCTGTGTTTGCCAGGCACTGACATAGCCTCACACAAGACAGCTATATCAGGGTCCTTTCAGCAAAATCTTGCTGGCGTATGCAATGGTTAAACATTTTTTTAAAAAAGATTTATTTATTATTATATTTAAGTACACTGCAGCTGTCTTCAGATGCACCAGAAGAGGGCATCAGATCTCATTACAGATGGTCATGAGCCACCACGTGATTGCTGGGATTTGAACTCAGGACCTTCACAAGTGCAGTCGGTGCTCTTAACCACTGAGCCATCTCTCCAGCCCCCTATTTGTTTTTGAGATAGACTCTCACTGTGTAGCCACGGCTGGCCTGGCACTGCTGTGTAGATCAAATTCAGCACCGCCCACCCGCCTTGGAATCCCTGAGGATTAGTCTTATGTCTATGTCCACCCCTTTTAAAAGGATTATATCTATTTAGTTATTGTGTGGTGGTGGTGGTGGTGAGGTGTCTTGGTGTGGGCTGTGGGGGTCAAGGACAATCTGTGGGGATCAGCTCTCTCCTTTCACTGTGTAGGACCTAGGGATGGAAGTCAGGTCGTAAGTCTCAGTGTCAAACACCTTTACCCACTGAGCCATCTGGGTAGACTTTTCCTACCTTTTAATTTAATGTTTAAATTATAGTTCCCTGGTGTGCTTTACTGTCCGTGCATCAGTGCAGATGTTAGAGAACAACGTGCAGGCATCTGTTCACTCCTATCAAGAGAGTAACAGGGAGTGAAGTCAAGTCGCTGGGATTGGTGGCAATCTCCTTCATCCGCTAAGCCATCTCACAGACTCATATTCTCTAAACTAAAACATTCTTTAAATAAAGAATGAGCGCTGGTGGCACACGCCCTTAATCCCAGCACTCTGGAGGCAGAGGCAGGCAGATGTCTAAGAATCCAAAGCCAGCCTGGTCTACAGAGTGAGTTCCAGGACAGCCAGGGATACACAGAGAAACCCTGTTTGAAAAACAAAACACAAAAACAAAAATAAAGAAATAAAATAATATTCCCAGAATAAAATACTGAAAGTGAGACCTGCACCCAGGCTTTCCCCTGGCACCGCCCCATGCTTTTCTCTGACCCTGCCCTCAGGCCCTCTGCTGGGACTAAAGGGAGTCCTACAGGAATCAAACCAGAGGCAGAGGGTATGTTTCTCGGGTGTAGCCGCTTCTACTCTCGCCCTTTTCCACTTATGGATATGCGCTGGTCCTGAGGCTATGGTCTCAGGCTTCAGTTTCCCCACTGACTCTTTTGATACTGGAGTTAGACCTTTAGGAAGTTCAGGAAAGCTGGGCCGCCTTCTGGTCCCCACCAACCGCACTCTGCCCAGTTTGTGCCGCCCGCGGAGGTCAGCACTGGACAGCTCCCTGATTCCCTTCCAGTCAGCAGCCCAGAGGAAGCTGGGGTGTGGCTCCTGCCTTCCAGGGCCCTGTGTTCAAATCTCAGCACCTAGTGACCATGTGTGAGGAACAAATTGTAGTCCTAAAACGATGAAAAAAAAAAAAAGCCCCGTAGAGACTTGATGTGTCAGGGTGGGGTGATAAATACCCATGGGGCCTCTACCCACTCAGGAGAAGGGGAGGCGATGGATGGGAAGGATTGAAAACTAATAAAGAAAAAAAGAATGAAGAAAAGTGTGGGGTTGAAGAGAAGGCCCAGCAAGGGCCAGTCTGGCTGATTTAATACGTGGGAGGGGGGCACTGGCTCGAAGGATGGTTGTCCTCTGCTTGTGGACTGTAGCATGTATATGCTCCCACACAAATAAATTGATTTTAAGAATGCAACAAAGCCATAACACCCATGCACACCCTCCATCCCACACACGTGAACAGAGGCCCCGACAGTAGGGAAGCCGGGCTGGTGAGAAATCTGTGAAGCTCTGGGTTCCCTGGTGACATGTGTGTGTGCACAAGACGCTTGCTCATGACTTCCTGCTGTTTCCCCAGCGAGTCCGAGAGCCAGTGGATTCTGGAATGGCCCCTGTCAGCCCCCTAGGTGGGGGTGTGATCCTGAGACGTTTCTCAGGGACCCTGCTGCTGCCTCCACTGTCCAGCCGCCTGGGGTCCTCTGGGGAGGTGGAGTCTGCTGCCCACGTGGTCTTCACGATTGGAACTCAAGGGACACAGAGAAACCTTGGCTCAGCTCAGAGCAGGTGAGCAGATGTACCTGCCAGGGAGGCAGGATGCAGATGCAGCCAAAGTCTCTGCACTCATTTCTGGAAAGTAGGTAGCAGGTAACTGCTCCTCGGTTGTTGAGAAAGAAGAGTCAGCCACATTCTGACCATAGAAGTCACACAGGGTGGGACAGAGAATCAAGAGCCTAGCAGGTGGACACAGCATATGACAGAGCAGTTGGGCTGGAAGGCCTAGGGACATAGGTAGGGGATGGACTTTACAAGACATCTTGGGGCACAATTGGTGGGATATTTTAGGGCAACAAATTTGACCATATTAGCATTTATTTTTAAATTGTCCAAGCCAGATGATGGTTGCTTGACACTTATGAGACTGAGGCAGGAAAATGGTGAGTTCCAGTTTGGCCTACAGAGCAAACAGTCTTTAAAATTTAAAAAAAAAAAAAAAGAAAGAAAGAAAGAAAGAAAGAAAGAAAGAAAGAAAGAAAGAAAGAAAGAAAGGCCTGCAAGATGGCTCAGTGGGTAAAGGTGCTTGCCACCAAGCTTGACAACCTGAGTTCAATCCCCAGGACCTGCACGTGGAAGAGAGAACCAATTCTCACAAGTTGTTCTCCTCTCCCTTACTCATATATGAATTAGCCATGTGCCTCGCCTCATGCATGAGAGAGAGAGAGAGAGAGAGAGAGAGAGAGAGAGAGAGAGAGAGAGAGAGAGAGAGAGAAACCTCATCTTAGTTAGGGTTTCTATTGCTGTGACAAAATACCATGACCAAAAGTGAGTTGGGAGAAAAGAATTTATTTGGCTTACATTTCCACATTGTTGCTCATCACTAAAGGTGGTCAGGAGAGAACTCCCACAGGGCAGGAACCTGGAGGCAGGAGCTGATGCTGAGGCCGTGGAGGGGTGGGTGTTGCTTACTGGCTGTGCCCCATGGCTTGCTCAGCCTGCTTTCTTACAGAACCCAGGACCACCAGCCCAGGGATGGCACCACCCGAAATGGCTGTGCCCTCCCCCATCAAGTCTCTAACTGAGAAAATAGCTCACAGGCTTGCCTACAGCCCAGTCTCATGGAGGCATTCACTTGAGGTGCCCTCATTTCAAATAACTGTAGTTTATGTGTCAAGTTGACATGAAACTAGCTAGGACAGACCACCTCCACCTGGGGTCGGAGTTCTGTTGATAAAGTACATGTTTAACATGTTTGAAGCCCTGGGTCCTGTCCCCAGCACCATAAAAACAGCTGTGCTGATACTTGGGGGCCTAGGGGGAGAGGGAGGCAGGAGGATTAAGAGTTCAAGACCAGCCTCACTTCAGGGGCTGTGGGCTAGAAGTGATGGTCAAGTTAAGGTGGAAACAGATCCAGGAGGAGACCCAGCAGAGCTGGGAGGTCGCTGGTGTGTGAACCAAGATAGGAGCTCAGCCTACCATGGTGGACACCCATGAGAGTGGGAGTGTCAGGGTGATTTCGTGGCTCTCTGTGTAGGTCACATGTAGTAGCTGATCTTTGCAGAGACCATGCTTAAACCAACTCCCCCAAGCTAGAAGGGAGGGGTCTGGGACTGACAGACAAAGTGACAATGGAAACCTTCAAGAGAGTGGGGTGGTGGTGTGTGCCTGTAATCCCAGCACTGGGGAAGCAGAGGCAGGAGGATGGCTGCAGGTTTGAGGCCAATGTGGTCTGTGTAATGAGTTCCAGGCCAGCCCGACTTACAAAGTGAGACCCTGTGTTAGTCACTGTTCTGTTGCTGTGATGAGACACCAAGACTAAGATAATGTATAAAAGAAAGCCTTTAATGTGGCATTTCCAGTCCCGAGGGCGAGTCCACGCCATCACAGTGGGGAGTGTGGCAGCAGGCAGGCAGGCAGGCATGTCCCAGGAGCAGTAGCTGAGAGCTCTCATCTTACCCACAAGCTGGAGGCAGAGAGAGGGAGAAAGACTGGACATGTGGCCTGGGCTTCTGAGTCACCTTCTACATGGTGACGCGTCCTAACTGCCACTCCTCCTAATCTTTCCCAAACAGTTCCATCGACTGGGGACCAAGCACTTGATCAAGAATATGAACCTATGGGGGTCATGTTCATCCAAACCACCACAGACCCTGCCTCAAACTCCAGGGGTGGAGAGGGAGGGGAGGGAGAGGGGGAGGGGGAGGGGGAAGGGGGAGGGGGGAGGTCAGGGGGAGGGGGGAGAGCACCCACAAGTGAGCACAGAAGCAGAAAGGTTCTCCTTCCATCATGTGGATTCCAGGGACCAAGCTCAGGTCATCAGGCTTGGTGGCAAGTGCCTGCACCAACTAAGCCATTATGTCTTCAGCTGGGGGATAGAGACAGTGCTGGGGACAGCTTCCGTGTCTCACACCCTCACAACAGTTCCTTCCCAGCACAGTGCCCTCAGGGGACTTTCACCAGGACTGAGGCATGGCTCTGCCATAGCCATCTCCTCCCACACACTTAGTGCTTCTACTAATTAAGATGGAAAGTGTCCTCACAGCTCTCTGACATTCTCCCGGAAATTCCCCCTGAGACTAGGAGGGGTGCCGAGTGGGAGCTTGAGTTTTCTAGAACTGGGAGGGAGGAGACAAGGTGGAGGTTTGGACAGGAATGGGGTGGGGGGGAGGCGAGCCCTGGGGTGTTTGGGGGCCAATGATATCATGTGCCATGGGGAGGGTCTGAGCATCCAGGAGGCTATAAAGACCCGGTGCTATCTGCAGTGTCCTGCTGGCCACCCTGAGCTCACAGGCAAGGTGGGTCATTACTCTAGTTCTTTAAGCCCAAGAGGTGGGGACATTCTTAGAGGCCTCAGCCCTGCAGGGATGCTCATGCGAAGTGACTGGCTCTGCTTCTGTCCCCAGCTCTTGAGATTCCTGGCCTGTGATTTTGTGTGCACACGTCTAGGTCAGTGATACTCTCAATTTCGTCGTCTTTCTAGAACCCCTCTTCTGACCCGCTGGGGCTGGACCTCCCAGCCTGCCTCTCTGGGTTTGCCTGCCCTGTGCCTTCAGGGTCCAGACCCTAAATCTAGCTTCTTGCTCAGCTCTCTGGAGTGTCGGTGACTGGTGGGCGCAGCCTCAGGTCTGAGTCTTGCAATATTTCCGCTTGGCTTCTGCACTGCGGAGAGGGCGGCTTTGTAGGGTGGCGACCCTTCCCCCACCCCGACATGTGCACAGGCGCTCCAGGGGCCACCCACTGTCTCTCTTTCCTTTTCCTTGTCGTCCGGGGCAGCTCATGGAGACCCAGCTTGTCGGCCGCGCAAGGGTTCCCCCATCCCCGAAGCACCTGTGGGGGCAGCTACAGCGCCCCATTCGCATCCAGCGGCGCTTCCACTCGGACCCAGAGCGCCCTGATCGGCCCGCGCCGGTAAAGTCCCGGCTCTCGTGGCCCAGTTCCTTTCACCGCCGGTAGGTGACGGGGCGGGGCCTATTTGAGGAAATGACCTGTATTGAGAGGGGACACTTACACAAATGGTAAAGGTCACTATTTTCAAGGTGAGGGAAGCAGTCTAGCTGCTTGCAGAAAGTGGACGGATCTTGAAGGAAATGGATGAGGCCTGTCTGGAGAGGGTGTGGTCTGTGGTGGGTGGGACAAAGTGAGGGAGGGACACATTGGGAGTAGAAAGACCCTTAAGAAGACAGTGTGGCCGGGCAGTGGTGGCACATGCCTTTAACCCCAGCACTTGGGAGGCAGAGGCAGGCGGATTTCTGAGTTCGAGGCTAGCCTGTTCTACAGAGTGAGTTCCAGGACTGCCAGGGCTATACGGAGAAATCCTGCCTTGAAAAACAAAAACAACAACAACAACAACAACAAAGACAGTGTGGGTAGGGAAGCCTGGACATGGTGAGGTCCGGCAGGGGGCAGTGGTCCCATGTAGAAGGGTACATGGATTGGATACACAAGCATCCTGATCTCTGGGGAGTTGTGACAGGAGCAGAGCCTGAGGTTTGTGGGCGGGGCTAGTGATGAGCAGCAGAGGAGTGTCCTGGCTCTTCTGCAGGTGGGGCAGGGCATGGCTTGGAGGCAATGGTGCATAGTCTGGTGGACTGTGGGGGGCTGGGTCGTCTGTGGGGGGCAGGAACTATCTTAGGCTGGACTAAGCTGGGCAACTTGGTGCTGCGATGGTGTGTGTAGAAGGGTCAGGGCTAAAACCCTGAGGACTGCGTGGGGAGCCTTTGGTATTGGGAGTGCACCTTGGAGGCACAGCTATATCTAGGCGAAGGGGCCTTGGTAGTGGGTGGCAGTGGATTCTTTTGTGTGGATCTGAGTGACTTGGGCTGCTCATGGGCTCCTGGTGTGTGTGGGATCTTCAGGCAACAGTCTGAACAGTGCCTCAACCATAGGCTGAGAGGCCCCATGCCATTCTCCAGTCATCTGTGTCTTTGTGGTCCCCAATGTAGTGTGTCACAAGAAGTGTAAGGGATGAGGTTCCTCTTGGGTGGTCAAGGATGTGTCAACAGCTGGGTGGGGCTGTTCTTGCCTGTCCTCTGCTGGGCTTCAGTGGGGAGGGCTGCTCTAGAACGTTCTGAGGTGTCTGGGAGGCCTTTCAGATCCTTCCTAGCATCTAAGTGGGCCTTGGGCTGCAGGACAGGGCCCATAGTCCTGGTGATGTAAAGCAGTTTGCCTATAGCCTGCTTGAGGGCCAGAACACAGGTCAGTACTTGCATTTAAGGAGACTTGGGGAGGCTAATGGTGGCTTAAGTCTTTACTCTCAGCACTTAGGAGTCAGAGGCAGGGGAATCTCTGGAGGCTAATCTAGACTACTTACAGAGTTCCAGGGCAGCCTGATATACACAGAGAGACCTTGTGTTAAAAAAGAAGGGAGAGGAGAGTGAGGGTGTGGGCATAAAATCTTCCCAGCCTGTTTTAACAAGCGATCACCCTCTCCTCTAGCTCATCACCCAGCAAAGATAGCGGAAGAGAAAAGTTACTAGGAAACAAAGGAAGTAGACCTGTTAGAAATATTTCTTTGGGGGTGAGCGCAGTCTTTGTCGTCAGGATATCAGCAGTTCAGTCCTTTAGCAAACACCGAATATGAGCCAGCAGCTAAAGTTCAGTCATGAAGAAACTGCAAGGCTCGCCAACCAGCCAGAGGCCTTGGAAATGGCAAGAAGCTGCTGGAACCTCAGGAGAAGTTCCTTGGTGAGTTCCTCTCTAGTGTCACCACTAGCGGAGCTCAGCAATGCAATGTAAGGCAAACCAGTACATGCGTGTTTTTAGTGAAGAATAACCAGGCAGAGCAAAGCAAACCAATTCTTGGGTTCCAACTGTCTGGGGGTCATTGTCATATTCCTTCATCACGTGTCCTTTCATGTGTTTGCTACAGCAAAATGTAACTTTCTCCTGTGTGCCCCAGCAAAACATCATCTGACACAACTGACTTCCCAATTTGAGAGGGCCCAGAGAGATGTGCTCTTTTGAGGAGTGACAACCTGATACCCCAACCCACCCATCTAATTAAAAAGTATTAATCCCAGCACTCGGGAGGCAGAGGCAGGCGGATTTCTGAGTTCGAGGCCAGCCTGGTCTACAAAGTGAGTTCCAGGACAGCCAGGGCTATACAAAAAAACCCTGTTTCAAAAAACAAACAAACAAACAAACAAACAAACAAACAAAAAAGACTAAATTATAAAGAAGGAAGGAGGGGAACTGAATCTGCGGGTGTGGTGATTGGTGGATTGCTCATCCACCATGCCCAAAGCCCCGGGTGTCATACGTAGCTCATCCCAGCACTTTGGCGCTGGAGTTTGGAGGATAGGGTGTTCAACGTCACCTGCAGTAGCACCACAGGTTTGAGGCCAGCCTGAGCTAACCTGAAGCTGTCTAAGAAGGAGAAAGAAAGGTTCTTGGCCTCTGCTTCTAGGACTGTGGGAGTGATAAGGGACTAAAGAGACCCCACTGCAGAGAGGCGGTATCCCTAGGCTCTGTGTGAGCCTGGGCAGGGGAGGGTGTCTCCAGCTGAGGCTCTGCCCCTAGGGACAGGCAGAGTCATCCAGGAGATAGAGGAGGCCTTGGGTGGGTCTAGGAAGACCCCCCCAAGTTGAAGTGTAGCCTAGGGGACCTAGACCACATCACTTCCCTCTCTTAGCTTGGTTGTACCCTTGGAGAACCCATCACCATAGTCTGCCTCTAGTACCAGGAAAGCCTCAGGCACCGATGATTCCCTCAGCCCAGAGGACCAGGTCTGCCATCCTAGGTGAACCAGCAGGGCTATTTTCCATTTTCAAGAAAGTACAAACACATTTCCTTTGGAGCTTCTCTGGTGAGGGGAGGGGAGACCCACATGGTTCAGCATGGAGTATGTTTCACTCAGCCATGTGGGGGAGGGGATCAGCCTAGGGAGTCAAGTTCATGGGAAGGGATGGGGTGGGGATGGGGGATGTTCTGGCCCTTAGCTTGAGCCTCCTCTAACCTGGAAGTGGATGGCTTGGGTGTTGGAAGGTCAAAATTTCTTGTTCAGAAAGTACTTATAAAGCTCCTACTGTTGGCCAGTAATTCAGGTGTAGATTAGGAACCTACTGAGAGGGTCGCACAGATTGACTGGTGGGTTCAGGGTTGGAGTCAGGCAGATACAGCTGGAAGCTGTGAGCTTGGTCTGGAGCAGCAGGAGAGAAACAGGCAGAGTGGACAGACAAATGTGATCATCAGGAAAAACAGAGGCTCCAACGTCTCAGACTGAAGGGTGCAGCTGGAAAGTCACAAGCATTGATCAGGCACTGGGTGCCTGCCGGATGCTATGAGTAAATCTTAAACAAGGTGACCTGCCCTTGACCAACTTGTGGGCCAGCTGCAGCCCAGTGGGCTGAGAGAGCACTGGCAGAGGCAAGCTGCAAGGTGTGAATTCTGAGGGTGAGGGTGAGAGCCATGGGAGAAGGGGTGGGAGGGGAACTGCTTTGCTCTGTTCAGTTTCCCTGTCTCCAGCCTGACCAAGCCAGCTCAGTCAACAGGGTCTCAAGTGAGGGAGTGAGGATTGAAAAAGTTAGACAGCATTATAACCTGAGTCCAGCCAGTGCTGAGGCTGAAGCAGCTCTGTTTCTCTCCAGCCTGCTTTTCTATCATTGCAGGTGCATCCAAAACACAGGGTCCACTCTCAGATCACAAAGTAATCAAGCAGAGTAGTAAACACGGAGATGACACAAGGTAACAAGCAGAGTAGCAAGACAAGAGACCACACAGGGAATAATTCAGCAAAGCAGTAAACAAAGCCGCACTGTCACTGTTTCTAATGTTCTTACTGAGCCTAGGTCCTTGTCTGAGCCCAGTGACAAATGCCAGATTCCTAGAAGCAGCACAAATGGCTCTCAACATCTCCCCATTTTTTTATTTCACAAACATGACTGTGCCTGTCTCAGGTGATTCTGACAAGAATGCCTTGCTTACCTTGTAAATGAATTTACATTTTCAAAAACAATGTAATTCTGTCTTAGGTCGGTAAGGCACTGTATAGAAAATTACCTGTCTTTGGCCGCCAGCCTGTTAAGATTAATAACTCTGTCTGGAGATCCATTTTTAGTTTTGAGCCATGTATTTTGGCCACCAACATGTTGATGTTGTTAAAGGCAAGTTTTTATCACAATGGACAGGAGTCAGTATTCCCAGGACAAGGAGAGCTAACATGATCAAGCTACATAAGTCATTCTTGAAGCTTGACCAAGATGGAAATACTGACCTTAAACCATGAATCAGGATGACCAAGAGGAATGCCATGCACTCCTGGGCTGAGTTTACTCTAAGCTTTGTATTTTTTTTTTTTGTTTTTTTGTTTTTTGGTTTTTGGTTTTTCGAGACAGGGTTTCTCTGTGTAGCCCTGGCTGTCCTGGAACTCACTCTGTAGACCAGGCTGGCCTCGAACTCAGAAATCCGCCTGCCTCTGCCTCCCGAGTGCTGGGATTATAGGCGTGCGCCACCAACGCCCGGCAGCTTTGTATTTCTTAAATTCAGGATCTCCTTATGCAAAGTTAAACTATCCAGAGAGGTGTTAGAACTATTCCAAATACCCTGCAAGTGTCTTTGAATTTTCCATTGGTATTTAGCATGATACTCAAGGTGACTTCATAGTCTTAAACTCTGAACCTCCTCTCCAATAGTTTGAATAGCATCACTCAGAGTGTCAGCTTGGGGTGGGGGAGAGTGTCCATTTGTTGTTCTAGATGTCTATCTGAATCTTCTTGTAGACTCAAGAGCATTGGTAACTTTTTTTTTTTTTTTTTTTTTTTTTTGCTAAATGACTAACAAAAGTAGCTGTCTTAACTTCTTGCTTCAAAACAATTGCAGAAGCTGTGGTGCCAGCTATTAATGTAATCAAAGGTGCTATGCTAACAATAACCAAGCCCACTACCCTCTTGCTTCTGTTTAAAACCTGACTCACTTCTTGCAGTATTTGCAAGTCTTTTTCAGAATACCAAGGTCCTGGAATACTCACAGGCAATAATACAAAAGCTGGTTGGTAAAACAAAAAAACATAACAAACATGCCAGGTTTCAATATATTAACACAATTAGAACGTGCTAAATAGCATAGAAAAAACAAAATTGTAACATGACCAATTAATAAAGGATTCCAACTTTAAGGAAACACAGAAATATATCTATACTATATTCTTTAAAAGCAAACAGAGATCCCATCACCAAATGCACTGAAAGTCATAGTCTTTTTTTTTTTTTAAAAAGATTTATTTATTTATTATATGTAAGTACACTGTAGCTGTCTTCAGACACTCCAGAAGAGGGCGCCAGATCTCGTTACGGATGGTTGTGAGCCACCATGTGGTTTCTGGGATTTGAACTCTGGACCTTCGGAAGAGCAGTCGGGTGCTCTTACCCACTGAGCCATCTCACCAGCCCCTCATAGTCTTATGATAAGTTGGTTCCTCTGTCCAGGGAGATCCAAACACAAGAATCCCCGGTCTGGATCACACTGCTGTGTGTTCACACTGCTGGGTGTATCAGTGGTAGGTCAGGAACATATAATACAGCTTCCCTGTCACCACTGTCAGGGCTCTCAGCAAGCTCACGGTCAGCATCATTTGTCCCAGCATCAGCATGTATCACCAGTCATTCTGGCAGCTGCCACGCTCCTTCAGCATCCTGCAGAAAAAACAAACATGCCCTCTTCCCCATATTAATATCTGATTGGGATCATGCCATATGCCAGTAAGTGGATCCTTCCATCTCACCTAGGCATGAGTATACCTAGTGGTAGGGCCCCATAGACACTCAGCAGGGAGTTCCTTGGCATCCAAATCTTTAAAGATTTAAATAAAGTTGTGGTATATGTGGGCAAAATTCCCCCTTTCTTATCCGTTTTTGTTTTTTTTTTTTTGGGGGGGGGTGAGACAGGGTTTCTCTGTGTAGCCCTGGCTGTCCTGGAACTCACTCTGTAGACCAGGCTGCCCTCGAACTCAGAAATCTGCCTGCCTCTGCCTCCAGAGTGCTGGGATTAAAGACGTGCGCCACCACGCCCGGCCCCCTTTCTTATTTTATGAATATATTGTTTTAAAGTTCCATGAGCCCATCCCACAATACTTTGTAACTTTTAAATTTCTTTTGTAAAATAAGAGCATAGTCATAATTTTGGAAAGCAAAACCAATTTTTTAAAATTTATTTTTATTTATTCCAGTACACTGTAGCTGTCTTCAGACACACCAGAAGAGTGCATCAGATTCATTACAGATGGTTGAGAGCCACCATGTGGTTGCTGAGATTTAAACTCAGGACCTCTGGAAGAGCAGTCAGTGCTCTTAACCTCTGAGCCATCTCTCTAGCCTGCAAAACCAATTTTTAAAACAGTTTAAACAATCAATTTTCAGCCGGGCGTGGTGGCGCACGCCTTTAATCCCAGCACTCGGGAGGCAGAGGCAGGCGGATTTCTGAGTTCGAGGCCAGCCTGGTCTACAAAGTGAGTTCCAGGACAGCCTGGGCTATACAGAGAAACCCTGTCTCGAAAAACCAAAAAAAACAAAAAACAAAAAAAACAATCAATTTTCTCTAAAGTCAATACGAAGTTCATTACTTTCTTTTTTCAAAAACAATTTTTTATTAGATATTTTCTTCATTTACATTTCTAATGCTATCCCAAAAGTCCCCTATACCCCCCCAAGTTCATTACTTTCATGTTAGAAAGTTTGGGTGCCAGCTCTTATATACGAATGCATGATGGTGTAGCTTTTAATACCTCATTACAGAAACAATGTTTTAATAGTCATAAACACTGCATGGAATTGCTACAGAGACAGGCAGGTAGATCGATGGAATAGAACTGAAGACCCAGAAATGAACTCACACATCTATGGTCATTTGATTTTTGACAAAGGAGCTAAAACCATCTACCTGGGGAGAAAAAAAAAAAAAAAGACAGCCTTTTCAACAAATGGTGCGGGTTCATCTGGCAGTCAGCATATAGAAGAATGCAAATTGATCCATTCTTATCTCCTTGTACAAAGCTCAAATCTAAGTGGATCAAGGACCTCCACATAAAACCAGATACATGCCGGGCATGGTGGTGCACGCCTTTAATCTCAGCACTTGGGAGGCAGAGTTTCGGCAGAGAAATTGGCAGGCAGATTTCTGAGTTCGAGGCCATCCTGGTCTACAAAATGAGTTCCAGGACAGCCAGGGCTAAACAGAGAAACTCTGTCTTGAAAAAACAAAAACAAACAAACAAACAAACAAAA
Organism: Mus caroli; assembly: GCF_978045245.1. Lineage (NCBI taxonomy): Eukaryota > Metazoa > Chordata > Mammalia > Rodentia > Muridae > Mus > Mus caroli. The sequence goes on along the minus strand of NW_028227265.1, from coordinate 58,707,293 downwards.
ACAAAAAAAAAACAAAACCAGATACACTGAAACTAATAGAAGAGAAAGTGTGGAAAAGCCTCAAACACATGGGCACAGGGGAAATTTTCTTGAACAGAACACCAATGGCTTATGCTCTAAGATCAACAACAGACAAATGGGACCTCATAAAATTGTAAAGCTTCTGTAAGGGAAAGGATACTGTCAATAGGATAAAACGGCCACCAACAGATTGGGGAAAGATTGTTATCAATCCTACATCTGATAGAGAGCTAATACCCAATATATACAAAGAATTGCCGGGCAGTGGTGGCGCACGCTTTTAATCCCAGCACTTGGGAGGCAGAGGCAGGTGAATTTCTGAGTTTGAGGTTAGCATGGTCTACAGAGTGAGTTCCAGGACAGCCAGGGCTACACAGAGAAACCCTGTCGCAACCAACCAACCAACCAACCAACCAAGAAAAGAAAGAAAGGAAGGAAGGAAAGAAAGGAAGGAAGGAAGGAAGGAAGGAAGGAAGGAAGGAAGGAAGGAAGGAAGAGAAGAGAAGAGAAGAGAAGAGAAGAGAAGAGAAGAGAAGAAAAGAAAAGAAAAGAAAAGAAAAGAAAAGAAAAGAAAAGAAAAGAAAAGAAAAGAAAAGAAAAGAAAAGAAAAGAAAAGGAAAGAAAAGGAAAGGAAAGAAAAGGGGGGGTTTACAAACTTTCAAACTTTCCCTGTCTAGTGAACAAAGACTAACCTCATCAGCCACCAGTCATACACAACAAGCCTGCCTGGTTCTCCAGGATCACCAGGGTCCCCAGGCTCTCCTGGATCCATCCCTAAGAATATACATCTCAGACGGCAGCTATTACCACAAAGGGAGGACTTGTGGGTCTGGTAGATTATCCTGATGATGACAAAGTTGATGATGAGGACTGGATCTTGAGGCATAGTGGCTATGAATCCCGGGAGACTTAGGCAAGGAGGTCTCTGAGTTCAAGGTCATCTGGGACAAAGCAAATCCCAGATCCACACATGATGGCACACACCTTTAATCAGGACCTTCTGCTGGAGACTTTATAAGGACATTAGAAGAAGGAAGATTTCTTCTCTCTCCTTTGCCCGCTTGCTGTGTGGGACTGAGCAACTGCTAGATCCTTGGACTTCCATTTACAGCTGCTGCTGACCATTGTTGGGAGTTGGACTGCAGACTGTAAGTCATCAACAAATTCCTTTACTATATAGAGACTACTCGTAAGTTCTGTGACGCTAGAGAACCCTGACTAATACAAGGATGAAGACAAGGAAGACACACTACCATTGTCAAAGAAAGCAAAATCTGAGTCTTAATAATAGCTATGGCCTGTTGACAAAACTGCTTCTTTGCCTCTCCTTCCTAGAAAGTGCACATCAGAGTGCAGGGTCCCTCGTGAGTGACACAGACCAGCACCACCCTGAACTTCTGCTCACAGGAGGAGGGGGATGCTGTGCAGTCAGGGGAAGACATAAGCCTGTGACCTTTCCAGCTCGGACTACACATTGTCCTTTCTCAGGAAAGGAAATGAAAATAAAAAGCAGCAGGGTGGCAGGGTGCAGTTGGCCAACCTGATGAGTTGGCTCAAGACCCATGAAGCCCCCAGGAGGAAAATCTAGCCATCTTTTTGTAAGTCCAGGAGAAGGTATTCCTTCATGCAAGCCTAATAGGATGGCATCTAATATTTTTGGACCAAGTGAAGAACCTAAAAACATACCCAAGAAGATAAATCCTCCAGGAGGCAAAGGAAGCCAGATCTTCAATGACTCAACTGTGCAAACTCAACAATGTCTGAATCCACCCGGTGGGAAGACCAGTGATGTATTTGAGTCCCTAGTCACTGCCACTGCACACAAACAGGCCCAAGGATCATGTTTTGCTATGTGAAGGTGAAGACCCTAAGTCTGACCTGAAAGCTACAACAAATTCCACACCCAGGGGAGAGCAGGGAGAGAGAAGAAGCTTAAAAGAAGCAGAACATGCAAAGATATCAGCTCACACCTACCATTGACAGTTGTGAGCCCAGACTGGGGTTTCGACCTCGCACCCACAACAAAGTCCTGAACCCACCAGGAGGCAAATCCCAGCCTCTCTTTCTATTGAGAGTCCTGCTCTGCCCGTAACTAGATCAGACTAGATAGGGTATTGAATGTTAGTGTTTCCCTTAACTCAAATGAGCTGGGGTGAGAGAGGGTTTGTCATGTGTGTGGGGTTGACTGATCATAGTCCTTGTGGTCATCGGCAGAGCTGCGCAGAGGACTGTGCCTTCTAGACTGCCAAGACATACATTGTGGGGTAAACTGGGATACTCTGGTCCCTCCTCTCTGATTGCTCTCTGTGAAACACATCTGTAAAGTTGTGGGGAAGGCAGAAGAGCTAGGCTGTTAACAGAAGGGTGCCAGGGTTTTTCTTGTCCTTGTGTCAGCAGGCTGCTGGCTGTTGGGCATCTAAGTGTGGTTTGGTTGACAAAGAACCCACACTACCCTCTCTGTAGGCTGGAGGAGATACACACGAACAGAAACTCTTAAAGACAAAGTGGAGTCCACACTTAGCCTTTCAGGAAATGCCTATCACTGAATGCTCCCCCTCTGAGATCCCTCAGAACCCTAATGTCTCCTCTCCTTCCCCCATTATGTCACCCTACAGTATTGAAACATGATTGCTGTTTGGAAAATCAAGCCCTTATTCCCAGTCCTGTCCTTTTGTTTGTTTGTTTTTGAGACAGGGTTTCTCTATGTAGCCCTGGCTGTCCTAGAACTAACTTTGTAGACCAGGCTGGCCTCGAACTCAGAGATCCACCTGCCTCTGCCTCCCAAGTGCTGGGATTAAAGGCGTGCACCACCCACGCCTGGCTTTCTTTTTTCTCTTCTCTTCTCTTCTCTTCTCTTCTCTTCTCTTCTCTTCTCTTCTCTTCTCTTCTCTTCTCTTCTCCCCCTTCCCTCCCCCCTCTCTCTTTTTATACACCCATCTTCAGAGTTGTTCCATACCTGCACCTAAAACCATGGGCAGGTCTGAAGTCGCAGCCTGTCTTCCTCTCTAGTCGGCTTAGTTCCTAGCAGGCCAGATTTGCACGTGGGTTGTTCCTTTTGTTTGTTTCGTCGGCCTTAAGCATAGGCCTTAGTTCTGAACCTGTGAGGGGTTCTCTCTGTTCATGATTCTTCCTGTACAGAAGGTCTCTGGCCTCTGCAGGGCCATATATGTCCAGGTATTCGGTGGATTCCTGTTCTCCTGTCTTGCTTTGTTCCTGAAGTTGGGAGGAAAGCCTGCTGAAGGACGTTGGGTTGGATTGGCTTCTTTACCAACGTATGCTTCACCGCTTAGAAAAGAGCTACTCTGTGCAGCAAAGCCCAAGCAGCCAGACTGCCTTTAGAAAGCTTTAGACTTCTTGACCTTGCCGATAAGCAGTGCTCCTTAGGCACTTAGAATACTAAGTGTTTGGCAGTAAGGTCACAACTGCCACTTGACAGCAGAGGTACTGGGCTCCACAGTCACGTCACTTCCCGTCTGCCAGATGTCCCTCCTGTTCAACCCTTGAGGAGTTCCTTGTTGCCACTCTGGTGTGCATCTGTGTAAAGGGCATCTGTGTGGTACTATTTTTGCTTCTAGTGTCTACAGAGAGCTTCACAGTGGGTGCCAGAAATGCTCTCAGTACATTTTGGAAAGGTGGCAAACCTGTAGTCACACACCTACAAGTGCCTGCAGGAGCCACCTGCCAGGCTCTGCGTCCTACCCGGTCTGTTGAGGGGTCTGACCTTGGTTTTGCCAACCAGAGTTTCCCTCTTCAACTGCCCTGTATCCTGAAGCCAAGTAACATGTCTTGCATGTATGTAATTCCGTAGCAACTCAAATGGTCTGTGGATCAGTCATTACAAGGATGTCATTTGGGATTCTGAGCATTGTTTTCCATTTAAGAAAATGTCATAAATGATGTTTGCTTTATTTAGCCCAGACACTAACTTCTTTAGCTTATAAGGAAATAATACAATGATAGAAGTAAGCCTTTTATAACTGTTCTCTTAAAAAATATGCCAACAGGGCAGAGGCTTTGTCAGTGGAACTCTAGATTGACTGGTCAGTTGCTACAATCAGAACCTGCTTTCTGGGACCATGTTTGAGACTTAGAAGAATGGGTCTTTCTGCAGTAGTCCCTCACTAGGAAAGAAAGCCAGCAGTTTCTTTGTATAAAGAGACCTGCCGGGCTGGAGAGATGGCTCAGAGGATAAGAGCACTGACTGCTCTTTTAAAGGTCCTGAGTTCAAATTCCAGCAAGCACATGGTGGCTCACAACCATCTGTAATGGGATTAGATGCCCTCTTCTGGTGTGTCTGAAAACAGCTACCTTATACTCATATACATAAAATAAATAAATAAATCTTTAAAAAAAGAGAGACCTGCCTTTAAAATGTACAGGTTTGCAAAACCTTTGTGGAGGACGGTCAACATAAAGTGTCCTCTTTTTTTTTATTCTGTTCCCTTTGCCCTTTGAACTACAGATTTTTTTTTCAAAGTGGGGATTTGTCCCTACTTGATTAAAGACTGAGTAGGAAAAAATGGTGTACAGAGCTATACAAAGAATTTTCAACTAAGGAATATCGAATGGCCAAAAAGCACGTAAAGAAATGTTCAACATCCTTAGTCGTCAGGGAAATGCAAACCAAAACAACCCTGAGATTCCACCTCACACCAGTCAGAATGGCTAAGATCAAAAACTCAGGTGACAGCAGATGCTGGCGAGGATGTGGAAAAAGAGGAACACTCCTCCACTGCTGGTGAGATCACAAGATGGTACAACCACTCTGGAAATCAGCCTGGAGGTTCCTCAGAAAATTGGACATAGTATTACCTGAGGGCCCAGGTAAAACACTCCTGAGCATACACCCAAAAGATTCTCTAACATATTACAAGGACACATGCTCCACTATGTCCATAGCAGCCTTATTTATAATAGCCAGAAGCTGGAAAGAACCCAGATGCCCCTCAACAGAGGAATGGTTACAGAAAATGTGGTACATTTATACAATGGAGTACTCAGCTATTAAAAACAATGACTTAATGAAATCCTTAGGCAAATAGATGGAACTAGAAAATATCATCCTGAGTGAGGTAACACAATCACAAAAGAACACACATGGTATGCACTCACTGATAAGTGGGTATTAGCCTTCTTTCACCAAAAGCATCCCAGACAGAGGGGACAACTGCTTTTCTGAAACCCATTCTCTCTCATGTAAACTATCTCTAATCAGGATTCAAAGACTAAATGCATCTATGAGAATTATCTTCACTCCTCTATTCTATCATAACTCTAAGCACATAGACAGAATACATTCTACCATTACCTTGTCCCTTTTAACAAAATTTATTCACCACTGGCTCATATCTTTCCTTTTCCTCTGCAAGCAAGCACTCCTCTCTCAATGGTGTCCTTCACTGACTGTATCCCCCTTGCTTGAGCCCAAGTTGAGGCCGTATCACCAAGCCAGCTCAGTCAGTCAACAGGGTCTCAAGTGAGGGAGTGAGGATTGAAAAAGTTAGACAGCATTATAACCTGAGTCCAGCCAGTGCTGAGGCTGAAGCAGCTCTGTTTCTCTCCAGCCTGCTTTTCTATCATTGCAGGTGCATCCAAAACACAGGGTCCACTCTCAGATCACAAAGTAATCAAGCAGAGTAGTAAACACAGAGATGACACAAGGTAACAAGCAGAGTAGCAAGACAAGAGACCACACAGGGAATAATTCAGCAAAGCAGTAAACAAAGCCGCACTGTCACTGTTTCTAATGTTCTTACTGAGCCTACGTCCTTGCTGAGCCCAGTGACAAATGCCAAATTCCTAGAAGAGGCACCAATGGCTCTCAACTTGGGTCTTCTGATAACAGAGGAGAAAAGTGCTCTCCTGGGGGAAGGGAACTCAAAAAGAAAGAAAGGAAGGCAGCAGGGTCTCGAGGGCACCAGGGACTTCTGGGTTCTCCCTGAAGTCACACAGCAATGTAGGGTAGGTCAGTACAGGGCTGCCTACACCACCCCTTTCTAGTGGCCTGTCACCTAGCAGGACTGTAGCCCTTGAAAATCACCGGCCCAGGCTTTGAATGTCCAGCCCACGTTGTGTCCATTTCCCTACACTAAAAGCTACTATAACAAACCTGTGGGAGCCAATTAATGACATAGGATTTGTGAATGAAACAGTTGCAGGATAGCCATTGATAAAATGTTAGTGCTAGGCTGGATTGCAGAGGGTGGGTAATTACTTAATGAAGAATTAAATGCAAAATGCCCACACAGTGGAGTTCACTGATCTGAAATCCTGTAAACTCACTCCACCATTCATAGCTGTGTGACCTCAGGCAAGTGGCCTGACCTCTCTGTTTCTGTCATCACGTTTTCTTCACTTTTCTGTTTTCTTTTTTCAAGGGTGGAACTGATTCCCTTTGGGATCCAGTTTGTCTTTGGGGACTTGGGTATAGTGATCGTCTCCTCAGGCCTGGAGTGATGTCAAGAGTTCTTGGACCCTGGCTGGCGGGGCCTCTGCTCCCCCCCACCCCACGGGAATGGCTATAATTAGCCAGAGCCTAGCAGCCACAGATGGTATTTTCATTTGGGGCTCAGTGAGGCTTTTCCCACCAGGTATTCAGGGCTTCCTGGCCAGGCTGCGCCTCCCCTACACAGGGGTGGGGGTGGAAGGGGTGTGACCCTCTGAACCTCAGTGTTCTTGTCTGAGCAATGGATGTAACTCAGTTCCAGCTATACCCCCATCGCTTAGGTCCACCAAAACCCTCCTCCATAGCCAGCCCCAGGATGTGGGGAATCCTGGGAGTCACTTTTCAGGCAAGGGCTGGAGGAGGTATGTGTGTCCTTTCTGTACAGCCTCAGCCTGGCCACTGCATAGTCCATGACTTTCCTTTGTCTGTGACCTGCACGAGCCTCAGTTTCCCCTTTTGACCAATGAGATTGTGTACCCTAGCATTCCAGCAGGGCACCTGGCGTAGATCCCGTGACATCTGGAGCAGCCCAGGCGGAAGGCTCTGGGGGCGGATGTTTGTGTGGGAGACACAGCCTCACCATTGAAATGGTCCAGACGCAGGGCCTGGGGAATGTCAGAGCGATGGGGTCACACAGGGATCTGGGCGCTGGAGCTATGCTGCAGTGCTCCAGGGAAGTCCTGTGATTTCAAAGTGCCTCAGTTTCCCCCACAGGAAAACAGCTACAGGGTTCGTCAGTCCGGGGACGTCCTCACTCAGGAATGAATCTGTTACTGTGGGCTGCGGTGGCCCTGTACCTCAGGGATCTCTCTCCCTTTGAGTGGATAGCCTTCTCCAATCTCTCACATGACTCTTTGAGACAGTCCTGCTCTTTAGTCTGAAGTGCCCTTGAATTAGTGGTAGTTCTCCTGCCTTAGCCTCCCCAGATGGAATGGCAGATGTGCCTGAACACACCTCATCTCGCTCTGAGGCAGTCCCAGCCCAGACACCCATACCAACCCTTAAGACTGTTTGGTGGCTACCTACTGCTCCACCTGTCTGTCGGGAGACTGAAGCAGAAGTACCATGAGTTCTCAGTCAGCCTGGGTACAGAGTGAGTTCAAAGCCAAATTTGGGCTACCTGAGGCCCGGTTTAAAAAAAAAAAGTAAATAAATAGAAGTTAGTGAATAGAGTCGCAGGTATGCTCAGTCTCAGTGTTCCTGAAGTTTCCCCCAGGGTGGGAGACGCAGCGCGGTGGGCGGAGCCTGGTCCTCTCGCTCCGCCCCAGAGCATCTAAAAAGGTTCGGCTTCCCAAATCCTGGCTCAACCCAGCCATGCAGGGCCCCGTGGCGCCAGGCTCCCCTCGGGAGTCCCTGCGCGGCTCCCCCGTGCTCTTCAGGAAGATGCTGGTGAATCAGAGCATCCGCCTGCAGCGCCGCTTCACGGTGGCCCATCCGCTGTGGTGAGGGGACCAGGGTCAGAGACAGGGAATTGGGGTGACACGCAGGAGCAGCCACAGCCACGCTAGGATCAGGCGTCTGTCTGTCCACCCGCCTCTCCTTCCTCTCTGCCCTGTCTCTCTCGCAGTTGGTGGCTATCTCTGTCCTTCTGTACCCTCCACTCACCGCTTCGATGCACGCCGAGGGGTCCAGCCCATTGTTCTCACGGTCCCTGTGCAGCTGTGAGGGCCTGCACATCTCGTTCTGACCCTGCTGACCTACTGCGGGCGCGGGGGAGGGAGGTGGGGGGAGCTTCCCTCCGATGTCTCGCCCTCGTCCGTACGCGGGGCTGCGGGGTCAGGCGAGGACTTCGGAAGCAGGGGTGGGGTTCCCAGGTTCCATTCCAGGTTCAAATCCTAACCTGTGTTAAGGAACTGTGACCTAATAAGTTTATGAAGAGTCAAGGCGCAGACTTGTGGGCGCAGAGACCAGCTTCGTGCAGTCATTTTGCCAGAACTGCGTGCGGGCTGAGTGTAGCACCCCGAGACAGGGGTTCCCTCACCCAGGTCACACAGCCATGTAGTGACTGCTAGGGAGCGGGGTGATCCTTGGGAGCAGCATCAGGACCACAGCCATCAGCCAAGAGCGGCCCCTCTCTAGGGTCTGCAGGGAGTGTGCCACCTGGTACTCAAAAGTGAGCCTGAGGGAGGAGGGCAGGTCCTCAGCAGGTTGGAAATGAAAGCGGGTATGAGGTTCCTTTGCGGCTCAGTGCCTCAGTTTACCTGTCTGACTTACGCGCCGTTCCCATACCCAGGACACAAATTTTGTAGAGTGCTGTTCACGTCATGGAACGGCCGCCTGACCCGCCAACCCCGGCTAAGTTTAGAGCACAAAGAAAAGCAGCCTTTCAGGCCCCAACGAATCGCCAGCCAGCCCTTAACCCTGCGCGCCCGAGGGTTAGAACCTAGCACCGTGAAGTTGCCCCTGCCTCAAATTTTTCCAATCGTCCCCAGGTGGGATGGGAAAAGGGCCCACCACCTGAAGTCCTTGGGATGGCGAGTTTGGGGCGCTCATGGGGACACCAGGAAGCCCCTGGGTCTGGGGACAGTAAAAGCAAAGGAAGCCCCGCTCCACGTGACGTCATGAAATGTCTGTCTCCAAAACCCGAGAAAATCTGGCAAAGAGAACTAGAGTAGCTGAGCTCACCCGAGTGAGGCGGGACTGGGTCGAGAATGTACGAATCTATTCGAACTCGCCCAATCCTTGCCGGAAACAGCCAAATCGAGCCGAGCCTACTCGGCACTACTGGTGAGGACCAGAATGGAATGACCTCTAGGGGACAGCGGATGATCACGTGACCGCATCTCCGGCCAGCAGGCAGTGCTTCCCAAGGTCGCTATCGTCCTCGTGCACCAAGTTCCTGCCCCACACGCCTCTTTTTTTGTTGTCGTTTTTGTTTTTTGCTTTTTTTTTTTTTTTTTTTTTTTTTTTTTGAGACAGGGTTTCTCTGTGTAGCCCTGGCTGTCCTGGAACTCTGTAGACCAGGCTGGCCTCGAACTCAGAAATCTGCCTGCCTCTGCCTCCCAAGTGCTGGGATTAAAGGCATGCGCCACCACTGCCCGGCCACACGCCTCTTTTTTAGAAATGCATTTATCATTGTGTGGGTGTTTTGTCTGAATGTGTGGGCGCCACATGCCTGGTGCCACAGAAGCCAGAAGAGGGCGTCAGATCTCGAGTACTGAGTCACATTTGCGGGCCATTACGTGGGAAGAGAACCCTGGCTCTACAACCCCCCCACCCCCCAACCTTTCTTACCTCTAACCCTAAAGAGAGGAGTGTAGACCAGCTCCTGCCCGGGTCAGAGGCACAGCTGAACCTGGAAGAAGAGGGCGTAGTCGATGGAGAGGGGCGGTGCCTTAATGGGGCGGGGCTTTGTATTTGGGGTGAGGCTGATTGGCATTGGTAGGTTCTCTCCTGCGGGGCAGGCCGGATGGAGGTGGGAGGAGGCAGGTACAGGGAGGTAGTGACTGACTTACAGACAGAAGGATCCTGCCCTGAGGTTGTTTTTTGTTGTTCCTGCCTCCAGCTTTGACCTCGAAAATGGGCTCCCGAGCGGCAAGGGTCTCCTAGACGCTCAGTCCGGGCCGAGTCTCGGCCGCGCCCTCCAGCCCCCTGTCCATCATGGCCAGCGGCGTGAGTCCTTCCTGTACCGTTCGGACAGCGACCATGAGCCTTCACCCAAGGCTGTGTCCCGGACCTCCTCGGCGGCCAGTGACCTGTGAGGCCCCTTCCTCCGATTAGTGAGACTGTGGAGTTGAAGTAGGAATTTCCCAGAGCATTACTTTGTGAATGTCCAGCTTGTAGCAAACAACAGAGGTCTGTGCGTACTTGGCCTCAGAGTGACATATTGATTAGGGAACATTAAGACACATTAGTAGCAACTGAACAAATACTTTTGAGTTCTGCAATAGCTGTGATGAAAAGGAAAACAATTATTTCTGTCCTGACCCTAAGACCCCTTCTGTCCTTAGGACTCAGTTTTCCCATTTTAAATATAGATAACGTAGGGGATTGGTGGGAGAGGCTAGAAGGGCCTGGGTAGAAGTCCTGAGGCGAGGGCTCGCTGAAGCGGGCAGATGCCCTCAGTGATGGTCTTGTCCTGCAGACATGGAGAAGACATGATTGTCACGCCCTTCGCCCAGGTGTGTGTTCCCTGCCATCCTCCACCCGTGAAAGCACAAAGGGAGCAGTGCCTTCTCCTACCGCTGAGCACTGCTCTCCCCACAGGTCCTGGCCAGTCTCAGGACGGTCCGTAACAACGTGGCTGCCCTTGCACATGGCCCGGGCAGTGCCACCAGGTATGGAGAACTGGAAGGGCGGGGTCTGACGGCATGGGGGGTTTGGGGTGTATGTGGGATGATTAGGACCGGTGGGGGGGGGACCTGGTGAAGTGGGCCCCTCTGACTTCCCTGTCCACAGGCAGGTGCTCCTGGGAACCCCTCCGCACAGCAGCCAACAGGCAGCTTCAGCAGGTATCACCCCACCCTCACCCCGAAGGCAGCTGTGAAAGTCCTCTGGTCCTAGCCTTGAGCTGTGGCTCATTGTAAACAGGCTCCACGCCCAAGTGCACATTTGCACTCAGAACCCACCCTCCACCCCCTACCCACTTTACAGACCAGAGAGGGTTGTGGGCATGCCTAGCGTGACACAGTCACTCACAGGAGGCTGTGGAGCTGTGGCCCTAGGCTCCTGGGGTTGAAGTGCAGAGATGAGGGTGGCACAGGCTCCCAGTGGGGATCCCCACCCTAACTCACCTGGCTCCCAGAGGACTCTGGGCTGCAGCTGGTGCAGGAGACACTGGAGGAGCTGGACTGGTGTCTGGAGCAGCTGGAGACACTGCAGACTCGTCGCTCAGTGGGCGAGATGGCCTCCAACAAGGTGAGGACACAGGGCCCCTGCTTGCCATCCTCCCTGCTCATCAGCCTCCTTGCTGACAGTCCTCCTTGTTTGCTATCCTCCCTGATGGCTGTCCTCTCTGCCTGCTGCCCTCCCTGCTCATTCTCCTCCTGGGCCCCACAGTTCAAGCGCATGCTCAACCGTGAGTTGACTTACCTGTCGGAAACCAGCCGCTCAGGGAACCAGGTGTCGGAGTACATCTCGCAGACTTTCCTGGGTGAGCCGCCTGACAGCCTTTGGAGGTCAGAGGAGGTTTCTCTGGCAGATGCCATTGCAGCCCTCTGTGGAGGAGAACACAGATGGACAGGGCTGGAGGAGAGGGATGACCGGGAGGAGAGGACATAACAGGTGGGATTTTGCAGCACAAGTAGGAGTTTACCAATGAAGACAAGGGGAACATATGCGACCCCAGACACAGCAAAGCCTACTCATGACAGGAGGAGACCCCAGCGATAAACAGGGTATCTGGGCCCGGGGTTCTGAGTCAAACCTGCTCAGTGGTCTGGAGTCTGAGCTCCCTGCCCTCTGCAGACCAACAGGCTGAGGTTGAGCTGCCTAAGCCGCCCACGGAAGACAACCCATGGCCCATGGCCCAGATCACTGAGCTGCGTAGGTCTTCCCACACCAGCCTTCCCACAGCTGCTATCCCACGCTTTGGGGTCCAGACAGATCAGGAGGAGCAGCTGGCTAAGGTGGGTCTCCCCAGAGCCACGGGCCTCAGTTTCCTAACCTGTACACCGAGCTCGAGGGACAAATGTGACGCTGCTGTCATCCGTAGGAGCTTGAAGACACCAACAAATGGGGACTTGATGTGTTCAAAGTGGCTGAACTGAGTGGGAACCGGCCTCTCACAGCTGTCATATTCAGCGTCTTCCAGGTGCCTCTCCTGCCTTTGCTTTGGGCTGTCCTGTTCCGGCCTTGAAAAGACCCAGATCGGAATGGTGGGGCCCTAACCTGTACTGGTGGTGGGTAGAGTAGAAAAGGGGACAAGGGCAGAAGGAACTCAGGATTGCAGCAGCACCAGGACATCCTGGAGGAAGGGGCATTGGACACAGAGGAGAGGAGTGGGGTGAGGTGAGCTGGAGCCCCAAAGCCAAGACCCTGAGACAGGTCTGTGCTGCACCAGGAACGGGACCTTCTCAAGACGTTCCAGATCCCAGCAGACATGCTGCTGACGTACTTGCTGACACTAGAGGGGCACTACCACTCCGACGTGGCGTACCACAACAGCATGCATGCTGCTGATGTGGTGCAGTCCGCGCACGTGTTGCTGGGCACCCCAGCCCTGGAGGTACTATGCCCAGCCAAGGACATGGGTGGGCAGGGCAGAGCAGTCACCCTCCGCCCTGACGCTCAGGCTCTATCCAGGCTGTGTTCACGGACCTAGAAGTTTTGGCAGCTATCTTTGCATGTGCTATACACGACGTAGACCACCCAGGGGTCTCCAACCAGTTTCTCATCAACACCAGTAAGTGAGGTGAACATAGCCGGAGCTGCCCAGTATGTTCTGAACTGTCCTATCGTGCAGACTCAGACGGGTGTCCATGACTTGAATGGCTTTCTGCTGGAAGGGGCATTAGAGTTTGGGCTCCACTGCATACATAGGAGTTGGCCAGTGACATTTCTCCTCAACAGTGTTTGGGTGGAGTTGGATCTTGAGTCCCTGGTTGTCCCCACAGACTCAGAGCTGGCACTGATGTACAATGATTCATCGGTGCTGGAGAACCATCACCTCGCGGTAGGCTTCAAGCTCCTGCAGGGGGAAAACTGCGACATCTTCCGGAACCTCAGTACCAAGCAGAGACTGAGTCTGCGCAGGATGGTCATAGACATGGTGACGTCACGGCACGGGGCAGTGATGCCCTACGCGGGTTAGGCTTCCCACACAGGCTGCATGGCAACAGGCACGGGGTTTCCAGTGGCCCGCTTGATTTATCCCAGTCAGTGGGTTGTCAGGGGTTGAGGGTTACATATTTCATCTATAAATTCAATACTATATTAGGTGCCTGTTGTGTACTGACTTCACCTGTGCCCTTTGGCTATTCCTCTGTTTGTTATCTACGTTTTTTAAATTCATCCCCCTGCCTTCACTTCTGTGCTGACAGGCGGACATCTTCAGTTGACCACTGTGCCGCCCAGTGTTTCCATCCTCCCTCTCACAGGTGGGGATACTGAGGCACAGGTCTCAGAGGCGCAGCATCCTTAACTTACTGTCCTCCCAGGTGCTGGCCACAGATATGTCTAAGCACATGAGCCTTCTGGCCGACCTCAAGACCATGGTGGAGACGAAGAAAGTGACCAGCCTTGGCGTCCTGCTCTTGGATAACTACTCTGACCGCATCCAGGTTTGCGAGGCGGGGCCATAGCCTCAGTTTTCAGCTTTAGCTTCCTGAGAGTCTTACTCTGCAGCTCAGAGCGCCTCAGTAGTCAACAGTCTCCTGCCTTGGGTGCACACCACCACACTACACTCAGCTTTGGGATGTGGGGAGGTGGGGCGTGGCTGGGCCTTCTGAGTCCCCCATACCCAACAGGTTCTCCAGAGCCTGGTGCACTGCGCCGACCTCAGCAACCCCGCCAAGCCGCTACCCCTCTACCGCCAGTGGACGGAGCGCATCATGGCCGAGTTCTTCCAGCAGGGCGACCGGGAGCGTGAGTCGGGTCTGGACATCAGCCCCATGTGCGACAAACACACAGCCTCGATGGAGAAATCCCAGGTGAGGGGAGGGAGCTGTGCCCACTACAGGGCGGAGTCTTTCTTGAGACAGGGTTTTCTGTGCAGCCCTGGCTTTCCTGGGACCTCCTCTGTAGACCAGGCTGGTCTCTGTCTCAGAGATCCGCCTGCCTACGCTTCACAAATGCAGGGATCAAAGGTGTGCACCACCAGCCAGCTAGGGCAGATGTTTTGATTTGTTGTTTTGAAGACATCTCATTTTGTCACCCTGGCTGGCCTAGAACTCACTGGCTCGAGATCAGCCTGCCTCAGTCTCCTGCCTGTTGTGCCAGGGTGGCTTTTGAAGGATGAATAGGAGTTGGCAAATGAGAATTCCAGGCTGAGAACACCATGTGGCCACCTGTGAGAGGGGCTGATTCTAAGTTTCACTGGGACTCACTTGCCTCTTCTGGGGTCACCCTAAGGTGGGATTCATTGACTACATCGCTCAGCCATTGTGGGAGACATGGGCTGACCTAGTGCACCCCGACGCTCAGGAGCTTCTGGACATCTTGGAAGACAACAGAGAGTGGTATCAGAGTAGGATTCCCTGCAGCCCTCCACACACCATGGGCTCGGATAGGTTCAAGTTTGAGCTGACCCTGGAGGAAGCAGAGGAAGAGGAGGAGGAGGAGGATGGATGGCAGTGCACAGCACTGAACAGGGGGTCCTCAGAGTTACCCAGCACTTAACTCCTGTCCTCTAAGGCCAGCCCAGAGCCCAGGGTCTGCTTTGCCCAATAAGAGTTGGGCTAGCCTAGTGTGGACCGTGGAGTCCTGGTCAAGCCATGGGCACCCATGGGCACTGATGACATTCCACCAGTCAACGAGGACAGCCAAGGTTTACACAGAGCCAAGCCTGAAGGAGGCTGGGACCAGCTCTGCCCACAAGCTGGAATGGCACCAGCCCTGGGCAGCGCCGACTCCTGCATCTCAGAAGACGGACTTAGACTCAGCTGCAGTCTGCACGTCAACTTCAGCACATGCAGTCGGACTCTGCGTTATGGTTCAGTTGGTTTCTTTTTTGACACTAAAGATGGAACCAATGTTGCCTTCACCAGTCCAGCTGCAAGCCTTTACTGAGTCCCTCAGGGGAATCCCTTTCGTAAAATGCAGGCGGGGAACACTTCCCACTGAGGTCTGGTGTCTCCTGACACCATTGGCTGCACAAGACTCTTCTTAGATACCGGGAGGTCGGTGACCCTCCTAGAAGACCACTGCAGGCCTCAGTCCTCCCATCAATGAGGATCCCCGTCTCCGACAAGATTGGGCTTCTCAAACTGTGTGCTGGTGCACCTCTTTTCACCATAGGCATCCCCCAGACTTGGGGGGTGGGTGGAGACAGCTGGTTCAGGCTGGGCAGCCTGACTAGAAATAAAAAGAGCTGGAGTGGGCTGGAAAGATTTCTCAGTTTTTAGGAGCACTGACTGTTCTTCCATAGGTCCTGAGTTCAAATCCCAGCAACCATGTGGTGGCTCACAATCATCTGTAATGGGATCTGTTTTTTGTTTTGTTTTGTTTGTTTGTTTGTTTTCGATACAGTGTTTCTCTGTGTAGCCCTGGCTGTCCTGGAACTCACTCTGCAGACCAGGCTGGCCTCAAACTCAGAAATCCACCTGCCTCTGGCTCCCAATGGCTGGGATTAAAGGCATGTGCCATCACCACCGTGTGGCCTGAAATGGGATCTGATGCCCTCTTCTTTTGTGTCTGAAGAAAGCAATGGTGTACTCACATATAATAAATAAATAAATCTTAAAAAAAAAAAAAGCAACTGGAGTGTGGGAGCTTCTACCTAGAATCGCCCAATGAGGGGCTTGGGGTGTGGCTCTGGTAACAGAGCTTTAGTTTTTGGGAAGTCCTGAGTTCCATTTCTATCACTGCAAAAATCTCTTCACCATAGGCATTCCCTAGTCAGGGTTCTCTAGAGTCACAGAATTTATGGGTAGTCTCTATATAGTAAAGGAATTTACTGATGACTTACAGTCTGGAGTCCAACTCCCAACAGTGGTCAGCAGCAGCTGTGAATGGAAGTCCAAGGGTCTAGCAGTTGCTCAATCCCACACGGCAAGCAGGTGAAGGAGAGAAAGCCTTCCTTCTTCTAATGTCCTTATGTAGGTCTCCAGCAGAAGGTGTAGCCCAGATTAAAGGTGTGGTGGCACACACCTTTAATCCCAGATGACCTTGAACTCAGAGATTTCCCTGTTTTGGTTTTCTTTTTTTTAAGATTTATTTATTACTATATCCAAGTACACTGCAGCTGTCTTCAGATGCACCAGAAGAGGGTGTCAGATCTCATTACGGATGGTTGTGAGCCACCATGTGGTTGCTGGGATTTGAACTCAGGACCTTTGGAAGAGCAGTCGGTGCTCTTAACCACTGAGCCATCTCTCTAGCCCATGAGATCTCCCTGTCTTAATCTTCTGGAATCCATAGCCTCTATATCTCAAGATCTTCATACCAAGATCCAGATCAGAAACTTCTATCTCCCAGCCTCCAGATTAGGGTCATTGGTGAGCCTTCCAATTCTGGATTGTACTTCATTCCAGATATAGTCAAGTTGACAACCAGGAATAGCCGCGACACCTACTCATTCTCTTGTGTGGAAACTGAGTCATAACTAGTCCCTCAGAGCTTATACTGAGAGTGGGCACTGGTGCCCCCTGGCGGTACGACTGATTACCTGTTTGTTTTCCAAACAGTTCTTTGGCCTTTTTGAGACAAGGTCTCATGGTCTCAAGTTCTAATGTCAGACTTGTTTGCCTCAGAGGATGACACTAACGTTATTTTCTTGCCTCCACCATTTGAGTGCTTGGCTGGGGTAACAGGCATGTGTCATGGGGGGTGGTCCCTCTCTTTCCCTTTTCCTTTTTCCCTCTGGGCCTGTAACTCTGCACCTGACCAAGGCCTCCAAGGAGCCAGAGTGGCAGGCGACTTCCTCTGTAAATATTATGACTCGGGCTATTCATCCCCAGGAGGCACAAAAGGCCATCTGGGGTCACACACTGGAACATTTCCTTCTTCCTTCCAGATGTCTTAAGAGGCGACCCTTAGAGATTTCTTGTTAAACAAAGTAATATGTGTTCACTGTGGGAGAATTTGGAAGTCACACAAACCTGATGACGTGAGTTCCATTCCTAGGACTTGTGCTGGAAGGAAAGAGCTGACTTCCTAGGTTGTCCTGTGACACTCCTCTCTTTCCAACACAAATAAATGAATATAACTTAGAAAGATTTGACGAACAGTTTCCCTCTGTCCCTGTTCATCTGCCTGTGCTCTCGTTTGCCCAGACCTTTAACACACTTGGTTCATTCTTCCAGACAGCTGTGCTGTCCTCTCTGGGTAGCCTCAAACTCAGAGATTCCCAAGTGCTGTGTGATTAAAGGTTTCTGTTACCATGCCAGCAGTTTCCCCGCACACGTTTATAGTATGAAACAGGGTCTCACTTTGTGATCCAGGATGATAAAGAGCTCACAATCCTGCCTCAGCTTTCCAAATGTTCCGATGAAGTCTTGCCACCTACTGAGCTACCAGCACAGTTCTCACGGAGCCCTTGCTTGGTGGTGGACGCAGATGGATTCCTCCCCTAACCTTATCCCTTGGGAATAAATCCAAATCAGGCTCCAGTGCCCCAGGCTCCTCCTGCACCCTTTTTATCCTCAAACCTGGTCCCGGTCCCCACAGTGGCCTCCGCGTGGGCCCGGAGCTCGCTAAGTAACAAACTGATGGTCACTTTGTGTCTCTGCATGAAGTGCAGGGGAAGCAGGAAATAAGCTTCCTCCAGCGGCCCCGGATTGGGCGGGGCTCCAGGCTCCTCGCGGGGGTGGACGAGCATCCAGGCGACAAGTTATTCTGGTCCATTGGCGCCTCCGCAGCTGGCGGGGCGGTCTATAAACAGGGCCAGGACACGTTCCCAGTTCTGCTTCCTGTGGGAATGGAAGCGATGGGGACCCTGCCCGGCCGCACGGAGAGGAAGAATAGGACAGACCCCAGATTCCCACCTTGACATTCAGATTTGCAGGAATGAGTCGTGTGTATCATAGCGGCTTGGAAGTCTGCATTTCTGTGCCCACCTTCCTAAGACACACGGTTACCTGGGTCCCTGTGTCCATTATCGTAAAGGGCGTTGGGCAGCTACTCTTGAATCTTTTCTGCTTCCTTGGTCTTCATTACAATTTTGGAAGACTTATGGGTCAGGATACTTCTGAGCCCTAAGTGCGCAAGGAAGCAAGAGGTTCTCTGGGGACTCACCAGACCCTTTTCTCTTTGCAGACTGGATTTTCTCCTTTATTTCTTTGAGGCAGGGTTTTACGTGGACCAAGCTGACTTTAAGACACTATGTAACTGAGGATGACCTTGGACTTCTGCTTCTCCCCTTCTTCCCTCCTCCTCCCAGTGCAGAGAACAGGAGCCTGGATCAACCCAGGTCTTTGCAATGCAGGTTCCCCACCAAACTGAGAATTATCCTCAGCCCATTAAAAAGCAGTTCTTTCTTTTCATTTTTTTTAAAAAAATATTTATTTGCTTGTTTATTTTGTTTTTTGAGACAAAGTTTCTCTTCATAGTCCTGCTGTCCTGGAACTCACGTTGTAGACCAGACTGGCCTCGAACTCACAGAGATCTGCCTCCATCTCCCTTCTGAGTGCTGGGACTAAAAATTCTGTCTTGTCTTTAATGAGTTTTTTGAGCCCTAAAATGTAAAGATGTATGCCTGCCATTCCAACACTTGTGAGGTGCAGGCGGGAGGATCAAGAGTTCAAGATCAGCCAGGCGTGGTGGCGCACGCCTTTAATCCCAGCACTCTGGAGGCAGAGGCAGGCGGATTTCTGAGTTCGAGGCCAGCCTGGTCTACAGAGTGAGTTCCAGGACAGCCAGGGCTATACAGAGAAACCCTGTCTCGAAAAACCAAAAAAAAAAAAAAAAAAAAGAGTTCAAGATCAGCCTCTGCTACTTGGCAAATTCGAGACCAGCTTGTTACTTGAGACCATTTCTCAAAACAAAACCTAAACTCCTGAGTGCTTCACGTTTCAAAAGCAAGGACTTCTAACCACAAGTTTCCAACCAGAGCTAGGTCCTGGCCTCAGCCTCTCCGCCCTTCAAACACCTAGCAGTCACCATTGGGCCTCTAAAGACGTAGGAATCGCTGATTTGATATTCGGTCCGTCGCTCGAAAGCATCAGCCAGTGAGAACTTCATGCCTCCCTTGAGCCCCGTCTTCCAGTGGCTTACCAGGCCCGGCCCCTCTTCTGCCGGCGCAGGCCAGTGTGGTCCCGCGGCTGTCGATGCAGTCCCTCCCCTAACGTCACAGCTTCGTTTGCATAGAAAGCCCCGCCCCTGGCTTTGCAGGACGTCAGCTAGGACTGCAGGGGCCTGAGCCTCCTCCGCTGCCGCCTGCAGCCCCCGCCGCCGCCTGCATCCCCCGCATCCTTTTCTGGGGCCCGGTCGCCAGCGCAGTCGCCACGGTCGCCGTCGCTAGCGTTGTCTCAGCTTAGAGAGGGCAAGGTGAGCGCAACCCAGGTCCACACACTGAGGAGCCCGCGTTTCACTGACAGCTGGGGGATCTAGGGGAGCGCAACTCGGGTGTAGTGGCTATGGGTCTCGCATTTGGCATTCTGGGTCCCGCACCCCGCACCCTTAACCTGGCACCTGGGGCCCGGGCTCTGCGACAGAGGGGGAGGGGAAAGCCAGGCCTTGCGGGAGGCTTGTGCGTGCTCGTGCTCGTGGGGTGAACACGGGTGTGCGCGCCCGCTGGGCATGGGGAGGCTCGAGTGACCGCAGGACGCGCAGCGTGCACACTTGTGATACGTTGTGCGTGCATGGTCCGCGTGCGCGTGGATCTTAGTTCAAGTATGTGCTCACACGTGTGTGGAGCCATGCCCGTGTGTGGTGTGTCCTCCCGGATGGCCAGTTACAGTCGTGCATTGGTGCAGGGAGCTGTGCTCACACATGGGCTTGCACACACCATACATGTCTAATTGTTTCTCCTGTTAGCACCACTCTTGCATGCAGGGCAGGTGTTTGGGTCTGCCTGCCCTAGATGCTTCATTGTGCTTGTGTGTGTGTGTGTGTGTGTGTGTGTGTATGCGTGCGCGCTCTTGCGCTCGAGATTTTGTGCATGTGAGCCTACGTTCATCCTGTCTTCGTCACGTGATGTGGCTATCTCAGGGCCCCAGTTCTTCCAGGAGAATTAAGGATGAGGGAGAACTGGGGATCCTCCTGTATTCATGTTCCCGTGTGGGTCTCTGTGAGAGACTGATGGGAAGGCAGAGGAGGCTCAGTCTCCGGAGCCTCAGGGTACAGGGGAATCTGAGGTTCACAGCCTGCTTAAAACCTTGGTGCTGTCAAGGTCACAGCTCTGCCTATGTTGGTTGGGGGGGTTGAGCATGTGACATTGGGGGGATCCTCACCTACCCCTGTGCCGTGCCCACCCTGTGCGTGGTCCTGATGCTCCCCTCAGGCCCTCTGTGCCACGCCTCCCGCAGATGGCTTCCGCCACAGACTCTCGCTATGGGCAGAAGGAGTCCTCAGACCAGAACTTCGACTATATGTTCAAGATCCTGATCATTGGGAACAGCAGCGTGGGCAAAACCTCGTTCCTCTTCCGCTACGCAGATGACTCCTTCACTCCAGCCTTTGTCAGCACCGTTGGCATAGACTTCAAGGTCAAAACCATCTACCGCAACGACAAGAGGATCAAGCTGCAGATCTGGGTGTGTAGGGCTGGAGGGGAGATGTCTTCCTGCCACCCCCCACAAAAGGAAGCTGAGGCTAGGCCATCGGCTGGCGCTGGGATTTAAGGCCTGCATCTCCATCCCAGTATGAGCTTCCTGTTTTCCTAATTCCCGAGCATCCCCACTCATCTTCTAGCATAGTGTGGCACAGGGCATTCGGGCAGCACCCAGTACGTGTTTGTTGAGTGACTAAGTGGCCTTGCAGTGACCCATTTGGGTCACTGTCTGCTTTTCCTGATCCACTGTCCCCGGGCCTCAAAGTGGTTGCTGGACAACCTCGGAGCACGTTTTTCTCTCGGGGGCTGCTGCGGGGTCCCTTCTGACCTATCCCTCTTTTCCCCAGGACACAGCAGGGCAAGAGCGGTACCGCACCATCACCACAGCCTATTACCGTGGCGCCATGGGCTTCATCCTAATGTATGACATCACCAATGAGGAGTCATTTAATGCAGTGCAGGACTGGTGAGCAGCCCACCCACTCAGAAAACACAAGGCTGGGATTGGAGGTGACTTAGCTAAGCTGTGGCTTAGTTGGTAGGGTGCCTGCCTGGCCAGGACAAAGCCTTGGGTTCGTCCCCAGCATGGCCAAAAGACAACCAAGAGTAGGCCTCTGGTGGGACAAGCCATGTGGCTGTTCCCAAGGCTTGGGGTTGTGGAAGCACACAAGGTAACCAGTGAATAGACAAGAAACCTCCCACTGATCTCTACCCAGGTAGCCCAGGCAGGAGAACCACATTAGCTCACTTGTCTGAGGTCAAGTGATTCTCTGGCCAAACGCTTACCTCAAATATGTGAGAACCTGGATTCCAGCTGCAGCACCAGAAAGTAATTCCCCCAGGTCTTGACATTTGGTGTAGTGGACACCGGTCATCTTCTCAGCTTTGGGAGGATGGAGGTCTGAGTGAGATGGGCTGGGCTCATGGGGAAAGCCTATCTCAGTTACCAAGGGGCAGTGGTCTCTCCTGCAAGGGCTAGATGCAGGCAGAGACTCGGGGATGGGGCCGGGTCCTCCGGCTTCCTCTTCAGCCTCTGGCTGTCTCTGCAGGTCCACCCAGATCAAAACTTACTCGTGGGACAATGCCCAGGTGCTGCTGGTGGGGAACAAGTGTGACATGGAAGATGAGCGAGTGGTATCCTCAGAGCGCGGCCGGCAGCTGGCTGACCACCTGGGTGAGTACTGAGGACTGTGGCCCTTACCAGGCTGGACCAGATAGCTACACACCCAGTGTCTCACTGCACTGATCAGGACATGGGCTTGAATCCAGGGGGTTTGCACTTGAGAAACTAGGCTTTATCCAGGAGGCTTTCCCATGGGTCTTGATAGACATGGAGGTGCTTGTCATGTCGGCTGTCAGCCATGGGCTACCTTCAAAGTGCTGGGCCTGTGAAGTGTTTGAACTGGAAAGAGAAATGGGTGGAAGAGGCTAAGCCTGGCTTCCCGGAGCAGGCACAACATGCCTCTATGGGAAGGTTGGTATAGGCAGAGTCGTGACAGTGGTGCGTGATCGCCCCTTAGAGGAACTGTGGCTGTCACTGCATGCTGAGCTGACAAGAAACCAGGCCATGGAGGTTGTAGGTCTCTGGAAAGGGACTTGGAGCCTGGCTGGGTGGCAGATGAAAGGGGTGTCTCACTAGCGTGCTTAATCTTAACCCGAGGGATGGGTAGTAATGGATGACTCACCCAGACCAGTGTGGCCTCCCTGGGACCCTTCAGTGCCTTTAAAGTAGGAGCAACCCTTGGAGAGGGCCTGTGTGAGTGTGTCTGGAGACTGCAGCTCTGTTGTCATCCCTCCATTTCCCCAACGTAGGCTTTGAGTTCTTTGAGGCCAGCGCCAAGGACAACATTAATGTCAAGCAGACGTTTGAACGTCTGGTGGACGTGATCTGTGAGAAGATGTCAGAGTCCCTGGATACTGCAGACCCTGCGGTCACGGGCGCCAAGCAGGGCCCACAGCTCACTGACCAGCAGGCGCCACCTCATCAGGATTGTGCCTGCTGAGCCACTTCCCTTCCCTGCTGCCAGGGGCACGTCCCCCATCCCCGACTACCCTATTTATTATTGTAGCTATTTATTTATTTATTGAGGATGTGCCCCGAGCGCACCCCCTTCCCACCCTGTACATACCTCCACCCAGCTCGGCCGTGGTGTATTGTGGTCACTGCTGCTCCCTCTCCTTTACCCTCACCCCCATTTTGTTTTTAAACCATCCCGTCCACAGTTGTCAGTTGTGAAGAGGGGACCAGATGTCACTCTGCAGCAGGCTGATGGAAGATGGCGGGGCCTGCCAACCCCGAGGCTGGGTAATCGCTATATGGACCACCTGGTTGACAGACGGCTTCCTGCTTGCCTGGGCCTTCTGCCTTATACTTTGGGATAGATGGGGTGTAGGGGATATATTCACTACTTTGGGATACCCCCAAACCTGTTCTGACGTCGTGAGTGTCAAATGTGTCCCACTCCTCCCTAGAAGTTATGAATACTACACACAGTCAATAAAGCGAATGGACCTTGCTGAGTCTGCTGGCCCAGCCCCTGCAGCCACCCACAAGCAGTCCTTGACATTAAAGAGAATTTAATGAATTTCCGCACCCTGCCCAGCCTTGCATCAAGTTTTCTGAGGACAAACCAGACCCCACTTCAAGGCCGTGGAGGGTGTTCAGGCAGACAGAGGGCTTCATGGTCCCATTGAAAAACCGGGTGGGGGGGGGCGCGGGGGAGGGCGGACAGCCCATGCTGGCGCCTGTTCTACATGGGAACAGTCTCTGGTGGACTCAAGGGACTGCTGGTCCAGGGGCGGTCAGCCTGGGTTTTGGACATGGCCCAGAGCTTTTTGACCGGCTTCAGTAATCTCCTGTGGGAGTGTGTCCATCGACCAACTCATCTGCCGGGCTTCAGTTTCAGTCTGCGCAGCCCGGAGTCTGAAGGGGTTCAGGGGCCTGTCCACAGCAGAGGGACAGTCAAACAGGAATAGGCCGGAACCCACACCCTCCCACACTCCCACACCACCGGAGCTGAACTCACCCAGTACTTCAGATAGGACAGGTATGTGTCCCAGCCCAGTGTCAGCCCATTGATATAGGTGACTCGGAAATGAGAAGGGATGAAGAGGAAGTTCACCAGCTGGGCAGCTGGCCACACACACCAGTCAGCCTGTGGAAAGGTGGGAGGGCCACCGTGAGGGGGGGTGCGGGCGGCTACGAGGGGCGGGGATTGGAAAGTGGGTGGGGCCAAGGCCTTGGGTGTGGGTCTGGAAGGTAAAGTGGGGGGGTGGAACCATGTTGAGAGGGCCCACGTGGGCACGCCCACCTTGTAGAAGTCCCAGAATTTGGCCCGCAGCTCCTGGCAGCTCTCCTCTAGTGTCTGACCCTCCAGGCTGCCAAGGCCTGGGAAGAAGACCAAGAAGTGGTTGTAAAGGCTGAGGTGGCTGCAAGGCAGAAGCAGGGTAGGTCTCAGGCAGAGCAGCAGGCAGGTCCAGGGAAATGAGAGGTTGGTGTGAGGGAGCCTGAGTTACTTATGAAAACATGAATGCGTGAGCCTAGGTCACGAGCCCCATCTCTGTGTTAACAGGTACCTTTGTCAATTTGACTTAGCCTAGAGTTATCAGAGAGTCTCCAGGGGCTGTCTACATGCATTGGCCTGTGGCATGCTTGTATAGGCTTATGTAATTAAGTTAATTGATGTGGGAAGATCCTGGGTCCTGGACTGCTCATGAGTGGTAAAATAGTCTGAACAAAGCAAGAAATCATGCAGTTCTCTCTGGCTGAGATGTGACTAGCTGTGTATAGTTCCTGCCTGGTTTCCCCACAACTGTGGCTGAAAAACCCTTTCTGGCCCAGACTTCTTTTGGTTAGGATTTTAGAAAGTCGGGAGTGGTGACACACATTAATGCTAGCACTCTGGGAGGCAGAGGCAAGCACAATCAGCCTGGTCTACAAAGAGATGTTCACGCCAGTTGGGACTACATGTGAGTCTCTGTCTCAAAATGGGGACAGGAAACTGGGCTACTGACCAGTTGGTAGCAAGCTCAAGGCAGCGTGAGTACACGATGCCTCCTAGAACAAAGCAATCCCAGTACTCGGGAGGCAGAGGCAGGTGGATCTCTGTGAGTTTGAGACCAGCCTGGTCTTCAGAGCAAGTTCCTCCAGGACAGCAAGGTCTACACAGAGAAACCTTGTCTCGGGGGTGGGGTGGGGGGTGGGGGGTGGGGGGAATAGAAGAGAAGCCTCGTCAGCACTCCCCTAAGCACAAACCAGGCTCTGTCCATTACAACTTCTGAAGTCAAAGTCCTGCTGCTCCTTACCCAGGAAGTACCAGACGCCCAGTATGGGAGATGCCACCGTTTGATCCACTAGCACCTTCTTCATCACACTTGGGAGGCTTCGTAGGCCCGACGCGGGGAGGAGGCGGTCCAACCACAGGTACCAGAAGTGTAGGAAGGGGCCCATACTGCAGCCCACGGCGAACATGCTGGCTGCGGGACAGGGAGAGTCATGGCAGAACCTCCTGGCGAGGTGCAGGGAGACTGACAGGACCCATCAGAGTGGGTGCCAGGTCCCAGAGTGATTGACAGGCCCCAGGAAGGTGGGTGCCCGGTCCAGGTGACCGCTCGGTCTCTCGGGGGTCCCTCTCGTTCGCGCACCGGTCCCTCTCACCTGAGCGCCGCGCGCTGAATCTCTGTCCAGGCCGCGCGCGCACTTCCCAGGCCTGTCGCGCGCCATCGCCCGCGGCCATGAGCACGCCGCAGCCCAGTGTGTTGGTGAGGAGCAGCGCGCGGCCCTGGAACAGCGGGCGCCCCGCAGCCAGCGCCTTGCGAGCCCAGCGCCAGCCTCCCAGAGCCATCGCCGCTACAGACACCAGGGAGCCGCGGCAGCCGGAGCGCCAGCCCCGCGCCAATCACATGCCCCGCCGAAGAACCGCCCTATTCAGAACGGACCAATCCAAAACCCCAAAGCTCCGCCTCTCAAATGAAGTGACCAATCGTCCTCAAGCGTTGCGGCAGGCCGCTCCACGCCGTACACGGAAGTCCTATTTTGCTTTACCCTTTTCCTGCTCTCAGCGGACCAATGGGTAAGCGCACATGAGTCTCGCGGGCCTCCCCCGCGGCGTCCCACCCCTGAGCCGAGCTGGCCAATGGTAGGTGGCTGCCTCTCGCCTCGCCGCCTCGCCCACAAAGCCTCCTGGGAATGGGCGGGGCGAGGGGCATTAGCAAAGCTGCTGGACTTGACCTTGGCATGACCTCTCCTGGGCCAGCGAAGCTGCTCAGGCAACTTCATAGGCACCGGACCTCAGCTACTTGAGACCTGTGCTCATGCAGCCCAGGCTGACCTTGAACTACTACAGCCTCCACTGCCGCGCCACAACTCTGCGTTTCGAAGACTGAATAGGAGTTCATTATGCAAAATTCATGTATTGATCTCTTCACAGCAACTTTGTGACACTCTAGAAACAAACATCCTTACTTCCTTTTTTCTTTAACCGTACACAAGCCACTAAACTGTTGTCCGATGCCCAGGTTTTCGAGTATCTCACCTGCCTTTTCCAGGAAAGTCTTATTTTTTCCTACAGTAAACACATCCTCCCGACCCCCCTTTTAAGTCTCTGCCCCATCATAGGTTTTATAGCTACGGGTTTATCCATGAATTTCTGTTCTGCCTAAGGAACTCCTATTCATTCTTCAAAGCCCAATTCTAAAATGCCTATCCTCCTTATATAGACTCTACACATCCCATCCTCCCCCTGGCCTAACCTGGCTTCACTAAACTAGAGACAGGATTGGTCCTGCATTTCCTGGACAGAGGACTCATTGGTAACTGGTCCTTGGCATCTTAAGGTGTGAAGGTCAATACTGTCAATCAGACAGGATCTAGAGTCACCTTGAAGACAGCCCCGGGGGCATATGAGATGCTTGGTCTAGAGCAGTGGTTCTCAACCTTCCTGATGCTATCTATGACCTTTTAATATAGTTCCTCATGCTGAGCTGACCCCCAACGATAACGTTTTGTTGTTAGGTAATTTTGCTACTGTTATGATTTGTAAATATCTGATATGTGACCGCTGTGAAAGGGTTGTTTGACCTCCCCCAAGGGGTGTGGACTCAGGGTGAGAGCAGCTGGTCTAGACTGTTAGCTGAGGTGAAAAGATTCCCCGGACCCAGAATGTGGGTGGCACCATCCTATGTGCTAGAGTTCTGGACAAATGTTGCAAGTGTCTGAGCAGTGGTGGCCCACACCTTTAGTCTCAGCATTCAGGAGGCAGAGGCAAGTGGATCTCTGGGAGTTTGAGGTTAGCCTGCTCTACAGAACAAGTTCCAGAACTGCCAGGGCTACATTCTGTCTCCACCCAACCCCTCCCCCCAATAGGATAAAGTGGGTGGAGCATCAGCATTTGCCTGCCTGCCTCCTGACGGTGCATACAGTGTGACTTCAAGCTCCTGTCTGGACTTACACAAACACACAGACACAGACACACACAGGAGATGGGCTATAGACTCTCACAAGGTGGGCCAGCATACACCCTTCCTTCCTTCCTTAAGTAGCTTTTGTGTTTTGTTATACAATGAAAAAAGTAACTCCCAGAGACTGGCATTCTTTTGGCTTTTCAGATGAGGCATGAACTCCAGGGTCTGGGGCATTGAGAGCTGAGCAGGTGCAGAACCCTGGGTTACAGCTCCACATTAAAGACGAAAACACAAACTCCAACTCTAGGAAAAAGGAATCACAGGAATATAGATGATTTATTCTATGAATTTAAATTTAGCACCATTTGAAAATAAGGCAAGATCCTTGGGTCTGAGAAGTCTCGAGTCTGGGCTTTGTTAGACATGTGCAGGGTTTTCATAGCAAGGCACAGCTCTTGCAGGCTGGCGATTTGAAGAAGCTGGGCGGTTTTTCCTGGGACGGTGACCTTTACTTATAGCAGACCTTCCTGGGGGAGTCGGCAATGGAGGAGCAGATGTCTGGCTTCTCCGTTCCCTGGAGGGGGATGAAAGGCTAGGAATGGGGGACCTCTGGGGAGACTCAACCCCCCCAGATGAACCCCATGATTCGTGCCCAGCTTACCTGGTACAGCTGACAGACTACGCTCAGGAGCTCACTGGGGTCCTTCAAAGGTTTCTGCATATGACAGGAGACATGGGTAAGCTCAGCTGAGTAAGAGGCATGAGCCTGGGAGCTGAGGTAAGAGGATCACTGATAGCTCCAGAACACTCTCACTTGTACTGACCTAGGCAGGGTGGCACTGCCTAGCGATCTGTCACTCTGATTTGGGGTCTTTCAGAATACAAAGACTGTGTGAGGCCAGAACTCAAAATGGGGCATCTTTGTTGTCTTTTGTTATGTTGGCTTTGGTGTCTTTTTTCTAATTAAAATATTATTTTTAGATTTGTTTATCTTATTCATGTGTAGGGATGTTTTGCCCGCAAGTATGTGTGTACACCATGTTTATGTAGTACCCGTGGCGGCCACAAGAGGGCGGTAGATCCCTGGAGCTGGTGCTGGGACTCAAACCCAGGTCATCTGCAGAGAGGGCCAGCTAGCCTGGAGTCACTGCTGTAGCAACACTCAGTGCTGGGGAATACACCACCATGCTCACCCTTTTACATGACTCTGGGGCTTTGAACTCAGACTGTGCTGCCCTGGCCGGCTAGAGTTCTTACCTCATTGACCAGCACCCAGGGCACATACTTGTGGGGTGGGTGTAGGGCATCTGTGAGCTGGGCATTTTCATGCATGAGCTGTGTGCCCCGTTTTCCTGTGGCGCACTCCATGATACTCTCTGGTGACACCTCAGGAGCATACACCTGCAGGCACTGTGAGGAGAGAGGGACACATTGCTCAGTTCCTTCGTCATTTTCGCCATCAGCCCCCAAGTGGCTCCAGACAGACCTCTCCCCTCTCACTGTCCGTCTGGGTGGAGGTTCCTTGAAGCTGAGTCTTTGGGTGCTCTCGCCTCCCAGTAACACCGGATTTGCAGCCTCTGCCCCCTGGTATCTCATTATCTCAGGGCCTCCTTACATGCCGATCCCTCTGCTGGCAACACCCTACTGTTCCTTGGTGTCTCCTTGGTGCTCAGGCTCCTTGACTCTCCAGTCCTACCAAAGGAGTCGGGCTGGGAGTGTCCCACAGGCTCCAGGAGGCTGGGAGGCCTGACGTTTGTTTGATAAGCCACAGTAGTGATTGGAGAGTTGTGAACCTTTGGACGTTATTTCCCACAATGCTCTGGGAGGCAGGCTCGGTCTGGCTTATCTCCTGTCACCTGTGTCTTGTGTCTACAAATAGTGAAGATCCCAGGCTTTGCTCATAGACCTAAAGGTTTTCCTGTATAGAAACTATGTGAGGTAAAGTCACGCCCAGGGCTAGGGGTGTGACTCAGAGAGGACCTAGAACCCCCACAGTGAGGACCTGGGGCGTGGCTCGGGAATGGATCCCCTGTCTAGATATTGGAGCCAGGGCCACACAACCTCCCACCCAACAACTCACCGGTCCCAGTTTCTTCTCCATATCATCCATCTCCTCCATACAGACGATGGTTAGGAACGCCGCCTCCTTTTCCAGCTTATCCAGCAGACAGGCCTGGAGAGGCAGGCAAGTGTTGTCCGGAGAAAGTAGCCAATCCCGCCTCCCTTCACCGCAGGTCCGAACTCCAGCTTACCTCCACCATGTTCAGTCTACACTCCAGCTCCCCGTGCTGGCACGTGAACTCCCATGTACCGCTGACATTTCTCTCCTGCAAGATAGCGATGGATCTTGGTGAGCTCAGGTGACCAGGTGTTCCTGTTCCTTGGCATCCTGCTTCAGTTTCTTTGCCCCGCCCCCAGTACCTGTGCGTTCCCGTAGGGCACCAGGGTGATGTTCATGATTTCCATCACCATCAGCCAGGTTGGGAACAAATCCCGGACGAGGAAGTAGCGACAAGCTCCACACAGGGACTCATAATAGAGGCTGACTCTGACAGGTGGTGAAGGGGGCAATGGGCGTGGCCCCAAGAGGCACACATCGTGGGCCTGAAAGGAAGAGAGGTGTCTGGTGAGGTATGGCCCCGGTCGGGTCATCCCCAGGCCTCCGAGCCGGGTCACCCCTGAAGAGGGCAGCCCTATGCCAAGACCCTTATAGTTCGTTCAGCCTTGTGGCACTGGGGACTAGAGGTTTCTTTGCACGTGTTGGGGGAGCGGTCTCCCAATGAGCCTTGCCCCGGCCCTCTGAGGAGTTTTTTTTTGGGGGGGGGTGGTTAAAGACAGGGTTTCTCTGTGTAGCCCTAGCTGTCCTGGTACTCACTTTGTAGACCAGGCTGGCCTCAAACTCAGAAATCCGCCTGCCTTTGCCTCCCAAGTGCTGGGATTAAAGGCGTGCGTCACCACCGCCAGGCTTTTTTTTTTTTTTTTCTCCCTCCTCTGAGGTTTTCTAGACTCTAGATCCTGTTCCGCAATCACAGTTTATCTACAAAACGGAACCTGACAGGCTCTCAAACAGTAGGTGCTCAGTGAATGCACAATCTTTAACTATATTCAGGAAGTGCTAAGACAGCACTAGCACCCTAGCACCCGGGAGGCAGAGGAAGAGTTCCAGGCCAGCCTGATGTACATAGTGAGTTCCAGGACAGTCAGCGCTACCTTGAGTCTCTGTCCCCTCCGCAAACAAAACAGAAAACCAAACCAAATCAATATAAAGTAAAAGAAAAAATAAGATATGCATATTTCTAGTTGCTGCGCTCTCTCTCAGCCTTGTCTGTTCAGAGATGCACACTCTAAAGCCAAATACATGCTCTCTCCTCCCTCCCCCCTCCCCCCTCTATGTAATTTTGCGCATCACAGCAGAGCTGATGCCTTTCACCCACGAAGACTCTATTTATTCTTCCTCTCCAGGGACCCAGGGAAACTTCACCCAGTCTGACGCCCGACTAGACACAGGAGGTGCCTGATGCGTGCAGACTTCCGGTCCCCGGGGAGGGCGGGCCGAGTCTGAGCAAGGATCTAGGCGTGCGGGGCATGTGTTTGCTCCAGGTCAGAAGCGCGCTAGCCCACTCTCTTCTTCGGCTGGAACGCTCACCGTAAGCGACAAGAATTGTGTGAGGGTGGAGACCAGACAGTGATTCAACAGGTCTGGAGCAGTACCCCCCACCCCCACCCAGTGCGCGTGCCCATCCCTCAGCTCTTGACTCAGACATATACGGTAGGTGGTTGATAAATGCTCAGGCAAGGCGGGCAGGGGATAGCTGCTTTTTTCAGACCTGAGATGGGGAAGGGAAAGGACGTGGACACAGTACTCAGAGTTCAGGGACTGGATTAGGGGTGGCGGCCCTGGGCGTGACAGCTTTCCCTGAAGACTTTGGAGTTCCCCAAAATGAGTTCACGGAATAAGTGCAGAGAAGTCCCTATGCTGACAGACTGTCGGGCATCTGACCCTCAGCCCCTTCCTGCGTTGCGGTCCCTACCTTGCAGGTGGTTGCACCTTCGGAGGATACTTGCGGCAGGGACGCAGTGGCTGCTCTGGGAACCTCGAGTGGGAACAGCAGAAGCAGAAGGGACAAAAATGGTAGGAAAGGAGACCAGGACATGGCTGCGGAGGAAAAAGCTGGCAGGACTGCTTGGTCAGGCCAGGAAGGCGGGAGACTTTAAGCAAGTGGAGGCCCCACCCACTAAGTCCACGCCCCATCCAGGCTCCTTCTAAGCCTGGGACTCCTTTCCTGAAGGCTCCGCCCCAGCCAGGTGCTGGCCCCAAATCACGAGGCCACAGGACTCTGTCCAGCCTCCCGTCCTCCGCGGCTAGCATGTCTGGTCACGTGAAGCTTTTGGATCAGGGATGGGAAGGGGGACTCCAGACAGTGACGACCGAGGGACAGGAGGCAGAGTCCTCATGCTCTTCCCTTGAGCCCAGCGGAGGTGGGGGAGTGACACATTCTCATCACTAATTCTTACTGCCATCCCTCCAGGTCACGGCAAGCCAGCCCCACCCGGCACATCCCCCCACCTCCACTGATTAAGGCCACAGCAAAGAAGCTAGCTTTGTAAGCAGGGCAACTTCCCATCTCTGGTTCTGGGCCCTGGCTTGGGTTGAGGACATAGCTGAGGTACTTGCTTCCAGCAACTGAGTGTGAGGGTGGAGATGTGCCTGGACTCCAGGACACTGTCCTTTTCCATCAGCTGCGATTTCCCAATCTGTGAAATGGGGTGCTAGTGACACATGACTGTGGATAGAGTCGCCAGGAAAGGATCACGCTGTGACGAGAGCCTCTGCACCAAGTCAGTTTGAGAATTGAACCCTGGGTCCCTGGAGCAGTGACAGGCCACAGAACAGCAGCACCAGCAGGACAATTTCCAGCTCCAAGCATGAGAAACCCTGGTTTTCTGTGTAGGAGACAGCAAGCTAGAGGGGATTTCCAGAGTTCCACAGCTGATAGGGATGGCTACATGCTGAGTTCTGTTCTAACCGAGACTTGATTCCAACCCTCACCTCTCTGCGAGCTGGGCAGAGACCACCCCTGAGCCTCGAGTATGGATAACATTGGTTGTCTCTCTTGTTGATTTGTCTCCCCAGCTAATAAGCTTGTGATTGCGCCTCAGCTTCCCAGGCTCTGGGGTCACAGGTGCTGTTTGTCTTAGGTCACTTGCAGGATGCAGCATGGACCAAGGCCAACTGAACCCATAGTGGGTCAGGGATGGGTTCTGTCCCTTACTGTCCTGAGTCTAAATGCGCTGCCACATGGTGCAGCAACACAGGCTGGTGCAGCCTGGAGAGGGGATGGGAGCACTCCGCGAAGTACTCAAGGGCTTAAGTCTTGATGTGGTCCTACCCTAGTGCAGGACTTTTAGGTTTCTCAACTTTGCTAATGAGCACAGATCCTGGGGTCTTGTCAGCAAGTGTGCAGAGGGCCAGAGCTTGGTATCCCCTCACAAATCAGGGAGACTAGGGACAGGTGACACCCGCCTGGGTGGCTGTTGCCCTTCTTCCCGATGAAGAAGTTAGGGACGACATGGGCGTCACAGCTTGTGTCTGTCCGAGCACCCTGGAGCTGGGGCAGCAGAAGAGGGGCTATTCCTGGCAGGCCAGGATATAGGTATGGGGCATGGCCACTGGCAGGACAAAGTCTGTTGTTCACAACAGGGGTTAGGCATTCCAGTCCCCAAAGACACTCAGCCAACAGGTACAATGTTTCATATTCGTATCAATAAATGTACCGTACAAAACCTGCTGCCCATCCGCCCTGGGCAGGTATGGGGGTCCAGGGAGTAGGGACACACCCAGGGCCCTTGTCCCAAAGGGGAGGCGATTGCACAGTCTGGAGAACAGCGCAGGGCCTGGGCGAGGGCCAGAGTTTGTATTTTGCCCGCCGGGGGGGGGGGGGGGGGGAGATTCTCGGCAGCTGCGGGGTAACCCCCTGTGACTGGTTTCACTTCGACCTTAAGAGGGGAAGTTGGGGTCCGCGGGGCGGGTCCCGCCCGGCCCCGAGTGTCCAGGCCTGAGTTCCTGGAAACCACCTAGCGCAGTTCCTTTCTAACCCCGGGGATATGGCTTGAAGAACTCGGGGCGCCCAGGCCAGTGGCCCCACAGCCTCTGTAAACA
Organism: Mus caroli; assembly: GCF_978045245.1. Classification (NCBI taxonomy): domain Eukaryota; kingdom Metazoa; phylum Chordata; class Mammalia; order Rodentia; family Muridae; genus Mus; species Mus caroli. Next base: position 58,673,957 of record NW_028227265.1, on the reverse strand, counting down.
TGGCAGGCGCAGCGGGAGGGATGGCCTCCTGCGCGTGTTCACCAGGGGAGGGGATCTGGAGACAGACATGGACAGGGAGGCAGGCGAGGTGGGCGCTCAGCGTGCTGCAGACGGTGGGCCAGGCCCGGGGGCACGCACAGGGTGTGCGAGGGTGACGGTAAGTGCGTCATTGTGCTGCACGAGTGATGCGTGCTGGTAGTGCAGCACCAGCTCCTTCAGGGACCCGTACAGGTTATAGGGCTCTGCGAAGCCGAAGCCGGTGGCTGTGCGGTAGATGACACAGTGCTTCGTGTCGCCGTCCACCCTGCGTGGCCAAAAGAGCTGCTTAGAGGAGAAACCATGCCTGCCTCTCCACAAAACCTGCCCCTGCCCCTCTTCACTGCCAAGCTCCACAGAGCCTAGCACACAATGGAAATGGGTGCTCAATGCACACAATGGGTTCGCAACACAAATGACTCAACCCCAACCAAGAGCCCAGCACTCACACCACGGAGCATGCGTAACAGCCCCGCTGGCTGCTCTCCCGGATGAGGAAGGTCCCGTCTCGTTTGCCACTCAGCATCTCTTCCGCCTGTGTGCGGTTGATCTTGCCCACGTACCACGTGCGCTCCTCGTGGTGGGGGAGGGCGTCCTCATCCTCCATCAGTGAATACTGGCTGTGGGGTGAAGCAGGAAAGGAGCCACTGCCTGGAGAGCTCTCATCCTCCACCACCAACGCGAGGACCCCCTCCCTTTATGAAGTCCTTTTGCCCCTTGCAGCACATCACTCACTCCTCAGTCTCGTTCTTGATTCCCAGCCATTCGTTGATCTTCCTCTGTCGGGCACCTTTCTGGGTGAGCCACCTGACAAGGGAGAGGTAAGTAAGTGAGCAATGCACGGGAAACTGAGGTAAACCAGAGTGGGTTCCAAGTGCAGTATCTCTGGCGGCCCAAAGGGGCGCTCAGAACGTGGTTTACCCAGCCCTGCAACGAGCGCCCCCTGGTGAGCACGAGAGGGTGCGACTCACACGAGGTACTGGTCCCTGATCTTGCGCAGCTGCATGAGGTCAGGTTTGAGGCTGTTCATGCGCTTGTCGATCTCACGGTTGTCGGAGGCCTGCGCCCGCAGATCCTGCTCCAACTTCGTGCGGCTTTCGTGTATCTCCGCAATGCGAGACTTGAGTCGCTCGGAGTTCAGCAGGATCCTGAGGAAAAGGGCAGGGCGAACTCCTATGCACCCTCCGAATTCCATTTCCAGTGATTACCAGCCTCCTGGTGAGAGCCACCTTCCATTCCCTGTTGCCCCGTGGCCACCAGAGAGGATGCACAGGAAGAACCCCCGCACCTCTGCATCTCCTTCTCATTGCCCTCTCGCCGGAAGCGCTCCAAATACTCCTTGCTGCACTTCTCCTGTGTCTGGCCCTGCTCTTCGAAGATTTTGATGGTCTCGTTGAAGGCCTCTATGGCTGTGCGCTTCATCTGCAGCTCCTGGGGATGGGGTGGAGCTCAGTTACGCCCACAAGTCCTTAACATCCGTCTGGAGTGAAGGGTAATTCTGCTCTGTCCCCTTCACTGGGAACTGTATTTCAATAGTGCTGGCTGGCTGCACTCAGCTAACTGACTCAGCCTGCAAATCCCACTACAAACCCATCCTTCCTCTATAGTCATTTTTGGGAACCCCAAACCTAGATTTGTAAGAAGCATTGGGAGGAAATGGGGTGTAGCACTGAGTGCTGGGGGAGCACATACTGGCTTGAGCTACCCCTCTGTACCTCAGCCCCCCCACCCCCCCTGGTGCAGAGTCCAGGTACCTGGGAGGTCCGTGTGTATTCTTCATACAGCTGGTCATATTCGCGGCTCTTGTCCTGGTACTGCTGGTGGTAGACCTTGAGCTGGGCGCCCACAGCCTCTACGCTGTCCTCCTTCACCACCTGGTCCTGGACCCCAAACACAACCATCAGTGCTTCCCTCCCAACCCAGGCCCGGCCGAGGCCCCCTACCCCCACCGCAGCACACACTTGTTGGTACTTGGACACAGGGTAGAGAAGGCGCGTGTCCAGCTTGGCATTGTACTGGGCCAGTGATTCGTGGCGGTAGTGGGAGATGAGTTCCACCACGGAGCAAAAGGTAAGGGGCTCTGAGAAGCCATAGTGACCATCCCGGTGGAAGACTTTGATCAGCTTGTTGTTCCCGCCTTTCCTGTATGCAGGGGTGGGGTCATTATCGTGGGACTCCTCCCCAACCCGAGCCTCCCATCCCACTGCCTAAGCACTAGTCCTACCTGAGGGTGAGCGTGTACTCTCCTTGGATCTTGCTGGATGCATCTCTGACTAAGAAGGTACCATCAGGTGTGTCCCGGAGCCTCTCATTCACCTCTTCCCTGGGGAATGGGGGCATGGAGCCACTGACATAGCCTATCTGGCCCATCCCACTCCCCATGCCCATCCCACACACACGTCCCGCATCTTTTGCTGCAGCAGAACTACCTGGAGATGTCCCCCCAGTACCACTCTGCATCCTGAAGCGAGGGCGGGCTCCCTCCATTGGCCAGAGCTGTGGGTGCCGGCTTTGCCTTAGAGGGCTTAGGTGGTAGCGCTGGGGGAGAAAACACACGTGCCTTACACACCAAGTGCATACTGCTGATGCAAAAAGCACGCTCACGTTAAGTACTAACTGAATACGACGCTGGTCACAGACTTGCCCATCAATGAGAACAGTCACCTGGGGGGGCAGCGTCTTGCTCCTCCACATGCTCCCGCACCAGCCTCTCTAGCAGCAGCACAGGGAAGTCGGGTACAGGCTCACTCCTAGGGGAAAGTGGGGGAGTCAAGGCCTGGGAGTGACAGTTGCACCGTGTGTGAGAAGTTGGGGCGCAGGTGTGGAACACAATTGGCAGTGTAGGAAGACAGGTGTGGCAAGGCATGTGCAATAGGAGCTCCAAGGAAAACAGGAAGTAATGCCAAGCTCGTGGGCAGGCTTGACGGCCCCTCTCTGCTTGTAGCTCCCTCACTGTAGCCACAGTGAAAACCCTGCCCACACACAGCCACCCCCTTCCCTGCTCCCTTTGGCTTAGAGACCCAGTCTTTCTGCCCTATACAGAGGCTCTCCCTGACCCCACCTACCTTAAAGGCCCCAAAGCTTTTGGTCCCACCTGGCTGCTCCCATCCAGGAAAACTACTTTTCCCCTTCCATCATTTCTGGGACCCAGCCCACACAGTGATGCCCATAACCACCAAGCCACACCTCATCGCAGGCTCCGCCCACTCACCCATCACCCTCGCCCCCTGACGGAGGTGTGCGCAGCAACAGTGGCCCGAAGGCACTGGCCAGTGCATGGACAGCTGTATCTGGCGAGGGCGCTCTGCGGGCCACGCGACCCAGGTGTTGCAGCAGGAAACGCAGTGTGAGAGCCTGGTGCAGCGGCAGTGTCGGGGGTTCCAGCACCAGCCCCACAGGGCCTGCAACCTCTGCAGGCAGAGACAGACAGCCAGAGCCAGTCAGTTGGGCCAGTGACCACACAGGTATCCATCCCAAGGTCCCTCGCCCACCCTGCTCTGCCAGGCTTTACCTCGCAGTGCCCGGTACGCCTCTGCTGCAGCTTCAGGGGTCACCACGGCTGCAGGCAACGCCAGCAGGAAGCCCTTAACAGCATCATACAAGGCGGCGCGGTCCCACTGCTCCAAGTCACTCAGGGACCAGTCTGCAGGTACGGCAACGCATCACAGTCCAGCCTGGTGAATGTGCCTGCCCCTCCCATCACCAGGGGAAAGTCAGCAGGATCCCTAACCTGTCCGTGTTGCGGGCAGCTCCGGCTTACTGTAGCATTCACTGTCCAGCTCTGGGAGAAGGGGACTCACGTGACTGACCAGCATATGTAACACGGGGCCCAGGACACCCCTCTCTCTATTAGGTGTCACCCTCTCCCCCCAGCCAACAAGGAAACCCATGCCTCTGTCCATGAAAAGACCAGGATGGAGCCCCTCCCACATACACACTCAGGCTGGACCTCACCTGCTTGCTCAATGGCTTCCACCAGCTTCACCAGAATCGGGGGAGCAGGGTCAGGTGGGGAGAACTGCTCTGCCAGGTCTGGGAGTATGTGGCCTGGAAGAAAGGAGCAGGGCATGAACACTCATGCCCTCTATGCCTGCAAGACTGTGCAGCCGCCCAGCTTGGGAGCCCAGGGCACACACAGGGAACGCTGTGTCAGTGGGAGTTATTTCTGAAGTTTACCACAAGGAATCTGCAAGCCCAGGGATAGTGGAGGACACGAAGGACGGTAAGAGCTCAGTGCAAGGTGTGGGAGTGGACAGCCAGCACTCCAGGGTTGAAGGCAGGAGGCCTGTGTTACACAGAACCTGTCTCCAAAATCAAAAGAGGCGACAGTGCAGACGGCTTCTGTATTCAACTGAAACCGCCAGAGAAGCACACACCAGCCCTCTTTACTTCAGACGCCTGGCCTCTACAAACATACGGCTGCACCTATGAGGCGGCGAGCAAAGCTCACACAGGCTTTGGCTCTACTATGGTCAGCTGTGCAGCCCCGACCTCAGGGATCACCATCTCTGGGCTTTACACTTCAAAGAAAATTGCCAGACTGGAGTATCTTTTTGTTTTAGATTTTATTTTATTTTATTTTTTTGGTTTTTCGAGACAGGGTTTCTCTGTGTAGCCCTGGCTGTCCTGGCACTCACTTTGTAGACCAGGCTGGCCTCGAACTCAGAAATCCGCCTGCCTCTGCCTCCCGAGTGCTGGGATTAAAGGCGTGCGCCACCACGCCCGGCTTAGATTTTATTTTGAGACAGGGTCCCAGTATATAGATCAGGCTGGCCTGGTGAACTCCCAAAGATCCTCCTGCCTCTGCCTCCTAGAGCGCTGGGCTTAAAGGCCTGGGTCACCAAGTCTGATGCTCTTTTGTTTGGCTTTGAATCAGAGACCTACTATGTAGCCCTAGTGGCCTCAAACCCAAAGCAATTTTCTAGTTGGGATTGCAGGCATCCCCACACCTGGCTTCCACCCTCCCCCACCTCAGCTTCCAGGCCCAGCCCCCTCCCAGTAGTGCCTGGTTCCCATGTAGGGCCTTTTGTGCACAGGTGTCTGGCTGGCCTTGGCAAGGCTCTCCCTGCCCCTACCATCTGGGTTGGCTCTGGCCCTCGGCAGGGATGCCCTGGCATGCAGGAGAGGCAAGCCAGGGCCTGTGGGGCCTCTCTTGAGTGGAGCTGGCCCAGCTATATGGAAAAAAAAAAAAGAAAGAAAAAGAAACCACCTCCCCAAACCTGTAGGAGGGGAGAGGAGGTGGGCAGCACCCTGCCAGCAGGGGAGGGCGGATACAACAGCCAGGGACCCCAATGCCAAACGGAGGCCCCACTGGTAAAAGCCTCACCCCCTTCGAGATGCAGGAGGAGCTGGCTGAGTGGTTCCAGGCGGTTCTTCAGGACTCGGAGGTGCGGCCTTTGCTGGTGGGGAAACTGAGCCTGCAGAGGGCCGCCCTCAGTCCTGAAGGTTTGAGGGTGAGGCGGGGCATTTGAGATGGCTGGACCTTGGCCAGCCTGGGGAGGGAGGCGGCTGTTGCTGGGGCAGCCACAGGCTCTGGCTGTGAGCCCGGATGGGCTGGGGCCCTGCAGCTCTCAGGGCCAGGCCTGGGCTCTGGGGACGCCAGATGCTGCGTGGCCTGAGCCAACCTCCCAGGCCTCAGCTGTGCTGCAGATCCACCCACCCCAAGTGAGGGGCTACAGCCCTGCAACTGTCTGCATTAGACATCGAAGCCACATAGCTAGTCTTAGAACATTCTGTGATCCTCCTGCCTCAGCCTTCTCAATGCTGGGATTAGTGGCATGCACCTCCACTTCTGGCTGCCTGATTGTCTTCAACAGGTTTGTGGGGTCCTTGCCTTCCACTGTGCAGCACACTAAGGCCAGACACCCCACCTTTTCTGGCATTATGGCTCATTAAGAACAAGGTTAGAAGCTCACATAGGGACCTTTGCAGGAGCTGTGCTCTGTGCCTGGAGGGCCTAAGCCCCCAACTCCTCACCACTCTGGTCACCAGAGTGACACATTCTCACTTCCTGAACAAGAAGCCTGACTAGGACCTGGCTCCAGGGGTGAGCTCACTGACAGCAGCATCCCAACACAAGTACCCCACATTCACCAGAGAAAAGAGACCACAGAACAGACTGAAGGTCTGAGTGGACTCATTCCTTCTCCACGGTGTCTGCTCACCTGACTCAGAAGATCCATCCAAGGGCCTGGCGGGCAACGGACGGGGCCCCCGTGGGCGAGGGCCTGGTCGAGCCAGAGCCACGGGTCCTAGGAACTCCACGTATGTCCCGGGGAAGTCCCCTCGCTGTCGGGTGCGCTCGTTGAAGCCAGGCATCCAGCCCACATTGTGTGGGCAGCGCTCTCCTCCATCAGCCACACCAAGTGCCTGTAGGGCCACCCGGCTCACCACTAGGAGGTCCCCAGGGAGCAGCTCCAGGTCTTCAGGCCGCTCCCGGCGGAATGGGTACACAGCCCTGTACTGGAAGCCCTCGGCTCCTGCCATGGCTGGCCTGGGGGGTTCTGGACCGTCAGCTGGCTCCCCGGGGCTCTAGGGACCCCATGGGCTGGTGCCGCCTGTGTGGTGGGCTTGTAGACCTCTACTTCCAGAAGTCACAGGCGACCTCGGGGGCCGCACATGCCTAGATGGCCATCTGTCACAGAGGCCACCATTTAGTCACCTGTGCAATGATGTTCTTGGTGTTTTCTCAAATTATTTGGCTTGTGTCACCCATCGGATGGTCAAGCTGGGATAGGTGGATCACTCCTTCATTAGCTGGGCTGTGGGTGCCCAGGCTTGCTGGCTCTTCAAGATGTGCCTGACACCAGACGAAGGGACCCAGACCACAGGCTGCTACCATGCTCAGCCGGGGACACCAGCCTAGAGGACATGGACAAGGTGGAGTGAGCCGGGACAGAATCCCCCAGTGACCTTGGGGCTGGCCCCTGTCCTACTACCTTTTAGTCTCCCCATCCGAGAGGCCACACTGACAGCCTTTCTTCAGGGTGCTGGGAGCTGAATGCTTTGCTGTCCCCACTAGGGTTGTGGGAACTGAAGTTCAGAGCTCTCTGAAGAACCCCACTCATCAGGAGGAAGCCAACCACAGATGCACCCAAGTTCAAGGCAGGAACAAAGACAGTGACCACATGGCCAGTTAGACTTGGGGTTATTGGGGGACCCCAAGAAGGGGTTGAACACCTGAGCAGTGGACATGGCCTATCAAGAGCTGTGGCCTGGGTGGGCATCCAAGGAAACAGAAGCCTTGGTTCCTGCAGGGGAGGTTGAGACAGGGTGCAGGGGTGTCCCCAGCTTGCCTTAGCCTGGGGCTCTCTGGTGATGCAAGAGAGGGGAGGCGTCACCTTAGTGCCACAGTAGAATGGGGACAGGAGCTGGACACCCCACATTGGGACCTAGCCTGGGTCCCCATTCCAGCCTGCAGTTGGGTCCTCTGTGCATCCTCCTGGGGGAGCGAGGTTGACAGGTCCTCGTATAAGGGACAGGACAATGCATAGACAGATCGGTCCCTGCAAAGGCCCGATGGTGGAAGACGCCTGTCTAGGATGCAGAGGCTTTCAGAAAGAAGCCATGAAAAAGGCGTTTAGCGTGCCAAGGGGAGGGTCTGGGCTTCATCCCCAGATCTCGGGGACCCGGTGCAGGTGTCCTAGAGGGACTTAAGGCTTCGTGGTCCGGGGTATCCGGTGTGACTCACTGTCCGGCCTCTTGTGGCCTGCATGTTATAGGTAGGGAAACTGAGGGTCGGAGAGGCCTCTCCTAAGAAAGCCACCCGTCTGCCCGCCCCCGTGCCGAGCACGTCTGCACACCATGGGGGGAGGGTATCGCGGAACCCCCAATGCAAAAGGAGGGGCCTGCGATGCACGCATAGTCTGTGTGCTCACACAGACGGGCCCCTAGACCCTCGTGCACCCCGAAGACCCCTGGACGACGGAAGTGGCCGGATCCGGGGTCGTGCCCCGCTCTCCGTCCCGTTGCGGGCGGGGACCTCCCGGCCTTAGAGACCCCGTCTCTAACCCGCAGGCTGCACAGCCCCACGCTCAGCTCGAAGCCCGGTTCTGCGCGGCTCCTTCGCTCCTCGGGTCCTCCCCACCGCCATCGACTCACCCACTCCGGCCGCCGTCGCCACCACCACGACCGCCGCCGCCGTCGCCGCAGCCGCGGGATCCCTGCGTCAGCCACCGTCGCCGCGGTTCCAAGCCTTCGGGCCCGCCCCCAGGCGGAAATAGCCGAGCGCACTCGGGTCGGGAGGGCGGGCCTTTCCCCCCCACACGAGGCGGAGCCCGAAGACCGAGGCACGCGGGCAAGCCTCCGGAAGCTGCCGAGTGTGCTCCCGCGGGAATGGGAGGCTGGGCTCTGCCACGAGACCGCCGAGGCTGGCCGGAGACAGCCGAGCACAGCCGTCGGAGGCTCACGAAAACACTAGAAAGCGGAAGGGTCAGGAACGCATTCGGTCCGAAGCTGGGCTCGGTGGACTTGGGACTCTGAGATACCCGAGCCATTCCGGAAGCAGCAGAACGTGCCATAACAGGGTTTTGTTTGTGTTTTTTACGAAGTCGTGAACCTGCCAGACCGCGGAGCGTGTATGGGAGGAACCGAACGACCTCAACTCCAGGCCTTGGGAATTGGCTCGGAGGCCGCCGATAGCTTCCGGAAATTACCGAAGGTCCACTGGACGAGCTCGGCAGCTGCACCCTCAATGGAGAGCCGCTGGTGGAAGGCATGGAAGGCGAAGGCACTGCCATGACAACCCTAGGCGTCCGGAAACAGCCGAAGTGTCTCCGGCCCAGCACGCGCGAGAATGCGGCTTTTCAGCGTCCGGAAGCGAGATTGTTTCCGGAAATACGGACAGACGCTGGCGAGACGGAGAGGACCAGAAGTTGCCGAGCTTGTTCGGCTGATTTCCGAGGGATTCATTTATCTATTTTAGCTCACCGCAAAGACTAGGGTAGAAAATTGGGACGGAGGGGTTGCAGCGAGAGTTCGGCAGTTAAGCGTGCTCACTGCTCTTGCACAGGATCCAGGTTCAGTAAATTACAGCCGTGTATAACCCGACGCCCTCTTCTGGTGTCTCTGGGACTTGCAAGCAAGTGGTAAACACATTAAATACACTTTAAGGGAAAATATAGAAAGATGGGCTAATTGAAGAAGTAAACTATAATTGTTGAGACAGGGTCTTACAGTGTGTAGACCATGCTGGAATTAAAAGCAAGTGCTACGACGCCCAGCGTTTTGGATTTTTCCTTTTTAAGATTTTTTTTTGTGTGTGTTTTTCTTCATGTTCAACTGTGCGCCTTGTGAGTACCTGGAAGTTAGAAGAGACATCGGATGCCCTAGAACTTGAGTTACGGCTGTGAGATGCCATGTAGGTGCTGGGAATAGAACCTGGGTCCTCTAAAAGAACAGCCAGTGCTTTTAATCATTGATTCCTTTGGCTTTATTGTTTGAGACAGGGTCTTGTTATTAGCCCAGGCTGTATCTGAACTCATGATCCTTCTGCTTCGTGCCTCCCCACCTCCAAGTGTTAGGATTACATGTGTATACAGCCATGCCTGGAAACACTTCATTTTAGAGGTGAGATTTTGCCCCATTGCCCTAGCCAGGATCCCAGCCTGCTAGGTAGCTGGGATGCAGGCTGCAGGGTTTGGTTAAGTGTTTAACCAAACCCCTATACAGCCAACAAAACTCACCTTAGATGATACCGAGCCATCAGTTTTTCCCTACCCCCAGCCACTCACAAATGCACACACCAGTATCAGATGGCTTCATGGGACTTTATTTGATGCCAGCTCCAAGATGGGTGGAGGGCTACTCATGCACAGCCTTGGTCTTCCTTCCAGCAGAAGGTACTGGCTGCGAGTCAGGGAGGTGCAGGGGGTTTGAGTGCCTGCAAATTCCCCTCATGGAGTGTGGAGAGCTGCACCACTGGCAACCTACTACATGGCTGCTAGATCACACAGCATGGGACAGCCTGGGCTCCCCCATGGCGATGTTCACAGTAGGGTTGGGAGAGCCCGTCCTGTCCTGGCACTCTTACTGGGCCATTGTGGGACAAGCCTCTGGCCTTAGGAAGCTCAGCTGCTTGGATCACACAAAGCTGAGGGGAATTCAGGTGTGCTCAGTGTACATGAAGTGTGCAAGTCACTGGGGTTAGTCATGTAAACAGGCACAGAATGGGAAAGACACTCCTCTAGAATTGCACAGCGTAGCTGGGGTCCACACTCGGTCCTCTGGCACTCACCATGCTGGGGCTCGTGCACATGGGCATAGACTTTGTGGTGCAGGGGTTGGTGGTCAGGCATGGTCCTCACTTGGGACAAGTGCTTTGTCCCACCCTGCAGTGGACACATTTCCCACCTTGATGGCCCTTAGATCTGTCAGTTACTCCCTGCAAGGTGTATGGGCTATTCTGCCTCAAACCAGAGCATTCCACATCCCCCCCAAGCCCTTTGTTCCCACACTTCCCCTAAACTGAAGCATGCAGGATCACAGGCAGAGTGGAGTAAGGACAGTCTGAGGAGAGCTATTCAGACACAGAAGGTAGTCTTCAGAGTGTAGCCTGCCACTGAACTGGTGATCCCCCTGCTTCAGGGTGCAGCTTCCAAATTCTGTCCAAACTCAGTAGGGACCAGCTTTTGTGTGCCTTCAAGTGGGTTTTGGGTTGGGAATGGGATGGACACACACACACACACACTTGGAAAGGACAGGGGACAAACTAGAAAACACAGAAGTTGCCCAAAGTGCTTTGCCTTGACCCAGAGAACAGGGTCTGTAGGCTGTGCTGCAGGTGCCAACGACAAGACAGCCGAGTCCACCAGGCGGGCCAGCCTGGCTATTGCTTATAAAAAGTAATAAATTAGTCGCGAGGGCTTGCTATTTACAAGTCAATGGCACCCCCATCCCAGCCCTTCCTGGGAAGAGGGCACCCTCCGCCGAGTCCCAGGCTGATGGCTGCACTCCATCTAGGTGTGACTTGGTGAAGATGATAGCTGCATAAGGAACTGCAGCCAGAGGTGGTCAGTCTTTCCTGGCTGGTCCTGGGGTTCCAGGTGTGGCCTCTGCACCCTGCACAGCGATCTTTGGCACTGCGCGAGGCGGCCCAGGCTCCTCATCGAAGCTCACCTCCTGCACTGCCTCCTGCTTCTTGAAGGAATCCCGGCGCTCTGATAGATGCAGCCTCCTCATGACGACCAGCTCAGCCTCGGCCCCCCGGGCACGCCGGCCTCCGTCCCCATCCAGCCTCTCACTGGTGCCCAGGCCCAGCTTATCGGCCGACTGGCCCCTACGCAGCCTAGGGGACCGGGCGGGTATGGGGATGTGCCCCGGAAGGGGCGATGGTGAGCGTGGCGGGGGCGTGGGCACGGGCGGGCAGGCCAGAGGAGATGGAGGGATACTGCTTGTGGACTTGCGGCGGCCGCTCTTGTGACGAGGTGGTCCGAGCTTGGCTGCCAGGCCGTGCAGGGAGCTGGGACGGGTGTGACCAGTGGCTGGAGAAGCGGGGCTGCTGGAGCTTGGGGACACATTGGGTGGGGATGCTGTGTCTGTGGGCAACAGGAATTGATTGGTCAGTGTCCCCCTCCTAGAGGAAGGGCCTGGACTGACCAAACTGGCACTGCCTATGCCCTCCAGTATTGCCACCCACCCTTGGCCTTGCTTTAATGAACTCTTACCCACCCATCAAAGCCAGGCCTCACTGACCCCCCCCTCCTCTCAGAAACCTCTGCCTCCTCTTTGCATAGTCTGACACTTAAATACTCAATGAACACAGGGCCACCAAGCCATCCACTGAACTCAAGCACAGCCATGACTCCTTACTGATTGTTATCATAGGCGTGCGTATACATTCATATCCACAGGCAGTTTCATAAAGCCAGGCTGAGAGCCCGCCCACCTGTGGGGGCGTCGGGGGCAGGGCTGCGGCAGGGTGTGGTGGGGCTGGGAGACAGGCTGTGAGTGGGTGATCCGGGGAGGCTCTCGCTGGAGGACAGAGAGTGCTGGAGGCCCGAGGAGAAGCTACGGCTGGTGTGGAGCACAGAAGATGGCTTTGAGATCCTCTTAAACAGAGACTTCCGCCTGGGGACAGACATGGTAACAGTGAGGGAGGCTGAGAAGGCTGGGGGTGCTGGGGCCTCCCTGCCTCCCTTGCCTCCCTGCTCACCGGTCCTGGGTCTCGCGCCGGCGGCTGCGCTTACTCCTACGGGCCATGCGGCCCTTGGCCACATTCTTCCGCGCGGGTCCCACCTTGATGGAGGTGTTCTCCAGGGCCGTGGTACGCAGGGAGATCTTGTTGCCACTCTGCGGAAGGGACACCAGTCACCTGAGAGCTTTCCAGGGTCCATGACACCTGTCCAGCACCTGACACTCAGTTCCCCTCTGCCCTGGACCCCAGGATAGGGGAGGTGCAGCCATAAAAGGCTCGTGGTGTCAGAGACAGCTGCCCAGGATGCACAGTGGGCATACACTCAGGCCAGGGGTCCACGGGTCGCACCTTCAGCAGCAGCTCCACCACGTCCATGTGCACCAGGCCCAGGACCGACTCCCCGTTGATGTGTGTGATGAGGTCCCCAGCACGCAGTCCTGCCTCCTGTGCAGGGCTCCCCTCCTCCACGCTCTGCGGGGGGTGAGGGGGTGGGAGGGGCGAGCAGACACAGCATAGAGGTCAGGTACAGCAGGCCACACCCCCACAAGCCCATGGCAGGACCCACTCAGGAATGGCGAGCACCCTGATTCCCACAGCCAGGTCCCACAGTGAGGGGTTTGTCAAGGACTCACCCAGACCACATGGTGCACCGTGTACACGTCACTATCACCCATGTAGACTCGAATGGCGCGCAGGCTGAAGCCATACTTTTTGCCTGAGCTGTGGATGACGATGGGGGGGCGCAGGCTACCACACACTGGTGATGGGTCCCGGCTGGGTGAGGAGTCTCGGGAGGAGGGATTGGAGGACAGCGAGCGGGGTGACAAGGGGCTCATGAGAGGGCCCCCGCTGCCGTCGTCTGTGGAGGGTGGGAAGGACACTCACTACGTGTGGGTTTCTATTCTTCTCCCATGTGGCCACATGACCCCCACCCTGGCGCTTGGCCTTGTATCCAGTTCTAGAAGCACCCCACCACCTACCACAAGGAAAAGTGACACATCACCTGCTGTGATGATGAGGGACAGGGCGGACACAGAGGCTGACTTGGGCACTCGACCCCCACTGCCACCAGGGGAGGCCCGGGGCTTCTCAGGGCCGGGATCTCTTGAGCCTCCTAGGCGGCGGCCTCTGCCAGCATCAAGGGGTCGAGGGGTGGAGTGTCGGGCTCCTGTACTGTTACTTCGAAGGCGGGCATGGCTGAGGACAGCTGTGTCAGCTGAGGGGACAACTGGGGTGAGCTTGACACCTGTCCATCTCATCCCAGCCCCCCCTGCCCCCCATGAAGGTAGAACGCAGGTTCAGAGTGTGTAAGGCCTGTCTATTCTCAGTTTGTGTGGAGAAACTTCTATTCCTGTTTCAACAACTCCCCACTCACCTTGAAGCCCACTTACCAGAAAGGTTGCAGGGCTTGGGTGTCACTGGAGTGGTCGGGGGTGGGGGGTCAGGCTCCCCCAGAATGAAGACAGGCTTTTGGGGATCAGCAGGTCCTGAACCTGCTCCCTCATCTTCAGAGGAGAAGGCAAATTTAGGCATCACGTCCAAACTGATAGTGCTTAGGAGAGATGGGCTAGGACCCCGGTCAGTCTGACAGGAAGATGGCTGACAGGAGGAGGCAGGTGTCCAGGACCTTAGCCTGTTTGAGGGAAGAGACTATGTCACTCAGCCATACCTGCTTGCAGAACTATTCAGTGGAGAGAGATTTTAATACAGCAATTTTGACTGGAATAACAACATGCCTTAGCACGCCTCTATATTCCCCCTGGCTGGAGTACAGAACGCTTAGTACACAGCTGTAATCCCAAACAATGAAGGTAAAGTTAGTTTGTAGAAGGAAGTACCCATGTTTGAAAGTGATGTCTAATTGAGTGGCAGACAAAGTGACGAACCAGAGAAAGATTTGACAGAGTAGCACATGGCCAACTCTCAGGAGAAGAGGAATGGGAAGCTACATAAGGGGCAGTGCAGAGAGGAGGGGGCAGTGCAGAGAGGAGGGGGTGGTGCAGAGAGGAGGAGGTGGTGCAGAGAGGAGGAGGTGGTGCAGAGAGGAGGGGGTGGTGCAGAGAGGAGGGGGTGGTGCAGAGAGGAGGGGGTGGTGCAGAGAGGAGGGGGTGGTGCAGAGAGGAGGGGGTGGTGCAGAGAGGAGGAGGCGGTGCAGAGAGGAGGAGGCGGTTCTCCTGGGACAGTAGTGCAGAGGCAGGTTGCAGGGAGAGAACAACTCTACACAGGTGAAGACAGACCGAGCCAAAGAATCGGGAGCCAGAAGATTAGAACAGAATTACTATGAGGTCAAGCAGGGCAATTCAGGAGGGGGGGGGGGGTAGGGGGAGGAGAGAGAGAGTGTGTGTGTGTGTGAGAGAGAGAGAGAGAGTGTGTGAGTGTGTGAGAGAGAGAGAGAGAGTGTGTGAGTGTGTGTGAGAGAGAGAGAGAGTGTGTGAGTGTGTGAGAGAGAGAGAGTGTGTGTGAGTGTGTGTGTGTGAGAGAGAGAGAGAGTGTGTGAGTGTGTGTGAGAGAGAGAGAGTGTGTGTGAGTGTGTGTGAGAGAGAGAGAGAGTGTGTGAGTGTGAGAGAGAGAGAGAGAGTGTGTGAGTGTGTGAGAGTGAGTGAGTGAGTGAGTTTGAATCCGTCAGTGTGAAGAGGAGTTAGAGCTGTAGCAGCTGAGTTGAATCAGCCAGAGCTCAGAAAGAACTAGAAAGGGTGAGCTTACTCAGCAGTGAGCCTCAGAGGCTGAAAACATTCTAGGCCTAGGTAAGATTGTACAGAGGCTAGAAGCTTCCAGGACTAGGCCTAGGCCTACGTGTAGCCCTGGCTGTCCTGGCACTCACTTTGTAGGCCAGGCTGGCCTCGAACTCAGAAATCCGCCTGCCTCTGCCTCCCGAGTGCTGGGATTAAAGGCGTGTGCCACCACGCCGACACCATGCCCAGCGGAATGGAGTTTCTTAGGCAAGTGTGTTTGGGGTAGAAAACGGCCATGGAGCCAAGTTCCACAGTGTTATGGAGCACAGCGGCCACTGTGGAGTGAGACCAGCAGGGACCTCCTGCCTTCACTCTTTCCTACTGGGCCACTGGGAGGCTCTGTCTACCTCAGATTCTGTGATCTGGTTCTCAACTCCTCAGCCCACCTACCGGAGGTCAGCACTCAGCCGGCGGCCACGGTCCCCGAGGCTTTGTCCCCAGCCTTCTTCTCGGTCCTCACTGAAGCTCCTTTCAGCAAAGGTGGGGGTGGGCTGGACGGCCAGGAACTCAGAGCTGCTGTAAACCTGGGAGGTGTTCTCTCTTAATGTCAGTAATGAGGGGACAGTGACAGAGGTCACCCCGCACAGGCAGACAGACTTGGGAGCATTGCCACTGGCCAGCCTACCTTGCTGAAGCGGTGGGAACATGAGGAGAACTGGGGGATCTCCGTGGAGGACTCCTCATCATTCGTCTCATCGTCCTCGGAGCCCAAATGGCGGTACCGCTCAGAGCGAGCTGTGGGAGGGAGGGAAGGGGAGGCTGGGGCAGCCGGGGACATCCAGAGGCCCAGGGCTATGCTGCTCTGTTACAGGAGAACGGCCCAGCCAGCATGGGAACCTGAGCTGGAGCCTGCCAGGCATCTGAGAACAGACTCCTGCACAGCAGATCTAAACTCTGGTAGTCCCTACTGTGTCCCCAAAGCTCTGTGGTCACAGCAGGAATTCCTGCACCTACAAGGAGATGTCTCAAGGCTGCTTTATGTAAGAGGAGCAGACAGGGAGGACCCCTAACATGCAGGGGTGCCACAGACAGGGATCATGGGCAGGAGGCACTGTTCTGCATCCACAGGGTCCCCACTTACTGTCAAAGTAGCTGGTGTCATCCTCAGCTTCAAGCTGTGGGACAAACTCTGCCTTGTGTCTCAGGAGCCCTGCCCAGTCCAGGGCCAGGAAGAAGGGGTGCTGTTTCACCTCATGGGTGCCACCTGCAGACAGGCTGGCTGAGTTCTGCACACTACCCCCTCCCCACTCCCCGCCTCCCTTCCCACTGAATGGAGCCAGGACAGACCCAGAAATGTGGTTAAAAAAAATGGGGAACACCAGAGCCAAGTATTTCCTTCAAAGTTTAATGCATGTTAACTCCTACAGACCCTTTAAAACCCCAGCTCCCAGCTCCCTCCTCCACACAGCCTGGTAAACTAGGTCTCGAGTAAAGTTGTCCCACGGACTTACCAGTCCCCAGCCTGTCCATTGGGCTCTGACGCAGAAGCCTAGTAATCAGGTCCTGAGCGTCGAGGGGAAGGGCCTCATCTCCCTCTGGCCACATGATCTCATCTGAAGTTCCGGGGCGGAGGCAGGGGAGGGGGAGTGTCAGAATGCCCTTTCTAGCACCTTTCAGCACACCCCACCAAGAGGTAGTATTGTGGTTAGCCCAGTCTCAGACCCTTTAAGACGCACCGCTGACAACCTGTCCGAACAGCTCCTCAGGCGTGTCCCCGAAGAATGGCACACAGCCCACCAGGAACTCATACAGGATAACACCCATGGCCCACCAGTCTACTGGCTTCCCGTAGCCCTGGCGGAAGATCACCTCTGGTGCGATGTACTCGGGTGTCCCACACACCTATACACATGGGAAATGAGGCTAGCCTACACACACACCTACACACATGGGAAATGAGGCTAGCCCCCACACATTTACACACATGGGAAATGAGGCTAGCCTACACACACACCTACACACATGGGAAATGAGGCTAGCCCCCACACATTTACACACATGGGAAATGAGGCTAGCCCACAAACCTACACACATGGGAAATGAGACTAGCCTACACACACCTACACACATGGGAAATGAGGCTGGCCTAGCCTGGGTGGGTTCAGGCTTGCCCTTGGGTTGGGTCACACCTGCTTGTCCACAAACTCTCGGGCATCCTTCTCGATGTGACCTTCATACAGGTTGGTGGCCATGCTCATGAGGCCGATCTTGGACAGGCCGAAGTCCGTCAGCTTGATATGGCCGAGGGAGGTGATGAGCAGGCTGTGGGTGAGGCCAGGACCCTCAGGCTGGGTGGGAAGGCCAGAGCCAGCACAGTTGCCAAGATTGGCCGAGACCCCTTGTATATACTGGTTTGAGACCCGGTCTCCCTAGGTAACCCATGTCAGAATGCACATGCATTAAACAAAACAAAACAAAACAAAAAAACCAAAATATGTCTTTCTCATGTGGCTCAGGGTGACCTCTCACTCTGTAGGTTGTCCCACCATGTCCCGCTGTGACCTTTTTAATGCACTGTGCAGATTTATTTTACAAATAAAATCCCCCAAAGGTCACTTTCTATAAACACCGCTATGCATTCACTGCCCCCTTCTATTATGCCTAGGCACACAAAGAAGCAGGTGTTTGTGACTTCTGTCCGTGCGCTATTTCAGCTACACAGAAATGAAGTGCCGAGAGAAACAGCAGGTGTCAAATACATCTGCTGAGCTGAGTGCACACAGCAGCAGCACATGGCCAAGAACCCAGAGGTCCCAGCTTCAGAGACAGGTGGGACTAGATGAGTTCCACCCTACAGGCAGAGCAGGTGCATGTGTGTAGGGTCTCTCTGCTGCCATCCTGGCAACCCCATAAGGTCCCAGCAGCACCTACCCGACCCCTAACACCATGGCCCCACCCAGAGCTCCGCCCTGAGCCACAGCCACACCCTGGTCACTCACTTGTCAGGTTTGAGATCTCGGTGCACAATGCCATAGTTGTGCAGATATTCCAGTGCCAGCACCGTCTCCGCAAAGTACATGCGTGCCATGTCCACGGGCAGTGGGCCCATGTTTTTCAGGAGCGTGGCGCAGTCACCCCCTACATGGGGACTTGGATCAGGTCTGGGTCCTGCCCGTGCTGCTGAGGTCAGCAAGGGGTGGGGACTCCGTCTATAGGTTCTGCCCAGCAGGGGAGGTTCTAAGATGGATGGAGCTCTGCCCACAGCTAGTGCCAAAGTACATAGCCTTTCCCTTGCACAGTGGCCGTCTCACCTGCCAAAGCCCTCCAGAGTCCCCATCCATCCCTCTCTGGGTCTCCCCAGCTGTGCCCCGGGGGTGGAAGGGGGACAGCCTAGGGGCCACACCTTCCACATATTCCATGACCATACAGAGGTGGCGGCGGGTCTCAAAGGAGCAGAACATGCCGACCACAAAGGGGTTCTCGGCGAAGGTGAGGATGTCTCGCTCCACAAACACCTGTTGGATCTGGTTGCGCAGAATTAAGTTCTGCTTGTTGATTTTCTTGATGGCGAAGCGCTGCCGCGTATCCCTGTGGCGTACCAGGTAGACGGCCCTGCACACAGGAAGGGAGACGCTGAGTAGCCATCACTCCAAGCCCAAAGCTGTACCCAGCAGGGACCCAGGACTCACCCATAGGCTCCATTGCTAATGAGCTTGATGGTCTCAAAGTCGCTCTCACATGGCTTCCTCCGAGACGGACCACCCAGGCCTCGGCTCTGCAAGGGGAGAGCTCAGGGCCTGTCCACTGCAAAGCTGGCCCCAAGTCTAAGCTGCTTTCTCACTGCTACTTCTCCGTCCAAACTTGTCAAACCAGTATGGAAGTTTCTTACAATTTTAAATTTTTTTTTTTTTTTTTTTTGAGCAGAGCCTGCTTCCCAGCAAACTTCTACACATCCTTCAAGACCCACCTTTTCAGTGCCCATTACAGCCCAGTCCAGCTCTGGGATACTTCTATGATGGGGCAGTCCCACTGCAGCCACATCCCCAAGTCACAATTGTTAAGCATATACTTCAGCAAACTCACCCCCTAATCCAACCACCCAGGAAAGGACAACACAGTTCTACCTCAGCTTGTAACTCACCTCAGGGGATCCCGGAGCAGGAGGCTGGCTTTCATCAAGGTCATTCAGGGGCTGGATCTCTGTCAAAGAAATTAAATGTTGTTGTTGTTTTGGTTTTTTGCTCTTTGGACAGGATTCACTATGTAGCCCAGTAGCAAGAACTATAGAATCTTCTAGCAAAGCCATGCCTCAGAGCCTTAGCTCTCCAAGTGTTCTGCTCCAGGGACTGGCAAACAACAGCCCCTAGTGAGTCTTTGAACGTTACCCATGGTGGCAGGGGTCACTGTCATAAAGCGGAAGAATGATGTTGGGACTAGGAAGCAAAGGGAGCCCTGGGTTCCAACCCAAATCGTCCTTGTTCTGGATGCCCCTCACCTTCCAGCGGGTCCTTGGCAAGGCCCAGCTGGCGGATGATGTAGCGGGGCAGATCGGTCTTCACGCCCTGGTCCTCGCGGGCCTGGCCTTCTGCAGCCTCCAGAAGATGGTAGAATTCTTCCGGGTCGAACTCCTGCGCGGGAGAAGCCGTGAGCCATGAGCCCTCACTTGGTTCCCGGAACCCCAGGAGCCCGTCTTCCGCTTACCAAGCACTCGAGCAGCCGCGCTGGCCTGGAGATGATGATGAGTAGCTTCCGGACCAGCTGCACTATGAAGCCCACCTCGGCGCTGTCAGACCGCTCGTGAGCCTGTGGGCAAGCGCACCTGACGAGACCCGCCCACAGAAGAGGCCCCGCCCACATCTATAGGGAACAGCCATGCCTCCGCAGACTCCACCCCCCAAAAGGCGTGTCCCCCAACACACCCCACCCCTATGGGCGTGCCCACTTGTCAGGCCCGGCCCCACGTACATCCTGCAACAGCCTCTCCAGCTTGTCCTGCATCTCCAGGAAATAGCGGGAGGTGACCAGAGCCTCGCCCGACTTGGCCAGGCAGTCCCGTGCCAGCTCCACGATCTGGTGGTGGATAAAGCCCAAGACACCGTCTGCCAGTGCCAGGCGGTCGCCAGGAGCAAATGCTGCCAGGAAGTCCTGCAGCCGGCCCTCCATCTGCGCCGTGGCCTGAGATGTGAGCAGAGATCAGTGGGGGTAGGGAGGAGAGGCGGGAGGCGGGGGAGGGGGGGAAGTAATGACAGAAATGTATCAGAGGACAGTCCAGGAGTCTGAGAGGGGGCGGTTGAGTCGGGGGCGGGGCTATCGTCAGACAGGACAGGCAGAGGGTGGGACAGGAATAACTGAAACAGGGTGGAGATGACTGACAGCAGTGATCAGAGCTGGGGTAGCCTCAGCAGAGGGTCTGATTCTGGTGACTGGCTAGGAACAGAGCCTTAGTGGTGGGCGGGGTTCTGGTGAGTGACAGGGTGCAGGGCCTGGGTAGTAGACCTTGCTAACAGAGAGTGGCAGCTACAGGGTAGAGGAATCAGCAACACACCTTGGGGAAGCGCTCCCGGTACACGTGGTTCATCATCACTATCTCATTGTCAAAGGTTCCTGATGTGCGTCCAGGGCTGAAAGGGTGACACAGGAGGGTGAGGGTCACAGAGGAGGCCCTAGTGGGGTGGAGAGGTCCCAGCCCAAGTCTACCTGAGGCTGCGTGAACGTGGGCGCAGGCGCGGAGAACGGCCTCCATCCTCGTCCACCACACTCTCTGAGCTGCGGAAGTGTTTGGACAGGAAGCGCAGCTCGTCTGCTGTGGGCTGGAAGGGGAGCTGGTGTAGACGCTCCCGGGAGGACGAGCTTGACTGGGGCAAGGAAAAGGTCGGCATCACGGCCCAGACCCAGCACCTTAGCATCCCGCAGGCCCACTGAGGCCCACTGCAAGCAGTGGGAGCCCCACAAATCACAGCAGGGCCTGTGTCTGCTCCAGTCCACCCCCCACCCCACTCCACCTGCCCAGGCAGCTGTCAGTACCGATACAGTGGAGCTGGGAGTGTTGGTCCCATAGCCCGAGGACGGGAGGGAAGCAAGTGACCATCTTCTGCCGTCAGCCCTGGAGAAGGACAGGGACAGATGGAAAGGCAGATCAGCCCTGTGCTGGTGGGGACTTACAGCAAGCTGTGTTGGCAGATGCCTGCTCTGGATCAAGGACCCTCCAGGCAGCAAGGTCCACTACCTCCCTGATAAGGTGCAGCCCAAGCTTTGGCCAGTCAGTTGTTGCTACTGGAAGATCCCAGCCCACAAACAATTCAGGGATACCCAAGGGGGGCTTCAGTCCCCTGCACCCACGCACACAACAGCCTTGGTGGCTCAATCCTTGGTGGAATTGAAGGCCCTGGGCACCGTGTCAGTGCTTGGTTAGTGAACCTCTGCAGCTGTTAGTGAGTTTCTGATTTAGTCAGACCGCAGCCCCTTCTTCCTTCCCAGAACTCTGAATTTACCTGTCACCGTGAGAGAGGTGGCTGTGGAGGGCAGAAGACGCAGGAGGGACCACCACCAGACACCCGGGCAGAAAGGGGCCAAGGGAGGGGGACAAAAATCAATGAGGGCCAGGCATGTCTGGCCCCGTGAGGGTTAGTAGCCCTGTGTGAGGCCAGGACACTCACCTCCGGGCAAAGGGGAAACTGATGGCTGCTGCAGCGGAGAAGTTCCGAGGACTGTCCAGGGGGCTGTTGCCTGCTGAGGGGACGTAGGGACACAGTCATTTTGGGGTGGCAGCAGGACCCAGCCACCCACCTGGATCTCCCCCGCTCACCAGTTGGGACAGAGAGTGGTGACAGAGGTCTGGAGAGAGTGGGTGAGGGCGTCCCTACGACCAAGCTCTTACGGTTGCCACTGCGGCAGCTGTGGAGGGGACAGCAGGGTTAGAAGACAAAACTGAGGGACAGGGGGACAGTTGGGAGTGTGCTGTGGCTGGCCCAGACCAACCACGATGTCCCTGTGGTTGATCCCTTTAAGGGGTTTCTGAGACCCATTGGGAGTCATCCCTAGGCAAATACCCCTTCTTTTTGTTATTTTGAGACAGGGTTTTTCAGTGGAGTCCTGGCTGTCCTGGGAATCACTCTGTAGACCAGGCTGGCCTTGAACTCACAGAACCTGCCTCTGCAGTCTCAAAAGTACTGGGATTAAAGGTGTGTGACACCACACCCAGCGCAAACATATCTTCTTATTCTTGAGACAGTCTCATATAGCACAGACTAGCCTTGGGACAGACTCAGAGGTGACTCTCAATGCCCGATCTCCTACGATGACACATGGGACACAAACTGTTTCAACGTTCCCTTTCCATCCTCATTACCACCATATGACATAGTGGGAGAACACCCATCTAGCCTCATGGGGACACTGTCAGGTGACTAGGACACACTGACTTCTTCCTTCCCAGCCCTTGGCCCTTCATCTTACACCACGATGGCAGCCTGGCACACCCAGATGTCTGGTGGAGACAGGAGATGCCCAGAGGCTGTGGTTGTAGGAAGCCAGCTCCACTCTCCCTCCCTGTCCCTGAAACTGCTGTCTCTACCTTCCCAAGATCCCGCCAAAGAGCTAATGCTTTAGTCTGTGGTATCACACCCCTTCAATCCGGTCTCTGAATTGGGGGCTACAGCGTGGGCTACATACAAACCCATGTCCCTTTCGGCACACCTGCCCTGATCCCCCAGCCCAGGTCTCTGGCCCGTTCTGCCCACCAGACCCTGAGCTTCGCCTCCACCTTGGCAGAGTTGAAGTCACAGGGATCCTGCCCTCCTCCCCAGCCCCCTACAGTCACCCAGCAACAGCGGCTCTGACTGAAGGCAAGGAGAGCAGCCCACACAGCCCTCCACCAACGCAGCTCTGTAAAAGTGTCAGGGAGGGAGCGACAGGCGGGGCCCTAAGGAGGCAGGGAGGGTTTTGGGTGACAGAAGGGCAGTTTGCAGGCCAAGATAGGAGATGCCGCAGGCAGCAAAGGGCATAGGTTGTAGGGAGCTGAGCCCAGCCTGTCTGTTGCTGCAGGAGGCTCTGTTTCCCCCATCAGGACACCCAGAAGGTGCACAAAATCAACACAGCCTGTGAAGCTGGCCGTGGGGGACCTATGCTCTAAGAGCCTGCCTACAGGATGCCACGCCCCCAGAGTCAGCTAAGCCACAGGTGTGGACACAGTACAAACCAGCAATGAGCTGGGGGACCCACCAACTGTACCTGCTCCTCACACAGCTACCAAGAGGGTAAAGAATTGCCCCCTAGGCTGAAGTGTGGGTGCAGAAGCGGAACCCAAAGGGCCCTGCAAGACTTCCTGTCGCCCCCCTCTGCACACGACACACACTGGCAGCCACATCCTCTCCCTGCCCTGCTGCCCCATGGTCCTGCACCGGTAGCCAATGAGACTGGTTGGTTCCTTTCCCTTGCTTAAACAAGACCTTGAAAACAACCATATTGGACGCCTCAGAGAACCTGGATCATCCCACTTGAGCACACATTAAACGCCAACTGCTTACACTGTTCCTTGCTCTAAAAGGCCTGTAAGCCATGGTAGGCACCACACTATCTCAAGGCCCAATCGAAGCTTTGGATCGAGCACTCAGGGTCCTTGCATCTAAGACTTTTCCCAACTATGCTAACCTAAATACAGAGAAACCCAAGCACAGAGAGGTTGAAGAACTACCTGGAGTCACACCGCACGGTAAAAGCTATCTTACAATTAGAACCTGGGTCGACAATTGAGGCACCATCCCTCTTGGCCTCTGTGCCTTGCAAAGGAGGACCTGGGCCGAGGAGAAGCATGCCTTGGCTGTAGACCTGCCACCCACTCGTCAGTCTGGGCCATGAGTATTTGCATCTGCGCCAACATTTCCGCTGAGTGTCCAGAACAGACTGCTTCATTCTTCCCAAATTCAACGCTTTGCAAGGCCCGAGTCCCAAGTTCAAATACCGGCGTCCACAGCTAGACCCTGCGCCCCAAGCCGCCCCTACCTTTTGGAACGCTGTAGCAGCGCACCCTTGGCCAGGCGGCTGCGGTGCCCGGGGGCCGCGACCGCGGTCCAGTAGCTGGGGTCAGACATGCTGCCACCCTCCGTGGGCCGGGGCCTCGGCCAGATCGGCCGAATTCGGCCTGAGCCCCGTAGAGCGGCCCAGTGGCCGCGGGCAACAAGGAGCGCGCGCGGTAGCAAGGAGGAAGCCCGGCTGGGAGCCCCGCCCAATCACGGGGCGGAGCCTGAGGGGGCGTGGCGTCGTGATGGAGGAGGAAGAGGGGCGAGGCGTTGCTACAGTGCTAGGCGGGGCGTTGCTAGGGTCCCCAACTAAGGAGCTTTTGTTGCTACAGCACTGCCGGAAGCGCTGGGATGGAGCGCAATTAGAACCCGCCTGTCGGTGCCCAGCGTTGCCAGGGCCTTGAGGGACAGTGCGGGGCGTTGCTAGGGCCCCGAGCAGCTCGACGCGGCGTAGTGGACGTTGCTAGGGCTCTGGGACTAACGTGAGCGTTGCTAGGCCCCCTAGCAGCACAGGCAGGGGGTTGCTAGGGTTCTGCGCAAAGGGGGCGGGGTTACCTGGCCGTTGCTAGGGCTCTAGGTAGCAAGGGAGGGGCGTTGCTATGGACCTCAGCAACACAGGCAGGATGTTGCTTGAGCTCTAAGTAAGCACCGGGAGAGGCACCCTGGCAGGAGGGCGGGGCGTTGCTATGGACCTCAGCAGCCCAGGCAGGGCTTTGCTATGGTTCTGAGCAATGGGGGGGCGGGGCTACCTGGCCGTTGCTAGGGCACTGCGCGGTGAGGGCGGGACATCGCTAGGGCCACGACAAGCAGGTGGGGCGTTGCTAGGGCCCGGACCGCAGAGTGAGGCTTTGGCGATGCTGGCTAGTAGTGCAGGCTGTGACGGGTCCGCCCTCTGACTCGAAGGTGTTAGCCCTGCCTGGCTCTTCCCCTTTCCTTCCCATCTGTATGATGTCTGCGATGAACGCAGCGTGCATGGCCACGAAAGCCATTACCAAAGGCGATAAGTCACATATACTACAAACCAAAGGAATATGTCCTTCTCCCCCAGGTCCTAGGTAGCCAGTGGTAGTCATTCTGACAGTACCCGACTCCCTGGACTTTTAGACACCGGATCAGAGCCTTGCTCGGATTTGAAGCTCAGATCCTATATTTGGTACGAGAAGATAGCTGGGGAAACTGAGGCACACGCACCCAGGTTTTCCCCAACTCATCCTTCTCAAGTCACTCTGAGACTCTGCCACATCTCCTCCAGGCTCTTTGCCACGTCAGGCGTTCCCCATGCTGCTGGCTGCAGCACAAACCCATATCCAGTCATTTATTCACTTGATAAACATTTATTGAACACTTAACAGTTTACCTGCCTCTGGGACATCTAGGGGTGACTTCAGGGTAGTCCTTGATCTCAGATAAAGAGACAGATGAAGAATGTCAAGGACTAATTTCAAAGAAAGAGGGATATAGCTCTGCTGGCAGAATGCTTGCCTGGCATGGAGGGCTCCATTCCAGCCCTCACCACACTTTTGGAGGTGGTAACACACACCTCTTGTCACAGGACTTGAGGGGTACAGCTAGGAACTTAAGGCCAGCCTGGACGCTATTTCTTTCTCAAGAAATAGCAAAGAAGGCAAGTAGACAAGCAACATAATAATTTTGACCATGAGAAAGAAGAGAACCAGTGGGCATGGGGAAAGAGTGTCACAGATGGGGAGGAGGGTGCTCGCTGAGCTAACCACAGTTGCAATAAGGATTGGAGCTCACTGAAAAATGTAACAGGGAGCCATGGATGGTGTTAGAGCGCCTCCATGTCTGTCCTGGAAAGCAAAGAAAGACCTTTGAGAAGCTGGGATAGAGGGTTAAGCCTCCAGTGAGGAGCTGGTGGCATGCGGAGACAAAAGCTGAAAACCACATCATGGAAAGACCTGGAGAAAGGGAGTGGCTGGAGCCCAAGTTCTTAGTCACAAGGACAGGCCCTGCAGTGGCCACGTGTGACCAAGAGGATCATGATCGCCTTGTGTCAGGTCTGAGCACTGAGCTCAAACCCTCCTAACTGTGGACACAAATGGTGATGGAGCCCTGGGCTTCATACACCTCCAGGAAGAGCCACCCACCACTGTTGTGCCTGGGAACATACCTCCACAACACATCTGATACACAGCTGTTTCCTTATCCCCAGCCACAAACTAATGCCTTAGCAGCCCACCTGGCCTGTTTCCCACTCTGAAGAACTGGGCTATGCAACTATCCAGAGTGCCTGCCTGGCAAGGCTGAGCATACAGGGGTCCCTGCTCACAGGTTCTCTGCCGAGGGGTTCTAGATGAAACCCTCTTGGGGCAGGGGCCATAACATCACCTGTGACTTGCTCTGGGGACTTTGCTTTATCTCTCTGCTACTGCTTAAACAGCAAAGCCTTGGGTGTGTCTTAATCTGGCCAACCCATCCTGTTACCTCTTCCCACATTCCAAATAGCTGGACCACTGTCCCCAGCCCCCATACCCTGCACACCCCAGGTACATTTCCTCTGAGCCTGGCCTCCCAGGCCCTGGACAGTCTGTGGTCTGAAGGGTCAAGTCAAGATGGCCTTTGACCCTAAAGGCCAACAGAGCCCCTCTACCTGCTTTCTTTCTTTCTTTTCTTTTCTTTCTTTCTTTTTTTTGTTTTTGTTTGGTTTTTTTTTTGTTTGTTTGTTTTTTTAGGAGACAGGGTTTCTCTGTGTAGCCCTGGCTGTCCTGAAACTCACTTTGTAGACCAGGCTGGCCTCGAACTCAGAAATCTGCCTCTGCCTCCCAAGTGCTGGGATTAAAGGCGTGTGCCACCACGACCGGCCTCTACCTGCTTTCATCAATGCCAGAGCATCAAATAAACACCTGCTGCATACTGGGCCCTGCCCAGAGCATACAGTGTGAGCAGAGAGATTCAGGCCCAGCCTTTTAGGGACTCTCAAGGTTGTAAAGGAAATAAACACTCAACAATGGTGCAGAAAGATGTCCTCATTCAGCAGGGAGTGCTCCTTCCACCAACACTGGGATCTACTTGCACTCCGGAGGATGCACCTTAGCGTGACATGTCGGGGGACAGATGGGGAGAGGCAGGTGGGTCGCACAAGGTCGGGCATCATAAGGATTATGGGACACTCGAGGACTTTTTTTCCAACAGTAGAGGGGCTCTTCCATACTGAGGTGTATAAATGGTTGCCAGGCAAATCCCATTCACTCTGTTCCAGCACGGGGCAGTAAATGTGAGAGGCTCAAGGCTCTGGGGCTACAGGTGAAGTGGCTCTGCCACCCTCTGGTGGTGACTGTGGCTGCCTGGTAGGTTGGGCTCCAGTCCCCAGCAGTGCCTCCATTTCTTCTAGGTATAAGCTGTTTAGTCACATAAAACCCCAATTTAGGGTCCCTCCCTTTCCTCTCACCTGCCCTCCCCTGGGTTGGAACCAAGGACTTAGAGATGTATCTGACCTCACACTGTCTCCTAGGATGCCCTGGATCTCCTCCACCCACTGCTGAGGAAATGTGGCAACAGCAGTGCCTACCTCCCACCGAGCAACCCGGTCCAGACAGACCAGCTTTCCTCCAGATGTCCTAATCACCACAAGACCTTCTCCCCCTCAAAAGGCTGCCTCAGGACCTTTGCACTCAGTGCTAGATGCCCAGTGCTACCTTCACCTAGCTCTGTCCATGGCTCCAATCCACTTCCCCAAGGGGTCAGCATTTGAACATTGTCACTTGTTTGCTTGCTGGCCACCTCCTCCAGCCAAACGAGAACCCTCGGAGGGAGATGTCTGCCATACTTGTTCACAACTATGGACTTTCTACTTGGCACACTGGTTAGGTGCCTAGTAGGAGTTTGCTGAGGGAATGGAGGTAACCCAATAGAAATTCATTGTGGACTCCATAGTATTTTGTCTTCCCCATTACAAAATCTATGGAATGTGCTAAGCAGCTCATTTATACTAAGGTGTAAATGGCTCCCAGGTAAGTCAAGACTTGACTTTCACATGGGCAAGTCCCTGATACCTGCCCCAGAGTCACAGAGGATGGTGCTGACTCTAAGTGGGGTGTGGTGGCCAAGCTGGCCTCCAGATTTAGGGGATCATAACAGGTCTGTCTCTGAGCCTCAGTTCCCTTAGTAGGAAATATGATCAGAGCAGAAATGGCTATTTTCAGTCTGGTGCAGCCCGTTGGGTTTGTGTGTGACCACAGGGAGAGTTTCTGGCAGATTCCCGAGGTCACTACCCAACAGGGCCCTGGGAATCCAGCACCTGTCTCAAGAAGTCCTTGGACTCAAGTTCTGACCTGGCCTGGGACACCTGTCCAGCTCTAGCCTGAGGCTGGGTGTTCCCGCGGGATGTGAAGCCAAGGATGGGGTGACACTGAGGCCTGGGGCAGCCAGGGGGTGTGAAAGGCCCGGGTGGAGGGTGCGCGTGCTGGGCGGCGCCACTCACCTCCAGGGTTGCAGGCCCAGCGATGGGCTGCACGGGCTGCACGGGCTGCCGGGGCTCAACAGGCATGGGCTCTGGCTGCTGGGCGACAGACTGCAAGACAGAGGGGAGCGGTGACCCCGCGGCGACCCGGCGTGACCCCCGCGGATTCCCAGGGGTCGTACCGCGGTGCTCGGGCCTCTGTACTCACTCGAGCGTCAGCGCGGGGATCAGTAATTTCTCCCTACGGGACTTCATGGCGGCGCCGCGGGAACCGACGCCCGGTAGCACCGGGCGCGAGCAGACGCGCTGGGACTATGGACAGAGGGACGCGCGCACCGGCGGCTGGCGGGGGCGGGGACTCGGGGCGGGGCTACGGGTTACGGGGCGTGTCCAGGAGCGGGACAGAAGGTGGACCGAGGGGCAGGGCTATAGGCAGTACTACAATGATGCGGGGCTGGACTAAAGGATGATGGGGCGGGACTACAAGGTTCGGTGGGGCTATGAGGTGTGGGCGGAGTTACAAGGAGAGCTATAGGTGAGGAGCCGAGCTTCTGGAGAGGTCCTGAGTAAGAACGAGGGCGTGGATTCTGGTGTGTAGACCGGGTTATAGAATGAGAGGCGGAGCTATGGGAGGCTTGGGAGAGAGGAGACTCTGAAGAGGGCGGAGCCTAGTACAACGGAGACCGATGCGGCTGGTGGGGTTGGGCCTCAAAAGTGTACTATGGGCTGGGCATTTGGAAGCAACTTGCAGGACCCCAGTCGCGCGGAGGTGAGGTGGTGGGCGGGGCCTCTGAGTGTGTGTGGACTCTGGCTCTTGGGCCTGTCTGTGGGCGGTACCGCTTAAGAACTGTGGTGGAGGGCAGGGACAGAGGCGGAGCCTGGAGCGGTGGGGCTGAGCGCCCCGCTCTGGAGAGCGTGCGCTCTCGGAATAGAGAGACCTGCGGGCAATCCTGGGGGGCTGCTGTCTGACCCTCTTTGACCAGTTTCCGGAACATTCAGCCGCCCAGCCACGGGCCGGGAGGGAAGAGACCTGGGTTCTGTGGCCTGGGATCTCCCACCCGAGATCTCATTGTCGTGTCCCCTCCCATCGTCGCGCCCCTACAGATCTGGTCCCTGAAAGCCCGGGGTCGAGTCACGTACAGCACGGGTGGCAGAGCTAGCAGCTCCTGGAGGACTCTGGCCCTGACTTTGCCCTCGAGGTCGGTGCACTGCGCTCCTCCCGTCCCCGGCCCCTCACAACGCACTAAGGACAAGGTCCAGCCCCGCCCCAGCCGTAGTACACATGATTTTGGGGCGACTGAGACCCTGTTCTCAGAACCTGCGTTTCTTCCTCTACCTCGCCCAGCCCCGCCTTCACTGCCAAAGCAAGTTCCACTCCTGGGCCCCCTGTCTGGAACTGTCCACACATTGACCGCCTCGCCGGACTCCTCCTGCCCTGCCCGCCGTTGGTCCTCTCCAACACCAAACCTCACCTCCTCCAAATGACCCGGGCGCCTGTCTCATTCCATTTAATTTTGCCTGAGCACACACTTTTCACGTTTTGTGTCCCCCCATTAAGAACCGGGGCGCCAGAGGGGTTGAAACATCTCTTTCTCCTGTTTCTCCAACGGGCAGGGCCCAGCACTTCGTAGGTGCTCAAAAACTTGTAAGCCTCCGACTGAGACATGCGCGACTTTCAAAGATGGGGCGTCCAAGGTTGTTTGCTCTCTGGAGCGAACAGAAGGTGAACCCCTCCCCCAGTCTTTGTTTATCCATCTGTAAACCCGCGACGCACCGAACAAAATGTTCTTTGAGCTCCAGAGCTCCCCAGATGATGGCAGCATCACAGATTCTGTTGGCCGGCGCCAAAAGGAAGCGAGTCTCTCTCTTGTCATGCAAGCCCATTCCAATGTACTTGGGTTAGAAGTTAATATTTCATAATCGCGCCCCTCCCCCCAATGCTGAGAATCAAATCTTTCTTCACTTATTTATTCAGTAGAAGAGGTCTGTCCCTGCACACACCTGGAGGCCTGAAGACAACTTTTGGGGCTGCCAATGCATCCGGAGCATGGCAGCAAATTGCCTTTAGCCACTGAGCCACCTCTCGAGCCTATGGCCTTCGAATCTTTGAGCAAGCCGTCTACACTGGAATCACGCCCCCAAATATTGGTTTGGTTTTTGTTTTGTTTTGTTTTGTTTTTTGGCAGGATCTTATGTAGTACAGGCTGGCTTGGAGCTGTCAATCGACCTCAGCTCCCTGGGTGCTGCTGGAATCACTTGCAAATATGCTTTGGCTGGACCCCAAGGTGGGAATTTGTTGGATTTTGTTTTGTTTTGTTTGTTTATTTGTTTTTAGATTTATTTATTTATTTATATGTGTCTGAAGACTGTCTTCAGACACACGAGAAGAGAGCATCGGATCCCATTACAGATGGTTGTCAGCCACCATGTGGTTGCTGGGAATTGAACTCAGGACCTCTAGAAGAGCAGCCAGTGCTCTTAACTGCTGAGCCATCTCTCCAGCCCTGAGAAGTGTTCTTTGGGGGGTGAGGGCAAGGAAGGGAGATTCTTGGGAAAGGCTCAGTGGTTAAAGCGATTGTTGCTAATGATAAGGAGTTCAGGGTCATAGACCCCATGACAGCAGCCCACCTGTAACACCAGCCTTGCAAGGCAGAGACAGGGAATCTCCAGGGGGTTCTGGGATGACATCTCCTGCCTCAATAGATGCACAAATGGAAGGAGAGAAGGCAATGCTGTATTAATCATTGAATCAGTTTACTCACCCGCGCCCCCGTCGTGGAAGACTCAGCTCCTTCTGAAATGAGACAAAAAGAGTGGGGTCAACCTAGGAAGTGTTCCACCCTCTGCATCCCAACATCAGCTTCCCAAGACCCAGTCAAGACCTGTTCCCTGCTTACACACTGCCTCAGGGTCCTCGTGGCAACTGCAGCCTTCTATGATGTTCAGTGACTTAGTCCTTACTCTCACCTGCAGTATTCCCACCTGGCTCCCAAGCTGCCTCACCCTGCTGGTGGGGAGGGGGTATGAATGCATAATTGGGGCTAAGTGTGAAAGGGGGCTTGCTGCTAAACCTGACCACCTGAGTTCGATCCCCAGGACCCACATGATGGGAGGAGGGTTCCTTCTCCTGCAAGTGGTTGAGGGTGTGTGCTCACACACAAGATTAATAAATAATGTAATAAAATAATGAAGGGAGAAGAAGAAATGAAGACAGGTGCAGTGGCTCAAACCTGTCCTCTCAGCGATGGCAGATGGAGGCAGGAACATTTTCATTTCAGCCTGGGCTACGGAGTGGGACTTGTTTCAAGTAATAATAATTTACAACAAACACATAAATTTTGTGCTAGGACTAGTGGACACACCTGTCACTTCAACAATCCAATTTAGTTCTCCAGATCCTAGGAGCCTATGAAGTCGTGGGTTCTGGTCCAGGCTAGGGACACTTATATTTATCCTTTGAGAACTCAAAAAAATTGATCTGTACCTGGCCTTGGACCCCATTGCCCCCAGAGTCCCTTCTGATCATGTGGTTATGTCTGTGTGCACACACACTTGTGTCATGGCACATGTGACAACTTGCATCTCTTTCAGTGTGGATCCCAGGAAAAGACAGGCACCAGCTTCCTGGCAGGTGGCTTGCCTGGCTGGGCCATTCCCTAACATGAGAGACAGGCTCTCTCTAGGTAGCCCAGGGTAGACCGCAACTCATAGTGATTCTCCTGCCTCA
Source organism: Mus caroli (assembly GCF_978045245.1). Taxonomy (NCBI): domain Eukaryota; kingdom Metazoa; phylum Chordata; class Mammalia; order Rodentia; family Muridae; genus Mus; species Mus caroli. The sequence continues at coordinate 58,641,952 of NW_028227265.1, read as the reverse complement.
GCTTCTCAGCTGCTGATGACAGGCTTGCACCACCACCTGCTTCTTCAGGGAGATTTTTTTCCCCCTTAATTTTAAGAAAGCCTTGTTGGAAGTGGATTTAACATCAGGAAAGCTGTGCACATGACCAGGGCACATTACTTCCAGCTACTGTTCAGCCCAGCAACAAATTAAACAGAAACCACCATGTTGTGTCTCATTACTCAGCATCTACTGTACAGGCTCGGAGACTGAGGCATAGAGACAGAGCGGATTTGGGAAATGGGCTCTCTAGACGCCCCAGCTCAACAGACACACTCATTGGGGCAGCCACTTTGGGGACACAGACTATTTTTACAATGGTGGGTTCCAGACTACCCACATCCCCAGGCGGGTTTTTGTCATGGCAACCAGTGGCGTCATCCGTCCCCACAGCCAATTGGAGGGGGGTGGAACTGCCAGGCACTGGACCACTTGGCTGGCAAAGGGGGAGAGATGGACCCCTGCTGTGCTCGGATACCCTAGGGTTTCCTCTTAGCCTCATCCAGTCCCGGGGAGGGGGGTGGGGGACCCGGGGTGTTTTTACACCAGCCCCCCCCCCCCCACTACCAAGACAGAAAAAAACAGAATTTGAACTCGAGGGTTCAGCCTGGGATTCCACCATCCTGGCATTTTCTTGGGATCTGGTGGTCCTGCTGTGTAGAGTCTGGCAATTGGCCTAACCTCTCTGTGCCTGAGTTAACTGAGTTAGAAAACAGCAGGTTCCATAGGTCCCAGTGCCGGCACATCGTCAGCGACACGATTTAAACGCGTTCCCAAGATACAAAAGGACTCCAAGAGGCAGCGGGGTGGGGGTGGGGGGTGCCAGGCCCGGAAAGTTCCCCGGAAGTGGGCCCGCGACATCCCCGCGCCATCTGCTTCTGCGGCCTCCTCTACAGCTGCTCCTGTGGCAACTCCCACACAGACGCCCAGCTACTGGCTGTTATTTATTTTTCTTAGGGCTTCTCTCTGCAAATGCAGACTGGTGGCCTGGAACTCACATCCTCCTGTCTCAGCCTGCAGAGTGCTGGGATCACAGGAGATGGCCCTCCGGGACTGCTATTTTGTTGTTGTTGTTGTTGTTGAGACAGTCTGTGTCTCTTCCCTCCCTCCCTCCCTCTGCCCAGGGTAGCCTTGAACTCCTGATCCTCCCTGTCTCCACTTTCTGAGTGCTAGATTGATGGAGGCTTATGTGATGCTGGGGATGGAGCCCAAGGGCTCCATGCATGCTAGGCAAGCACTGAA